>NW_028126499.1:0-616125 GCF_965194825.1 Balaenoptera physalus
AGTGGTGCATTCAAAATGGGAAAGCAAGCCTTGTGCCATCAGGTGACCGTTTCCAGCGAAAACGCAGCCTACCTCCTTGTGATTTCTACCAAGTAAATATACACTCTAGCTACACACTGGCCCCTTCCTTAATAAAGTTGGTTTGGCACGGAGTTCTGCGTGTAGCCACGGCCTCCCCAAAGGAGCGCTCTAGGTACGCTATCGGGGCTTAGCCTCTTCGAAAACCCTGCAGTGTAGGAGGAAGAACTGTGCTTTGGTACCAGCAGGAACGCAAGCCGACTTTCTCCTGTAAGTATGGCATCTTAAGGTATGACTTTGTAGAAGGAATGCTAAGCAGTTTTGATTTCTCAGTGCCGATCAGCTTAGGGCAATGAGGCAGATTGGCATGACATGTAGGAAATGAGAGAACAGATTTCCTGGAGCTGGTGGAGTGCGGAGGAAATCCAGCTCCTCCAAGGAAGAGTGCAGTGTGTTGCCCTACACTTAGCATCCAGAGAGTGACTGGGAAACTTTTCCGGGCCTGGATGTTTCCTGGCAGGCCAGGGGAGCCTGGCCGGTGCCGGTGTTCTTGCAGGGAATAGGGTGCCCACGCGAGGTCCTCGGTACCTGAAAAGCTTACTAACGTTAAAAGAAAGCAGACCTAAAATTAAGCCTCAAGTTCTCTGCTCCAAGCTTCCGCTTTGGCAGGCTGTTCAAGGCTTTACCTTGAGGAAAGGACTCCCGTCAAGTTTCCTTTTAGCTCTAGAGCCTCTCAGGAGGAGCTCCCACCCAGGCTATGAAAGCACCCTGTTGATTTAGAGAAAACACTTTCCCTTCCCAGTACACTGCCTACAGTGACAGGGACCCGTGCAAAACACTGTTATTTAGGTAGCTTCAAGGCAGCAAGAATGGAGCATTCAATATGGAAAAGCAAGCCTTGTGCCATAAATTTCCCGTTTCCAGTGAACACGCAGCCTACCTCCTTGAGATTTTACCAAGTAAATATACACTCTAGCTCCACACTGGTCCCTTCCTTGAATAAAGTTGGTTTGGCAGGGAGTTCTGCGTCTAGCCAACGGCGTCCACCAAGGAGCGATCTAGGTTCGCTATCGGGGCTTAGCTTCTTCTAAAACCCTGCACTGGAAGAGCAAGAACTGGGCTTTGGTTACAGCAGGAATGCAAGCCGACTCTCTCCTGTAAATATGGGGTCTTAAGGTATGACACTCTAGAAGGAATGCGAAGCAGTTTTGGTTTCTCAGTGCCGCTCAGCCTAGGGCAATGAGGCAGATTTCCATGACATGTAGGATGTAAGAGAACAGATTTCCTGGAGCTGTTGGAGTGCGGAGGAAACCTAGGTCTCCCAAGGAAGAGTGCAGTGTGTTACCCTACACTCAGCATACACAGAGTGACTGGGAAAGGTTTCCGGGCCTGGATGTTCCTTAGCAGCCCAGGGGAGCCTGCCGGAACTCTGTGTTCTAGTAGGGAATAGGGTGCCCACGCGAGGTCCTGGTGCCCTGAAAAGCTTACTAACGTTAAAAGAAAGCAGACCTAAATTTAAGCCTCAAGGACTCTGCTCCAAGCTTCCGCTTCGGCAGGCTATTCAAGGCTTTACCTTGAGGAAGGGACTCCCGTCAAGTTTCCTTTTAGCTCTAGAGCGTCTCAGGAGGAGCTCCCACCCAGGCTCTGAAAGCACCCTGTTGATGGAGAGAACACTCGTTCCCTTCCCAGAGCCCTGCCTACTGCGACTAGACACCCGTCCTAAAACTGTTATTTAGGTAGTGTTAAGGCAACATGAATGGAGCATTCAAAATGGGAAAGCAAGGCCTGTGCCATCAGGTCCCTGTTTCCAGCGAACACGCAGCCTACCTCCTTGTGCTTTCTACCAGGTAAATACACACTCTAGCTAAACCCTGGTCCCTTCCCTGAATAACGTTTTCTTGGCACGGAGTTCTCCGTGTAGCCAACTGCCTCTCCCAAGGAAGGCTCTAGGTACGCTATCGGGGCTTAGCTTCTTCTAAAACCCTGCAGTGTAAGACGTAGAAGTGTGCTTTGCTTCCAGCAGGAGAGCAAGCCGACTTTCTCCTGTAAGTATGGGGTGTTAAGGTATGACACTCTAGAAGGAATGCGAAGCAGTTTTGGTTTCTCAGTGCCGCTCAGCCTAGGGCAATGAGGCAAGATATGCATGACATGTGGGATGTAAGAGAACAGATTTCCTGGAGCCTTTGCAGTGCTGATTAAACCTAGGTCTCCCAAGGAAGAGTGCAGTGTGTTGCCCTACACTCAGCATACGCAGAGTGACTGGGAAAGGTTTCCGGGCCTGGATGTTTCTTAGCAGCCTAGTGGAGCCTGCCGGTACTAGGTGTTCTTGCAGGGAATAGGGAGCCCACGCGAGGTCCTCGGTGTCCTGAAAGCTTACTAACCTTAAAAGAAAACAAACCTAAAGCTAATGCTTCAAGGACTCTGCTCCAAGCTTCCGCTTTGGTAGGCTATTCAAGGCTTTATCTTGGGGAAAGGACTCACGTCACGTTTCCTTTTAGCTCTAGAGCGTCTCAGGAGGAGCTCCCACCCAGGCTATGAAAGCACCCTGTTGATCTAGAGAACACTCGTTCCCTTCCCAGAGCCCTGCCTACAGTGTCTAAAGGCCCGTCCTAAAACTGTAATTTAGGTAGCTTCAAGGCAGCATGAGTGGTGCATTCAAAATGGGAAAGCAAGCCTTGTGCCATCAGGTGACCGTTTCCAGCGAAAACGCAGCCTACCTCCTTGTGATTTCTACCAAGTAAATATACACTCTAGCTACACACTGGCCCCTTCCTTAATAAAGTTGGTTTGGCACGGAGTTCTGCGTGTAGCCACGGCCTCCCCAAAGGAGCGCTCTAGGTACGCTATCGGGGCTTAGCCTCTTCGAAAACCCTGCAGTGTAGGAGGAAGAACTGTGCTTTGGTACCAGCAGGAACGCAAGCCGACTTTCTCCTGTAAGTATGGCATCTTAAGGTATGACTTTGTAGAAGGAATGCTAAGCAGTTTTGGTTTCTCAGTGCCGATCAGCTTAGGGCAATGAGGCAGATTGGCATGACATGTAGGAAATGAGAGAACAGATTTCCTGGAGCTGGTGGAGTGCGGAGGAAATCCAGCTCCTCCAAGGAAGAGTGCAGTGTGTTGCCCTACACTTAGCATCCAGAGAGTGACTGGGAAACTTTTCCGGGCCTGGATGTTTCCTGGCAGGCCAGGGGAGCCTGGCCGGTCCCGGTGTTCTTGCAGGGAATAGGGTGCCCACGCGAGGTCCTCGGTACCTGAAAAGCTTACTAACGTTAAAAGAAAGCAGACCTAAAATTAAGCCTCAAGTTCTCTGCTCCAAGCTTCCGCTTCGGCAGGCTGTTCAAGGCTTTACCTTGAGGAAAGGACTCCCGTCAAGTTTCCTTTTAGCTCTAGAGCGTCTCAGGAGGAGCTCCCACCCAGGCTATGAAAGCACCCTGTTGATTTAGAGAAAACACTTTCCCTTCCCAGTACACTGCCTACAGTGACAGGGACCCGTGCAAAACACTGTTATTTAGGTAGCTTCAAGGCAGCAAGAATGGAGCATTCAATATGGAAAAGCAAGCCTTGTGCCATAAATTTCCCGTTTCCAGTGAACACGCAGCCTACCTCCTTGAGATTTTACCAAGTAAATATACACTCTAGCTCCACACTGGTCCCTTCCTTGAATAAAGTTGGTTTGGCAGGGAGTTCTGCGTCTAGCCAACGGCGTCCACCAAGGAGGGATCTAGGTTCGCTATCGGGGCTTAGCTTCTTCTAAAACCCTGCACTGGAAGAGCAAGAACTGGGCTTTGGTTACAGCAGGAACGCAAGCCGACTCTCTCCTGTAAATATGGGGTCTTAAGGTATGACACTCTAGAAGGAATGCGAAGCAGTTTTGGTTTCTCAGTGCCGCTCAGCCTAGGGCAATGAGGCAGATTTCCATGACATGTAGGATGTAAGAGAACAGATTTCCTGGAGCCGTTGGAGTGCGGAGGAAACCTAGGTCTCCCAAGGAAGAGTGCAGTGTGTTGCCCTACACTCAGCATACACAGAGTGACTGGGAAAGGTTTCCGGGCCTGGATGTTCCTTAGCAGCCCAGGGGAGCCTGCCGGAACTCTGTGTTCTAGTAGGGAATAGGGTGCCCACGCGAGGTCCTGGTGCCCTGAAAAGCTTACTAACGTTAAAAGAAAGCAGACCTAAATTTAAGCCTCAAGGACTCTGCTCCAAGCTTCCGCTTCGGCAGGCTATTCAAGGCTTTACCTTGTGGAAGGGACTCCCGTCAAGTTTCCTTTTAGCTCTAGAGCGTCTCAGGAGGAGCTCCCACCCAGGCTCTGAAAGCACCCTGTTGATGGAGAGAACACTCGTTCCCTTCCCAGAGCCCTGCCTACTGCGACTAGACACCCGTCCTAAAACTGTTATTTAGGTAGTGTTAAGGCAACATGAATGGAGCATTCAAAATGGGAAAGCAAGGCCTGTGCCATCAGGTCCCTGTTTCCAGCGAACACGCAGCCTACCTCCTTGTGCTTTCTACCAGGTAAATACACACTCTAGCTAAACCCTGATCCCTTCCCTGAATAACGTTTTCTTGGCATGGAGTTCTCCGTGTAGCCAACTGCCTATCCCAAGGAAGGCTCTAGGTACGCTATCGGGGCTTAGCTTCTTCTAAAACCCTGCAGTGTAAGACGTAGAACTGTGCTTTGCTTCCAGCAGGAAAGCAAGCCGACTTTCTCCTGTAAGTATGGGGTGTTAAGGTATGACACTCTAGAAGGAATGCGAAGCAGTTTTGGTTTCTCAGTGCCGCTCAGCCTAGGGCAATGAGGCAAGATATGCATGACATATGGGATGTAAGAGAACAGATTTCCTGGAGCCTTTGCAGTGCTGATTAAACCTAGGTCTCCCAAGGAAGAGTGCAGTGTGTTGCCCTACACTCAGCATACGCAGAGTGACTGGGAAAGGTTTCCGGGCCTGGATGTTTCTTAGCAGCCTAGTGGAGCCTGCCGGTACTAGGTGTTCTTGCAGGGAATAGGGAGCCCACGCGAGGTCCTCGGTGTCCTGAAAGCTTACTAACCTTAAAAGAAAACAAACCTAAAGCTAATGCTTCAAGGACTCTGCTCCAAGCTTCCGCTTTGGTAGGCTATTCAAGGCTTTATCTTGGGGAAAGGACTCACGTCACGTTTCCTTTTAGCTCTAGAGCGTCTCAGGAGGAGCTCCCACCCAGGCTATGAAAGCACCCTGTTGATCTAGAGAACACTCGTTCCCTTCCCAGAGCCCTGCCTACAGTGTCTAAAGGCCCGTCCTAAAACTGTAATTTAGGTAGCTTCAAGGCAGCATGAGTGGTGCATTCAAAATGGGAAAGCAAGCCTTGTGCCATCAGGTGACCGTTTCCAGCGAAAACGCAGCCTACCTCCTTGTGATTTCTACCAAGTAAATATACACTCTAGCTACACACTGGCCCCTTCCTTAATAAAGTTGGTTTGGCACGGAGTTCTGCGTGTAGCCACGGCCTCCCCAAAGGAGCGCTCTAGGTACGCTATCGGGGCTTAGCCTCTTCGAAAACCCTGCAGTGTAGGAGGAAGAACTGTGCTTTGGTACCAGCAGGAACGCAAGCCGACTTTCTCCTGTAAGTATGGCATCTTAAGGTATGACTTTGTAGAAGGAATGCTAAGCAGTTTTGGTTTCTCAGTGCCGATCAGCTTAGGGCAATGAGGCAGATTGGCATGACATGTAGGAAATGAGAGAACAGATTTCCTGGAGCTGGTGGAGTGCGGAGGAAATCCAGCTCCTCCAAGGAAGAGTGCAGTGTGTTGCCCTACACTTAGCATCCAGAGAGTGACTGGGAAACTTTTCCGGGCCTGGATGTTTCCTGGCAGGCCAGGGGAGCCTGGCCGGTGCCGGTGTTCTTGCAGGGAATAGGGTGCCCACGCGAGGTCCTCGGTACCTGAAAAGCTTACTAACGTTAAAAGAAAGCAGACCTAAAATTAAGCCTCAAGTTCTCTGCTCCAAGCTTCCGCTTCGGCAGGCTGTTCAAGGCTTTACCTTGAGGAAAGGACTCCCGTCAAGTTTCCTTTTAGCTCTAGAGCGTCTCAGGAGGAGCTCCCACCCAGGCTATGAAAGCACCCTGTTGATTTAGAGAAAACACTTTCCCTTCCCAGTACACTGCCTACAGTGACAGGGACCCGTGCAAAACACTGTTATTTAGGTAGCTTCAAGGCAGCAAGAATGGAGCATTCAATATGGAAAAGCAAGCCTTGTGCCATAAATTTCCCGTTTCCAGTGAACACGCAGCCTACCTCCTTGAGATTTTACCAAGTAAATATACACTCTAGCTCCACACTGGTCCCTTACTTGAATAAAGTTGGTTTGGCAGGGAGTTCTGCGTCTAGCCAACGGCGTCCACCAAGGAGCGATCTAGGTTCGCTATAGGGGCTTAGCTTCTTCTAAAACCCTGCACTGGAAGAGCAAGAACTGGGCTTTGGTTACAGCAGGAATGCAAGCCGACTCTCTCCTGTAAATATGGGGTCTTAAGGTATGACACTCTAGAAGGAATGCGAAGCAGTTTTGGTTTCTCAGTGCCGCTCAGCCTAGGGCAATGAGGCAGATTTCCATGACATGTAGGATGTAAGAGAACAGATTTCCTGGAGCTGTTGGAGTGCGGAGGAAACCTAGGTCTCCCAAGGAAGAGTGCAGTGTGTTGCCCTACACTCAGCATACACAGAGTGACTGGGAAAGGTTTCCGGGCCTGGATGTTCCTTAGCAGCCCAGGGGAGCCTGCCGGAACTCTGTGTTCTAGTAGGGAATAGGGTGCCCACGCGAGGTCCTGGTGCCCTGAAAAGCTTACTAAGGTTAAAAGAAAGCAGACCTAAATTTAAGCCTCAAGGACTCTGCTCCAAGCTTCCGCTTCGGCAGGCTATTCAAGGCTTTACCTTGAGGAAGGGACTCCCGTCAAGTTTCCTTTTAGCTCTAGAGCGTCTCAGGAGGAGCTCCCACCCAGGCTCTGAAAGCACCCTGTTGATGGAGAGAACACTCGTTCCCTTCCCAGAGCCCTGCCTACTGCGACTAGACACCCGTCCTAAAACTGTTATTTAGGTAGTGTTAAGGCAACATGAATGGAGCATTCAAAATGGGAAAGCAAGGCCTGTGCCATCAGGTCCCTGTTTCCAGCGAACACGCAGCCTACCTCCTTGTGCTTTCTACCAGGTAAATACACACTCTAGCTAAACCCTGGTCCCTTCCCTGAATAACGTTTTCTTGGCATGGAGTTCTCCGTGTAGCCAACTGCCTCTCCCAAGGAAGGCTCTAGGTACGCTATCGGGGCTTAGCTTCTTCTAAAACCCTGCAGTGTAAGACGTAGAAATGTGCTTTGCTTCCAGCAGGAGAGCAAGCCGACTTTCTCCTGTAAGTATGGGGTGTTAAGGTATGACACTCTAGAAGGAATGCGAAGCAGTTTTGGTTTCTCAGTGCCGCTCAGCCTAGGGCAATGAGGCAAGATATGCATGACATGTGGGATGTAAGAGAACAGATTTCCTGGAGCCTTTGGAGTGCTGATTAAACCTAGGTCTCCCAAGGAAGAGTGCAGTGTGTTGCCCTACACTCAGCATACGCAGAGTGACTGGGAAAGGTTTCCGGGCCTGGATGTTTCTTAGCAGCCTAGTGGAGCCTGCCGGTACTAGGTGTTCTTGCAGGGAATAGGGAGCCCACGCGAGGTCCTCGGTGTCCTGAAAGCTTACTAACCTTAAAAGAAAACAAACCTAAAGCTAATGCTTCAAGGACTCTGCTCCAAGCTTCCGCTTTGGTAGGCTATTCAAGGCTTTATCTTGGGGAAAGGACTCACGTCACGTTTCCTTTTAGCTCTAGAGCGTCTCAGGAGGAGCTCCCACCCAGGCTATGAAAGCACCCTGTTGATCTAGAGAACACTCGTTCCCTTCCCAGAGCCCTGCCTACAGTGTCTAAAGGCCCGTCCTAAAACTGTAATTTAGGTAGCTTCAAGGCAGCATGAGTGGTGCATTCAAAATGGGAAAGCAAGCCTTGTGCCATCAGGTGACCGTTTCCAGCGAAAACGCAGCCTACCTCCTTGTGATTTCTACCAAGTAAATATACACTCTAGCTACACACTGGCCCCTTCCTTAATAAAGTTGGTTTGGCACGGAGTTCTGCGTGTAGCCACGGCCTCCCCAAAGGAGCGCTCTAGGTACGCTATCGGGGCTTAGCCTCTTCGAAAACCCTGCAGTGTAGGAGGAAGAACTGTGCTTTGGTACCAGCAGGAACGCAAGCCGACTTTCTCCTGTAAGTATGGCATCTTAAGGTATGACTTTGTAGAAGGAATGCTAAGCAGTTTTGGTTTCTCAGTGCCGATCAGCTTAGGGCAATGAGGCAGATTGGCATGACATGTAGGAAATGAGAGAACAGATTTCCTGGAGCTGGTGGAGTGCGGAGGAAATCCAGCTCCTCCAAGGAAGAGTGCAGTGTGTTGCCCTACACTTAGCATCCAGAGAGTGACTGGGAAACTTTTCCGGGCCTGGATGTTTCCTGGCAGGCCAGGGGAGCCTGGCCGGTCCCGGTGTTCTTGCAGGGAATAGGGTGCCCACGCGAGGTCCTCGGTACCTGAAAAGCTTACTAACGTTAAAAGAAAGCAGACCTAAAATTAAGCCTCAAGTTCTCTGCTCCAAGCTTCCGCTTCGGCAGGCTGTTCAAGGCTTTACCTTGAGGAAAGGACTCCCGTCAAGTTTCCTTTTAGCTCTAGAGCCTCTCAGGAGGAGCTCCCACCCAGGCTATGAAAGCACCCTGTTGATTTAGAGAAAACACTTTCCCTTCCCAGTACACTGCCTACAGTGACAGGGACCCGTGCAAAACACTGTTATTTAGGTAGCTTCAAGGCAGCAAGAATGGAGCATTCAATATGGAAAAGCAAGCCTTGTGCCATAAATTCCCCGTTTCCAGTGAACACGCAGCCTACCTCCTTGAGATTTTACCAAGTAAATATACACTCTAGCTCCACACTGGTCCCTTCCTTGAATAAAGTTGGTTTGGCAGGGAGTTCTGCGTCTAGCCAACGGCGTCCACCAAGGAGCGATCTAGGTTCGCTATCGGGGCTTAGCTTCTTCTAAAACCCTGCACTGGAAGAGCAAGAACTGGGCTTTGGTTACAGCAGGAACGCAAGCCGACTCTCTCCTGTAAATATGGGGTCTTAAGGTATGACACTCTAGAAGGAATGCGATGCAGTTTTGGTTTCTCAGTGCCGCTCAGCCAAGGGCAATGAGGCAGATTTCCATGACATGTAGGATGTACGAGAACAGATTTCCTGGAGCCTTTGGAGTGCTGAGGAAACCTTGGTCTCCCAAGGAAGAGTGCAGTGTGTTGCCCTACACTCAGCATACACAGAGTGACTGGGAAAGGTTTCCGGGCCTGGATGTTCCTTAGCAGCCCAGGGGAGCCTGCCGGAACTCTGTGTTCTAGTAGGGAATAGGGTGCCCACGCGAGGTCCTGGTGCCCTGAAAAGCTTACTAACGTTAAAAGAAAGCAGACCTAAATTTAAGCCTCAAGGACTCTGCTCCAAGCTTCCGCTTCGGCAGGCTATTCAAGGCTTTACCTTGAGGAAGGGACTCCCGTCAAGTTTCCTTTTAGCTCTAGAGCGTCTCAGGAGGAGCTCCCACCCAGGCTCTGAAAGCACCCTGTTGATGGAGAGAACACTCGTTCCCTTCCCAGAGCCCTGCCTACTGCGACTAGACACCCGTCCTAAAACTGTTATTTAGGTAGTGTTAAGGCAACATGAATGGAGCATTCAAAATGGGAAAGCAAGGCCTGTGCCATCAGGTCCCTGTTTCCAGCGAACACGCAGCCTACCTCCTTGTGCTTTCTACCAGGTAAATACACACTCTAGCTACATACTGGTCCCTTCCCTGAATAAAGTTTTCTTGGCACGGAGTTCTCCGTGTAGCCAACTGCCTCTCCCAAGGAAGGCTCTAGGTACGCTATCGGGGCTTAGCTTCTTCTAAAACCCTGCAGTGTAAGACGTAGAAGTGTGCTTTGCTTCCAGCAGGAAAGCAAGCCGACTTTCTCCTGTAAGTATGGGGTGTTAAGGTATGACACTCTAGAAGGAATGCGAAGCAGTTTTGGTTTCTCAGTGCCGCTCAGCCTAGGGCAATGAGGCAAGATATGCATGACATGTGGGATGTAAGAGAACAGATTTCCTGGAGCCTTTGGAGTGCTGATTAAACCTAGGTCTCCCAAGGAAGAGTGCAGTGTGTTGCCCTACACTCAGCATACGCAGAGTGACTGGGAAAGGTTTCCGGGCCTGGATGTTTCTTAGCAGCCTAGTGGAGCCTGCCGGTACTAGGTGTTCTTGCAGGGAATAGGGAGCCCACGCGAGGTCCTCGGTGTCCTGAAAGCTTACTAACCTTTAAAGAAAACAAACCTAAAGCTAATGCTTCAAGGACTCTGCTCCAAGCTTGCGCTTTGGTAGGCTATTCAAGGCTTTATCTTGGGGAAAGGACTCACGTCACGTTTCCTTTTAGCTCTAGAGCGTCTCAGGAGGAGCTCCCACCCAGGCTATGAAAGCACCCTGTTGATCTAGAGAACACTCGTTCCCTTCCCAGAGCCCTGCCTACAGTGTCTAAAGGCCCGTCCTAAAACTGTAATTTAGGTAGCTTCAAGGCAGCATGAGTGGTGCATTCAAAATGGGAAAGCAAGCCTTGTGCCATCAGGTGACCGTTTCCAGCGAAAACGCAGCCTACCTCCTTGTGATTTCTACCAAGTAAATATACACTCTAGCTACACACTGACCCCTTCCTTAATAAAGTTGGTTTGTCACGGAGTTCTGCGTGTAGCCACGGCCTCCCCAAAGGAGCGCTCTAGGTACGCTATCGGGGCTTAGCCTCTTCTAAAACCCTGCAGTGTAGGAGGAAGAACTGTGCTTTGGTACCAGCAGGAACGCAAGCCGACTTTCTCCTGTAAGTATGGCATCTTAAGGTATGACTTTGTAGAAGGAATGCTAAGCAGTTTTGGTTTCTCAGTGCCGATCAGCTTAGGGCAATGAGGCAGATTGGCATGACATGTAGGAAATGAGAGAACAGATTTCCTGGAGCTGGTGGAGTGCGGAGGAAATCCAGCTCCTCCAAGGAAGAGTGCAGTGTGTTGCCCTACACTTAGCATCCAGAGAGTGACTGGGAAACTTTTCCGGGCCTGGATGTTTCCTGGCAGGCCAGGGGAGCCTGGCCGGTCCCGGTGTTCTTGCAGGGAATAGGGTGCCCACGCGAGGTCCTCGGTACCTGAAAAGCTTACTAACGTTAAAAGAAAGCAGACCTAAAATTAAGCCTCAAGTTCTCTGCTCCAAGCTTCCGCTTCGGCAGGCTGTTCAAGGCTTTACCTTGAGGAAAGGACTCCCGTCAAGTTTCCTTTTAGCTCTAGAGCGTCTCAGGAGGAGCTCCCACCCAGGCTATGAAAGCACCCTGTTGATTTAGAGAAAACACTTTCCCTTCCCAGTACACTGCCTACAGTGACAGGGACCCGTGCAAAACACTGTTATTTAGGTAGCTTCAAGGCAGCAAGAATGGAGCATTCAATATGGAAAAGCAAGCCTTGTGCCATAAATTTCCCGTTTCCAGTGAACACGCAGCCTACCTCCTTGAGATTTTACCAAGTAAATATACACTCTAGCTCCACACTGGTCCCTTCCTTGAATAAAGTTGGTTTGGCAGGGAGTTCTGCGTCTAGCCAACGGCGTCCACCAAGGAGCGATCTAGGTTCGCTATCGGGGCTTAGCTTCTTCTAAAACCCTGCACTGGAAGAGCAAGAACTGGGCTTTGGTTACAGCAGGAACGCAAGCCGACTCTCTCCTGTAAATATGGGGTCTTAAGGTATGACACTCTAGAAGGAATGCGAAGCAGTTTTGGTTTCTCAGTGCCGCTCAGCCTAGGGCAATGAGGCAGATTTCCATGACATGTAGGATGTAAGAGAACAGATTTCCTGGAGCCGTTGGAGTGCGGAGGAAACCTAGGTCTCCCAAGGAAGAGTGCAGTGTGTTGCCCTACACTCAGCATACACAGAGTGACTGGGAAAGGTTTCCGGGCCTGGATGTTCCTTAGCAGCCCAGGGGAGCCTGCCGGAACTCTGTGTTCTAGTAGGGAATAGGGTGCCCACGCGAGGTCCTGGTGCCCTGAAAAGCTTACTAACGTTAAAAGAAAGCAGACCTAAATTTAAGCCTCAAGGACTCTGCTCCAAGCTTCCGCTTCGGCAGGCTATTCAAGGCTTTACCTTGAGGAAGGGACTCCCGTCAAGTTTCCTTTTAGCTCTAGAGCGTCTCAGGAGGAGCTCCCACCCAGGCTATGAAAGCACCCTGTTGATGGAGAGAACACTCGTTCCCTTCCCAGAGCCCTGCCTACTGCGACTAGACACCCGTCCTAAAACTGTTATTTAGGTAGTGTTAAGGCAACATGAATGGAGCATTCAAAATGGGAAAGCAAGGCCTGTGCCATCAGGTCCCTGTTTCCAGCGAACACGCAGCCTACCTCCTTGTGCTTTCTACCAGGTAAATACACACTCTAGCTAAACACTGGTCCCTTCCCTGAATAACGTTTTCTTGGCACGGAGTTCTCCGTGTAGCCAACTGCCTATCCCAAGGAAGGCTCTAGGTACGCTATCGGGGCTTAGCTTCTTCTAAAACCCTGCAGTGTAAGACGTAGAAGTGTGCTTTGCTTCCAGCAGGAAAGCAAGCCGACT
Source organism: Balaenoptera physalus (assembly GCF_965194825.1). Classification (NCBI taxonomy): domain Eukaryota; kingdom Metazoa; phylum Chordata; class Mammalia; order Artiodactyla; family Balaenopteridae; genus Balaenoptera; species Balaenoptera physalus. Next base: position 12,709 of record NW_028126499.1, read on the forward strand.
TTCTCCTGTAAGTATGGGGTGTTAAGGTATGACACTCTAGAAGGAATGCGAAGCAGTTTTGGTTTCTCAGTGCCGCTCAGCCTAGGGCAATGAGGCAAGATATGCATGACATGTGGGATGTAAGAGAACAGATTTCCTGGAGCCTTTGCAGTGCTGATTAAACCTAGGTCTCCCAAGGAAGAGTGCAGTGTGTTGCCCTACACTCAGCATACGCAGAGTGACTGGGAAAGGTTTCCGGGCCTGGATGTTTCTTAGCAGCCTAGTGGAGCCTGCCGGTACTAGGTGTTCTTGCAGGGAATAGGGAGCCCACGCGAGGTCCTCGGTGTCCTGAAAGCTTACTAACCTTAAAAGAAAACAAACCTAAAGCTAATGCTTCAAGGACTCTGCTCCAAGCTTCCGCTTTGGTAGGCTATTCAAGGCTTTATCTTGGGGAAAGGACTCACGTCACGTTTCCTTTTAGCTCTAGAGCGTCTCAGGAGGAGCTCCCACCCAGGCTATGAAAGCACCCTGTTGATCTAGAGAACACTCGTTCCCTTCCCAGAGCCCTGCCTACAGTGTCTAAAGGCCCGTCCTAAAACTGTAATTTAGGTAGCTTCAAGGCAGCATGAGTGGTGCATTCAAAATGGGAAAGCAAGCCTTGTGCCATCAGGTGACCGTTTCCAGCGAAAACGCAGCCTACCTCCTTGTGATTTCTACCAAGTAAATATACACTCTAGCTACACACTGGCCCCTTCCTTAATAAAGTTGGTTTGGCACGGAGTTCTGCGTGTAGCCACGGCCTCCCCAAAGGAGCGCTCTAGGTACGCTATCGGGGCTTAGCCTCTTCGAAAACCCTGCAGTGTAGGAGGAAGAACTGTGCTTTGGTACCAGCAGGAACGCAAGCCGACTTTCTCCTGTAAGTATGGCATCTTAAGGTATGACTTTGTAGAAGGAATGCTAAGCAGTTTTGATTTCTCAGTGCCGATCAGCTTAGGGCAATGAGGCAGATTGGCATGACATGTAGGAAATGAGAGAACAGATTTCCTGGAGCTGGTGGAGTGCGGAGGAAATCCAGCTCCTCCAAGGAAGAGTGCAGTGTGTTGCCCTACACTTAGCATCCAGAGAGTGACTGGGAAACTTTTCCGGGCCTGGATGTTTCCTGGCAGGCCAGGGGAGCCTGGCCGGTGCCGGTGTTCTTGCAGGGAATAGGGTGCCCACGCGAGGTCCTCGGTACCTGAAAAGCTTACTAACGTTAAAAGAAAGCAGACCTAAAATTAAGCCTCAAGTTCTCTGCTCCAAGCTTCCGCTTTGGCAGGCTGTTCAAGGCTTTACCTTGAGGAAAGGACTCCCGTCAAGTTTCCTTTTAGCTCTAGAGCCTCTCAGGAGGAGCTCCCACCCAGGCTATGAAAGCACCCTGTTGATTTAGAGAAAACACTTTCCCTTCCCAGTACACTGCCTACAGTGACAGGGACCCGTGCAAAACACTGTTATTTAGGTAGCTTCAAGGCAGCAAGAATGGAGCATTCAATATGGAAAAGCAAGCCTTGTGCCATAAATTTCCCGTTTCCAGTGAACACGCAGCCTACCTCCTTGAGATTTTACCAAGTAAATATACACTCTAGCTCCACACTGGTCCCTTCCTTGAATAAAGTTGGTTTGGCAGGGAGTTCTGCGTCTAGCCAACGGCGTCCACCAAGGAGCGATCTAGGTTCGCTATCGGGGCTTAGCTTCTTCTAAAACCCTGCACTGGAAGAGCAAGAACTGGGCTTTGGTTACAGCAGGAATGCAAGCCGACTCTCTCCTGTAAATATGGGGTCTTAAGGTATGACACTCTAGAAGGAATGCGAAGCAGTTTTGGTTTCTCAGTGCCGCTCAGCCTAGGGCAATGAGGCAGATTTCCATGACATGTAGGATGTAAGAGAACAGATTTCCTGGAGCTGTTGGAGTGCGGAGGAAACCTAGGTCTCCCAAGGAAGAGTGCAGTGTGTTACCCTACACTCAGCATACACAGAGTGACTGGGAAAGGTTTCCGGGCCTGGATGTTCCTTAGCAGCCCAGGGGAGCCTGCCGGAACTCTGTGTTCTAGTAGGGAATAGGGTGCCCACGCGAGGTCCTGGTGCCCTGAAAAGCTTACTAACGTTAAAAGAAAGCAGACCTAAATTTAAGCCTCAAGGACTCTGCTCCAAGCTTCCGCTTCGGCAGGCTATTCAAGGCTTTACCTTGAGGAAGGGACTCCCGTCAAGTTTCCTTTTAGCTCTAGAGCGTCTCAGGAGGAGCTCCCACCCAGGCTCTGAAAGCACCCTGTTGATGGAGAGAACACTCGTTCCCTTCCCAGAGCCCTGCCTACTGCGACTAGACACCCGTCCTAAAACTGTTATTTAGGTAGTGTTAAGGCAACATGAATGGAGCATTCAAAATGGGAAAGCAAGGCCTGTGCCATCAGGTCCCTGTTTCCAGCGAACACGCAGCCTACCTCCTTGTGCTTTCTACCAGGTAAATACACACTCTAGCTAAACCCTGGTCCCTTCCCTGAATAACGTTTTCTTGGCACGGAGTTCTCCGTGTAGCCAACTGCCTCTCCCAAGGAAGGCTCTAGGTACGCTATCGGGGCTTAGCTTCTTCTAAAACCCTGCAGTGTAAGACGTAGAAGTGTGCTTTGCTTCCAGCAGGAGAGCAAGCCGACTTTCTCCTGTAAGTATGGGGTGTTAAGGTATGACACTCTAGAAGGAATGCGAAGCAGTTTTGGTTTCTCAGTGCCGCTCAGCCTAGGGCAATGAGGCAAGATATGCATGACATGTGGGATGTAAGAGAACAGATTTCCTGGAGCCTTTGCAGTGCTGATTAAACCTAGGTCTCCCAAGGAAGAGTGCAGTGTGTTGCCCTACACTCAGCATACGCAGAGTGACTGGGAAAGGTTTCCGGGCCTGGATGTTTCTTAGCAGCCTAGTGGAGCCTGCCGGTACTAGGTGTTCTTGCAGGGAATAGGGAGCCCACGCGAGGTCCTCGGTGTCCTGAAAGCTTACTAACCTTAAAAGAAAACAAACCTAAAGCTAATGCTTCAAGGACTCTGCTCCAAGCTTCCGCTTTGGTAGGCTATTCAAGGCTTTATCTTGGGGAAAGGACTCACGTCACGTTTCCTTTTAGCTCTAGAGCGTCTCAGGAGGAGCTCCCACCCAGGCTATGAAAGCACCCTGTTGATCTAGAGAACACTCGTTCCCTTCCCAGAGCCCTGCCTACAGTGTCTAAAGGCCCGTCCTAAAACTGTAATTTAGGTAGCTTCAAGGCAGCATGAGTGGTGCATTCAAAATGGGAAAGCAAGCCTTGTGCCATCAGGTGACCGTTTCCAGCGAAAACGCAGCCTACCTCCTTGTGATTTCTACCAAGTAAATATACACTCTAGCTACACACTGGCCCCTTCCTTAATAAAGTTGGTTTGGCACGGAGTTCTGCGTGTAGCCACGGCCTCCCCAAAGGAGCGCTCTAGGTACGCTATCGGGGCTTAGCCTCTTCGAAAACCCTGCAGTGTAGGAGGAAGAACTGTGCTTTGGTACCAGCAGGAACGCAAGCCGACTTTCTCCTGTAAGTATGGCATCTTAAGGTATGACTTTGTAGAAGGAATGCTAAGCAGTTTTGGTTTCTCAGTGCCGATCAGCTTAGGGCAATGAGGCAGATTGGCATGACATGTAGGAAATGAGAGAACAGATTTCCTGGAGCTGGTGGAGTGCGGAGGAAATCCAGCTCCTCCAAGGAAGAGTGCAGTGTGTTGCCCTACACTTAGCATCCAGAGAGTGACTGGGAAACTTTTCCGGGCCTGGATGTTTCCTGGCAGGCCAGGGGAGCCTGGCCGGTCCCGGTGTTCTTGCAGGGAATAGGGTGCCCACGCGAGGTCCTCGGTACCTGAAAAGCTTACTAACGTTAAAAGAAAGCAGACCTAAAATTAAGCCTCAAGTTCTCTGCTCCAAGCTTCCGCTTCGGCAGGCTGTTCAAGGCTTTACCTTGAGGAAAGGACTCCCGTCAAGTTTCCTTTTAGCTCTAGAGCGTCTCAGGAGGAGCTCCCACCCAGGCTATGAAAGCACCCTGTTGATTTAGAGAAAACACTTTCCCTTCCCAGTACACTGCCTACAGTGACAGGGACCCGTGCAAAACACTGTTATTTAGGTAGCTTCAAGGCAGCAAGAATGGAGCATTCAATATGGAAAAGCAAGCCTTGTGCCATAAATTTCCCGTTTCCAGTGAACACGCAGCCTACCTCCTTGAGATTTTACCAAGTAAATATACACTCTAGCTCCACACTGGTCCCTTCCTTGAATAAAGTTGGTTTGGCAGGGAGTTCTGCGTCTAGCCAACGGCGTCCACCAAGGAGGGATCTAGGTTCGCTATCGGGGCTTAGCTTCTTCTAAAACCCTGCACTGGAAGAGCAAGAACTGGGCTTTGGTTACAGCAGGAACGCAAGCCGACTCTCTCCTGTAAATATGGGGTCTTAAGGTATGACACTCTAGAAGGAATGCGAAGCAGTTTTGGTTTCTCAGTGCCGCTCAGCCTAGGGCAATGAGGCAGATTTCCATGACATGTAGGATGTAAGAGAACAGATTTCCTGGAGCCGTTGGAGTGCGGAGGAAACCTAGGTCTCCCAAGGAAGAGTGCAGTGTGTTGCCCTACACTCAGCATACACAGAGTGACTGGGAAAGGTTTCCGGGCCTGGATGTTCCTTAGCAGCCCAGGGGAGCCTGCCGGAACTCTGTGTTCTAGTAGGGAATAGGGTGCCCACGCGAGGTCCTGGTGCCCTGAAAAGCTTACTAACGTTAAAAGAAAGCAGACCTAAATTTAAGCCTCAAGGACTCTGCTCCAAGCTTCCGCTTCGGCAGGCTATTCAAGGCTTTACCTTGTGGAAGGGACTCCCGTCAAGTTTCCTTTTAGCTCTAGAGCGTCTCAGGAGGAGCTCCCACCCAGGCTCTGAAAGCACCCTGTTGATGGAGAGAACACTCGTTCCCTTCCCAGAGCCCTGCCTACTGCGACTAGACACCCGTCCTAAAACTGTTATTTAGGTAGTGTTAAGGCAACATGAATGGAGCATTCAAAATGGGAAAGCAAGGCCTGTGCCATCAGGTCCCTGTTTCCAGCGAACACGCAGCCTACCTCCTTGTGCTTTCTACCAGGTAAATACACACTCTAGCTAAACCCTGATCCCTTCCCTGAATAACGTTTTCTTGGCATGGAGTTCTCCGTGTAGCCAACTGCCTATCCCAAGGAAGGCTCTAGGTACGCTATCGGGGCTTAGCTTCTTCTAAAACCCTGCAGTGTAAGACGTAGAACTGTGCTTTGCTTCCAGCAGGAAAGCAAGCCGACTTTCTCCTGTAAGTATGGGGTGTTAAGGTATGACACTCTAGAAGGAATGCGAAGCAGTTTTGGTTTCTCAGTGCCGCTCAGCCTAGGGCAATGAGGCAAGATATGCATGACATATGGGATGTAAGAGAACAGATTTCCTGGAGCCTTTGCAGTGCTGATTAAACCTAGGTCTCCCAAGGAAGAGTGCAGTGTGTTGCCCTACACTCAGCATACGCAGAGTGACTGGGAAAGGTTTCCGGGCCTGGATGTTTCTTAGCAGCCTAGTGGAGCCTGCCGGTACTAGGTGTTCTTGCAGGGAATAGGGAGCCCACGCGAGGTCCTCGGTGTCCTGAAAGCTTACTAACCTTAAAAGAAAACAAACCTAAAGCTAATGCTTCAAGGACTCTGCTCCAAGCTTCCGCTTTGGTAGGCTATTCAAGGCTTTATCTTGGGGAAAGGACTCACGTCACGTTTCCTTTTAGCTCTAGAGCGTCTCAGGAGGAGCTCCCACCCAGGCTATGAAAGCACCCTGTTGATCTAGAGAACACTCGTTCCCTTCCCAGAGCCCTGCCTACAGTGTCTAAAGGCCCGTCCTAAAACTGTAATTTAGGTAGCTTCAAGGCAGCATGAGTGGTGCATTCAAAATGGGAAAGCAAGCCTTGTGCCATCAGGTGACCGTTTCCAGCGAAAACGCAGCCTACCTCCTTGTGATTTCTACCAAGTAAATATACACTCTAGCTACACACTGGCCCCTTCCTTAATAAAGTTGGTTTGGCACGGAGTTCTGCGTGTAGCCACGGCCTCCCCAAAGGAGCGCTCTAGGTACGCTATCGGGGCTTAGCCTCTTCGAAAACCCTGCAGTGTAGGAGGAAGAACTGTGCTTTGGTACCAGCAGGAACGCAAGCCGACTTTCTCCTGTAAGTATGGCATCTTAAGGTATGACTTTGTAGAAGGAATGCTAAGCAGTTTTGGTTTCTCAGTGCCGATCAGCTTAGGGCAATGAGGCAGATTGGCATGACATGTAGGAAATGAGAGAACAGATTTCCTGGAGCTGGTGGAGTGCGGAGGAAATCCAGCTCCTCCAAGGAAGAGTGCAGTGTGTTGCCCTACACTTAGCATCCAGAGAGTGACTGGGAAACTTTTCCGGGCCTGGATGTTTCCTGGCAGGCCAGGGGAGCCTGGCCGGTGCCGGTGTTCTTGCAGGGAATAGGGTGCCCACGCGAGGTCCTCGGTACCTGAAAAGCTTACTAACGTTAAAAGAAAGCAGACCTAAAATTAAGCCTCAAGTTCTCTGCTCCAAGCTTCCGCTTCGGCAGGCTGTTCAAGGCTTTACCTTGAGGAAAGGACTCCCGTCAAGTTTCCTTTTAGCTCTAGAGCGTCTCAGGAGGAGCTCCCACCCAGGCTATGAAAGCACCCTGTTGATTTAGAGAAAACACTTTCCCTTCCCAGTACACTGCCTACAGTGACAGGGACCCGTGCAAAACACTGTTATTTAGGTAGCTTCAAGGCAGCAAGAATGGAGCATTCAATATGGAAAAGCAAGCCTTGTGCCATAAATTTCCCGTTTCCAGTGAACACGCAGCCTACCTCCTTGAGATTTTACCAAGTAAATATACACTCTAGCTCCACACTGGTCCCTTACTTGAATAAAGTTGGTTTGGCAGGGAGTTCTGCGTCTAGCCAACGGCGTCCACCAAGGAGCGATCTAGGTTCGCTATAGGGGCTTAGCTTCTTCTAAAACCCTGCACTGGAAGAGCAAGAACTGGGCTTTGGTTACAGCAGGAATGCAAGCCGACTCTCTCCTGTAAATATGGGGTCTTAAGGTATGACACTCTAGAAGGAATGCGAAGCAGTTTTGGTTTCTCAGTGCCGCTCAGCCTAGGGCAATGAGGCAGATTTCCATGACATGTAGGATGTAAGAGAACAGATTTCCTGGAGCTGTTGGAGTGCGGAGGAAACCTAGGTCTCCCAAGGAAGAGTGCAGTGTGTTGCCCTACACTCAGCATACACAGAGTGACTGGGAAAGGTTTCCGGGCCTGGATGTTCCTTAGCAGCCCAGGGGAGCCTGCCGGAACTCTGTGTTCTAGTAGGGAATAGGGTGCCCACGCGAGGTCCTGGTGCCCTGAAAAGCTTACTAAGGTTAAAAGAAAGCAGACCTAAATTTAAGCCTCAAGGACTCTGCTCCAAGCTTCCGCTTCGGCAGGCTATTCAAGGCTTTACCTTGAGGAAGGGACTCCCGTCAAGTTTCCTTTTAGCTCTAGAGCGTCTCAGGAGGAGCTCCCACCCAGGCTCTGAAAGCACCCTGTTGATGGAGAGAACACTCGTTCCCTTCCCAGAGCCCTGCCTACTGCGACTAGACACCCGTCCTAAAACTGTTATTTAGGTAGTGTTAAGGCAACATGAATGGAGCATTCAAAATGGGAAAGCAAGGCCTGTGCCATCAGGTCCCTGTTTCCAGCGAACACGCAGCCTACCTCCTTGTGCTTTCTACCAGGTAAATACACACTCTAGCTAAACCCTGGTCCCTTCCCTGAATAACGTTTTCTTGGCATGGAGTTCTCCGTGTAGCCAACTGCCTCTCCCAAGGAAGGCTCTAGGTACGCTATCGGGGCTTAGCTTCTTCTAAAACCCTGCAGTGTAAGACGTAGAAATGTGCTTTGCTTCCAGCAGGAGAGCAAGCCGACTTTCTCCTGTAAGTATGGGGTGTTAAGGTATGACACTCTAGAAGGAATGCGAAGCAGTTTTGGTTTCTCAGTGCCGCTCAGCCTAGGGCAATGAGGCAAGATATGCATGACATGTGGGATGTAAGAGAACAGATTTCCTGGAGCCTTTGGAGTGCTGATTAAACCTAGGTCTCCCAAGGAAGAGTGCAGTGTGTTGCCCTACACTCAGCATACGCAGAGTGACTGGGAAAGGTTTCCGGGCCTGGATGTTTCTTAGCAGCCTAGTGGAGCCTGCCGGTACTAGGTGTTCTTGCAGGGAATAGGGAGCCCACGCGAGGTCCTCGGTGTCCTGAAAGCTTACTAACCTTAAAAGAAAACAAACCTAAAGCTAATGCTTCAAGGACTCTGCTCCAAGCTTCCGCTTTGGTAGGCTATTCAAGGCTTTATCTTGGGGAAAGGACTCACGTCACGTTTCCTTTTAGCTCTAGAGCGTCTCAGGAGGAGCTCCCACCCAGGCTATGAAAGCACCCTGTTGATCTAGAGAACACTCGTTCCCTTCCCAGAGCCCTGCCTACAGTGTCTAAAGGCCCGTCCTAAAACTGTAATTTAGGTAGCTTCAAGGCAGCATGAGTGGTGCATTCAAAATGGGAAAGCAAGCCTTGTGCCATCAGGTGACCGTTTCCAGCGAAAACGCAGCCTACCTCCTTGTGATTTCTACCAAGTAAATATACACTCTAGCTACACACTGGCCCCTTCCTTAATAAAGTTGGTTTGGCACGGAGTTCTGCGTGTAGCCACGGCCTCCCCAAAGGAGCGCTCTAGGTACGCTATCGGGGCTTAGCCTCTTCGAAAACCCTGCAGTGTAGGAGGAAGAACTGTGCTTTGGTACCAGCAGGAACGCAAGCCGACTTTCTCCTGTAAGTATGGCATCTTAAGGTATGACTTTGTAGAAGGAATGCTAAGCAGTTTTGGTTTCTCAGTGCCGATCAGCTTAGGGCAATGAGGCAGATTGGCATGACATGTAGGAAATGAGAGAACAGATTTCCTGGAGCTGGTGGAGTGCGGAGGAAATCCAGCTCCTCCAAGGAAGAGTGCAGTGTGTTGCCCTACACTTAGCATCCAGAGAGTGACTGGGAAACTTTTCCGGGCCTGGATGTTTCCTGGCAGGCCAGGGGAGCCTGGCCGGTCCCGGTGTTCTTGCAGGGAATAGGGTGCCCACGCGAGGTCCTCGGTACCTGAAAAGCTTACTAACGTTAAAAGAAAGCAGACCTAAAATTAAGCCTCAAGTTCTCTGCTCCAAGCTTCCGCTTCGGCAGGCTGTTCAAGGCTTTACCTTGAGGAAAGGACTCCCGTCAAGTTTCCTTTTAGCTCTAGAGCCTCTCAGGAGGAGCTCCCACCCAGGCTATGAAAGCACCCTGTTGATTTAGAGAAAACACTTTCCCTTCCCAGTACACTGCCTACAGTGACAGGGACCCGTGCAAAACACTGTTATTTAGGTAGCTTCAAGGCAGCAAGAATGGAGCATTCAATATGGAAAAGCAAGCCTTGTGCCATAAATTTCCCGTTTCCAGTGAACACGCAGCCTACCTCCTTGAGATTTTACCAAGTAAATATACACTCTAGCTCCACACTGGTCCCTTCCTTGAATAAAGTTGGTTTGGCAGGGAGTTCTGCGTCTAGCCAACGGCGTCCACCAAGGAGGGATCTAGGTTCGCTATCGGGGCTTAGCTTCTTCTAAAACCCTGCACTGGAAGAGCAAGAACTGGGCTTTGGTTACAGCAGGAACGCAAGCCGACTCTCTCCTGTAAATATGGGGTCTTAAGGTATGACACTCTAGAAGGAATGCGAAGCAGTTTTGGTTTCTCAGTGCCGCTCAGCCTAGGGCAATGAGGCAGATTTCCATGACATGTAGGATGTAAGAGAACAGATTTCCTGGAGCCGTTGGAGTGCGGAGGAAACCTAGGTCTCCCAAGGAAGAGTGCAGTGTGTTGCCCTACACTCAGCATACACAGAGTGACTGGGAAAGGTTTCCGGGCCTGGATGTTCCTTAGCAGCCCAGGGGAGCCTGCCGGAACTCTGTGTTCTAGTAGGGAATAGGGTGCCCACGCGAGGTCCTGGTGCCCTGAAAAGCTTACTAACGTTAAAAGAAAGCAGACCTAAATTTAAGCCTCAAGGACTCTGCTCCAAGCTTCCGCTTCGGCAGGCTATTCAAGGCTTTACCTTGTGGAAGGGACTCCCGTCAAGTTTCCTTTTAGCTCTAGAGCGTCTCAGGAGGAGCTCCCACCCAGGCTATGAAAGCACCCTGTTGATGGAGAGAACACTCGTTCCCTTCCCAGAGCCCTGCCTACTGCGACTAGACACCCGTCCTAAAACTGTTATTTAGGTAGTGTTAAGGCAACATGAATGGAGCATTCAAAATGGGAAAGCAAGGCCTGTGCCATCAGGTCCCTGTTTCCAGCGAACACGCAGCCTACCTCCTTGTGCTTTCTACCAGGTAAATACACACTCTAGCTAAACACTGATCCCTTCCCTGAATAACGTTTTCTTGGCATGGAGTTCTCCGTGTAGCCAACTGCCTATCCCAAGGAAGGCTCTAGGTACGCTATCGGGGCTTAGCTTCTTCTAAAACCCTGCAGTGTAAGACGTAGAACTGTGCTTTGCTTCCAGCAGGAAAGCAAGCCGACTTTCTCCTGTAAGTATGGGGTGTTAAGGTATGACACTCTAGAAGGAATGCGAAGCAGTTTTGGTTTCTCAGTGCTGCTCAGCCTAGGGCAATGAGGCAAGATATGCATGACATATGGGATGTAAGAGAACAGATTTCCTGGAGCCTTTGCAGTGCTGATTAAACCTAGGTCTCCCAAGGAAGAGTGCAGTGTGTTGCCCTACACTCAGCATACGCAGAGTGACTGGGAAAGGTTTCCGGGCCTGGATGTTTCTTAGCAGCCTAGTGGAGGCTGCCGGTACTAGGTGTTCTTGCAGGGAATAGGGAGCCCACGCGAGGTCCTCGGTGTCCTGAAAGCTTACTAACCTTCAAAGAAAACAAACCTAAAGCTAATGCTTCAAGGACTCTGCTCCAAGCTTCCGCTTTGGTAGGCTATTCAAGGCTTTATCTTGGGGAAAGGACTCACGTCACGTTTCCTTTTAGCTCTAGAGCGTCTCAGGAGGAGCTCCCACCCAGGCTATGAAAGCACCCTGTTGATCTAGAGAACACTCGTTCCCTTCCCAGAGCCCTGCCTACAGTGTCTAAAGGCCCGTCCTAAAACTGTAATTTAGGTAGCTTCAAGGCAGCATGAGTGGTGCATTCAAAATGGGAAAGCAAGCCTTGTGCCATCAGGTGACCGTTTCCAGCGAAAACGCAGCCTACCTCCTTGTGATTTCTACCAAGTAAATATACACTCTAGCTACACACTGGCCCCTTCCTTAATAAAGTTGGTTTGGCACGGAGTTCTGCGTGTAGCCACGGCCTCCCCAAAGGAGCGCTCTAGGTACGCTATCGGGGCTTAGCCTCTTCGAAAACCCTGCAGTGTAGGAGGAAGAACTGTGCTTTGGTACCAGCAGGAACGCAAGCCGACTTTCTCCTGTAAGTATGGCATCTTAAGGTATGACTTTGTAGAAGGAATGCTAAGCAGTTTTGGTTTCTCAGTGCCGATCAGCTTAGGGCAATGAGGCAGATTGGCATGACATGTAGGAAATGAGAGAACAGATTTCCTGGAGCTGGTGGAGTGCGGAGGAAATCCAGCTCCTCCAAGGAAGAGTGCAGTGTGTTGCCCTACACTTAGCATCCAGAGAGTGACTGGGAAACTTTTCCGGGCCTGGATGTTTCCTGGCAGGCCAGGGGAGCCTGGCCGGTGCCGGTGTTCTTGCAGGGAATAGGGTGCCCACGCGAGGTCCTCGGTACCTGAAAAGCTTACTAACGTTAAAAGAAAGCAGACCTAAAATTAAGCCTCAAGTTCTCTGCTCCAAGCTTCCGCTTCGGCAGGCTGTTCAAGGCTTTACCTTGAGGAAAGGACTCCCGTCAAGTTTCCTTTTAGCTCTAGAGCCTCTCAGGAGGAGCTCCCACCCAGGCTATGAAAGCACCCTGTTGATTTAGAGAAAACACTTTCCCTTCCCAGTACACTGCCTACAGTGACAGGGACCCGTGCAAAACACTGTTATTTAGGTAGCTTCAAGGCAGCAAGAATGGAGCATTCAATATGGAAAAGCAAGCCTTGTGCCATAAATTTCCCGTTTCCAGTGAACACGCAGCCTACCTCCTTGAGATTTTACCAAGTAAATATACACTCTAGCTCCACACTGGTCCCTTCCTTGAATAAAGTTGGTTTGGCAGGGAGTTCTGCGTCTAGCCAACGGCGTCCACCAAGGAACGATCTAGGTTCGCTATCGGGGCTTAGCTTCTTCTAAAACCCTGCACTGGAAGAGCAAGAACTGGGCTTTGGTTACAGCAGGAATGCAAGCCGACTCTCTCCTGTAAATATGGGGTCTTAAGGTATGACACTCTAGAAGGAATGCGAAGCAGTTTTGGTTTCTCAGTGCCGCTCAGCCTAGGGCAATGAGGCAGATTTCCATGACATGTAGGATGTAAGAGAACAGATTTCCTGGAGCTGTTGGAGTGCGGAGGAAACCTAGGTCTCCCAAGGAAGAGTGCAGTGTGTTACCCTACACTCAGCATACACAGAGTGACTGGGAAAGGTTTCCGGGCCTGGATGTTCCTTAGCAGCCCAGGGGAGCCTGCCGGAACTCTGTGTTCTAGTAGGGAATAGGGTGCCCACGCGAGGTCCTGGTGCCCTGAAAAGCTTACTAACGTTAAAAGAAAGCAGACCTAAATTTAAGCCTCAAGGACTCTGCTCCAAGCTTCCGCTTCGGCAGGCTATTCAAGGCTTTACCTTGAGGAAGGGACTCCCGTCAAGTTTCCTTTTAGCTCTAGAGCGTCTCAGGAGGAGCTCCCACCCAGGCTCTGAAAGCACCCTGTTGATGGAGAGAACACTCGTTCCCTTCCCAGAGCCCTGCCTACTGCGACTAGACACCCGTCCTAAAACTGTTATTTAGGTAGTGTTAAGGCAACATGAATGGAGCATTCAAAATGGGAAAGCAAGGCCTGTGCCATCAGGTCCCTGTTTCCAGCGAACACGCAGCCTACCTCCTTGTGCTTTCTACCAGGTAAATACACACTCTAGCTAAACCCTGGTCCCTTCCCTGAATAACGTTTTCTTGGCACGGAGTTCTCCGTGTAGCCAACTGCCTCTCCCAAGGAAGGCTCTAGGTACGCTATCGGGGCTTAGCTTCTTCTAAAACCCTGCAGTGTAAGACGTAGAAGTGTGCTTTGCTTCCAGCAGGAGAGCAAGCCGACTTTCTCCTGTAAGTATGGGGTGTTAAGGTATGACACTCTAGAAGGAATGCGAAGCAGTTTTGGTTTCTCAGTGCCGCTCAGCCTAGGGCAATGAGGCAAGATATGCATGACATGTGGGATGTAAGAGAACAGATTTCCTGGAGCCTTTGGAGTGCTGATTAAACCTAGGTCTCCCAAGGAAGAGTGCAGTGTGTTGCCCTACACTCAGCATACGCAGAGTGACTGGGAAAGGTTTCCGGGCCTGGATGTTTCTTAGCAGCCTAGTGGAGCCTGCCGGTACTAGGTGTTCTTGCAGGGAATAGGGAGCCCACGCGAGGTCCTCGGTGTCCTGAAAGCTTACTAACCTTAAAAGAAAACAAACCTAAAGCTAATGCTTCAAGGACTCTGCTCCAAGCTTCCGCTTTGGTAGGCTATTCAAGGCTTTATCTTGGGGAAAGGACTCACGTCACGTTTCCTTTTAGCTCTAGAGCGTCTCAGGAGGAGCTCCCACCCAGGCTATGAAAGCACCCTGTTGATCTAGAGAACACTCGTTCCCTTCCCAGAGCCCTGCCTACAGTGTCTAAAGGCCCGTCCTAAAACTGTAATTTAGGTAGCTTCAAGGCAGCATGAGTGGTGCATTCAAAATGGGAAAGCAAGCCTTGTGCCATCAGGTGACCGTTTCCAGCGAAAACGCAGCCTACCTCCTTGTGATTTCTACCAAGTAAATATACACTCTAGCTACACACTGGCCCCTTCCTTAATAAAGTTGGTTTGGCACGGAGTTCTGCGTGTAGCCACGGCCTCCCCAAAGGAGCGCTCTAGGTACGCTATTGGGGCTTAGCCTCTTCGAAAACCCTGCAGTGTAGGAGGAAGAACTGTGCTTTGGTACCAGCAGGAACGCAAGCCGACTTTCTCCTGTAAGTATGGCATCTTAAGGTATGACTTTGTAGAAGGAATGCTAAGCAGTTTTGGTTTCTCAGTGCCGATCAGCTTAGGGCAATGAGGCAGATTGGCATGACATGTAGGAAATGAGAGAACAGATTTCCTGGAGCTGGTGGAGTGCGGAGGAAATCCAGCTCCTCCAAGGAAGAGTGCAGTGTGTTGCCCTACACTTAGCATCCAGAGAGTGACTGGGAAACTTTTCCGGGCCTGGATGTTTCCTGGCAGGCCAGGGGAGCCTGGCCGGTCCCGGTGTTCTTGCAGGGAATAGGGTGCCCACGCGAGGTCCTCGGTACCTGAAAAGCTTACTAACGTTAAAAGAAAGCAGACCTAAAATTAAGCCTCAAGTTCTCTGCTCCAAGCTTCCGCTTCGGCAGGCTGTTCAAGGCTTTACCTTGAGGAAAGGACTCCCGTCAAGTTTCCTTTTAGCTCTAGAGCCTCTCAGGAGGAGCTCCCACCCAGGCTATGAAAGCACCCTGTTGATTTAGAGAAAACACTTTCCCTTCCCAGTACACTGCCTACAGTGACAGGGACCCGTGCAAAACACTGTTATTTAGGTAGCTTCAAGGCAGCAAGAATGGAGCATTCAATATGGAAAAGCAGGCCTTGTGCCATAAATTTCCCGTTTCCAGTGAACACGCAGCCTACCTCCTTGAGATTTTACCAAGTAAATATACACTCTAGCTCCACACTGGTCCCTGCCTTGAATAAAGTTGGTTTGGCAGGGAGTTCTGCGTCTAGCCAACGGCGTCCACCAAGGAGCGATCTAGGTTCGCTATCGGGGCTTAGCTTCTTCTAAAACACTGCACTGGAAGAGCAAGAACTGGGCTTTGGTTACAGCAGGAATGCAAGCCGACTCTCTCCTGTAAATATGGGGTCTTAAGGTATGACACTCTAGAAGGAATGCGAAGCAGTTTTGGTTTCTCAGTGCCGCTCAGCCTAGGGCAATGAGGCAGATTTCCATGACATGTAGGATGTAAGAGAACAGATTTCCTGGAGCCGTTGGAGTGCGGAGGAAACCTAGGTCTCCCAAGGAAGAGTGCAGTGTGTTGCCCTACACTCAGCATACACAGAGTGACTGGGAAAGGTTTCCGGGCCTGGATGTTCCTTAGCAGCCCAGGGGAGCCTGCCAGAACTCTGTGTTCTAGTAGGGAATAGGGTGCCCACGCGAGGTCCTGGTGCCCTGAAAAGCTTACTAACGTTAAAAGAAAGCAGACCTAAATTTAAGCCTCAAGGACTCTGCTCCAAGCTTCCGCTTCGGCAGGCTATTCAAGGCTTTACCTTGAGGAAGGGACTCCCGTCAAGTTTCCTTTTAGCTCTAGAGCGTCTCAGGAGGAGCTCCCACCCAGGCTATGAAAGCACCCTGTTGATGGAGAGAACACTCGTTCCCTTCCCAGAGCCCTGCCTACTGCGACTAGACACCCGTCCTAAAACTGTTATTTAGGTAGTGTTAAGGCAACATGAATGGAGCATTCAAAATGGGAAAGCAAGGCCTGTGCCATCAGGTCCCTGTTTCCAGCGAACACGCAGCCTACCTCCTTGTGCTTTCTACCAGGTAAATACACACTCTAGCTAAACACTGGTCCCTTCCCTGAATAACGTTTTCTTGGCATGGAGTTCTCCGTGTAGCCAACTGCCTATCCCAAGGAAGGCTCTAGGTACGCTATCGGGGCTTAGCTTCTTCTAAAACCCTGCAGTGTAAGACGTAGAACTGTGCTTTGCTTCCAGCAGGAAAGCAAGCCGACTTTCTCCTGTAAGTATGGGGTGTTAAGGTATGACACTCTAGAAGGAATGCGAAGCAGTTTTGGTTTCTCAGTGCCGCTCAGCCTAGGGCAATGAGGCAAGATATGCATGACATGTGGGATGTAAGAGAACAGATTTCCTGGAGCCTTTGCAGTGCTGATTAAACCTAGGTCTCCCAAGGAAGAGTGCAGTGTGTTGCCCTACACTCAGCATACGCAGAGTGACTGGGAAAGGTTTCCGGGCCTGGATGTTTCTTAGCAGCCTAGTGGAGGCTGCCGGTACTAGGTGTTCTTGCAGGGAATAGGGAGCCCACGCGAGGTCCTCGGTGTCCTGAAAGCTTACTAACCTTAAAAGAAAACAAACCTAAAGCTAATGCTTCAAGGACTCTGCTCCAAGCTTCCGCTTTGGTAGGCTATTCAAGGCTTTATCTTGGGGAAAGGACTCACGTCACGTTTCCTTTTAGCTCTAGAGCGTCTCAGGAGGAGCTCCCACACAGGCTATGAAAGCACCCTGTTGATCTAGAGAACACTCGTTCCCTTCCCAGAGCCCTGCCTACAGTGTCTAAAGGCCCGTCCTAAAACTGTAATTTAGGTAGCTTCAAGGCAGCATGAGTGGTGCATTCAAAATGGGAAAGCAAGCCTTGTGCCATCAGGTGACCGTTTCCAGCGAAAACGCAGCCTACCTCCTTGTGATTTCTACCAAGTAAATATACACTCTAGCTACACACTGGCCCCTTCCTTAATAAAGTTGGTTTGGCACGGAGTTCTGCGTGTAGCCACGGCCTCCCCAAAGGAGCGCTCTAGGTACGCTATCGGGGCTTAGCCTCTTCGAAAACCCTGCAGTGTAGGAGGAAGAACTGTGCTTTGGTACCAGCAGGAACGCAAGCCGACTTTCTCCTGTAAGTATGGCATCTTAAGGTATGACTTTGTAGAAGGAATGCTAAGCAGTTTTGGTTTCTCAGTGCCGATCAGCTTAGGGCAATGAGGCAGATTGGCATGACATGTAGGAAATGAGAGAACAGATTTCCTGGAGCTGGTGGAGTGCGGAGGAAATCCAGCTCCTCCAAGGAAGAGTGCAGTGTGTTGCCCTACACTTAGCATCCAGAGAGTGACTGGGAAACTTTTCCGGGCCTGGATGTTTCCTGGCAGGCCAGGGGAGCCTGGCCGGTGCCGGTGTTCTTGCAGGGAATAGGGTGCCCACGCGAGGTCCTCGGTACCTGAAAAGCTTACTAACGTTAAAAGAAAGCAGACCTAAAATTAAGCCTCAAGTTCTCTGCTCCAAGCTTCCGCTTCGGCAGGCTGTTCAAGGCTTTACCTTGAGGAAAGGACTCCCGTCAAGTTTCCTTTTAGCTCTAGAGCCTCTCAGGAGGAGCTCCCACCCAGGCTATGAAAGCACCCTGTTGATTTAGAGAAAACACTTTCCCTTCCCAGTACACTGCCTACAGTGACAGGGACCCGTGCAAAACACTGTTATTTAGGTAGCTTCAAGGCAGCAAGAATGGAGCATTCAATATGGAAAAGCAAGCCTTGTGCCATAAATTTCCCGTTTCCAGTGAACACGCAGCCTACCTCCTTGAGATTTTACCAAGTAAATATACACTCTAGCTCCACACTGGTCCCTTCCTTGAATAAAGTTGGTTTGGCAGGGAGTTCTGCGTCTAGCCAACGGCGTCCACCAAGGAGCGATCTAGGTTCGCTATCGGGGCTTAGCTTCTTCTAAAACCCTGCACTGGAAGAGCAAGAACTGGGCTTTGGTTACAGCAGGAATGCAAGCCGACTCTCTCCTGTAAATATGGGGTCTTAAGGTATGACACTCTAGAAGGAATGCGAAGCAGTTTTGGTTTCTCAGTGCCGCTCAGCCTAGGGCAATGAGGCAGATTTCCATGACATGTAGGATGTAAGAGAACAGATTTCCTGGAGCTGTTGGAGTGCGGAGGAAACCTAGGTCTTCCAAGGAAGAGTGCAGTGTGTTACCCTACACTCAGCATACACAGAGTGACTGGGAAAGGTTTCCGGGCCTGGATGTTCCTTAGCAGCCCAGGGGAGCCTGCCGGAACTCTGTGTTCTAGTAGGGAATAGGGTGCCCACGCGAGGTCCTGGTGCCCTGAAAAGCTTACTAACGTTAAAAGAAAGCAGACCTAAATTTAAGCCTCAAGGACTCTGCTCCAAGCTTCCGCTTCGGCAGGCTATTCAAGGCTTTACCTTGAGGAAGGGACTCCCGTCAAGTTTCCTTTTAGCTCTAGAGCGTCTCAGGAGGAGCTCCCACCCAGGCTCTGAAAGCACCCTGTTGATGGAGAGAACACTCGTTCCCTTCCCAGAGCCCTGCCTACTGCGACTAGACACCCGTCCTAAAACTGTTATTTAGGTAGTGTTAAGGCAACATGAATGGAGCATTCAAAATGGGAAAGCAAGGCCTGTGCCATCAGGTCCCTGTTTCCAGCGAACACGCAGCCTACCTCCTTGTGCTTTCTACCAGGTAAATACACACTCTAGCTAAACCCTGGTCCCTTCCCTGAATAACGTTTTCTTGGCACGGAGTTCTCCGTGTAGCCAACTGCCTCTCCCAAGGAAGGCTCTAGGTACGCTATCGGGGCTTAGCTTCTTCTAAAACCCTGCAGTGTAAGACGTAGAAGTGTGCTTTGCTTCCAGCAGGAGAGCAAGCCGACTTTCTCCTGTAAGTATGGGGTGTTAAGGTATGACACTCTAGAAGGAATGCGAAGCAGTTTTGGTTTCTCAGTGCCGCTCAGCCTAGGGCAATGAGGCAAGATATGCATGACATGTGGGATGTAAGAGAACAGATTTCCTGGAGCCTTTGGAGTGCTGATTAAACCTAGGTCTCCCAAGGAAGAGTGCAGTGTGTTGCCCTACACTCAGCATACGCAGAGTGACTGGGAAAGGTTTCCGGGCCTGGATGTTTCTTAGCAGCCTAGTGGAGGCTGCCGGTACTAGGTGTTCTTGCAGGGAATAGGGAGCCCACGCGAGGTCCTCGGTGGCCTGAAAGCTTACTAACCTTAAAAGAAAACAAACCTAAAGCTAATGCTTCAAGGACTCTGCTCCAAGCTTCCGCTTTGGTAGGCTATTCAAGGCTTTATCTTGGGGAAAGGACTCACGTCACGTTTCCTTTTAGCTCTAGAGCGTCTCAGGAGGAGCTCCCACCCAGGCTATGAAAGCACCCTGTTGATCTAGAGAACACTCGTTCCCTTCCCAGAGCCCTGCCTACAGTGTCTAAAGGCCCGTCCTAAAACTGTAATTTAGGTAGCTTCAAGGCAGCATGAGTGGTGCATTCAAAATGGGAAAGCAAGCCTTGTGCCATCAGGTGACCGTTTCCAGCGAAAACGCAGCCTACCTCCTTGTGATTTCTACCAAGTAAATATACACTCTAGCTACACACTGGCCCCTTCCTTAATAAAGTTGGTTTGGCACGGAGTTCTGCGTGTAGCCACGGCCTCCCCAAAGGAGCGCTCTAGGTACGCTATCGGGGCTTAGCCTCTTCGAAAACCCTGCAGTGTAGGAGGAAGAACTGTGCTTTGGTACCAGCAGGAACGCAAGCCGACTTTCTCCTGTAAGTATGGCATCTTAAGGTATGACTTTGTAGAAGGAATGCTAAGCAGTTTTGGTTTCTCAGTGCCGATCAGCTTAGGGCAATGAGGCAGATTGGCATGACATGTAGGAAATGAGAGAACAGATTTCCTGGAGCTGGTGGAGTGCGGAGGAAATCCAGCTCCTCCAAGGAAGAGTGCAGTGTGTTGCCCTACACTTAGCATCCAGAGAGTGACTGGGAAACTTTTCCGGGCCTGGATGTTTCCTGGCAGGCCAGGGGAGCCTGGCCGGTGCCGGTGTTCTTGCAGGGAATAGGGTGCCCACGCGAGGTCCTCGGTACCTGAAAAGCTTACTAACGTTAAAAGAAAGCAGACCTAAAATTAAGCCTCAAGTTCTCTGCTCCAAGCTTCCGCTTCGGCAGGCTGTTCAAGGCTTTACCTTGAGGAAAGGACTCCCGTCAAGTTTCCTTTTAGCTCTAGAGCGTCTCAGGAGGAGCTCCCACCCAGGCTATGAAAGCACCCTGTTGATTTAGAGAAAACTCTTTCCCTTCCCAGTACACTGCCTACAGTGACAGGGACCCGTGCAAAACACTGTTATTTAGGTAGCTTCAAGGCAGCAAGAATGGAGCATTCAATATGGAAAAGCAAGCCTTGTGCCATAAATTCCCCGTTTCCAGTGAACACGCAGCCTACCTCCTTGAGATTTTACCAAGTAAATATACACTCTAGCTCCACACTGGTCCCTTCCTTGAATAAAGTTGGTTTGGCAGGGAGTTCTGCGTCTAGCCAACGGCGTCCACCAAGGAGCGATCTAGGTTCGCTATCGGGGCTTAGCTTCTTCTAAAACCCTGCACTGGAAGAGCAAGAACTGGGCTTTGGTTACAGCAGGAATGCAAGCCGACTCTCTCCTGTAAATATGGGGTCTTAAGGTATGACACTCTAGAAGGAATGCGATGCAGTTTTGGTTTCTCAGTGCCGCTCAGCCTAGGGCAATGAGGCAGATTTCCATGACATGTAGGATGTACGAGAACAGATTTCCTGGAGCCTTTGGAGTGCTGAGGAAACCTTGGTCTCCCAAGGAAGAGTGCAGTGTGTTGCCCTACACTCAGCATACACAGAGTGACTGGGAAAGGTTTCCGGGCCTGGATGTTCCTTAGCAGCCCAGGGGAGCCTGCCGGAACTCTGTGTTCTAGTAGGGAATAGGGTGCCCACGCGAGGTCCTGGTGCCCTGAAAAGCTTACTAACGTTAAAAGAAAGCAGACCTAAATTTAAGCCTCAAGGACTCTGCTCCAAGCTTCCGCTTCGGCAGGCTATTCAAGGCTTTACCTTGAGGAAGGGACTCCCGTCAAGTTTCCTTTTAGCTCTAGAGCGTCTCAGGAGGAGCTCCCACCCAGGCTCTGAAAGCACCCTGTTGATGGAGAGAACACTCGTTCCCTTCCCAGAGCCCTGCCTACTGCGACTAGACACCCGTCCTAAAACTGTTATTTAGGTAGTGTTAAGGCAACATGAATGGAGCATTCAAAATGGGAAAGCAAGGCCTGTGCCATCAGGTCCCTGTTTCCAGCGAACACGCAGCCTACCTCCTTGTGCTTTCTACCAGGTAAATACACACTCTAGCTACATACTGGTCCCTTCCCTGAATAAAGTTTTCTTGGCACGGAGTTCTCCGTGTAGCCAACTGCCTCTCCCAAGGAAGGCTCTAGGTACGCTATCGGGGCTTAGCTTCTTCTAAAACCCTGCAGTGTAAGACGTAGAAGTGTGCTTTGCTTCCAGCAGGAAAGCAAGCCGACTTTCTCCTGTAAGTATGGGGTGTTAAGGTATGACACTCTAGAAGGAATGCGAAGCAGTTTTGGTTTCTCAGTGCCGCTCAGCCTAGGGCAATGAGGCAAGATATGCATGACATGTGGGATGTAAGAGAACAGATTTCCTGGAGCCTTTGGAGTGCTGATTAAACCTAGGTCTCCCAAGGAAGAGTGCAGTGTGTTGCCCTACACTCAGCATACGCAGAGTGACTGGGAAAGGTTTCCGGGCCTGGATGTTTCTTAGCAGCCTAGTGGAGCCTGCCGGTACTAGGTGTTCTTGCAGGGAATAGGGAGCCCACGCGAGGTCCTCGGTGTCCTGAAAGCTTACTAACCTTCAAAGAAAACAAACCTAAAGCTAATGCTTCAAGGACTCTGCTCCAAGCTTCCGCTTTGGTAGGCTATTCAAGGCTTTATCTTGGGGAAAGGACTCACGTCACGTTTCCTTTTAGCTCTAGAGCGTCTCAGGAGGAGCTCCCACCCAGGCTATGAAAGCACCCTGTTGATCTAGAGAACACTCGTTCCCTTCCCAGAGCCCTGCCTACAGTGTCTAAAGGCCCGTCCTAAAACTGTAATTTAGGTAGCTTCAAGGCAGCATGAGTGGTGCATTCAAAATGGGAAAGCAAGCCTTGTGCCATCAGGTGACCGTTTCCAGCGAAAACGCAGCCTACCTCCTTGTGATTTCTACCAAGTAAATATACACTCTAGCTACACACTGGCCCCTTCCTTAATAAAGTTGGTTTGGCACGGAGTTCTGCGTGTAGCCACGGCCTCCCCAAAGGAGCGCTCTAGGTACGCTATCGGGGCTTAGCCTCTTCGAAAACCGTGCAGTGTAGGAGGAAGAACTGTGCTTTGGTACCAGCAGGAACGCAAGCCGACTTTCTCCTGTAAGTATGGCATCTTAAGGTATGACTTTGTAGAAGGAATGCTAAGCAGTTTTGGTTTCTCAGTGCCGATCAGCTTAGGGCAATGAGGCAGATTGGCATGACATGTAGGAAATGAGAGAACAGATTTCCTGGAGCTGGTGGAGTGCGGAGGAAATCCAGCTCCTCCAAGGAAGAGTGCAGTGTGTTGCCCTACACTTAGCATCCAGAGAGTGACTGGGAAACTTTTCCGGGCCTGGATGTTTCCTGGCAGGCCAGGGGAGCCTGGCCGGTGCCGGTGTTCTTGCAGGGAATAGGGTGCCCACGCGAGGTCCTCGGTACCTGAAAAGCTTACTAACGTTAAAAGAAAGCAGACCTAAAATTAAGCCTCAGGTTCTCTGCTCCAAGCTTCCGCTTCGGCAGGCTGTTCAAGGCTTTACCTTGAGGAAAGGACTCCCGTCAAGTTTCCTTTTAGCTCTAGAGCCTCTCAGGAGGAGCTCCCACCCAGGCTATGAAAGCACCGTGTTGATTTAGAGAAAACACTTTCCCTTCCCAGGACACTGCCTACAGTGACAGGGACCCGTGCAAAACACTGTTATTTAGGTAGCTTCAAGGCAGCAAGAATGGAGCATTCAATATGGAAAAGCAAGCCTTGTGCCATAAATTCCCCGTTTCCAGTGAACACGCAGCCTACCTCCTTGAGATTTTACCAAGTAAATATACACTCTAGCTCCACACTGGTCCCTTCCTTGAATAAAGTTGGTTTGGCAGGGAGTTCTGCGTCTAGCCAACGGCGTCCACCAAGGAGCGATCTAGGTTCGCTATCGGGGCTTAGCTTCTTCTAAAACCCTGCACTGGAAGAGCAAGAACTGGGCTTTGGTTACAGCAGGAATGCAAGCCGACTCTCTCCTGTAAATATGGGGTCTTAAGGTATGACACTCTAGAAGGAATGCGATGCAGTTTTGGTTTCTCAGTGCCGCTCAGCCTAGGGCAATGAGGCAGATTTCCATGACATGTAGGATGTACGAGAACAGATTTCCTGGAGCCTTTGGAGTGCTGAGGAAACCTTGGTCTCCAAAGGAAGAGTGCAGTGTGTTGCCCTACACTCAGCATACACAGAGTGACTGGGAAAGGTTTCCGGGCCTGGATGTTCCTTAGCAGCCCAGGGGAGCCTGCCGGAACTCTGTGTTCTAGTAGGGAATAGGGTGCCCACGCGAGGTCCTGGTGCCCTGAAAAGCTTACTAACGTTAAAAGAAAGCAGACCTAAATTTAAGCCTCAAGGACTCTGCTCCAAGCTTCCGCTTCGGCAGGCTATTCAAGGCTTTACCTTGAGGAAGGGACTCCCGTCAAGTTTCCTTTTAGCTCTAGAGCGTCTCAGGAGGAGCTCCCACCCAGGCTATGAAAGCACCCTGTTGATGGAGAGAACACTCGTTCCCTTCCCAGAGCCCTGCCTACTGCGACTAGACACCCGTCCTAAAACTGTTATTTAGGTAGTGTTAAGGCAACATGAATGGAGCATTCAAAATGGGAAAGCAAGGCCTGTGCCATCAGGTCCCTGTTTCCAGCGAACACGCAGCCTACCTCCTTGTGCTTTCTACCAGGTAAATACACACTCTAGCTAAACCCTTGTCCCTTCCCTGAATAACGTTTTCTTGGCACGGAGTTCTCCGTGTAGCCAACTGCCTCTCCCAAGGAAGGCTCTAGGTACGCTATCGGGGCTTAGCTTCTTCTAAAACCCTGCAGTGTAAGACGTAGAACTGTGCTTTGCTTCCAGCAGGAAAGCAAGCCGACTTTCTCCTGTAAGTATGGGGTGTTAAGGTATGACACTCTAGAAGGAATGCGAAGCAGTTTTGGTTTCTCAGTGCCGCTCAGCCTAGGGCAATGAGGCAAGATATGCATGACATGTGGGATGTAAGAGAACAGATTTCCTGGAGCCTTTGCAGTGCTGATTAAACCTAGGTCTCCCAAGGAAGAGTGCAGTGTGTTGCCCTACACTCAGCATACGCAGAGTGACTGGGAAAGGTTTCCGGGCCTGGATGTTTCTTAGCAGCCTAGTGGAGGCTGCCGGTACTAGGTGTTCTTGCAGGGAATAGGGAGCCCACGCGAGGTCCTCGGTGTCCTGAAAGCTTACTAACCTTCAAAGAAAACAAACCTAAAGCTAATGCTTCAAGGACTCTGCTCCAAGCTTCCGCTTTGGTAGGCTATTCAAGGCTTTATCTTGGGGAAAGGACTCACGTCACGTTTCCTTTTAGCTCTAGAGCGTCTCAGGAGGAGCTCCCACCCAGGCTATGAAAGCACCCTGTTGATCTAGAGAACACTCGTTCCCTTCCCAGAGCCCTGCCTACAGTGTCTAAAGGCCCGTCCTAAAACTGTAATTTAGGTAGCTTCAAGGCAGCATGAGTGGTGCATTCAAAATGGGAAAGCAAGCCTTGTGCCATCAGGTGACCGTTTCCAGCGAAAACGCAGCCTACCTCCTTGTGATTTCTACCAAGTAAATATACACTCTAGCTACACACTGGCCCCTTCCTTAATAAAGTTGGTTTGGCACGGAGTTCTGCGTGTAGCCACGGCCTCCCCAAAGGAGCGCTCTAGGTACGCTATCGGGGCTTAGCCTCTTCGAAAACCCTGCAGTGTAGGAGGAAGAACTGTGCTTTGGTACCAGCAGGAACGCAAGCCGACTTTCTCCTGTAAGTATGGCATCTTAAGGTATGACTTTGTAGAAGGAATGCTAAGCAGTTTTGGTTTCTCAGTGCCGATCAGCTTAGGGCAATGAGGCAGATTGGCATGACATGTAGGAAATGAGAGAACAGATTTCCTGGAGCTGGTGGAGTGCGGAGGAAATCCAGCTCCTCCAAGGAAGAGTGCAGTGTGTTGCCCTACACTTAGCATCCAGAGAGTTACTGGGAAACTTTTCCGGGCCTGGATGTTTCCTGGCAGGCCAGGGGAGCCTGGCCGGTGCCGGTGTTCTTGCAGGGAATAGGGTGCCCACGCGAGGTCCTCGGTACCTGAAAAGCTTACTAACGTTAAAAGAAAGCAGACCTAAAATTAAGCCTCAGGTTCTCTGCTCCAAGCTTCCGCTTCGGCAGGCTGTTCAAGGCTTTACCTTGAGGAAAGGACTCCCGTCAAGTTTCCTTTTAGCTCTAGAGCCTCTCAGGAGGAGCTCCCACCCAGGCTATGAAAGCACCCTGTTGATTTAGAGAAAACACTTTCCCTTCCCAGTACACTGCCTACAGTGACAGGGACCCGTGCAAAACACTGTTATTTAGGTAGCTTCAAGGCAGCAAGAATGGAGCATTCAATATGGAAAAGCAAGCCTTGTGCCATAAATTTCCCGTTTCCAGTGAACACGCAGCCTACCTCCTTGAGATTTTACCAAGTAAATATACACTCTAGCTCCACACTGGTCCCTTCCTTGAATAAAGTTGGTTTGGCAGGGAGTTCTGCGTCTAGCCAACGGCGTCCACCAAGGAGCGATCTAGGTTCGCTATCGGGGCTTAGCTTCTTCTAAAACCCTGCACTGGAAGAGCAAGAACTGGGCTTTGGTTACAGCAGGAACGCAAGCCGACTCTCTCCTGTAAATATGGGGTCTTAAGGTATGACACTCTAGAAGGAATGCGAAGCAGTTTTGGTTTCTCAGTGCCGCTCAGCCTAGGGCAATGAGGCAGATTTCCATGACATGTAGGATGTAAGAGAACAGATTTCCTGGAGCTGTTGGAGTGCGGAGGAAACCTAGGTCTCCCAAGGAAGAGTGCAGTGTGTTACCCTACACTCAGCATACACAGAGTGACTGGGAAAGGTTTCCGGGCCTGGATGTTCCTTAGCAGCCCAGGGGAGCCTGCCGGAACTCTGTGTTCTAGTAGGGAATAGGGTGCCCACGCGAGGTCCTGGTGCCCTGAAAAGCTTACTAACGTTAAAAGAAAGCAGACCTAAATTTAAGCCTCAAGGACTCTGCTCCAAGCTTCCGCTTCGGCAGGCTATTCAAGGCTTTACCTTGAGGAAGGGACTCCCGTCAAGTTTCCTTTTAGCTCTAGAGCGTCTCAGGAGGAGCTCCCACCCAGGCTATGAAAGCACCCTGTTGATGGAGAGAACACTCGTTCCCTTCCCAGAGCCCTGCCTACTGCGACTAGACACCCGTCCTAAAACTGTTATTTAGGTAGTGTTAAGGCAACATGAATGGAGCATTCAAAATGGGAAAGCAAGGCCTGTGCCATCAGGTCCCTGTTTCCAGCGAACACGCAGCCTACCTCCTTGTGCTTTCTACCAGGTACATACACACTCTAGCTACATACTGGTCCCTTCCCTGAATAAAGTTTTCTTGGCACGGAGTTCTCCGTGTAGCCAACTGCCTCTCCCAAGGAAGGCTCTAGGTACGCTATCGGGGCTTAGCTTCTTCTAAAACCCTGCAGTGTAAGACGTAGAAGTGTG
This sequence comes from Balaenoptera physalus, assembly GCF_965194825.1. Taxonomy (NCBI): domain Eukaryota; kingdom Metazoa; phylum Chordata; class Mammalia; order Artiodactyla; family Balaenopteridae; genus Balaenoptera; species Balaenoptera physalus. Next base: position 39,309 of record NW_028126499.1, read on the forward strand.
CTTTGCTTCCAGCAGGAAAGCAAGCCGACTTTCTCCTGTAAGTATGGGGTGTTAAGGTATGACACTCTAGAAGGAATGCGAAGCAGTTTTGGTTTCTCAGTGCCGCTCAGCCTAGGGCAATGAGGCAAGATATGCATGACATGTGGGATGTAAGAGAACAGATTTCCTGGAGCCTTTGGAGTGCTGATTAAACCTAGGTCTCCCAAGGAAGAGTGCAGTGTGTTGCCCTACACTCAGCATACGCAGAGTGACTGGGAAAGGTTTCCGGGCCTGGATGTTTCTTAGCAGCCTAGTGGAGGCTGCCGGTACTAGGTGTTCTTGCAGGGAATAGGGAGCCCACGCGAGGTCCTCGGTGTCCTGAAAGCTTAATAACCTTAAAAGAAAACAAACCTAAAGCTAATGCTTCAAGGACTCTGCTCCAAGCTTCCGCTTTGGTAGGCTATTCAAGGCTTTATCTTGGGGAAAGGACTCACGTCACGTTTCCTTTTAGCTCTAGAGCGTCTCAGGAGGAGCTCCCACCCAGGCTATGAAAGCACCCTGTTGATCTAGAGAACACTCGTTCCCTTCCCAGAGCCCTGCCTACAGTGTCTAAAGGCCCGTCCTAAAACTGTAATTTAGGTAGCTTCAAGGCAGCATGAGTGGTGCATTCAAAATGGGAAAGCAAGCCTTGTGCCATCAGGTGACCGTTTCCAGCGAAAACGCAGCCTACCTCCTTGTGATTTCTACCAAGTAAATATACACTCTAGCTACACACTGACCCCTTCCTTAATAAAGTTGGTTTGGCACGGAGTTCTGCGTGTAGCCACGGCCTCCCCAAAGGAGCGCTCTAGGTACGCTATCGGGGCTTAGCCTCTTCTAAAACCGTGCAGTGTAGGAGGAAGAACTGTGCTTTGGTACCAGCAGGAACGCAAGCCGACTTTCTCCTGTAAGTATGGCATCTTAAGGTATGACTTTGTAGAAGGAATGCTAAGCAGTTTTGGTTTCTCAGTGCCGATCAGCTTAGGGCAATGAGGCAGATTGGCATGACATGTAGGAAATGAGAGAACAGATTTCCTGGAGCTGGTGGAGTGCGGAGGAAATCCAGCTCCTCCAAGGAAGAGTGCAGTGTGTTGCCCTACACTTAGCATCCAGAGAGTGACTGGGAAACTTTTCCGGGCCTGGATGTTTCCTGGCAGGCCAGGGGAGCCTGCCCGGTCCCGGTGTTCTTGCAGGGAATAGGGTGCCCACGCGAGGTCCTCGGTACCTGAAAAGCTTACTAACGTTAAAAGAAAGCAGACCTAAAATTAAGCCTCAAGTTCTCTGCTCCAAGCTTCCGCTTCGGCAGGCTGTTCAAGGCTTTACCTTGAGGAAAGGACTCCCGTCAAGTTTCCTTTTAGCTCTAGAGCGTCTCAGGAGGAGCTCCCACCCAGGCTAGGAAAGCACCCTGTTGATTTAGAGAAAACACTTTCCCTTCCCAGTACACTGCCTACAGTGACAGGGACCCGTGCAAAACACTGTTATTTAGGTAGCTTCAAGGCAGCAAGAATGGAGCATTCAATATGGAAAAGCAAGCCTTGTGCCATAAATTTCCCGTTTCCAGTGAACACGCAGCCTACCTCCTTGAGATTTTACCAAGTAAATATACACTCTAGCTCCACACTGGTCCCTTCCTTGAATAAAGTTGGTTTGGCAGGGAGTTCTGCGTCTAGCCAACGGCGTCCACCAAGGAGCGATCTAGGTTCGCTATCGGGGCTTAGCTTCTTCTAAAACCCTGAACTGGAAGAGCAAGAACTGGGCTTTGGTTACAGCAGGAATGCAAGCCGACTCTCTCCTGTAAATATGGGGTCTTAAGGTATGACACTCTAGAAGGAATGCGAAGCAGTTTTGGTTTCTCAGTGCCGCTCAGCCTAGGGCAATGAGGCAAGATATGCATGACATGTGGGATGTAAGAGAACAGATTTCCTGGAGCCTTTGCAGTGCTGATTAAACCTAGGTCTCCCAAGGAAGAGTGCAGTGTGTTGCCCTACACTCAGCATACGCAGAGTGACTGGGAAAGGTTTCCCGGCCTGGATGTTTCTTAGCAGCCTAGTGGAGCCTGCCGGTACTAGGTGTTCTTGCAGGGAATAGGGAGCCCACGCGAGGTCCTCGGTGTCCTGAAAGCTTACTAACCTTAAAAGAAAACAAACCTAAAGCTAATGCTTCAAGGACTCTGCTCCAAGCTTCCGCTTTGGTAGGCTATTCAAGGCTTTATCTTGGGGAAAGGACTCACGTCACGTTTCCTTTTAGCTCTAGAGCGTCTCAGGAGGAGCTCCCACCCAGGCTATGAAAGCACCCTGTTGATCTAGAGAACACTCGTTCCCTTCCCAGAGCCCTGCCTACAGTGTCTAAAGGCCCGTCCTAAAACTGTAATTTAGGTAGCTTCAAGGCAGCATGAGTGGTGCATTCAAAATGGGAAAGCAAGCCTTGTGCCATCAGGTGACCGTTTCCAGCGAAAACGCAGCCTACCTCCTTGTGATTTCTACCAAGTAAATATACACTCTAGCTACACACTGGCCCCTTCCTTAATAAAGTTGGTTTGGCACGGAGTTCTGCGTGTAGCCACGGCCTCCCCAAAGGAGCGCTCTAGGTACGCTATCGGGGCTTAGCCTCTTCGAAAACCCTGCAGTGTAGGAGGAAGAACTGTGCTTTGGTACCAGCAGGAACGCAAGCCGACTTTCTCCTGTAAGTATGGCATCTTAAGGTATGACTTTGTAGAAGGAATGCTAAGCAGTTTTGGTTTCTCAGTGCCGATCAGCTTAGGGCAATGAGGCAGATTGGCATGACATGTAGGAAATGAGAGAACAGATTTCCTGGAGCTGGTGGAGTGCGGAGGAAATCCAGCTCCTCCAAGGAAGAGTGCAGTGTGTTGCCCTACACTTAGCATCCAGAGAGTGACTGGGAAACTTTTCCGGGCCTGGATGTTTCCTGGCAGGCCAGGGGAGCCTGGCCGGTGCCGGTGTTCTTGCAGGGAATAGTGTGCCCACGCGAGGTCCTCGGTACCTGAAAAGCTTACTAACGTTAAAAGAAAGCAGACCTAAAATTAAGCCTCAAGTTCTCTGCTCCAAGCTTCCGCTTCGGCAGGCTGTTCAAGGCTTTACCTTGAGGAAAGGACTCCCGTCAAGTTTCCTTTTAGCTCTAGAGCGTCTCAGGAGGAGCTCCCACCCAGGCTATGAAAGCACCCTGTTGATTTAGAGAAAACACTTTCCCTTCCCAGTACACTGCCTACAGTGACAGGGACCCGTGCAAAACACTGTTATTTAGGTAGCTTCAAGGCAGCAAGAATGGAGCATTCAATATGGAAAAGCAAGCCTTGTGCCATAAATTTCCCGTTTCCAGTGAACACGCAGCCTACCTCCTTGAGATTTTACCAAGTAAATATACACTCTAGCTCCACACTGGTCCCTTCCTTGAATAAAGTTGGTTTGGCAGGGAGTTCTGCGTCTAGCCAACGGCGTCCACCAAGGAGCGATCTAGGTTCGCTATCGGGGCTTAGCTTCTTCTAAAACCCTGCACTGGAAGAGCAAGAACTGGGCTTTGGTTACAGCAGGAACGCAAGCCGACTCTCTCCTGTAAATATGGGGTCTTAAGGTATGACACTCTAGAAGGAATGCGAAGCAGTTTTGGTTTCTCAGTGCCGCTCAGCCTAGGGCAATGAGGCAGATTTCCATGACATGTAGGATGTAAGAGAACAGATTTCCTGGAGCCGTTGGAGTGCGGAGGAAACCTAGGTCTCCCAAGGAAGAGTGCAGTGTGTTGCCCTACACTCAGCATACACAGAGTGACTGGGAAAGGTTTCCGGGCCTGGATGTTCCTTAGCAGCCCAGGGGAGCCTGCCGGAACTCTGTGTTCTAGTAGGGAATAGGGTGCCCACGCGAGGTCCTGGTGCCCTGAAAAGCTTACTAACGTTAAAAGAAAGCAGACCTAAATTTAAGCCTCAAGGACTCTGCTCCAAGCTTCCGCTTCGGCAGGCTATTCAAGGCTTTACCTTGAGGAAGGGACTCCCGTCAAGTTTCCTTTTAGCTCTAGAGCGTCTCAGGAGGAGCTCCCACCCAGGCTATGAAAGCACCCTGTTGATGGAGAGAACACTCGTTCCCTTCCCAGAGCCCTGCCTACTGCGACTAGACACCCGTCCTAAAACTGTTATTTAGGTAGTGTTAAGGCAACATGAATGGAGCATTCAAAATGGGAAAGCAAGGCCTGTGCCATCAGGTCCCTGTTTCCAGCGAACACGCAGCCTACCTCCTTGTGCTTTCTACCAGGTAAATACACACTCTAGCTAAACACTGGTCCCTTCCCTGAATAACGTTTTCTTGGCATGGAGTTCTCCGTGTAGCCAACTGCCTATCCCAAGGAAGGCTCTAGGTACGCTATCGGGGCTTAGCTTCTTCTAAAACCCTGCAGTGTAAGACGTAGAACTGTGCTTTGCTTCCAGCAGGAAAGCAAGCCTACTTTCTCCTGTAAGTATGGGGTGTTAAGGTATGACACTCTAGAAGGAATGCGAAGCAGTTTTGGTTTCTCAGTGCCGCTCAGCCTAGGGCAATGAGGCAAGATATGCATGACATGTGGGATGTAAGAGAACAGATTTCCTGGAGCCTTTGCAGTGCTGATTAAACCTAGGTCTCCCAAGGAAGAGTGCAGTGTGTTGCCCTACACTCAGCATACGCAGAGTGACTGGGAAAGGTTTCCGGGCCTGGATGTTTCTTAGCAGCCTAGTGGAGGCTGCCGGTACTAGGTGTTCTTGCAGGGAATAGGGAGCCCACGCGAGGTCCTCGGTGTCCTGAAAGCTTACTAACCTTAAAAGAAAACAAACCTAAAGCTAATGCTTCAAGGACTCTGCTCCAAGCTTCCGCTTTGGTAGGCTATTCAAGGCTTTATCTTGGGGAAAGGACTCACGTCACGTTTCCTTTTAGCTCTAGAGCGTCTCAGGAGGAGCTCCCACCCAGGCTATGAAAGCACCCTGTTGATCTAGAGAACACTCGTTCCCTTCCCAGAGCCCTGCCTACAGTGTCTAAAGGCCCGTCCTAAAACTGTAATTTAGGTAGCTTCAAGGCAGCATGAGTGGTGCATTCAAAATGGGAAAGCAAGCCTTGTGCCATCAGGTGACCGTTTCCAGCGAAAACGCAGCCTACCTCCTTGTGATTTCTACCAAGTAAATATACACTCTAGCTACACACTGGCCCCTTCCTTAATAAAGTTGGTTTGGCACGGAGTTCTGCGTGTAGCCACGGCCTCCCCAAAGGAGCGCTCTAGGTACGCTATCGGGGCTTAGCCTCTTCGAAAACCCTGCAGTGTAGGAGGAAGAACTGTGCTTTGGTACCAGCAGGAACGCAAGCCGACTTTCTCCTGTAAGTATGGCATCTTAAGGTATGACTTTGTAGAAGGAATGCTAAGCAGTTTTGGTTTCTCAGTGCCGATCAGCTTAGGGCAATGAGGCAGATTGGCATGACATGTAGGAAATGAGAGAACAGATTTCCTGGAGCTGGTGGAGTGCGGAGGAAATCCAGCTCCTCCAAGGAAGAGTGCAGTGTGTTGCCCTACACTTAGCATCCAGAGAGTGACTGGGAAACTTTTCCGGGCATGGATGTTTCCTGGCAGGCCAGGGGAGCCTGGCCGGTGCCGGTGTTCTTGCAGGGAATAGGGTGCCCACGCGAGGTCCTCGGTACCTGAAAAGCTTACTAACGTTAAAAGAAAGCAGACCTAAAATTAAGCCTCAAGTTCTCTGCTCCAAGCTTCCGCTTCGGCAGGCTGTTCAAGGCTTTACCTTGAGGAAAGGACTCCCGTCAAGTTTCCTTTTAGCTCTAGAGCCTCTCAGGAGGAGCTCCCACCCAGGCTATGAAAGCACCCTGTTGATTTAGAGAAAACACTTTCCCTTCCCAGTACACTGCCTACAGTGACAGGGACCCGTGCAAAACACTGTTATTTAGGTAGCTTCAAGGCAGCAAGAATGGAGCATTCAATATGGAAAAGCAAGCCTTGTGCCATAAATTTCCCGTTTCCAGTGAACACGCAGCCTACCTCCTTGAGATTTTACCAAGTAAATATACACTCTAGCTCCACACTGGTCCCTTCCTTGAATAAAGTTGGTTTGGCAGGGAGTTCTGCGTCTAGCCAACGGCGTCCACCAAGGAGCGATCTAGGTTCGCTATCGGGGCTTAGCTTCTTCTAAAACCCTGCACTGGAAGAGCAAGAACTGGGCTTTGGTTACAGCAGGAATGCAAGCCGACTCTCTCCTGTAAATATGGGGTCTTAAGGTATGACACTCTAGAAGGAATGCGAAGCAGTTTTGGTTTCTCAGTGCCGCTCAGCCTAGGGCAATGAGGCAGATTTCCATGACATGTAGGATGTAAGAGAACAGATTTCCTGGAGCTGTTGGAGTGCGGAGGAAACCTAGGTCTCCCAAGGAAGAGTGCAGTGTGTTGCCCTACACTCAGCATACACAGAGTGACTGGGAAAGTTTTCCGGGCCTGGATGTTCCTTAGCAGCCCAGGGGAGCCTGCCGGAACTCTGTGTTCTAGTAGGGAATAGGGTGCCCACGCGAGGTCCTGGTGCCCTGAAAAGCTTACTAACGTTAAAAGAAAGCAGACCTAAATTTAAGCCTCAAGGACTCTGCTCCAAGCTTCCGCTTCGGCAGGCTATTCAAGGCTTTACCTTGAGGAAGGGACTCCCGTCAACTTTCCTTTTAGCTCTAGAGCGTCTCAGGAGGAGCTCCCACCCAGGCTCTGAAAGCACCCTGTTGATGGAGAGAACACTCGTTCCCTTCCCAGAGCCCTGCCTACTGCGACTAGACACCCGTCCTAAAACTGTTATTTAGGTAGTGTTAAGGCAACATGAATGGAGCATTCAAAATGGGAAAGCAAGGCCTGTGCCATCAGGTCCCTGTTTCCAGCGAACACGCAGCCTACCTCCTTGTGCTTTCTACCAGGTACATACACACTCTAGCTACATACTGGTCCCTTCCCTGAATAAAGTTTTCTTGGCACGGAGTTCTCCGTGTAGCCAACTGCCTCTCCCAAGGAAGGCTCTAGGTACGCTATCGGGGCTTAGCTTCTTCTAAAACCCTGCAGTGTAAGACGTAGAAGTGTGCTTTGCTTCCAGCAGGAAAGCAAGCCGACTTTCTCCTGTAAGTATGGGGTGTTAAGGTATGACACTCTAGAAGGAATGCGAAGCAGTTTTGGTTTCTCAGTGCCGCTCAGCCTAGGGCAATGAGGCAAGATATGCATGACATGTGGGATGTAAGAGAACAGATTTCCTGGAGCCTTTGGAGTGCTGATTAAACCTAGGTCTCCCAAGGAAGAGTGCAGTGTGTTGCCCTACACTCAGCATACGCAGAGTGACTGGGAAAGGTTTCCGGGCCTGGATGTTTCTTAGCAGCCTAGTGGAGGCTGCCGGTACTAGGTGTTCTTGCAGGGAATAGGGAGCCCACGCGAGGTCCTCGGTGTCCTGAAAGCTTAATAACCTTAAAAGAAAACAAACCTAAAGCTAATGCTTCAAGGACTCTGCTCCAAGCTTCCGCTTTGGTAGGCTATTCAAGGCTTTATCTTGGGGAAAGGACTCACGTCACGTTTCCTTTTAGCTCTAGAGCGTCTCAGGAGGAGCTCCCACCCAGGCTATGAAAGCACCCTGTTGATCTAGAGAACACTCGTTCCCTTCCCAGAGCCCTGCCTACAGTGTCTAAAGGCCCGTCCTAAAACTGTAATTTAGGTAGCTTCAAGGCAGCATGAGTGGTGCATTCAAAATGGGAAAGCAAGCCTTGTGCCATCAGGTGACCGTTTCCAGCGAAAACGCAGCCTACCTCCTTGTGATTTCTACCAAGTAAATATACACTCTAGCTACACACTGACCCCTTCCTTAATAAAGTTGGTTTGGCACGGAGTTCTGCGTGTAGCCACGGCCTCCCCAAAGGAGCGCTCTAGGTACGCTATCGGGGCTTAGCCTCTTCTAAAACCGTGCAGTGTAGGAGGAAGAACTGTGCTTTGGTACCAGCAGGAACGCAAGCCGACTTTCTCCTGTAAGTATGGCATCTTAAGGTATGACTTTGTAGAAGGAATGCTAAGCAGTTTTGGTTTCTCAGTGCCGATCAGCTTAGGGCAATGAGGCAGATTGGCATGACATGTAGGAAATGAGAGAACAGATTTCCTGGAGCTGGTGGAGTGCGGAGGAAATCCAGCTCCTCCAAGGAAGAGTGCAGTGTGTTGCCCTACACTTAGCATCCAGAGAGTGACTGGGAAACTTTTCCGGGCCTGGATGTTTCCTGGCAGGCCAGGGGAGCCTGCCCGGTCCCGGTGTTCTTGCAGGGAATAGGGTGCCCACGCGAGGTCCTCGGTACCTGAAAAGCTTACTAACGTTAAAAGAAAGCAGACCTAAAATTAAGCCTCAAGTTCTCTGCTCCAAGCTTCCGCTTCGGCAGGCTGTTCAAGGCTTTACCTTGAGGAAAGGACTCCCGTCAAGTTTCCTTTTAGCTCTAGAGCGTCTCAGGAGGAGCTCCCACCCAGGCTAGGAAAGCACCCTGTTGATTTAGAGAAAACACTTTCCCTTCCCAGTACACTGCCTACAGTGACAGGGACCCGTGCAAAACACTGTTATTTAGGTAGCTTCAAGGCAGCAAGAATGGAGCATTCAATATGGAAAAGCAAGCCTTGTGCCATAAATTTCCCGTTTCCAGTGAACACGCAGCCTACCTCCTTGAGATTTTACCAAGTAAATATACACTCTAGCTCCACACTGGTCCCTTCCTTGAATAAAGTTGGTTTGGCAGGGAGTTCTGCGTCTAGCCAACGGCGTCCACCAAGGAGCGATCTAGGTTCGCTATCGGGGCTTAGCTTCTTCTAAAACCCTGAACTGGAAGAGCAAGAACTGGGCTTTGGTTACAGCAGGAATGCAAGCCGACTCTCTCCTGTAAATATGGGGTCTTAAGGTATGACACTCTAGAAGGAATGCGAAGCAGTTTTGGTTTCTCAGTGCCGCTCAGCCTAGGGCAATGAGGCAAGATATGCATGACATGTGGGATGTAAGAGAACAGATTTCCTGGAGCCTTTGCAGTGCTGATTAAACCTAGGTCTCCCAAGGAAGAGTGCAGTGTGTTGCCCTACACTCAGCATACGCAGAGTGACTGGGAAAGGTTTCCCGGCCTGGATGTTTCTTAGCAGCCTAGTGGAGCCTGCCGGTACTAGGTGTTCTTGCAGGGAATAGGGAGCCCACGCGAGGTCCTCGGTGTCCTGAAAGCTTACTAACCTTAAAAGAAAACAAACCTAAAGCTAATGCTTCAAGGACTCTGCTCCAAGCTTCCGCTTTGGTAGGCTATTCAAGGCTTTATCTTGGGGAAAGGACTCACGTCACGTTTCCTTTTAGCTCTAGAGCGTCTCAGGAGGAGCTCCCACCCAGGCTATGAAAGCACCCTGTTGATCTAGAGAACACTCGTTCCCTTCCCAGAGCCCTGCCTACAGTGTCTAAAGGCCCGTCCTAAAACTGTAATTTAGGTAGCTTCAAGGCAGCATGAGTGGTGCATTCAAAATGGGAAAGCAAGCCTTGTGCCATCAGGTGACCGTTTCCAGCGAAAACGCAGCCTACCTCCTTGTGATTTCTACCAAGTAAATATACACTCTAGCTACACACTGGCCCCTTCCTTAATAAAGTTGGTTTGGCACGGAGTTCTGCGTGTAGCCACGGCCTCCCCAAAGGAGCGCTCTAGGTACGCTATCGGGGCTTAGCCTCTTCGAAAACCCTGCAGTGTAGGAGGAAGAACTGTGCTTTGGTACCAGCAGGAACGCAAGCCGACTTTCTCCTGTAAGTATGGCATCTTAAGGTATGACTTTGTAGAAGGAATGCTAAGCAGTTTTGGTTTCTCAGTGCCGATCAGCTTAGGGCAATGAGGCAGATTGGCATGACATGTAGGAAATGAGAGAACAGATTTCCTGGAGCTGGTGGAGTGCGGAGGAAATCCAGCTCCTCCAAGGAAGAGTGCAGTGTGTTGCCCTACACTTAGCATCCAGAGAGTGACTGGGAAACTTTTCCGGGCCTGGATGTTTCCTGGCAGGCCAGGGGAGCCTGGCCGGTGCCGGTGTTCTTGCAGGGAATAGTGTGCCCACGCGAGGTCCTCGGTACCTGAAAAGCTTACTAACGTTAAAAGAAAGCAGACCTAAAATTAAGCCTCAAGTTCTCTGCTCCAAGCTTCCGCTTCGGCAGGCTGTTCAAGGCTTTACCTTGAGGAAAGGACTCCCGTCAAGTTTCCTTTTAGCTCTAGAGCGTCTCAGGAGGAGCTCCCACCCAGGCTATGAAAGCACCCTGTTGATTTAGAGAAAACACTTTCCCTTCCCAGTACACTGCCTACAGTGACAGGGACCCGTGCAAAACACTGTTATTTAGGTAGCTTCAAGGCAGCAAGAATGGAGCATTCAATATGGAAAAGCAAGCCTTGTGCCATAAATTTCCCGTTTCCAGTGAACACGCAGCCTACCTCCTTGAGATTTTACCAAGTAAATATACACTCTAGCTCCACACTGGTCCCTTCCTTGAATAAAGTTGGTTTGGCAGGGAGTTCTGCGTCTAGCCAACGGCGTCCACCAAGGAGCGATCTAGGTTCGCTATCGGGGCTTAGCTTCTTCTAAAACCCTGCACTGGAAGAGCAAGAACTGGGCTTTGGTTACAGCAGGAACGCAAGCCGACTCTCTCCTGTAAATATGGGGTCTTAAGGTATGACACTCTAGAAGGAATGCGAAGCAGTTTTGGTTTCTCAGTGCCGCTCAGCCTAGGGCAATGAGGCAGATTTCCATGACATGTAGGATGTAAGAGAACAGATTTCCTGGAGCCGTTGGAGTGCGGAGGAAACCTAGGTCTCCCAAGGAAGAGTGCAGTGTGTTGCCCTACACTCAGCATACACAGAGTGACTGGGAAAGGTTTCCGGGCCTGGATGTTCCTTAGCAGCCCAGGGGAGCCTGCCGGAACTCTGTGTTCTAGTAGGGAATAGGGTGCCCACGCGAGGTCCTGGTGCCCTGAAAAGCTTACTAACGTTAAAAGAAAGCAGACCTAAATTTAAGCCTCAAGGACTCTGCTCCAAGCTTCCGCTTCGGCAGGCTATTCAAGGCTTTACCTTGAGGAAGGGACTCCCGTCAAGTTTCCTTTTAGCTCTAGAGCGTCTCAGGAGGAGCTCCCACCCAGGCTATGAAAGCACCCTGTTGATGGAGAGAACACTCGTTCCCTTCCCAGAGCCCTGCCTACTGCGACTAGACACCCGTCCTAAAACTGTTATTTAGGTAGTGTTAAGGCAACATGAATGGAGCATTCAAAATGGGAAAGCAAGGCCTGTGCCATCAGGTCCCTGTTTCCAGCGAACACGCAGCCTACCTCCTTGTGCTTTCTACCAGGTAAATACACACTCTAGCTAAACACTGGTCCCTTCCCTGAATAACGTTTTCTTGGCATGGAGTTCTCCGTGTAGCCAACTGCCTATCCCAAGGAAGGCTCTAGGTACGCTATCGGGGCTTAGCTTCTTCTAAAACCCTGCAGTGTAAGACGTAGAACTGTGCTTTGCTTCCAGCAGGAAAGCAAGCCTACTTTCTCCTGTAAGTATGGGGTGTTAAGGTATGACACTCTAGAAGGAATGCGAAGCAGTTTTGGTTTCTCAGTGCCGCTCAGCCTAGGGCAATGAGGCAAGATATGCATGACATGTGGGATGTAAGAGAACAGATTTCCTGGAGCCTTTGCAGTGCTGATTAAACCTAGGTCTCCCAAGGAAGAGTGCAGTGTGTTGCCCTACACTCAGCATACGCAGAGTGACTGGGAAAGGTTTCCGGGCCTGGATGTTTCTTAGCAGCCTAGTGGAGGCTGCCGGTACTAGGTGTTCTTGCAGGGAATAGGGAGCCCACGCGAGGTCCTCGGTGTCCTGAAAGCTTACTAACCTTAAAAGAAAACAAACCTAAAGCTAATGCTTCAAGGACTCTGCTCCAAGCTTCCGCTTTGGTAGGCTATTCAAGGCTTTATCTTGGGGAAAGGACTCACGTCACGTTTCCTTTTAGCTCTAGAGCGTCTCAGGAGGAGCTCCCACCCAGGCTATGAAAGCACCCTGTTGATCTAGAGAACACTCGTTCCCTTCCCAGAGCCCTGCCTACAGTGTCTAAAGGCCCGTCCTAAAACTGTAATTTAGGTAGCTTCAAGGCAGCATGAGTGGTGCATTCAAAATGGGAAAGCAAGCCTTGTGCCATCAGGTGACCGTTTCCAGCGAAAACGCAGCCTACCTCCTTGTGATTTCTACCAAGTAAATATACACTCTAGCTACACACTGGCCCCTTCCTTAATAAAGTTGGTTTGGCACGGAGTTCTGCGTGTAGCCACGGCCTCCCCAAAGGAGCGCTCTAGGTACGCTATCGGGGCTTAGCCTCTTCGAAAACCCTGCAGTGTAGGAGGAAGAACTGTGCTTTGGTACCAGCAGGAACGCAAGCCGACTTTCTCCTGTAAGTATGGCATCTTAAGGTATGACTTTGTAGAAGGAATGCTAAGCAGTTTTGGTTTCTCAGTGCCGATCAGCTTAGGGCAATGAGGCAGATTGGCATGACATGTAGGAAATGAGAGAACAGATTTCCTGGAGCTGGTGGAGTGCGGAGGAAATCCAGCTCCTCCAAGGAAGAGTGCAGTGTGTTGCCCTACACTTAGCATCCAGAGAGTGACTGGGAAACTTTTCCGGGCATGGATGTTTCCTGGCAGGCCAGGGGAGCCTGGCCGGTGCCGGTGTTCTTGCAGGGAATAGGGTGCCCACGCGAGGTCCTCGGTACCTGAAAAGCTTACTAACGTTAAAAGAAAGCAGACCTAAAATTAAGCCTCAAGTTCTCTGCTCCAAGCTTCCGCTTCGGCAGGCTGTTCAAGGCTTTACCTTGAGGAAAGGACTCCCGTCAAGTTTCCTTTTAGCTCTAGAGCCTCTCAGGAGGAGCTCCCACCCAGGCTATGAAAGCACCCTGTTGATTTAGAGAAAACACTTTCCCTTCCCAGTACACTGCCTACAGTGACAGGGACCCGTGCAAAACACTGTTATTTAGGTAGCTTCAAGGCAGCAAGAATGGAGCATTCAATATGGAAAAGCAAGCCTTGTGCCATAAATTTCCCGTTTCCAGTGAACACGCAGCCTACCTCCTTGAGATTTTACCAAGTAAATATACACTCTAGCTCCACACTGGTCCCTTCCTTGAATAAAGTTGGTTTGGCAGGGAGTTCTGCGTCTAGCCAACGGCGTCCACCAAGGAGCGATCTAGGTTCGCTATCGGGGCTTAGCTTCTTCTAAAACCCTGCACTGGAAGAGCAAGAACTGGGCTTTGGTTACAGCAGGAATGCAAGCCGACTCTCTCCTGTAAATATGGGGTCTTAAGGTATGACACTCTAGAAGGAATGCGAAGCAGTTTTGGTTTCTCAGTGCCGCTCAGCCTAGGGCAATGAGGCAGATTTCCATGACATGTAGGATGTAAGAGAACAGATTTCCTGGAGCTGTTGGAGTGCGGAGGAAACCTAGGTCTCCCAAGGAAGAGTGCAGTGTGTTGCCCTACACTCAGCATACACAGAGTGACTGGGAAAGTTTTCCGGGCCTGGATGTTCCTTAGCAGCCCAGGGGAGCCTGCCGGAACTCTGTGTTCTAGTAGGGAATAGGGTGCCCACGCGAGGTCCTGGTGCCCTGAAAAGCTTACTAACGTTAAAAGAAAGCAGACCTAAATTTAAGCCTCAAGGACTCTGCTCCAAGCTTCCGCTTCGGCAGGCTATTCAAGGCTTTACCTTGAGGAAGGGACTCCCGTCAACTTTCCTTTTAGCTCTAGAGCGTCTCAGGAGGAGCTCCCACCCAGGCTCTGAAAGCACCCTGTTGATGGAGAGAACACTCGTTCCCTTCCCAGAGCCCTGCCTACTGCGACTAGACACCCGTCCTATAACTGTTATTTAGGTAGTGTTAAGGCAACATGAATGGAGCATTCAAAATGGGAAAGCAAGGCCTGTGCCATCAGGTCCCTGTTTCCAGCGAACACGCAGCCTACCTCCTTGTGCTTTCTACCAGGTAAATACACACTCTAGCTAAACCCTGGTCCCTTCCCTGAATAACGTTTTCTTGGCACGGAGTTCTCCGTGTAGCCAACTGCCTCTCCCAAGGAAGGCTCTAGGTACGCTATCGGGGCTTAGCTTCTTCTAAAACCCTGCAGTGTAAGACGTAGAAGTGTGCTTTGCTTCCAGCAGGAGAGCAAGCCGACTTTCTCCTGTAAGTATGGGGTGTTAAAGTATGACACTCTAGAAGGAATGCGAAGCAGTTTTGGTTTCTCAGTGCCGCTCAGCCTAGGGCAATGAGGCAAGATATGCATGACATGTGGGATGTAAGAGAACAGATTTCCTGGAGCCTTTGCAGTGCTGATTAAACCTAGGTCTCCCAAGGAAGAGTGCAGTGTGTTGCCCTACACTCAGCATACGCAGAGTGACTGGGAAAGGTTTCCGGGCCTGGATGTTTCTTAGCAGCCTAGTGGAGCCTGCCTGTACTAGGTGTTCTTGCAGGGAATAGGGAGCCCACGCGAGGTCCTCGGTGTCCTGAAAGCTTACTAACCTTTAAAGAAAACAAACCTAAAGCTAATGCTTCAAGGACTCTGCTCCAAGCTTCCGCTTTGGTAGGCTATTCAAGGCTTTATCTTGGGGAAAGGACTCACGTCACGTTTCCTTTTAGCTCTAGAGCGTCTCAGGAGGAGCTCCCACCCAGGCTATGAAAGCACCCTGTTGATCTAGAGAACACTCGTTCCCTTCCCAGAGCCCTGCCTACAGTGTCTAAAGGCCCGTCCTAAAACTGTAATTTAGGTAGCTTCAAGGCAGCATGAGTGGTGCATTCAAAATGGGAAAGCAAGCCTTGTGCCATCAGGTGACCGTTTCCAGCGAAAACGCAGCCTACCTCCTTGTGATTTCTACCAAGTAAATATACACTCTAGCTACACACTGGCCCCTTCCTTAATAAAGTTGGTTTGGCACGGAGTTCTGCGTGTAGCCACGGCCTCCCCAAAGGAGCGCTCTAGGTACGCTATCGGGGCTTAGCCTCTTCGAAAACCCTGCAGTGTAGGAGGAAGAACTGTGCTTTGGTACCAGCAGGAACGCAAGCCGACTTTCTCCTGTAAGTATGGCATCTTAAGGTATGACTTTGTAGAAGGAATGCTAAGCAGTTTTGGTTTCTCAGTGCCGATCAGCTTAGGGCAATGAGGCAGATTGGCATGACATGTAGGAAATGAGAGAACAGATTTCCTGGAGCTGGTGGAGTGCGGAGGAAATCCAGCTCCTCCAAGGAAGAGTGCAGTGTGTTGCCCTACACTTAGCATCCAGAGAGTGACTGGGAAACTTTTCCGGGCCTGGATGTTTCCTGGCAGGCCAGGGGAGCCTGGCCGGTGCCGGTGTTCTTGCAGGGAATAGGGTGCCCACGCGAGGTCCTCGGTACCTGAAAAGCTTACTAACGTTAAAAGAAAGCAGACCTAAATTTAAGCCTCAAGTTCTCTGCTCCAAGCTTCCGCTTCGGCAGGCTGTTCAAGGCTTTACCTTGAGGAAAGGACTCCCGTCAAGTTTCCTTTTAGCTCTAGAGCGTCTCAGGAGGAGCTCCCACCCAGGCTATGAAAGCACCCTGTTGATTTAGAGAAAACACTTTCCCTTCCCAGTACACTGCCTACAGTGACAGGGACCCGTGCAAAACACTGTTATTTAGGTAGCTTCAAGGCAGCAAGAATGGAGCATTCAATATGGAAAAGCAAGCCTTGTGCCATAAATTTCCCGTTTCCAGTGAACACGCAGCCTACCTCCTTGAGATTTTACCAAGTAAATATACACTCTAGCTCCACACTGGTCCCTTCCTTGAATAAAGTTGGTTTGGCAGGGAGTTCTGCGTCTAGCCAACGGCGTCCACCAAGGAGCGATCTAGGTTCGCTATCGGGGCTTAGCTTCTTCTAAAACCCTGCACTGGACGAGCAAGAACTGGGCTTTGGTTACAGCAGGAATGCAAGCCGACTCTCTCCTGTAAATATGGGGTCTTAAGGTATGACACTCTAGAAGGAATGCGAAGCAGTTTTGGTTTCTCAGTGCCGCTCAGCCTAGGGCAATGAGGCAGATTTCCATGACATGTAGGATGTAAGAGAACAGATTTCCTGGAGCTGTTGGAGTGCGGAGGAAACCTAGGTCTCCCAAGGAAGAGTGCAGTGTGTTGCCCTACACTCAGCATACGCAGAGTGACTGGGAAAGGTTTCCGGGCCTGGATGTTCCTTAGCAGCCCAGGGGAGCCTGCCGGAACTCTGTGTTCTAGTAGGGAATAGGGTGCCCACGCGAGGTCCTGGTGCCCTGAAAAGCTTACTAACGTTAAAAGAAAGCAGACCTAAATTTAAGCCTCAAGGACTCTGCTCCAAGCTTCCGCTTCGGCAGGCTATTCAAGTCTTTACCTTGAGGAAGGGACTCCCGTCAAGTTTCCTTTTAGCTCTAGAGCGTCTCAGGAGGAGCTCCCACCCAGGCTATGAAAGCACCCTGTTGATGGAGAGAACACTCGTTCCCTTCCCAGAGCCCTGCCTACTGCGACTAGACACCCGTCCTAAAACTGTTATTTAGGTAGTGTTAAGGCAACATGAATGGAGCATTCAAAATGGGAAAGCAAGGCCTGTGCCATCAGGTCCCTGTTTCCAGCGAACACGCAGCCTACCTCCTTGTGCTTTCTACCAGGTAAATACACACTCTAGCTACATACTGGTCCCTTCCCTGAATAACGTTTTCTTGGCACGGAGTTCTCCGTGTAGCCAACTGCCTCTCCCAAGGAAGGCTCTAGGTACGCTATCGGGGCTTAGCTTCTTCTAAAACCCTGCAGTGTAAGACGTACAACTGTGCTTTGCTTACAGCTGGAAAGCAAGCCGACTTTCTCCTGTAAGTATGGGGTGTTAAGGTATGACACTCTAGAAGGAATGCAAAGCCGTTTTGGTTTCTCAGTGCCGCTCAGCCTAGGGCAATGAGGCGAGATATGCATGACATGTGGGATGTAAGAGAACAGATTTCCTGGAGCCTTTCGAGTGCTGATTAAACCTAGGTCTCCCAAGGAAGAGTGCAGTGTGTTGCCCTACACTCAGCATACGCAGAGTGACTGGGAAAGGTTTCCGGGCCTGGATGTTTCTTAGCAGCCTAGTGGAGGCTGCCGGTACTAGGTGTTCTTGCAGGGAATAGGGAGCCCACGCGAGGTCCTCGGTGTCCTGAAAGCTTACTAACCTTAAAAGAAAACAAACCTAAAGCTAATGCTTCAAGGACTCTGCTCCAAGCTTCCGCTTTGGTAGGCTATTCAAGGCTTTATCTTGGGGAAAGGACTCACGTCACGTTTCCTTTTAGCTCTAGAGCGTCTCAGGAGGAGCTCCCACCCAGGCTATGAAAGCACCCTGTTGATCTAGAGAACACTCGTTCCCTTCCCAGAGCCCTGCCTACAGTGTCTAAAGGCCCGTCCTAAAACTGTAATTTAGGTAGCTTCAAGGCAGCATGAGTGGTGCATTCAAAATGGGAAAGCAAGCCTTGTGCCATCAGGTGACCGTTTCCAGCGAAAACGCAGCCTACCTCCTTGTGATTTCTACCAAGTAAATATACACTCTAGCTACACACTGGCCCCTTCCTTAATAAAGTTGGTTTGGCACGGAGTTCTGCGTGTAGCCACGGCCTCCCCAAAGGAGCGCTCTAGGTACGCTATCGGGGCTTAGCCTCTTCGAAAACCCTGCAGTGTAGGAGGAAGAACTGTGCTTTGGTACCAGCAGGAACGCAAGCCGACTTTCTCCTGTAAGTATGGCATCTTAAGGTATGACTTTGTAGAAGGAATGCTAAGCAGTTTTGGTTTCTCAGTGCCGATCAGCTTAGGGCAATGAGGCAGATTGGCATGACATGTAGGAAATGAGAGAACAGATTTCCTGGAGCTGGTGGTGTGCGGAGGAAATCCAGCTCCTCCAAGGAAGAGTGCAGTGTGTTGCCCTACACTTAGCATCCAGAGAGTGACTGGGAAACTTTTCCGGGCCTGGATGTTTCCTGGCAGGCCAGGGGAGCCTGGCCGGTCCCGGTGTTCTTGCAGGGAATAGGGTGCCCACGCGAGGTCCTCGGTACCTGAAAAGCTTACTAACGTTAAAAGAAAGCAGACCTAAAATTAAGCCTCAAGTTCTCTGCTCCAAGCTTCCGCTTCGGCAGGCTGTTCAAGGCTTTACCTTGAGGAAAGGACTCCCGTCAAGTTTCCTTTTAGCTCTAGAGCGTCTCAGGAGGAGCTCCCACCCAGGCTATGAAAGCACCCTGTTGATTTAGAGAAAACACTTTCCCTTCCCAGTACACTGCCTACAGTGACAGGGACCCGTGCAAAACACTGTTATTTAGGTAGCTTCAAGGCAGCAAGAATGGAGCATTCAATATGGAAAAGCAAGCCTTGTGCCATAAATTTCCCGTTTCCAGTGAACACGCAGCCTACCTCCTTGAGATTTTACCAAGTAAATATACACTCTAGCTCCACACTGGTCCCTTCCTTGAATAAAGTTGGTTTGGCAGGGAGTTCTGCGTCTAGCCAACGGCGTCCACCAAGGAGCGATCTAGGTTCGCTATCGGGGCTTAGCTTCTTCTAAAACCCTGCACTGGAAGAGCAAGAACTGGGCTTTGGTTACAGCAGGAACGCAAGCCGACTCTCTCCTGTAAATATGGGGTCTTAAGGTATGACACTCTAGAAGGAATGCGAAGCAGTTTTGGTTTCTCAGTGCCGCTCAGCCTAGGGCAATGAGGCAGATTTCCATGACATGTAGGATGTAAGAGAACAGATTTCCTGGAGCCGTTGGAGTGCGGAGGAAACCTAGGTCTCCCAAGGAAGAGTGCAGTGTGTTGCCCTACACTCAGCATACACAGAGTGACTGGGAAAGGTTTCCGGGCCTGGATGTTCCTTAGCAGCCCAGGGGAGCCTGCCGGAACTCTGTGTTCTAGTAGGGAATAGGGTGCCCACGCGAGGTCCTGGTGCCCTGAAAAGCTTACTAACGTTAAAAGAAAGCAGACCTAAATTTAAGCCTCAAGGACTCTGCTCCAAGCTTCCGCTTCGGCAGGCTATTCAAGGCTTTACCTTGAGGAAGGGACTCCCGTCAAGTTTCCTTTTAGCTCTAGAGCGTCTCAGGAGGAGCTCCCACCCAGGCTATGAAAGCACCCTGTTGATGGAGAGAACACTCGTTCCCTTCCCAGAGCCCTGCCTACTGCGACTAGACACCCGTCCTAAAACTGTTATTTAGGTAGTGTTAAGGCAACATGAATGGAGCATTCAAAATGGGAAAGCAAGGCCTGTGCCATCAGGTCCCTGTTTCCAGCGAACACGCAGCCTACCTCCTTGTGCTTTCTACCAGGTAAATACACACTCTAGCTAAACACTGGTCCCTTCCCTGAATAACGTTTTCTTGGCATGGAGTTCTCCGTGTAGCCAACTGCCTATCCCAAGGAAGGCTCTAGGTACGCTATCGGGGCTTAGCTTCTTCTAAAACCCTGCAGTGTAAGACGTAGAACTGTGCTTTGCTTCCAGCAGGAAAGCAAGCCGACTTTCTCCTGTAAGTATGGGGTGTTAAGGTATGACACTCTAGAAGGAATGCGAAGCAGTTTTGGTTTCTCAGTGCCGCTCAGCCTAGGGCAATGAGGCAAGATATGCATGACATGTGGGATGTAAGAGAACAGATTTCCTGGAGCCTTTGCAGTGCTGATTAAACCTAGGTCTCCCAAGGAAGAGTGCAGTGTGTTGCCCTACACTCAGCATACGCAGAGTGACTGGGAAAGGTTTCCGGGCCTGGATGTTTCTTAGCAGCCTAGTGGAGGCTGCCGGTACTAGGTGTTCTTGCAGGGAATAGGGAGCCCACGCGAGGTCCTCGGTGTCCTGAAAGCTTACTAACCTTAAAAGAAAACAAACCTAAAGCTAATGCTTCAAGGACTCTGCTCCAAGCTTCCGCTTTGGTAGGCTATTCAAGGCTTTATCTTGGGGAAAGGACTCACGTCACGTTTCCTTTTAGCTCTAGAGCGTCTCAGGAGGAGCTCCCACCCAGGCTATGAAAGCACCCTGTTGATCTAGAGAACACTCGTTCCCTTCCCAGAGCCCTGCCTACAGTGTCTAAAGGCCCGTCCTAAAACTGTAATTTAGGTAGCTTCAAGGCAGCATGAGTGGTGCATTCAAAATGGGAAAGCAAGCCTTGTGCCATCAGGTGACCGTTTCCAGCGAAAACGCAGCCTACCTCCTTGTGATATCTACCAAGTAAATATACACTCTAGCTACACACTGGCCCCTTCCTTAATAAAGTTGGTTTGGCACGGAGTTCTGCGTGTAGCCACGGCCTCCCCAAAGGAGCGCTCTAGGTACGCTATCGGGGCTTAGCCTCTTCGAAAACCCTGCAGTGTAGGAGGAAGAACTGTGCTTTGGTACCAGCAGGAACGCAAGCCGACTTTCTCCTGTAAGTATGGCATCTTAAGGTATGACTTTGTAGAAGGAATGCTAAGCAGTTTTGGTTTCTCAGTGCCGATCAGCTTAGGGCAATGAGGCAGATTGGCATGACATGTAGGAAATGAGAGAACAGATTTCCTGGAGCTGGTGGAGTGCGGAGGAAATCCAGCTCCTCCAAGGAAGAGTGCAGTGTGTTGCCCTACACTTAGCATCCAGAGAGTGACTGGGAAACTTTTCCGGGCCTGGATGTTTCCTGGCAGGCCAGGGGAGCCTGGCCGGTGCCGGTGTTCTTGCAGGGAATAGGGTGCCCACGCGAGGTCCTCGGTACCTGAAAAGCTTACTAACGTTAAAAGAAAGCAGACCTAAAATTAAGCCTCAAGTTCTCTGCTCCAAGCTTCCGCTTCGGCAGGCTGTTCAAGGCTTTACCTTGAGGAAAGGACTCCCGTCAAGTTTCCTTTTAGCTCTAGAGCCTCTCAGGAGGAGCTCCCACCCAGGCTATGAAAGCACCCTGTTGATTTAGAGAAAACACTTTCCCTTCCCAGTACACTGCCTACAGTGACAGGGACCCGTGCAAAACACTGTTATTTAGGTAGCTTCAAGGCAGCAAGAATGGAGCATTCAATATGGAAAAGCAAGCCTTGTGCCATAAATTTCCCGTTTCCAGTGAACACGCAGCCTACCTCCTTGAGATTTTACCAAGTAAATATACACTCTAGCTCCACACTGGTCCCTTCCTTGAATAAAGTTGGTTTGGCAGGGAGTTCTGCGTCTAGCCAACGGCGTCCACCAAGGAGCGATCTAGGTTCGCTATCGGGGCTTAGCTTCTTCTAAAACCCTGCACTGGAAGAGCAAGAACTGGGCTTTGGTTACAGCAGGAATGCAAGCCGACTCTCTCCTGTAAATATGGGGTCTTAAGGTATGACACTCTAGAAGGAATGCGAAGCAGTTTTGGTTTCTCAGTGCCGCTCAGCCTAGGGCAATGAGGCAGATTTCCATGACATGTAGGATGTAAGAGAACAGATTTCCTGGAGCCGTTGGAGTGCGGAGGAAACCTAGGTCTCCCAAGGAAGAGTGCAGTGTGTTGCCCTACACTCAGCATACACAGAGTGACTGGGAAAGGTTTCCGGGCCTGGATGTTCCTTAGCAGCCCAGGGGAGCCTGCCGGAACTCTGTGTTCTAGTAGGGAATAGGGTGCCCACGCGAGGTCCTGGTGCCCTGAAAAGCTTACTAACGTTAAAAGAAAGCAGACCTAAATTTAAGCCTCAAGGACTCTGCTCCAAGCTTCCGCTTCGGCAGGCTATTCAAGGCTTTACCTTGAGGAAGGGACTCCCGTCAAGTTTCCTTTTAGCTCTAGAGCGTCTCAGGAGGAGCTCCCACCCAGGCTATGAAAGCACCCTGTTGATGGAGAGAACACTCGTTCCCTTCCCAGAGCCCTGCCTACTGCGACTAGACACCCGTCCTAAAACTGTTATTTAGGTAGTGTTAAGGCAACATGAATGGAGCATTCAAAATGGGAAAGCAAGGCCTGTGCCATCAGGTCCCTGTTTCCAGCGAACACGCAGCCTACCTCCTTGTGCTTTCTACCAGGTAAATACACACTCTAGCTAAACACTGGTCCCTTCCCTGAATAACGTTTTCTTGGCATGGAGTTCTCCGTGTAGCCAACTGCCTATCCCAAGGAAGGCTCTAGGTACGCTATCGGGGCTTAGCTTCTTCTAAAACCCTGCAGTGTAAGACGTAGAACTGTGCTTTGCTTCCAGCAGGAAAGCAAGCCGACTTTCTCCTGTAAGTATGGGGTGTTAAGGTATGACACTCTAGAAGGAATGCGAAGCAGTTTTGGTTTCTCAGTGCCGCTCAGCCTAGGGCAATGAGGCAAGATATGCATGACATGTGGGATGTAAGAGAACAGATTTCCTGGAGCCTTTGCAGTGCTGATTAAACCTAGGTCTCCCAAGGAAGAGTGCAGTGCGTTGCCCTACACTCAGCATACGCAGAGTGACTGGGAAAGGTTTCCGGGCCTGGATGTTTCTTAGCAGCCTAGTGGAGGCTGCCGGTACTAGGTGTTCTTGCAGGGAATAGGGAGCCCACGCGAGGTCATCGGTGTCCTGAAAGCTTACTAACCTTAAAAGAAAACAAACCTAAAGCTAATGCTTCAAGGACTCTGCTCCAAGCTTCCGCTTTGGTAGGCTATTCAAGGCTTTATCTTGGGGAAAGGACTCACGTCACGTTTCCTTTTAGCTCTAGAGCGTCTCAGGAGGAGCTCCCACCCAGGCTATGAAAGCACCCTGTTGATCTAGAGAACACTCGTTCCCTTCCCAGAGCCCTGCCTACAGTGTCTAAAGGCCCGTCCTAAAACTGTAATTTAGGTAGCTTCAAGGCAGCATGAGTGGTGCATTCAAAATGGGAAAGCAAGCCTTGTGCCATCAGGTGACCGTTTCCAGCGAAAACGCAGCCTACCTCCTTGTGATTTCTACCAAGTAAATATACACTCTAGCTACACACTGGCCCCTTCCTTAATAAAGTTGGTTTGGCACGGAGTTCTGCGTGTAGCCACGGCCTCCCCAAAGGAGCGCTCTAGGTACGCTATCGGGGCTTAGCCTCTTCGAAAACCCTGCAGTGTAGGAGGAAGAACTGTGCTTTGGTACCAGCAGGAACGCAAGCCGACTTTCTCCTGTAAGTATGGCATCTTAACGTATGACTTTGTAGAAGGAATGCTAAGCAGTTTTGGTTTCTCAGTGCCGATCAGCTTAGGGCAATGAGGCAGATTGGCATGACATGTAGGAAATGAGAGAACAGATTTCCTGGAGCTGGTGGAGTGCGGAGGAAATCCAGCTCCTCCAAGGAAGAGTGCAGTGTGTTGCCCTACACTTAGCATCCAGAGAGTGACTGGGAAACTTTTCCGGGCCTGGATGTTTCCTGGCAGGCCAGGGGAGCCTGGCCGGTCCCGGTGTTCTTGCAGGGAATAGGGTGCCCACGCGAGGTCCTCGGTACCTGAAAAGCTTACTAACGTTAAAAGAAAGCAGACCTAAAATTAAGCCTCAAGTTCTCTGCTCCAAGCTTCCGCTTCGGCAGGCTGTTCAAGGCTTTACCTTGAGGAAAGGACTCCCGTCAAGTTTCCTTTTAGCTCTAGAGCGTCTCAGGAGGAGCTCCCACCCAGGCTATGAAAGCACCCTGTTGATTTAGAGAAAACACTTTCCCTTCCCAGTACACTGCCTACAGTGACAGGGACCCGTGCAAAACACTGTTATTTAGGTAGCTTCAAGGCAGCAAGAATGGAGCATTCAATATGGAAAAGCAAGCCTTGTGCCATAAATTTACCGTTTCCAGTGAACACGCAGCCTACCTCCTTGAGATTTTACCAAGTAAATATACACTCTAGCTCCACACTGGTCCCTTCCTTGAATAAAGTTGGTTTGGCAGGGAGTTCTGCGTCTAGCCAACGGCGTCCACCAAGGAGCGATCTAGGTTCGCTATCGGGGCTTAGCTTCTTCTAAAACCCTGCACTGGAAGAGCAAGAACTGGGCTTTGGTTACAGCAGGAATGCAAGCCGACTCTCTCCTGTAAATATGGGGTCTTAAGGTATGACACTCTAGAAGGAATGCGAAGCAGTTTTGGTTTCTCAGTGCCGCTCAGCCTAGGGCAATGAGGCAGATTTCCATGACATGTAGGATGTAAGAGAACAGATTTCCTGGAGCTGTTGGAGTGCGGAGGAAACCTAGGTCTCCCAAGGAAAAGTGCAGTGTGTTGCCCTACACTCAGCATACACAGAGTGACTGGGAAAGGTTTCCGGGCCTGGATGCTCCTTAGCAGCCCAGGGGAGCCTGCCGGAACTCTGTGTTCTAGTAGGGAATAGGGTGCCCACGCGAGGTCCTGGTGCCCTGAAAAGCTTACTAACGTTAAAAGAAAGCAGACCTAAATTTAAGCCTCAAGGACTCTGCTCCAAGCTTCCGCTTCGGCAGGCTATTCAAGGCTTTACCTTGAGGAAGGGACTCCCGTCAAGTTTCCTTTTAGCTCTAGAGCGTCTCAGGAGGAGCTCCCACCCAGGCTATGAAAGCACCCTGTTGATGGAGAGAACACTCGTTCCCTTCCCAGAGCCCTGCCTACTGCGACTAGACACCCGTCCTAAAACTGTTATTTAGGTAGTGTTAAGGCAACATGAATGGAGCATTCAAAATGGGAAAGCAAGGCCTGTGCCATCAGGTCCCTGTTTCCAGCGAACACGCAGCCTACCTCCTTGTGCTTTCTACCAGGTAAATACACACTCTAGCTAAACCCTTGTCCCTTCCCTGAATAACGTTTTCTTGGCACGGAGTTCTCCGTGTAGCCAACTGCCTCTCCCAAGGAAGGCTCTAGGTACGCTATCGGGGCTTAGCTTCTTCTAAAACCCTGCAGTGTAAGACGTAGAACTGTGCTTTGCTTCCAGCAGGAAAGCAAGCCGACTTTCTCCTGTAAGTATGGGGTGTTAAGGTATGACACTCTAGAACGAATGCGAAGCAGTTTTGGTTTCTCAGTGCCGCTCAGCCTAGGGCAATGAGGCAAGATATGCATGACATGTGGGATGTAAGAGAACAGATTTCCTGGAGCCTTTGCAGTGCTGATTAAACCTAGGTCTCCCAAGGAAGAGTGCAGTGTGTTGCCCTACACTCAGCATACGCAGAGTGACTGGGAAAGGTTTCCGGGCCTGGATGTTTCTTAGCAGCCTAGTGGAGCCTGCCGGTACTAGGTGTTCTTGCAGGGAATAGGGAGCCCACGCGAGGTCCTCGGTGTCCTGAAAGCTTACTAACCTTAAAAGAAAACAAACCTAAAGCTAATGCTTCAAGGACTCTGCTCCAAGCTTCCGCTTTGGTAGGCTATTCAAGGCTTTATCTTGGGGAAAGGACTCACGTCACGTTTCCTTTTAGCTCTAGAGCGTCTCAGGAGGAGCTCCCACCCAGGCTATGAAAGCACCCTGTTGATCTAGAGAACACTCGTTCCCTTCCCAGAGCCCTGCCTACAGTGTCTAAAGGCCCGTCCTAAAACTGTAATTTAGGTAGCTTCAAGGCAGCATGAGTGGTGCATTCAAAATGGGAAAGCAAGCCTTGTGCCATCAGGTGACCGTTTCCAGCGAAAACGCAGCCTACCTCCTTGTGATTTCTACCAAGTAAATATACACTCTAGCTACACACTGGCCCCTTCCTTAATAAAGTTGGTTTGGCACGGAGTTCTGCGTGTAGCCACGGCCTCCACAAAGGAGCGCTCTAGGTACGCTATCGGGGCTTAGCCTCTTCGAAAACCCTGCAGTGTAGGAGGAAGAACTGTGCTTTGGTACCAGCAGGAACGCAAGCCGACTTTCTCCTGTAAGTATGGCATCTTAAGGTATGACTTTGTAGAAGGAATGCTAAGCAGTTTTGGTTTCTCAGTGCCGATCAGCTTAGGGCAATGAGGCAGATTGGCATGACATGTAGGAAATGAGAGAACAGATTTCCTGGAGCTGGTGGAGTGCGGAGGAAATCCAGCTCCTCCAAGGAAGAGTGCAGTGTGTTGCCCTACACTTAGCATCCAGAGAGTGACTGGGAAACTTTTCCGGGCCTGGATGTTTCCTGGCAGGCCAGGGGAGCCTGGCCGGTGCCGGTGTTCTTGCAGGGAATAGGGTGCCCACGCGAGGTCCTCGGTACCTGAAAAGCTTACTAACGTTAAAAGAAAGCAGACCTAAAATTAAGCCTCAGGTTCTCTGCTCCAAGCTTCCGCTTCGGCAGGCTGTTCAAGGCTTTACCTTGAGGAAAGGACTCCCGTCAAGTTTCCTTTTAGCTCTAGAGCGTCTCAGGAGGAGCTCCCACCCAGGCTATGAAAGCACCCTGTTGATTTAGAGAAAACACTTTCCCTTCCCAGTACACTGCCTACAGTGACAGGGACCCGTGCAAAACACTGTTATTTAGGTAGCTTCAAGGCAGCAAGAATGGAGCATTCAATATGGAAAAGCAAGCCTTGTGCCATAAATTTCCCGTTTCCAGTGAACACGCAGCCTACCTCCTTGAGATTTTACCAAGTAAATATACACTCTAGCTCCACACTGGTCCCTTCCTTGAATAAAGTTGGTTTGGCAGGGAGTTCTGCGTCTAGCCAACGGCGTCCACCAAGGAGCGATCTAGGTTCGCTATCGGGGCTTAGCTTCTTCTAAAACCCTGCACTGGAAGAGCAAGAACTGGGCTTTGGTTACAGCAGGAATGCAAGCCGACTCTCTCCTGTAAATATGGGGTCTTAAGGTATGACACTCTAGAAGGAATGCGAAGCAGTTTTGGTTTCTCAGTGCCGCTCAGCCTAGGGCAATGAGGCAGATTTCCATGACATGTAGGATGTAAGAGAACAGATTTCCTGGAACTGTTGGAGTGCGGAGGAAACCTAGGTCTCCCAAGGAAGAGTGCAGTGTGTTACCCTACACTCAGCATACACAGAGTGACTGGGAAAGGTTTCCGGGCCTGGATGTTCCTTAGCAGCCCAGGGGAGCCTGCCGGAACTCTGTGTTCTAGTAGGGAATAGGGTGCCCACGCGAGGTCCTGGTGCCCTGAAAAGCTTACTAACGTTAAAAGAAAGCAGACCTAAATTTAAGCCTCAAGGACTCTGCTCCAAGCTTCCGCTTCGGCAGGCTATTCAAGGCTTTACCTTGAGGAAGGGACTCCCGTCAAGTTTCCTTTTAGCTCTAGAGCGTCTCAGGAGGAGCTCCCACCCAGGCTCTGAAAGCACCCTGTTGATGGAGAGAACACTCGTTCCCTTCCCAGAGCCCTGCCTACTGCGACTAGACACCCGTCCTAAAACTGTTATTTAGGTAGTGTTAAGGCAACATGAATGGAGCATTCAAAATGGGAAAGCAAGGCCTGTGCCATCAGGTCCCTGTTTCCAGCGAACACGCAGCCTACCTCCTTGTGCTTTCTACCAGGTAAATACACACTCTAGCTAAACCCTGGTCCCTTCCCTGAATAACGTTTTCTTGGCACGGAGTTCTCCGTGTAGCCAACTGCCTCTCCCAAGGAAGGCTCTAGGTACGCTATCGGGGCTTAGCTTCTTCTAAAACCCTGCAGTGTAAGACGTAGAAGTGTGCTTTGCTTCCAGCAGGAGAGCAAGCCGACTTTCTCCTGTAAGTATGGGGTGTTAAGGTATGACACTCTAGAAGGAATGCGAAGCAGTTTTGGTTTCTCAGTGCCTCTCAGCCTAGGGCAATGAGGCAAGATATGCATGACATGTGGGATGTAAGAGAACAGATTTCCTGGAGCCTTTGGAGTGCTGATTAAACCTAGGTCTCCCAAGGAAGAGTGCAGTGTGTTGCCCTACACTCAGCATACGCAGAGTGACTGGGAAAGGTTTCCGGGCCTGGATGTTTCTTAGCAGCCTAGTGGAGCCTGCCGGTACTAGGTGTTCTTGCAGGGAATAGGGAGCCCACGCGAGGTCCTCGGTGTCCTGAAAGCTTACTAACCTTAAAAGAAAACAAACCTAAAGCTAATGCTTCAAGGACTCTGCTCCAAGCTTCCGCTTTGGTAGGCTATTCAAGGCTTTATCTTGGGGAAAGGACTCACGTCACGTTTCCTTTTAGCTCTAGAGCGTCTCAGGAGGAGCTCCCACCCAGGCTATGAAAGCACCCTGTTGATCTAGAGAACACTCGTTCCCTTCCCAGAGCCCTGCCTACAGTGTCTAAAGGCCCGTCCTAAAACTGTAATTTAGGTAGCTTCAAGGCAGCATGAGTGGTGCATTCAAAATGGGAAAGCAAGCCTTGTGCCATCAGGTGACCGTTTCCAGCGAAAACGCAGCCTACCTCCTTGTGATTTCTACCAAGTAAATATACACTCTAGCTACACACTGACCCCTTCCTTAATAAAGTTGGTTTGTCACGGAGTTCTGCGTGTAGCCACGGCCTCCCCAAAGGAGCGCTCTAGGTACGCTATCGGGGCTTAGCCTCTTCTAAAACCCTGCAGTGTAGGAGGAAGAACTGTGCTTTGGTACCAGCAGGAACGCAAGCCGACTTTCTCCTGTAAGTATGGCATCTTAAGGTATGACTTTGTAGAAGGAATGCTAAGCAGTTTTGGTTTCTCAGTGCCGATCAGCTTAGGGCAATGAGGCAGATTGGCATGACATGTAGGAAATGAGAGAACAGATTTCCTGGAGCTGGTGGAGTGCGGAGGAAATCCAGCTCCTCCAAGGAAGAGTGCAGTGTGTTGCCCTACACTTAGCATCCAGAGAGTGACTGGGAAACTTTTCCGGGCCTGGATGTTTCCTGGCAGGCCAGGGGAGCCTGGCCGGTGCCGGTGTTCTTGCAGGGAATAGGGTGCCCACGCGAGGTCCTCGGTACCTGAAAAGCTTACTAACGTTAAAAGAAAGCAGACCTAAATTTAAGCCTCAAGTTCTCTGCTCCAAGCTTCCGCTTCGGCAGGCTGTTCAAGGCTTTACCTTGAGGAAAGGACTCCCGTCAAGTTTCCTTTTAGCTCTAGAGCGTCTCAGGAGGAGCTCCCACCCAGGCTATGAAAGCACCCTGTTGATTTAGAGAAAACTCTTTCCCTTCCCAGTACACTGCCTACAGTGACAGGGACCCGTGCAAAACACTGTTATTTAGGTAGCTTCAAGGCAGCAAGAATGGAGCATTCAATATGGAAAAGCAAGCCTTGTGCCATAAATTCCCCGTTTCCAGTGAACACGCAGCCTACCTCCTTGAGATTTTACCAAGTAAATATACACTCTAGCTCCACACTGGTCCCTTCCTTGAATAAAGTTGGTTTGGCAGGGAGTTCTGCGTCTAGCCAACGGCGTCCACCAAGGAGCGATCTAGGTTCGCTATCGGGGCTTAGCTTCTTCTAAAACCCTGCACTGGAAGAGCAAGAACTGGGCTTTGGTTACAGCAGGAACGCAAGCCGACTCTCTCCTGTAAATATGGGGTCTTAAGGTATGACACTCTAGAAGGAATGCGATGCAGTTTTGGTTTCTCAGTGCCGCTCAGCCTAGGGCAATGAGGCAGATTTCCATGACATGTAGGATGTACGAGAACAGATTTCCTGGAGCCTTTGGAGTGCTGAGGAAACCTTGGTCTCCCAAGGAAGAGTGCAGTGTGTTGCCCTACACTCAGCATACACAGAGTGACTGGGAAAGGTTTCCGGGCCTGGATGTTCCTTAGCAGCCCAGGGGAGCCTGCCGGAACTCTGTGTTCTAGTAGGGAATAGGGTGCCCACGCGAGGTCCTGGTGCCCTGAAAAGCTTACTAACGTTAAAAGAAAGCAGACCTAAATTTAAGCCTCAAGGACTCTGCTCCAAGCTTCCGCTTCGGCAGGCTATTCAAGGCTTTACCTTGAGGAAGGGACTCCCGTCAAGTTTCCTTTTAGCTCTAGAGCGTCTCAGGAGGAGCTCCCACCCAGGCTATGAAAGCACCCTGTTGATGGAGAGAACACTCGTTCCCTTCCCAGAGCCCTGCCTACTGCGACTAGACACCCGTCCTAAAACTGTTATTTAGGTAGTGTTAAGGCAACATGAATGGAGCATTCAAAATGGGAAAGCAAGGCCTGTGCCATCAGGTCCCTGTTTCCAGCGAACACGCAGCCTACCTCCTTGTGCTTTCTACCAGGTAAATACACACTCTAGCTAAACCCTGGTCCCTTCCCTGAATAACGTTTTCTTGGCACGGAGTTCTCCGTGTAGCCAACTGCCTCTCCCAAGGAAGGCTCTAGGTACGCTATCGGGGCTTAGCTTCTTCTAAAACCCTGCAGTGTAAGACGTAGAAGTGTGCTTTGCTTCCAGCAGGAGAGCAAGCCGACTTTCTCCTGTAAGTATGGGGTGTTAAGGTATGACACTCTAGAAGGAATGCGAAGCAGTTTTGGTTTCTCAGTGCCGCTCAGCCTAGGGCAATGAGGCAAGATATGCATGACATGTGGGATGTAAGAGAACAGATTTCCTGGAGCCTTTGGAGTGCTGATTAAACCTAGGTCTCCCAAGGAAGAGTGCAGTGTGTTGCCCTACACTCAGCATACGCAGAGTGACTGGGAAAGGTTTCCGGGCCTGGATGTTTCTTAGCAGCCTAGTGGAGGCTGCCGGTACTAGGTGTTCTTGCAGGGAATAGGGAGCCCACGCGAGGTCATCAGTGTCCTGAAAGCTTACTAACCTTAAAAGAAAACAAACCTAAAGCTAATGCTTCAAGGACTCTGCTCCAAGCTTCCGCTTTGGTAGGCTATTCAAGGCTTTATCTTGGGGAAAGGACTCACGTCACGTTTCCTTTTAGCTCTAGAGCGTCTCAGGAGGAGCTCCCACCCAGGCTATGAAAGCACCCTGTTGATCTAGAGAACACTCGTTCCCTTCCCAGAGCCCTGCCTACAGTGTCTAAAGGCCCGTCCTAAAACTGTAATTTAGGTAGCTTCAAGGCAGCATGAGTGGTGCATTCAAAATGGGAAAGCAAGCCTTGTGCCATCAGGTGACCGTTTCCAGCGAAAACGCAGCCTACCTCCTTGTGATTTCTACCAAGTAAATATACACTCTAGCTACACACTGGCCCCTTCCTTAATAAAGTTGGTTTGGCACGGAGTTCTGCGTGTAGCCACGGCCTCCCCAAAGGAGCGCTCTAGGTACGCTATCGGGGCTTAGCCTCTTCGAAAACCCTGCAGTGTAGGAGGAAGAACTGTGCTTTAGTACCAGCAGGAACGCAAGCCGACTTTCTCCTGTAAGTATGGCATCTTAAGGTATGACTTTGTAGAAGGAATGCTAAGCAGTTTTGGTTTCTCAGTGCCGATCAGCTTAGGGCAATGAGGCAGATTGGCATGACATGTAGGAAATGAGAGAACAGATTTCCTGGAGCTGGTGGAGTGCGGAGGAAATCCAGCTCCTCCAAGGAAGAGTGCAGTGTGTTGCCCTACACTTAGCATCCAGAGAGTGACTGGGAAACTTTTCCGGGCCTGGATGTTTCCTGGCAGGCCAGGGGAGCCTGGCTGGTGCCGGTGTTCTTGCAGGGAATAGGGTGCCCACGCGAGGTCCTCGGTACCTGAAAAGCTTACTAACGTTAAAAGAAAGCAGACCTAAAATTAAGCCTCAAGTTCTCTGCTCCAAGCTTCCGCTTCGGCAGGCTGTTCAAGGCTTTACCTTGAGGAAAGGACTCCCGTCAAGTTTCCTTTTAGCTCTAGAGCGTCTCAGGAGGAGCTCCCACCCAGGCTATGAAAGCACCCTGTTGATTTAGAGAAAACACTTTCCCTTCCCAGTACACTGCCTACAGTGACAGGGACCCGTGCAAAACACTGTTATTTAGGTAGCTTCAAGGCAGCAAGAATGGAGCATTCAATATGGAAAAGCAAGCCTTGTGCCATAAATTTCCCGTTTCCAGTGAACACGCAGCCTACCTCCTTGAGATTTTACCAAGTAAATATACACTCTAGCTCCACACTGGTCCCTTCCTTGAATAAAGTTGGTTTGGCAGGGAGTTCTGCGTCTAGCCAACGGCGTCCACCAAGGAGCGATCTAGGTTCGCTATCGGGGCTTAGCTTCTTCTAAAACCCTGCACTGGAAGAGCAAGAACTGGGCTTTGGTTACAGCAGGAATGCAAGCCGACTCTCTCCTGTAAATATGGGGTCTTAAGGTATGACACTCTAGAAGGAATGCGAAGCAGTTTTGGTTTCTCAGTGCCGCTCAGCCTAGGGCAATGAGGCAGATTTCCATGACATGTAGGATGTAAGAGAACAGATTTCCTGGAGCTGTTGGAGTGCGGAGGAAACCTAGGTCTCCCAAGGAAGAGTGCAGTGTGTTACCCTACACTCAGCATACACAGAGTGACTGGGAAAGGTTTCCGGGCCTGGATGTTCCTTAGCAGCCCAGGGGAGCCTGCCGGAACTCTGTGTTCTAGTAGGGAATAGGGTGCCCACGCGAGGTCCTGGTGCCCTGAAAAGCTTACTAACGTTAAAAGAAAGCAGACCTAAATTTAAGCCTCAAGGACTCTGCTCCAAGCTTCCGCTTCGGCAGGCTATTCAAGGCTTTACCTTGAGGAAGGGACTCCCGTCAAGTTTCCTTTTAGCTCTAGAGCGTCTCAGGAGGAGCTCCCACCCAGGCTCTGAAAGCACCCTGTTGATGGAGAGAACACTCGTTCCCTTCCCAGAGCCCTGCCTACTGCGACTAGACACCCGTCCTAAAACTGTTATTTAGGTAGTGTTAAGGCAACATGAATGGAGCATTCAAAATGGGAAAGCAAGGCCTGTGCCATCAGGTCCCTGTTTCCAGCGAACACGCAGCCTACCTCCTTGTGCTTTCTACCAGGTAAATACACACTCTAGCTAAACCCTGGTCCCTTCCCTGAATAACGTTTTCTTGGCACGGAGTTCTCCGTGTAGCCAACTGCCTCTCCCAAGGAAGGCTCTAGGTACGCTATCGGGGCTTAGCTTCTTCTAAAACCCTGCAGTGTAAGACGTAGAAGTGTGCTTTGCTTCCAGCAGGAGAGCAAGCCGACTTTCTCCTGTAAGTATGGGGTGTTAAGGTATGACACTCTAGAAGGAATGCGAAGCAGTTTTGGTTTCTCAGTGCCGCTCAGCCTAGGGCAATGAGGCAAGATATGCATGACATGTGGGATGTAAGAGAACAGATTTCCTGGAGCCTTTGGAGTGCTGATTAAACCTAGGTCTCCCAAGGAAGAGTGCAGTGTGTTGCCCTACACTCAGCATACGCAGAGTGACTGGGAAAGGTTTCCGGGCCTGGATGTTTCTTAGCAGCCTAGTGGAGCCTGCCGGTACTAGGTGTTCTTGCAGGGAATAGGGAGCCCACGCGAGGTCCTCGGTGTCCTGAAAGCTTACTAACCTTAAAAGAAAACAAACCTAAAGCTAATGCTTCAAGGACTCTGCTCCAAGCTTCCGCTTTGGTAGGCTATTCAAGGCTTTATCTTGGGGAAAGGACTCACGTCACGTTTCCTTTTAGCTCTAGAGCGTCTCAGGAGGAGCTCCCACCCAGGCTATGAAAGCACCCTGTTGATCTAGAGAACACTCGTTCCCTTCCCAGAGCCCTGCCTACAGTGTCTAAAGGCCCGTCCTAAAACTGTAATTTAGGTAGCTTCAAGGCAGCATGAGTGGTGCATTCAAAATGGGAAAGCAAGCCTTGTGCCATCAGGTGACCGTTTCCAGCGAAAACGCAGCCTACCTCCTTGTGATTTCTACCAAGTAAATATACACTCTAGCTACACACTGACCCCTTCCTTAATAAAGTTGGTTTGGCACGGAGTTCTGCGTGTAGCCACGGCCTCCCCAAAGGAGCGCTCTAGGTACGCTATCGGGGCTTAGCCTCTTCTAAAACCCTGCAGTGTAGGAGGAAGAACTGTGCTTTGGTACCAGCAGGAACGCAAGCCGACTTTCTCCTGTAAGTATGGCATCTTAAGGTATGACTTTGTAGAAGGAATGCTAAGCAGTTTTGGTTTCTCAGTGCCGATCAGCTTAGGGCAATGAGGCAGATTGGCATGACATGTAGGAAATGAGAGAACAGATTTCCTGGAGCTGGTGGAGTGCGGAGGAAATCCAGCTCCTCCAAGGAAGAGTGCAGTGTGTTGCCCTACACTTAGCATCCAGAGAGTTACTGGGAAACTTTTCCGGGCCTGGATGTTTCCTGGCAGGCCAGGGGAGCCTGGCCGGTCCCGGTGTTCTTGCAGGGAATAGGGTGCCCACGCGAGGTCCTCGGTACCTGAAAAGCTTACTAACGTTAAAAGAAAGCAGACCTAAAATTAAGCCTCAAGTTCTCTGCTCCAAGCTTCCGCTTCGGCAGGCTGTTCAAGGCTTTACCTTGAGGAAAGGACTCCCGTCAAGTTTCCTTTTAGCTCTAGAGCGTCTCAGGAGGAGCTCCCACCCAGGCTATGAAAGCACCCTGTTGATTT
Source organism: Balaenoptera physalus (assembly GCF_965194825.1). Classification (NCBI taxonomy): domain Eukaryota; kingdom Metazoa; phylum Chordata; class Mammalia; order Artiodactyla; family Balaenopteridae; genus Balaenoptera; species Balaenoptera physalus. The sequence goes on from NW_028126499.1 coordinate 73,585, forward strand.
AGAGAAAACACTTTCCCTTCCCAGTACACTGCCTACAGTGACAGGGACCCGTGCAAAACACTGTTATTTAGGTAGCTTCAAGGCAGCAAGAATGGAGCATTCAATATGGAAAAGCAAGCCTTGTGCCATAAATTTCCCGTTTCCAGTGAACACGCAGCCTACCTCCTTGAGATTTTACCAAGTAAATATACACTCTAGCTCCACACTGGTCCCTTCCTTGAATAAAGTTGGTTTGGCAGGGAGTTCTGCGTCTAGCCAACGGCGTCCACCAAGGAGCGATCTAGGTTCGCTATCGGGGCTTAGCTTCTTCTAAAACCCTGCACTGGAAGAGCAAGAACTGGGCTTTGGTTACAGCAGGAACGCAAGCCGACTCTCTCCTGTAAATATGGGGTCTTAAGGTATGACACTCTAGAAGGAATGCGATGCAGTTTTGGTTTCTCAGTGCCGCTCAGCCTAGGGCAATGAGGCAGATTTCCATGACATGTAGGATGTACGAGAACAGATTTCCTGGAGCCTTTGGAGTGCTGAGGAAACCTTGGTCTCCCAAGGAAGAGTGCAGTGTGTTGCCCTACACTCAGCATACACAGAGTGACTGGGAAAGGTTTCCGGGCCTGGATGTTCCTTAGCAGCCCAGGGGAGCCTGCCGGAACTCTGTGTTCTAGTAGGGAATAGGGTGCCCACGCGAGGTCCTGGTGCCCTGAAAAGCTTACTAACGTTAAAAGAAAGCAGACCTAAATTTAAGCCTCAAGGACTCTGCTCCAAGCTTCCGCTTCGGCAGGCTATTCAAGGCTTTACCTTGAGGAAGGGACTCCCGTCAAGTTTCCTTTTAGCTCTAGAGCGTCTCAGGAGGAGCTCCCACCCAGGCTATGAAAGCACCCTGTTGATGGAGAGAACACTCGTTCCCTTCCCAGAGCCCTGCCTACTGCGACTAGACACCCGTCCTAAAACTGTTATTTAGGTAGTGTTAAGGCAACATGAATGGAGCATTCAAAATGGGAAAGCAAGGCCTGTGCCATCAGGTCCCTGTTTCCAGCGAACACGCAGCCTACCTCCTTGTGCTTTCTACCAGGTAAATACACACTCTAGCTAAACCCTGGTCCCTTCCCTGAATAACGTTTTCTTGGCACGGAGTTCTCCGTGTAGCCAACTGCCTCTCCCAAGGAAGGCTCTAGGTACGCTATCGGGGCTTAGCTTCTTCTAAAACCCTGCAGTGTAAGACGTAGAAGTGTGCTTTGCTTCCAGCAGGAGAGCAAGCCGACTTTCTCCTGTAAGTATGGGGTGTTAAGGTATGACACTCTAGAAGGAATGCGAAGCAGTTTTGGTTTCTCAGTGCCGCTCAGCCTAGGGCAATGAGGCAAGATATGCATGACATGTGGGATGTAAGAGAACAGATTTCCTGGAGCCTTTGGAGTGCTGATTAAACCTAGGTCTCCCAAGGAAGAGTGCAGTGTGTTGCCCTACACTCAGCATACGCAGAGTGACTGGGAAAGGTTTCCGGGCCTGGATGTTTCTTAGCAGCCTAGTGGAGGCTGCCGGTACTAGGTGTTCTTGCAGGGAATAGGGAGCCCACGCGAGGTCATCGGTGTCCTGAAAGCTTACTAACCTTAAAAGAAAACAAACCTAAAGCTAATGCTTCAAGGACTCTGCTCCAAGCTTCCGCTTTGGTAGGCTATTCAAGGCTTTATCTTGGGGAAAGGACTCACGTCACGTTTCCTTTTAGCTCTAGAGCGTCTCAGGAGGAGCTCCCACCCAGGCTATGAAAGCACCCTGTTGATCTAGAGAACACTCGTTCCCTTCCCAGAGCCCTGCCTACAGTGTCTAAAGGCCCGTCCTAAAACTGTAATTTAGGTAGCTTCAAGGCAGCATGAGTGGTGCATTCAAAATGGGAAAGCAAGCCTTGTGCCATCAGGTGACCGTTTCCAGCGAAAACGCAGCCTACCTCCTTGTGATTTCTACCAAGTAAATATACACTCTAGCTACACACTGGCCCCTTCCTTAATAAAGTTGGTTTGGCACGGAGTTCTGCGTGTAGCCACGGCCTCCCCAAAGGAGCGCTCTAGGTACGCTATCGGGGCTTAGCCTCTTCGAAAACCCTGCAGTGTAGGAGGAAGAACTGTGCTTTAGTACCAGCAGGAACGCAAGCCGACTTTCTCCTGTAAGTATGGCATCTTAAGGTATGACTTTGTAGAAGGAATGCTAAGCAGTTTTGGTTTCTCAGTGCCGATCAGCTTAGGGCAATGAGGCAGATTGGCATGACATGTAGGAAATGAGAGAACAGATTTCCTGGAGCTGGTGGAGTGCGGAGGAAATCCAGCTCCTCCAAGGAAGAGTGCAGTGTGTTGCCCTACACTTAGCATCCAGAGAGTGACTGGGAAACTTTTCCGGGCCTGGATGTTTCCTGGCAGGCCAGGGGAGCCTGGCTGGTGCCGGTGTTCTTGCAGGGAATAGGGTGCCCACGCGAGGTCCTCGGTACCTGAAAAGCTTACTAACGTTAAAAGAAAGCAGACCTAAAATTAAGCCTCAAGTTCTCTGCTCCAAGCTTCCGCTTCGGCAGGCTGTTCAAGGCTTTACCTTGAGGAAAGGACTCCCGTCAAGTTTCCTTTTAGCTCTAGAGCGTCTCAGGAGGAGCTCCCACCCAGGCTATGAAAGCACCCTGTTGATTTAGAGAAAACACTTTCCCTTCCCAGTACACTGCCTACAGTGACAGGGACCCGTGCAAAACACTGTTATTTAGGTAGCTTCAAGGCAGCAAGAATGGAGCATTCAATATGGAAAAGCAAGCCTTGTGCCATAAATTTCCCGTTTCCAGTGAACACGCAGCCTACCTCCTTGAGATTTTACCAAGTAAATATACACTCTAGCTCCACACTGGTCCCTTCCTTGAATAAAGTTGGTTTGGCAGGGAGTTCTGCGTCTAGCCAACGGCGTCCACCAAGGAGCGATCTAGGTTCGCTATCGGGGCTTAGCTTCTTCTAAAACCCTGCACTGGAAGAGCAAGAACTGGGCTTTGGTTACAGCAGGAATGCAAGCCGACTCTCTCCTGTAAATATGGGGTCTTAAGGTATGACACTCTAGAAGGAATGCGAAGCAGTTTTGGTTTCTCAGTGCCGCTCAGCCTAGGGCAATGAGGCAGATTTCCATGACATGTAGGATGTAAGAGAACAGATTTCCTGGAGCTGTTGGAGTGCGGAGGAAACCTAGGTCTCCCAAGGAAGAGTGCAGTGTGTTACCCTACACTCAGCATACACAGAGTGACTGGGAAAGGTTTCCGGGCCTGGATGTTCCTTAGCAGCCCAGGGGAGCCTGCCGGAACTCTGTGTTCTAGTAGGGAATAGGGTGCCCACGCGAGGTCCTGGTGCCCTGAAAAGCTTACTAACGTTAAAAGAAAGCAGACCTAAATTTAAGCCTCAAGGACTCTGCTCCAAGCTTCCGCTTCGGCAGGCTATTCAAGGCTTTACCTTGAGGAAGGGACTCCCGTCAAGTTTCCTTTTAGCTCTAGAGCGTCTCAGGAGGAGCTCCCACCCAGGCTCTGAAAGCACCCTGTTGATGGAGAGAACACTCGTTCCCTTCCCAGAGCCCTGCCTACTGCGACTAGACACCCGTCCTAAAACTGTTATTTAGGTAGTGTTAAGGCAACATGAATGGAGCATTCAAAATGGGAAAGCAAGGCCTGTGCCATCAGGTCCCTGTTTCCAGCGAACACGCAGCCTACCTCCTTGTGCTTTCTACCAGGTAAATACACACTCTAGCTAAACCCTGGTCCCTTCCCTGAATAACGTTTTCTTGGCACGGAGTTCTCCGTGTAGCCAACTGCCTCTCCCAAGGAAGGCTCTAGGTACGCTATCGGGGCTTAGCTTCTTCTAAAACCCTGCAGTGTAAGACGTAGAAGTGTGCTTTGCTTCCAGCAGGAGAGCAAGCCGACTTTCTCCTGTAAGTATGGGGTGTTAAGGTATGACACTCTAGAAGGAATGCGAAGCAGTTTTGGTTTCTCAGTGCCGCTCAGCCTAGGGCAATGAGGCAAGATATGCATGACATGTGGGATGTAAGAGAACAGATTTCCTGGAGCCTTTGGAGTGCTGATTAAACCTAGGTCTCCCAAGGAAGAGTGCAGTGTGTTGCCCTACACTCAGCATACGCAGAGTGACTGGGAAAGGTTTCCGGGCCTGGATGTTTCTTAGCAGCCTAGTGGAGCCTGCCGGTACTAGGTGTTCTTGCAGGGAATAGGGAGCCCACGCGAGGTCCTCGGTGTCCTGAAAGCTTACTAACCTTAAAAGAAAACAAACCTAAAGCTAATGCTTCAAGGACTCTGCTCCAAGCTTCCGCTTTGGTAGGCTATTCAAGGCTTTATCTTGGGGAAAGGACTCACGTCACGTTTCCTTTTAGCTCTAGAGCGTCTCAGGAGGAGCTCCCACCCAGGCTATGAAAGCACCCTGTTGATCTAGAGAACACTCGTTCCCTTCCCAGAGCCCTGCCTACAGTGTCTAAAGGCCCGTCCTAAAACTGTAATTTAGGTAGCTTCAAGGCAGCATGAGTGGTGCATTCAAAATGGGAAAGCAAGCCTTGTGCCATCAGGTGACCGTTTCCAGCGAAAACGCAGCCTACCTCCTTGTGATTTCTACCAAGTAAATATACACTCTAGCTACACACTGGCCCCTTCCTTAATAAAGTTGGTTTGGCACGGAGTTCTGCGTGTAGCCACGGCCTCCCCAAAGGAGCGCTCTAGGTACGCTATCGGGGCTTAGCCTCTTCGAAAACCCTGCAGTGTAGGAGGAAGAACTGTGCTTTGGTACCAGCAGGAACGCAAGCCGACTTTCTCCTGTAAGTATGGCATCTTAAGGTATGACTTTGTAGAAGGAATGCTAAGCAGTTTTGGTTTCTCAGTGCCGATCAGCTTAGGGCAATGAGGCAGATTGGCATGACATGTAGGAAATGAGAGAACAGATTTCCTGGAGCTGGTGGAGTGCGGAGGAAATCCAGCTCCTCCAAGGAAGAGTGCAGTGTGTTGCCCTACACTTAGCATCCAGAGAGTTACTGGGAAACTTTTCCGGGCCTGGATGTTTCCTGGCAGGCCAGGGGAGCCTGGCCGGTCCCGGTGTTCTTGCAGGGAATAGGGTGCCCACGCGAGGTCCTCGGTACCTGAAAAGCTTACTAACGTTAAAAGAAAGCAGACCTAAAATTAAGCCTCAAGTTCTCTGCTCCAAGCTTCCGCTTCGGCAGGCTGTTCAAGGCTTTACCTTGAGGAAAGGACTCCCGTCAAGTTTCCTTTTAGCTCTAGAGCGTCTCAGGAGGAGCTCCCACCCAGGCTATGAAAGCACCCTGTTGATTTAGAGAAAACACTTTCCCTTCCCAGTACACTGCCTACAGTGACAGGGACCCGTGCAAAACACTGTTATTTAGGTAGCTTCAAGGCAGCAAGAATGGAGCATTCAATATGGAAAAGCAAGCCTTGTGCCATAAATTTCCCGTTTCCAGTGAACACGCAGCCTACCTCCTTGAGATTTTACCAAGTAAATATACACTCTAGCTCCACACTGGTCCCTTCCTTGAATAAAGTTGGTTTGGCAGGGAGTTCTGCGTCTAGCCAACGGCGTCCACCAAGGAGCGATCTAGGTTCGCTATCGGGGCTTAGCTTCTTCTAAAACCCTGCACTGGAAGAGCAAGAACTGGGCTTTGGTTACAGCAGGAATGCAAGCCGACTCTCTCCTGTAAATATGGGGTCTTAAGGTATGACACTCTAGAAGGAATGCGAAGCAGTTTTGGTTTCTCAGTGCCGCTCAGCCTAGGGCAATGAGGCAGATTTCCATGACATGTAGGATGTAAGAGAACAGATTTCCTGGAGCTGTTGGAGTGCGGAGGAAACCTAGGTCTCCCAAGGAAGAGTGCAGTGTGTTACCCTACACTCAGCATACACAGAGTGACTGGGAAAGGTTTCCGGGCCTGGATGCTCCTTAGCAGCCCAGGGGAGCCTGCCGGAACTCTGTGTTCTAGTAGGGAATAGGGTGCCCACGCGAGGTCCTGGTGCCCTGAAAAGCTTACTAACGTTAAAAGAAAGCAGACCTAAATTTAAGCCTCAAGGACTCTGCTCCAAGCTTCCGCTTCGGCAGGCTATTCAAGGCTTTACCTTGAGGAAGGGACTCCCGTCAAGTTTCCTTTTAGCTCTAGAGCGTCTCAGGAGGAGCTCCCACCCAGGCTATGAAAGCACCCTGTTGATGGAGAGAACACTCGTTCCCTTCCCAGAGCCCTGCCTACTGCGACTAGACACCCGTCCTAAAACTGTTATTTAGGTAGTGTTAAGGCAACATGAATGGAGCATTCAAAATGGGAAAGCAAGGCCTGTGCCATCAGGTCCCTGTTTCCAGCGAACACGCAGCCTACCTCCTTGTGCTTTCTACCAGGTAAATACACACTCTAGCTAAACCCTTGTCCCTTCCCTGAATAACGTTTTCTTGGCACGGAGTTCTCCGTGTAGCCAACTGCCTCTCCCAAGGAAGGCTCTAGGTACGCTATCGGGGCTTAGCTTCTTCTAAAACCCTGCAGTGTAAGACGTAGAACTGTGCTTTGCTTCCAGCAGGAAAGCAAGCCGACTTTCTCCTGTAAGTATGGGGTGTTAAGGTATGACACTCTAGAACGAATGCGAAGCAGTTTTGGTTTCTCAGTGCCGCTCAGCCTAGGGCAATGAGGCAAGATATGCATGACATGTGGGATGTAAGAGAACAGATTTCCTGGAGCCTTTGCAGTGCTGATTAAACCTAGGTCTCCCAAGGAAGAGTGCAGTGTGTTGCCCTACACTCAGCATACGCAGAGTGACTGGGAAAGGTTTCCGGGCCTGGATGTTTCTTAGCAGCCTAGTGGAGCCTGCCGGTACTAGGTGTTCTTGCAGGGAATAGGGAGCCCACGCGAGGTCCTCGGTGTCCTGAAAGCTTACTAACCTTAAAAGAAAACAAACCTAAAGCTAATGCTTCAAGGACTCTGCTCCAAGCTTCCGCTTTGGTAGGCTATTCAAGGCTTTATCTTGGGGAAAGGACTCACGTCACGTTTCCTTTTAGCTCTAGAGCGTCTCAGGAGGAGCTCCCACCCAGGCTATGAAAGCACCCTGTTGATCTAGAGAACACTCGTTCCCTTCCCAGAGCCCTGCCTACAGTGTCTAAAGGCCCGTCCTAAAACTGTAATTTAGGTAGCTTCAAGGCAGCATGAGTGGTGCATTCAAAATGGGAAAGCAAGCCTTGTGCCATCAGGTGACCGTTTCCAGCGAAAACGCAGCCTACCTCCTTGTGATTTCTACCAAGTAAATATACACTCTAGCTACACACTGGCCCCTTCCTTAATAAAGTTGGTTTGGCACGGAGTTCTGCGTGTAGCCACGGCCTCCCCAAAGGAGCGCTCTAGGTACGCTATCGGGGCTTAGCCTCTTCGAAAACCCTGCAGTGTAGGAGGAAGAACTGTGCTTTGGTACCAGCAGGAACGCAAGCCGACTTTCTCCTGTAAGTATGGCATCTTAAGGTATGACTTTGTAGAAGGAATGCTAAGCAGTTTTGGTTTCTCAGTGCCGATCAGCTTAGGGCAATGAGGCAGATTGGCATGACATGTAGGAAATGAGAGAACAGATTTCCTGGAGCTGGTGGAGTGCGGAGGAAATCCAGCTCCTCCAAGGAAGAGTGCAGTGTGTTGCCCTACACTTAGCATCCAGAGAGTGACTGGGAAACTTTTCCGGGCCTGGATGTTTCCTGGCAGGCCAGGGGAGCCTGGCCGGTGCCGGTGTTCTTGCAGGGAATAGGGTGCCCACGCGAGGTCCTCGGTACCTGAAAAGCTTACTAACGTTAAAAGAAAGCAGACCTAAAATTAAGCCTCAAGTTCTCTGCTCCAAGCTTCCGCTTCGGCAGGCTGTTCAAGGCTTTACCTTGAGGAAAGGACTCCCGTCAAGTTTCCTTTTAGCTCTAGAGCGTCTCAGGAGGAGCTCCCACCCAGGCTATGAAAGCACCCTGTTGATTTAGAGAAAACACTTTCCCTTCCCAGTACACTGCCTACAGTGACAGGGACCCGTGCAAAACACTGTTATTTAGGTAGCTTCAAGGCAGCAAGAATGGAGCATTCAATATGGAAAAGCAAGCCTTGTGCCATAAATTTCCCGTTTCCAGTGAACACGCAGCCTACCTCCTTGAGATTTTACCAAGTAAATATACACTCTAGCTCCACACTGGTCCCTTCCTTGAATAAAGTTGGTTTGGCAGGGAGTTCTGCGTCTAGCCAACGGCGTCCACCAAGGAGCGATCTAGGTTCGCTATCGGGGCTTAGCTTCTTCTAAAACCCTGCACTGGAAGAGCAAGAACTGGGCTTTGGTTACAGCAGGAATGCAAGCCGACTCTCTCCTGTAAATATGGGGTCTTAAGGTATGACACTCTAGAAGGAATGCGAAGCAGTTTTGGTTTCTCAGTGCCGCTCAGCCTAGGGCAATGAGGCAGATTTCCATGACATGTAGGATGTAAGAGAACAGATTTCCTGGAACTGTTGGAGTGCGGAGGAAACCTAGGTCTCCCAAGGAAGAGTGCAGTGTGTTACCCTACACTCAGCATACACAGAGTGACTGGGAAAGGTTTCCGGGCCTGGATGTTCCTTAGCAGCCCAGGGGAGCCTGCCGGAACTCTGTGTTCTAGTAGGGAATAGGGTGCCCACGCGAGGTCCTGGTGCCCTGAAAAGCTTACTAACGTTAAAAGAAAGCAGACCTAAATTTAAGCCTCAAGGACTCTGCTCCAAGCTTCCGCTTCGGCAGGCTATTCAAGGCTTTACCTTGAGGAAGGGACTCCCGTCAAGTTTCCTTTTAGCTCTAGAGCGTCTCAGGAGGAGCTCCCACCCAGGCTCTGAAAGCACCCTGTTGATGGAGAGAACACTCGTTCCCTTCCCAGAGCCCTGCCTACTGCGACTAGACACCCGTCCTAAAACTGTTATTTAGGTAGTGTTAAGGCAACATGAATGGAGCATTCAAAATGGGAAAGCAAGGCCTGTGCCATCAGGTCCCTGTTTCCAGCGAACACGCAGCCTACCTCCTTGTGCTTTCTACCAGGTAAATACACACTCTAGCTAAACCCTGGTCCCTTCCCTGAATAACGTTTTCTTGGCACGGAGTTCTCCGTGTAGCCAACTGCCTCTCCCAAGGAAGGCTCTAGGTACGCTATCGGGGCTTAGCTTCTTCTAAAACCCTGCAGTGTAAGACGTAGAAGTGTGCTTTGCTTCCAGCAGGAGAGCAAGCCGACTTTCTCCTGTAAGTATGGGGTGTTAAGGTATGACACTCTAGAAGGAATGCGAAGCAGTTTTGGTTTCTCAGTGCCGCTCAGCCTAGGGCAATGAGGCAAGATATGCATGACATGTGGGATGTAAGAGAACAGATTTCCTGGAGCCTTTGGAGTGCTGATTAAACCTAGGTCTCCCAAGGAAGAGTGCAGTGTGTTGCCCTACACTCAGCATACGCAGAGTGACTGGGAAAGGTTTCCGGGCCTGGATGTTTCTTAGCAGCCTAGTGGAGCCTGCCGGTACTAGGTGTTCTTGCAGGGAATAGGGAGCCCACGCGAGGTCCTCGGTGTCCTGAAAGCTTACTAACCTTCAAAGAAAACAAACCTAAAGCTAATGCTTCAAGGACTCTGCTCCAAGCTTCCGCTTTGGTAGGCTATTCAAGGCTTTATCTTGGGGAAAGGACTCACGTCACGTTTCCTTTTAGCTCTAGAGCGTCTCAGGAGGAGCTCCCACCCAGGCTATGAAAGCACCCTGTTGATCTAGAGAACACTCGTTCCCTTCCCAGAGCCCTGCCTACAGTGTCTAAAGGCCCGTCCTAAAACTGTAATTTAGGTAGCTTCAAGGCAGCATGAGTGGTGCATTCAAAATGGGAAAGCAAGCCTTGTGCCATCAGGTGACCGTTTCCAGCGAAAACGCAGCCTACCTCCTTGTGATTTCTACCAAGTAAATATACACTCTAGCTACACACTGGCCCCTTCCTTAATAAAGTTGGTTTGGCACGGAGTTCTGCGTGTAGCCACGGCCTCCCCAAAGGAGCGCTCTAGGTACGCTATCGGGGCTTAGCCTCTTCTAAAACCCTGCAGTGTAGGAGGAAGAACTGTGCTTTGGTACCAGCAGGAACGCAAGCCGACTTTCTCCTGTAAGTATGGCATCTTAAGGTATGACTTTGTAGAAGGAATGCTAAGCAGTTTTGGTTTCTCAGTGCCGATCAGCTTAGGGCAATGAGGCAGATTGGCATGACATGTAGGAAATGAGAGAACAGATTTCCTGGAGCTGGTGGAGTGCGGAGGAAATCCAGCTCCTCCAAGGAAGAGTGCAGTGTGTTGCCCTACACTTAGCATCCAGAGAGTGACTGGGAAACTTTTCCGGGCCTGGATGTTTCCTGGCAGGCCAGGGGAGCCTGGCCGGTCCCGGTGTTCTTGCAGGGAATAGGGTGCCCACGCGAGGTCCTCGGTACCTGAAAAGCTTACTAACGTTAAAAGAAAGCAGACCTAAAATTAAGCCTCAAGTTCTCTGCTCCAAGCTTCCGCTTCGGCAGGCTGTTCAAGGCTTTACCTTGAGGAAAGGACTCCCGTCAAGTTTCCTTTTAGCTCTAGAGCGTCTCAGGAGGAGCTCCCACCCAGGCTATGAAAGCACCCTGTTGATTTAGAGAAAACACTTTCCCTTCCCAGTACACTGCCTACAGTGACAGGGACCCGTGCAAAACACTGTTATTTAGGTAGCTTCAAGGCAGCAAGAATGGAGCATTCAATATGGAAAAGCAAGCCTTGTGCCATAAATTTCCCGTTTCCAGTGAACACGCAGCCTACCTCCTTGAGATTTTACCAAGTAAATATACACTCTAGCTCCACACTGGTCCCTTCCTTGAATAAAGTTGGTTTGGCAGGGAGTTCTGCGTCTAGCCAACGGCGTCCACCAAGGAGCGATCTAGGTTCGCTATCGGGGCTTAGCTTCTTCTAAAACCCTGCACTGGAAGAGCAAGAACTGGGCTTTGGTTACAGCAGGAATGCAAGCCGACTCTCTCCTGTAAATATGGGGTCTTAAGGTATGACACTCTAGAAGGAATGCGAAGCAGTTTTGGTTTCTCAGTGCCGCTCAGCCTAGGGCAATGAGGCAGATTTCCATGACATGTAGGATGTAAGAGAACAGATTTCCTGGAGCTGTTGGAGTGCGGAGGAAACCTAGGTCTCCCAAGGAAGAGTGCAGTGTGTTGCCCTACACTCAGCATACACAGAGTGACTGGGAAAGGTTTCCGGGCCTGGATGCTCCTTAGCAGCCCAGGGGAGCCTGCCGGAACTCTGTGTTCTAGTAGGGAATAGGGTGCCCACGCGAGGTCCTGGTGCCCTGAAAAGCTTACTAACGTTAAAAGAAAGCAGACCTAAATTTAAGCCTCAAGGACTCTGCTCCAAGCTTCCGCTTCGGCAGGCTATTCAAGGCTTTACCTTGAGGAAGGGACTCCCGTCAAGTTTCCTTTTAGCTCTAGAGCGTCTCAGGAGGAGCTCCCACCCAGGCTATGAAAGCACCCTGTTGATGGAGAGAACACTCGTTCCCTTCCCAGAGCCCTGCCTACTGCGACTAGACACCCGTCCTAAAACTGTTATTTAGGTAGTGTTAAGGCAACATGAATGGAGCATTCAAAATGGGAAAGCAAGGCCTGTGCCATCAGGTCCCTGTTTCCAGCGAACACGCAGCCTACCTCCTTGTGCTTTCTACCAGGTAAATACACACTCTAGCTAAACCCTTGTCCCTTCCCTGAATAACGTTTTCTTGGCACGGAGTTCTCCGTGTAGCCAACTGCCTCTCCCAAGGAAGGCTCTAGGTACGCTATCGGGGCTTAGCTTCTTCTAAAACCCTGCAGTGTAAGACGTAGAACTGTGCTTTGCTTCCAGCAGGAAAGCAAGCCGACTTTCTCCTGTAAGTATGGGGTGTTAAGGTATGACACTCTAGAACGAATGCGAAGCGGTTTTGGTTTCTCAGTGCCGCTCAGCCTAGGGCAATGAGGCAAGATATGCATGACATGTGGGATGTAAGAGAACAGATTTCCTGGAGCCTTTGGAGTGCTGATTAAACCTAGGTCTCCCAAGGAAGAGTGCAGTGTGTTGCCCTACACTCAGCATACGCAGAGTGACTGGGAAAGGTTTCCGGGCCTGGATGTTTCTTAGCAGCCTAGTGGAGGCTGCCGGTACTAGGTGTTCTTGCAGGGAATAGGGAGCCCACGCGAGGTCCTCGGTGTCCTGAAAGCTTACTAACCTTAAAAGAAAACAAACCTAAAGCTAATGCTTCAAGGACTCTGCTCCAAGCTTCCGCTTTGGTAGGCTATTCAAGGCTTTATCTTGGGGAAAGTACTCACGTCACGTTTCCTTTTAGCTCTAGAGCGTCTCAGGAGGAGCTCCCACCCAGGCTATGAAAGCACCCTGTTGATCTAGAGAACACTCGTTCCCTTCCCAGAGCCCTGCCTACAGTGTCTAAAGGCCCGTCCTAAAACTGTAATTTAGGTAGCTTCAAGGCAGCATGAGTGGTGCATTCAAAATGGGAAAGCAAGCCTTGTGCCATCAGGTGACCGTTTCCAGCGAAAACGCAGCCTACCTCCTTGTGATTTCTACCAAGTAAATATACACTCTAGCTACACACTGGCCCCTTCCTTAATAAAGTTGGTTTGGCACGGAGTTCTGCGTGTAGCCACGGCCTCCCCAAAGGAGCGCTCTAGGTACGCTATCGGGGCTTAGCCTCTTCGAAAACCCTGCAGTGTAGGAGGAAGAACTGTGCTTTGGTACCAGCAGGAATGCAAGCCGACTTTCTCCTGTAAGTATGGCATCTTAAGGTATGACTTTGTAGAAGGAATGCTAAGCAGTTTTGGTTTCTCAGTGCCGATCAGCTTAGGGCAATGAGGCAGATTGGCATGACATGTAGGAAATGAGAGAACAGATTTCCTGGAGCTGGTGGAGTGCGGAGGAAATCCAGCTCCTCCAAGGAAGAGTGCAGTGTGTTGCCCTACACTTAGCATCCAGAGAGTGACTGGGAAACTTTTCCGGGCCTGGATGTTTCCTGGCAGGCCAGGGGAGCCTGGCCGGTGCCGGTGTTCTTGCAGGGAATAGGGTGCCCACGCGAGGTCCTCGGTACCTGAAAAGCTTACTAACGTTAAAAGAAAGCAGACCTAAAATTAAGCCTCAGGTTCTCTGCTCCAAGCTTCCGCTTCGGCAGGCTGTTCAAGGCTTTACCTTGAGGAAAGGACTCCCGTCAAGTTTCCTTTTAGCTCTAGAGCGTCTCAGGAGGAGCTCCCACCCAGGCTATGAAAGCACCCTGTTGATTTAGAGAAAACACTTTCCCTTCCCAGTACACTGCCTACAGTGACAGGGACCCGTGCAAAACACTGTTATTTAGGTAGCTTCAAGGCAGCAAGAATGGAGCATTCAATATGGAAAAGCAAGCCTTGTGCCATAAATTTCCCGTTTCCAGTGAACACGCAGCCTACCTCCTTGAGATTTTACCAAGTAAATATACACTCTAGCTCCACACTGGTCCCTTCCTTGAATAAAGTTGGTTTGGCAGGGAGTTCTGCGTCTAGCCAACGGCGTCCACCAAGGAGCGATCTAGGTTCGCTATCGGGGCTTAGCTTCTTCTAAAACCCTGCACTGGAAGAGCAAGAACTGGGCTTTGGTTACAGCAGGAATGCAAGCCGACTCTCTCCTGTAAATATGGGGTCTTAAGGTATGACACTCTAGAAGGAATGCGAAGCAGTTTTGGTTTCTCAGTGCCGCTCAGCCTAGGGCAATGAGGCAGATTTCCATGACATGTAGGATGTAAGAGAACAGATTTCCTGGAGCTGTTGGAGTGCGGAGGAAACCTAGGTCTCCCAAGGAAGAGTGCAGTGTGTTGCCCTACACTCAGCATACACAGAGTGACTGGGAAAGGTTTCCGGGCCTGGATGCTCCTTAGCAGCCCAGGGGAGCCTGCCGGAACTCTGTGTTCTAGTAGGGAATAGGGTGCCCACGCGAGGTCCTGGTGCCCTGAAAAGCTTACTAACGTTAAAAGAAAGCAGACCTAAATTTAAGCCTCAAGGACTCTGCTCCAAGCTTCCGCTTCGGCAGGCTATTCAAGGCTTTACCTTGAGGAAGGGACTCCCGTCAAGTTTCCTTTTAGCTCTAGAGCGTCTCAGGAGGAGCTCCCACCCAGGCTATGAAAGCACCCTGTTGATGGAGAGAACACTCGTTCCCTTCCCAGAGCCCTGCCTACTGCGACTAGACACCCGTCCTAAAACTGTTATTTAGGTAGTGTTAAGGCAACATGAATGGAGCATTCAAAATGGGAAAGCAAGGCCTGTGCCATCAGGTCCCTGTTTCCAGCGAACACGCAGCCTACCTCCTTGTGCTTTCTACCAGGTAAATACACACTCTAGCTAAACCCTTGTCCCTTCCCTGAATAACGTTTTCTTGGCACGGAGTTCTCCGTGTAGCCAACTGCCTCTCCCAAGGAAGGCTCTAGGTACGCTATCGGGGCTTAGCTTCTTCTAAAACCCTGCAGTGTAAGACGTAGAACTGTGCTTTGCTTCCAGCAGGAAAGCAAGCCGACTTTCTCCTGTAAGTATGGGGTGTTAAGGTATGACACTCTAGAACGAATGCGAAGCGGTTTTGGTTTCTCAGTGCCGCTCAGCCTAGGGCAATGAGGCAAGATATGCATGACATGTGGGATGTAAGAGAACAGATTTCCTGGAGCCTTTGGAGTGCTGATTAAACCTAGGTCTCCCAAGGAAGAGTGCAGTGTGTTGCCCTACACTCAGCATACGCAGAGTGACTGGGAAAGGTTTCCGGGCCTGGATGTTTCTTAGCAGCCTAGTGGAGCCTGCCGGTACTAGGTGTTCTTGCAGGGAATAGGGAGCCCACGCGAGGTCCTCGGTGTCCTGAAAGCTTACTAACCTTAAAAGAAAACAAACCTAAAGCTAATGCTTCAAGGACTCTGCTCCAAGCTTCCGCTTTGGTAGGCTATTCAAGGCTTTATCTTGGGGAAAGGACTCACGTCACGTTTCCTTTTAGCTCTAGAGCGTCTCAGGAGGAGCTCCCACCCAGGCTATGAAAGCACCCTGTTGATCTAGAGAACACTCGTTCCCTTCCCAGAGCCCTGCCTACAGTGTCTAAAGGCCCGTCCTAAAACTGTAATTTAGGTAGCTTCAAGGCAGCATGAGTGGTGCATTCAAAATGGGAAAGCAAGCCTTGTGCCATCAGGTGACCGTTTCCAGCGAAAACGCAGCCTACCTCCTTGTGATTTCTACCAAGTAAATATACACTCTAGCTACACACTGGCCCCTTCCTTAATAAAGTTGGTTTGGCACGGAGTTCTGCGTGTAGCCACGGCCTCCCCAAAGGAGCGCTCTAGGTACGCTATCGGGGCTTAGCCTCTTCGAAAACCCTGCAGTGTAGGAGGAAGAACTGTGCTTTGGTACCAGCAGGAACGCAAGCCGACTTTCTCCTGTAAGTATGGCATCTTAAGGTATGACTTTGTAGAAGGAATGCTAAGCAGTTTTGGTTTCTCAGTGCCGATCAGCTTAGGGCAATGAGGCAGATTGGCATGACATGTACGAAATGAGAGAACAGATTTCCTGGAGCTGGTGGAGTGCGGAGGAAATCCAGCTCCTCCAAGGAAGAGTGCAGTGTGTTGCCCTACACTTAGCATCCAGAGAGTGACTGGGAAACTTTTCCGGGCCTGGATGTTTCCTGGCAGGCCAGGGGAGCCTGGCCGGTGCCGGTGTTCTTGCAGGGAATAGGGTGCCCACGCGAGGTCCTCGGTACCTGAAAAGCTTACTAACGTTAAAAGAAAGCAGACCTAAAATTAAGCCTCAGGTTCTCTGCTCCAAGCTTCCGCTTCGGCAGGCTGTTCAAGGCTTTACCTTGAGGAAAGGACTCCCGTCAAGTTTCCTTTTAGCTCTAGAGCGTCTCAGGAGGAGCTCCCACCCAGGCTATGAAAGCACCCTGTTGATTTAGAGAAAACACTTTCCCTTCCCAGTACACTGCCTACAGTGACAGGGACCCGTGCAAAACACTGTTATTTAGGTAGCTTCAAGGCAGCAAGAATGGAGCATTCAATATGGAAAAGCAAGCCTTGTGCCATAAATTTCCCGTTTCCAGTGAACACGCAGCCTACCTCCTTGAGATTTTACCAAGTAAATATACACTCTAGCTCCACACTGGTCCCTTCCTTGAATAAAGTTGGTTTGGCAGGGAGTTCTGCGTCTAGCCAACGGCGTCCACCAAGGAGCGATCTAGGTTCGCTATCGGGGCTTAGCTTCTTCTAAAACCCTGCACTGGAAGAGCAAGAACTGGGCTTTGGTTACAGCAGGAATGCAAGCCGACTCTCTCCTGTAAATATGGGGTCTTAAGGTATGACACTCTAGAAGGAATGCGAAGCAGTTTTGGTTTCTCAGTGCCGCTCAGCCTAGGGCAATGAGGCAGATTTCCATGACATGTAGGATGTAAGAGAACAGATTTCCTGGAACTGTTGGAGTGCGGAGGAAACCTAGGTCTCCCAAGGAAGAGTGCAGTGTGTTACCCTACACTCAGCATACACAGAGTGACTGGGAAAGGTTTCCGGGCCTGGATGTTCCTTAGCAGCCCAGGGGAGCCTGCCGGAACTCTGTGTTCTAGTAGGGAATAGGGTGCCCACGCGAGGTCCTGGTGCCCTGAAAAGCTTACTAACGTTAAAAGAAAGCAGACCTAAATTTAAGCCTCAAGGACTCTGCTCCAAGCTTCCGCTTCGGCAGGCTATTCAAGGCTTTACCTTCAGGAAGGGACTCCCGTCAAGTTTCCTTTTAGCTCTAGAGCGTCTCAGGAGGAGCTCCCACCCAGGCTCTGAAAGCACCCTGTTGATGGAGAGAACACTCGTTCCCTTCCCAGAGCCCTGCCTACTGCGACTAGACACCCGTCCTAAAACTGTTATTTAGGTAGTGTTAAGGCAACATGAATGGAGCATTCAAAATGGGAAAGCAAGGCCTGTGCCATCAGGTCCCTGTTTCCAGCGAACACGCAGCCTACCTCCTTGTGCTTTCTACCAGGTAAATACACACTCTAGCTAAACCCTGGTCCCTTCCCTGAATAACGTTTTCTTGGCACGGAGTTCTCCGTGTAGCCAACTGCCTCTCCCAAGGAAGGCTCTAGGTACGCTATCGGGGCTTAGCTTCTTCTAAAACCCTGCAGTGTAAGACGTAGAAGTGTGCTTTCCTTCCAGCAGGAGAGCAAGCCGACTTTCTCCTGTAAGTATGGGGTGTTAAGGTATGACACTCTAGAAGGAATGCGAAGCGGTTTTGGTTTCTCAGTGCCGCTCAGCCTAGGGCAATGAGGCAAGATATGCATGACATGTGGGATGTAAGAGAACAGATTTCCTGGAGCCTTTGGAGTGCTGATTAAACCTAGGTCTCCCAAGGAAGAGTGCAGTGTGTTGCCCTACACTCAGCATACGCAGAGTGACTGGGAAAGGTTTCCGGGCCTGGATGTTTCTTAGCAGCCTAGTGGAGCCTGCCGGTACTAGGTGTTCTTGCAGGGAATAGGGAGCCCACGCGAGGTCCTCGGTGTCCTGAAAGCTTACTAACCTTAAAAGAAAACAAACCTAAAGCTAATGCTTCAAGGACTCTGCTCCAAGCTTCCGCTTTGGTAGGCTATTCAAGGCTTTATCTTGGGGAAAGGACTCACGTCACGTTTCCTTTTAGCTCTAGAGCGTCTCAGGAGGAGCTCCCACCCAGGCTATGAAAGCACCCTGTTGATCTAGAGAACACTCGTTCCCTTCCCAGAGCCCTGCCTACAGTGTCTAAAGGCCCGTCCTAAAACTGTAATTTAGGTAGCTTCAAGGCAGCATGAGTGGTGCATTCAAAATGGGAAAGCAAGCCTTGTGCCATCAGGTGACCGTTTCCAGCGAAAACGCAGCCTACCTCCTTGTGATTTCTACCAAGTAAATATACACTCTAGCTACACACTGGCCCCTTCCTTAATAAAGTTGGTTTGGCACGGAGTTCTGCGTGTAGCCACGGCCTCCCCAAAGGAGCGCTCTAGGTACGCTATCGGGGCTTAGCCTCTTCGAAAACCCTGCAGTGTAGGAGGAAGAACTGTGCTTTGGTACCAGCAGGAACGCAAGCCGACTTTCTCCTGTAAGTATGGCACCTTAAGGTATGACTTTGTAGAAGGAATGCTAAGCAGTTTTGGTTTCTCAGTGCCGATCAGCTTAGGGCAATGAGGCAGATTGGCATGACATGTAGGAAATGAGAGAACAGATTTCCTGGAGCTGGTGGAGTGCGGAGGAAATCCAGCTCCTCCAAGGAAGAGTGCAGTGTGTTGCCCTACACTTAGCATCCAGAGAGTGACTGGGAAACTTTTCCGGGCCTGGATGTTTCCTGGCAGGCCAGGGGAGCCTGGCTGGTGCCGGTGTTCTTGCAGGGAATAGGGTGCCCACGCGAGGTCCTCGGTACCTGAAAAGCTTACTAACGTTAAAAGAAAGCAGACCTAAAATTAAGCCTCAAGTTCTCTGCTCCAAGCTTCCGCTTCGGCAGGCTGTTCAAGGCTTTACCTTGAGGAAAGGACTCCCGTCAAGTTTCCTTTTAGCTCTAGAGCGTCTCAGGAGGAGCTCCCACCCAGGCTATGAAAGCACCCTGTTGATTTAGAGAAAACACTTTCCCTTCCCAGTACACTGCCTACAGTGACAGGGACCCGTGCAAAACACTGTTATTTAGGTAGCTTCAAGGCAGCAAGAATGGAGCATTCAATATGGAAAAGCAAGCCTTGTGCCATAAATTTCCCGTTTCCAGTGAACACGCAGCCTACCTCCTTGAGATTTTACCAAGTAAATATACACTCTAGCTCCACACTGGTCCCTTCCTTGAATAAAGTTGGTTTGGCAGGGAGTTCTGCGTCTAGCCAACGGCGTCCACCAAGGAGCGATCTAGGTTCGCTATCGGGGCTTAGCTTCTTCTAAAACCCTGCACTGGAAGAGCAAGAACTGGGCTTTGGTTACAGCAGGAATGCAAGCCGACTCTCTCCTGTAAATATGGGGTCTTAAGGTATGACACTCTAGAAGGAATGCGAAGCAGTTTTGGTTTCTCAGTGCCGCTCAGCCTAGGGCAATGAGGCAGATTTCCATGACATGTAGGATGTAAGAGAACAGATTTCCTGGAGCTGTTGGAGTGCGGAGGAAACCTAGGTCTCCCAAGGAAGAGTGCAGTGTGTTACCCTACACTCAGCATACACAGAGTGACTGGGAAAGGTTTCCGGGCCTGGATGTTCCTTAGCAGCCCAGGGGAGCCTGCCGGAACTCTGTGTTCTAGTAGGGAATAGGGTGCCCACGCGAGGTCCTGGTGCCCTGAAAAGCTTACTAACGTTAAAAGAAAGCAGACCTAAATTTAAGCCTCAAGGACTCTGCTCCAAGCTTCCGCTTCGGCAGGCTATTCAAGGCTTTACCTTGAGGAAGGGACTCCCGTCAAGTTTCCTTTTAGCTCTAGAGCGTCTCAGGAGGAGCTCCCACCCAGGCTCTGAAAGCACCCTGTTGATGGAGAGAACACTCGTTCCCTTCCCAGAGCCCTGCCTACTGCGACTAGACACCCGTCCTAAAACTGTTATTTAGGTAGTGTTAAGGCAACATGAATGGAGCATTCAAAATGGGAAAGCAAGGCCTGTGCCATCAGGTCCCTGTTTCCAGCGAACACGCAGCCTACCTCCTTGTGCTTTCTACCAGGTAAATACACACTCTAGCTAAACCCTGGTCCCTTCCCTGAATAACGTTTTCTTGGCACGGAGTTCTCCGTGTAGCCAACTGCCTCTCCCAAGGAAGGCTCTAGGTACGCTATCGGGGCTTAGCTTCTTCTAAAACCCTGCAGTGTAAGACGTAGAAGTGTGCTTTGCTTCCAGCAGGAGAGCAAGCCGACTTTCTCCTGTAAGTATGGGGTGTTAAGGTATGACACTCTAGAAGGAATGCGAAGCAGTTTTGGTTTCTCAGTGCCGCTCAGCCTAGGGCAATGAGGCAAGATATGCATGACATGTGGGATGTAAGAGAACAGATTTCCTGGAGCCTTTGGAGTGCTGATTAAACCTAGGTCTCCCAAGGAAGAGTGCAGTGTGTTGCCCTACACTCAGCATACGCAGAGTGACTGGGAAAGGTTTCCGGGCCTGGATGTTTCTTAGCAGCCTAGTGGAGCCTGCCGGTACTAGGTGTTCTTGCAGGGAATAGGGAGCCCACGCGAGGTCCTCGGTGTCCTGAAAGCTTACTAACCTTAAAAGAAAACAAACCTAAAGCTAATGCTTCAAGGACTCTGCTCCAAGCTTCCGCTTTGGTAGGCTATTCAAGGCTTTATCTTGGGGAAAGGACTCACGTCACGTTTCCTTTTAGCTCTAGAGCGTCTCAGGAGGAGCTCCCACCCAGGCTATGAAAGCACCCTGTTGATCTAGAGAACACTCGTTCCCTTCCCAGAGCCCTGCCTACAGTGTCTAAAGGCCCGTCCTAAAACTGTAATTTAGGTAGCTTCAAGGCAGCATGAGTGGTGCATTCAAAATGGGAAAGCAAGCCTTGTGCCATCAGGTGACCGTTTCCAGCGAAAACGCAGCCTACCTCCTTGTGATTTCTACCAAGTAAATATACACTCTAGCTACACACTGGCCCCTTCCTTAATAAAGTTGGTTTGGCACGGAGTTCTGCGTGTAGCCACGGCCTCCACAAAGGAGCGCTCTAGGTACGCTATCGGGGCTTAGCCTCTTCGAAAACCCTGCAGTGTAGGAGGAAGAACTGTGCTTTGGTACCAGCAGGAACGCAAGCCGACTTTCTCTTGTAAGTATGGCATCTTAAGGTATGACTTTGTAGAAGGAATGCTAAGCAGTTTTGGTTTCTCAGTGCCGATCAGCTTAGGGCAATGAGGCAGATTGGCATGACATGTAGGAAATGAGAGAACAGATTTCCTGGAGCTGGTGGAGTGCGGAGGAAATCCAGCTCCTCCAAGGAAGAGTGCAGTGTGTTGCCCTACACTTAGCATCCAGAGAGTGACTGGGAAACTTTTCCGGGCCTGGATGTTTCCTGGCAGGCCAGGGGAGCCTGGCCGGTGCCGGTGTTCTTGCAGGGAATAGGGTGCCCACGCGAGGTCCTCGGTACCTGAAAAGCTTACTAACGTTAAAAGAAAGCAGACCTAAAATTAAGCCTCAGGTTCTCTGCTCCAAGCTTCCGCTTCGGCAGGCTGTTCAAGGCTTTACCTTGAGGAAAGGACTCCCGTCAAGTTTCCTTTTAGCTCTAGAGCGTCTCAGGAGGAGCTCCCACCCAGGCTATGAAAGCACCCTGTTGATTTAGAGAAAACACTTTCCCTTCCCAGTACACTGCCTACAGTGACAGGGACCCGTGCAAAACACTGTTATTTAGGTAGCTTCAAGGCAGCAAGAATGGAGCATTCAATATGGAAAAGCAAGCCTTGTGCCATAAATTTCCCGTTTCCAGTGAACACGCAGCCTACCTCCTTGAGATTTTACCAAGTAAATATACACTCTAGCTCCACACTGGTCCCTTCCTTGAATAAAGTTGGTTTGGCAGGGAGTTCTGCGTCTAGCCAACGGCGTCCACCAAGGAGCGATCTAGGTTCGCTATCGGGGCTTAGCTTCTTCTAAAACCCTGCACTGGAAGAGCAAGAACTGGGCTTTGGTTACAGCAGGAATGCAAGCCGACTCTCTCCTGTAAATATGGGGTCTTAAGGTATGACACTCTAGAAGGAATGCGAAGCAGTTTTGGTTTCTCAGTGCCGCTCAGCCTAGGGCAATGAGGCAGATTTCCATGACATGTAGGATGTAAGAGAACAGATTTCCTGGAACTGTTGGAGTGCGGAGGAAACCTAGGTCTCCCAAGGAAGAGTGCAGTGTGTTACCCTACACTCAGCATACACAGAGTGACTGGGAAAGGTTTCCGGGCCTGGATGTTCCTTAGCAGCCCAGGGGAGCCTGCCGGAACTCTGTGTTCTAGTAGGGAATAGGGTGCCCACGCGAGGTCCTGGTGCCCTGAAAAGCTTACTAACGTTAAAAGAAAGCAGACCTAAATTTAAGCCTCAAGGACTCTGCTCCAAGCTTCCGCTTCGGCAGGCTATTCAAGGCTTTACCTTGAGGAAGGGACTCCCGTCAAGTTTCCTTTTAGCTCTAGAGCGTCTCAGGAGGAGCTCCCACCCAGGCTCTGAAAGCACCCTGTTGATGGAGAGAACACTCGTTCCCTTCCCAGAGCCCTGCCTACTGCGACTAGACACCCGTCCTAAAACTGTTATTTAGGTAGTGTTAAGGCAACATGAATGGAGCATTCAAAATGGGAAAGCAAGTCCTGTGCCATCAGGTCCCTGTTTCCAGCGAACACGCAGCCTACCTCCTTGTGCTTTCTACCAGGTAAATACACACTCTAGCTAAACCCTGGTCCCTTCCCTGAATAACGTTTTCTTGGCACGGAGTTCTCCGTGTAGCCAACTGCCTCTCCCAAGGAAGGCTCTAGGTACGCTATCGGGGCTTAGCTTCTTCTAAAACCCTGCAGTGTAAGACGTAGAAGTGTGCTTTGCTTCCAGCAGGAGAGCAAGCCGACTTTCTCCTGTAAGTATGGGGTGTTAAGGTATGACACTCTAGAAGGAATGCGAAGCAGTTTTGGTTTCTCAGTGCCGCTCAGCCTAGGGCAATGAGGCAAGATATGCATGACATGTGGGATGTAAGAGAACAGATTTCCTGGAGCCTTTGGAGTGCTGATTAAACCTAGGTCTCCCAAGGAAGAGTGCAGTGTGTTGCCCTACACTCAGCATACGCAGAGTGACTGGGAAAGGTTTCCGGGCCTGGATGTTTCTTAGCAGCCTAGTGGAGCCTGCCGGTACTAGGTGTTCTTGCAGGGAATAGGGAGCCCACGCGAGGTCCTCGGTGTCCTGAAAGCTTACTAACCTTCAAAGAAAACAAACCTAAAGCTAATGCTTCAAGGACTCTGCTCCAAGCTTCCGCTTTGGTAGGCTATTCAAGGCTTTATCTTGGGGAAAGGACTCACGTCACGTTTCCTTTTAGCTCTAGAGCGTCTCAGGAGGAGCTCCCACCCAGGCTATGAAAGCACCCTGTTGATCTAGAGAACACTCGTTCCCTTCCCAGAGCCCTGCCTACAGTGTCTAAAGGCCCGTCCTAAAACTGTAATTTAGGTAGCTTCAAGGCAGCATGAGTGGTGCATTCAAAATGGGAAAGCAAGCCTTGTGCCATCAGGTGACCGTTTCCAGCGAAAACGCAGCCTACCTCCTTGTGATTTCTACCAAGTAAATATACACTCTAGCTACACACTGGCCCCTTCCTTAATAAAGTTGGTTTGGCACGGAGTTCTGCGTGTAGCCACGGCCTCCCCAAAGGAGCGCTCTAGGTACGCTATCGGGGCTTAGCCTCTTCTAAAACCCTGCAGTGTAGGAGGAAGAACTGTGCTTTGGTACCAGCAGGAACGCAAGCCGACTTTCTCCTGTAAGTATGGCATCTTAAGGTATGACTTTGTAGAAGGAATGCTAAGCAGTTTTGGTTTCTCAGTGCCGATCAGCTTAGGGCAATGAGGCAGATTGGCATGACATGTAGGAAATGAGAGAACAGATTTCCTGGAGCTGGTGGAGTGCGGAGGAAATCCAGCTCCTCCAAGGAAGAGTGCAGTGTGTTGCCCTACACTTAGCATCCAGAGAGTGACTGGGAAACTTTTCCGGGCCTGGATGTTTCCTGGCAGGCCAGGGGAGCCTGGCCGGTCCCGGTGTTCTTGCAGGGAATAGGGTGCCCACGCGAGGTCCTCGGTACCTGAAAAGCTTACTAACGTTAAAAGAAAGCAGACCTAAAATTAAGCCTCAAGTTCTCTGCTCCAAGCTTCCGCTTCGGCAGGCTGTTCAAGGCTTTACCTTGAGGAAAGGACTCCCGTCAAGTTTCCTTTTAGCTCTAGAGCGTCTCAGGAGGAGCTCCCACCCAGGCTATGAAAGCACCCTGTTGATTTAGAGAAAACACTTTCCCTTCCCAGTACACTGCCTACAGTGACAGGGACCCGTGCAAAACACTGTTATTTAGGTAGCTTCAAGGCAGCAAGAATGGAGCATTCAATATGGAAAAGCAAGCCTTGTGCCATAAATTTCCCGTTTCCAGTGAACACGCAGCCTACCTCCTTGAGATTTTACCAAGTAAATATACACTCTAGCTCCACACTGGTCCCTTCCTTGAATAAAGTTGGTTTGGCAGGGAGTTCTGCGTCTAGCCAACGGCGTCCACCAAGGAGCGATCTAGGTTCGCTATCGGGGCTTAGCTTCTTCTAAAACCCTGCACTGGAAGAGCAAGAACTGGGCTTTGGTTACAGCAGGAATGCAAGCCGACTCTCTCCTGTAAATATGGGGTCTTAAGGTATGACACTCTAGAAGGAATGCGAAGCAGTTTTGGTTTCTCAGTGCCGCTCAGCCTAGGGCAATGAGGCAGATTTCCATGACATGTAGGATGTAAGAGAACAGATTTCCTGGAGCTGTTGGAGTGCGGAGGAAACCTAGGTCTCCCAAGGAAGAGTGCAGTGTGTTGCCCTACACTCAGCATACACAGAGTGACTGGGAAAGGTTTCCGGGCCTGGATGCTCCTTAGCAGCCCAGGGGAGCCTGCCGGAACTCTGTGTTCTAGTAGGGAATAGGGTGCCCACGCGAGGTCCTGGTGCCCTGAAAAGCTTACTAACGTTAAAAGAAAGCAGACCTAAATTTAAGCCTCAAGGACTCTGCTCCAAGCTTCCGCTTCGGCAGGCTATTCAAGGCTTTACCTTGAGGAAGGGACTCCCGTCAAGTTTCCTTTTAGCTCTAGAGCGTCTCAGGAGGAGCTCCCACCCAGGCTATGAAAGCACCCTGTTGATGGAGAGAACACTCGTTCCCTTCCCAGAGCCCTGCCTACTGCGACTAGACACCCGTCCTAAAACTGTTATTTAGGTAGTGTTAAGGCAACATGAATGGAGCATTCAAAATGGGAAAGCAAGGCCTGTGCCATCAGGTCCCTGTTTCCAGCGAACACGCAGCCTACCTCCTTGTGCTTTCTACCAGGTAAATACACACTCTAGCTAAACCCTTGTCCCTTCCCTGAATAACGTTTTCTTGGCACGGAGTTCTCCGTGTAGCCAACTGCCTCTCCCAAGGAAGGCTCTAGGTACGCTATCGGGGCTTAGCTTCTTCTAAAACCCTGCAGTGTAAGACGTAGAACTGTGCTTTGCTTCCAGCAGGAAAGCAAGCCGACTTTCTCCTGTAAGTATGGGGTGTTAAGGTATGACACTCTAGAACGAATGCGAAGCAGTTTTGGTTTCTCAGTGC
The DNA here is from genome assembly GCF_965194825.1 of Balaenoptera physalus. Classification (NCBI taxonomy): domain Eukaryota; kingdom Metazoa; phylum Chordata; class Mammalia; order Artiodactyla; family Balaenopteridae; genus Balaenoptera; species Balaenoptera physalus. The sequence goes on from NW_028126499.1 coordinate 98,885, forward strand.
CGCTCAGCCTAGGGCAATGAGGCAAGATATGCATGACATGTGGGATGTAAGAGAACAGATTTCCTGGAGCCTTTGGAGTGCTGATTAAACCTAGGTCTCCCAAGGAAGAGTGCAGTGTGTTGCCCTACACTCAGCATACGCAGAGTGACTGGGAAAGGTTTCCGGGCCTGGATGTTTCTTAGCAGCCTAGTGGAGGCTGCCGGTACTAGGTGTTCTTGCAGGGAATAGGGAGCCCACGCGAGGTCCTCGGTGTCCTGAAAGCTTACTAACCTTAAAAGAAAACAAACCTAAAGCTAATGCTTCAAGGACTCTGCTCCAAGCTTCCGCTTTGGTAGGCTATTCAAGGCTTTATCTTGGGGAAAGGACTCACGTCACGTTTCCTTTTAGCTCTAGAGCGTCTCAGGAGGAGCTCCCACCCAGGCTATGAAAGCACCCTGTTGATCTAGAGAACACTCGTTCCCTTCCCAGAGCCCTGCCTACAGTGTCTAAAGGCCCGTCCTAAAACTGTAATTTAGGTAGCTTCAAGGCAGCATGAGTGGTGCATTCAAAATGGGAAAGCAAGCCTTGTGCCATCAGGTGACCGTTTCCAGCGAAAACGCAGCCTACCTCCTTGTGATTTCTACCAAGTAAATATACACTCTAGCTACACACTGGCCCCTTCCTTAATAAAGTTGGTTTGGCACGGAGTTCTGCGTGTAGCCACGGCCTCCCCAAAGGAGCGCTCTAGGTACGCTATCGGGGCTTAGCCTCTTCGAAAACCCTGCAGTGTAGGAGGAAGAACTGTGCTTTGGTACCAGCAGGAATGCAAGCCGACTTTCTCCTGTAAGTATGGCATCTTAAGGTATGACTTTGTAGAAGGAATGCTAAGCAGTTTTGGTTTCTCAGTGCCGATCAGCTTAGGGCAATGAGGCAGATTGGCATGACATGTAGGAAATGAGAGAACAGATTTCCTGGAGCTGGTGGAGTGCGGAGGAAATCCAGCTCCTCCAAGGAAGAGTGCAGTGTGTTGCCCTACACTTAGCATCCAGAGAGTGACTGGGAAACTTTTCCGGGCCTGGATGTTTCCTGGCAGGCCAGGGGAGCCTGGCCGGTGCCGGTGTTCTTGCAGGGAATAGGGTGCCCACGCGAGGTCCTCGGTACCTGAAAAGCTTACTAACGTTAAAAGAAAGCAGACCTAAAATTAAGCCTCAGGTTCTCTGCTCCAAGCTTCCGCTTCGGCAGGCTGTTCAAGGCTTTACCTTGAGGAAAGGACTCCCGTCAAGTTTCCTTTTAGCTCTAGAGCGTCTCAGGAGGAGCTCCCACCCAGGCTATGAAAGCACCCTGTTGATTTAGAGAAAACACTTTCCCTTCCCAGTACACTGCCTACAGTGACAGGGACCCGTGCAAAACACTGTTATTTAGGTAGCTTCAAGGCAGCAAGAATGGAGCATTCAATATGGAAAAGCAAGCCTTGTGCCATAAATTTCCCGTTTCCAGTGAACACGCAGCCTACCTCCTTGAGATTTTACCAAGTAAATATACACTCTAGCTCCACACTGGTCCCTTCCTTGAATAAAGTTGGTTTGGCAGGGAGTTCTGCGTCTAGCCAACGGCGTCCACCAAGGAGCGATCTAGGTTCGCTATCGGGGCTTAGCTTCTTCTAAAACCCTGCACTGGAAGAGCAAGAACTGGGCTTTGGTTACAGCAGGAATGCAAGCCGACTCTCTCCTGTAAATATGGGGTCTTAAGGTATGACACTCTAGAAGGAATGCGAAGCAGTTTTGGTTTCTCAGTGCCGCTCAGCCTAGGGCAATGAGGCAGATTTCCATGACATGTAGGATGTAAGAGAACAGATTTCCTGGAGCTGTTGGAGTGCGGAGGAAACCTAGGTCTCCCAAGGAAGAGTGCAGTGTGTTGCCCTACACTCAGCATACACAGAGTGACTGGGAAAGGTTTCCGGGCCTGGATGCTCCTTAGCAGCCCAGGGGAGCCTGCCGGAACTCTGTGTTCTAGTAGGGAATAGGGTGCCCACGCGAGGTCCTGGTGCCCTGAAAAGCTTACTAACGTTAAAAGAAAGCAGACCTAAATTTAAGCCTCAAGGACTCTGCTCCAAGCTTCCGCTTCGGCAGGCTATTCAAGGCTTTACCTTGAGGAAGGGACTCCCGTCAAGTTTCCTTTTAGCTCTAGAGCGTCTCAGGAGGAGCTCCCACCCAGGCTATGAAAGCACCCTGTTGATGGAGAGAACACTCGTTCCCTTCCCAGAGCCCTGCCTACTGCGACTAGACACCCGTCCTAAAACTGTTATTTAGGTAGTGTTAAGGCAACATGAATGGAGCATTCAAAATGGGAAAGCAAGGCCTGTGCCATCAGGTCCCTGTTTCCAGCGAACACGCAGCCTACCTCCTTGTGCTTTCTACCAGGTAAATACACACTCTAGCTAAACCCTTGTCCCTTCCCTGAATAACGTTTTCTTGGCACGGAGTTCTCCGTGTAGCCAACTGCCTCTCCCAAGGAAGGCTCTAGGTACGCTATCGGGGCTTAGCTTCTTCTAAAACCCTGCAGTGTAAGACGTAGAACTGTGCTTTGCTTCCAGCAGGAAAGCAAGCCGACTTTCTCCTGTAAGTATGGGGTGTTAAGGTATGACACTCTAGAACGAATGCGAAGCAGTTTTGGTTTCTCAGTGCCGCTCAGCCTAGGGCAATGAGGCAAGATATGCATGACATGTGGGATGTAAGAGAACAGATTTCCTGGAGCCTTTGCAGTGCTGATTAAACCTAGGTCTCCCAAGGAAGAGTGCAGTGTGTTGCCCTACACTCAGCATACGCAGAGTGACTGGGAAAGGTTTCCGGGCCTGGATGTTTCTTAGCAGCCTAGTGGAGCCTGCCGGTACTAGGTGTTCTTGCAGGGAATAGGGAGCCCACGCGAGGTCCTCGGTGTCCTGAAAGCTTACTAACCTTAAAAGAAAACAAACCTAAAGCTAATGCTTCAAGGACTCTGCTCCAAGCTTCCGCTTTGGTAGGCTATTCAAGGCTTTATCTTGGGGAAAGGACTCACGTCACGTTTCCTTTTAGCTCTAGAGCGTCTCAGGAGGAGCTCCCACCCAGGCTATGAAAGCACCCTGTTGATCTAGAGAACACTCGTTCCCTTCCCAGAGCCCTGCCTACAGTGTCTAAAGGCCCGTCCTAAAACTGTAATTTAGGTAGCTTCAAGGCAGCATGAGTGGTGCATTCAAAATGGGAAAGCAAGCCTTGTGCCATCAGGTGACCGTTTCCAGCGAAAACGCAGCCTACCTCCTTGTGATTTCTACCAAGTAAATATACACTCTAGCTACACACTGGCCCCTTCCTTAATAAAGTTGGTTTGGCACGGAGTTCTGCGTGTAGCCACGGCCTCCCCAAAGGAGCGCTCTAGGTACGCTATCGGGGCTTAGCCTCTTCGAAAACCCTGCAGTGTAGGAGGAAGAACTGTGCTTTGGTACCAGCAGGAACGCAAGCCGACTTTCTCCTGTAAGTATGGCATCTTAAGGTATGACTTTGTAGAAGGAATGCTAAGCAGTTTTGGTTTCTCAGTGCCGATCAGCTTAGGGCAATGAGGCAGATTGGCATGACATGTACGAAATGAGAGAACAGATTTCCTGGAGCTGGTGGAGTGCGGAGGAAATCCAGCTCCTCCAAGGAAGAGTGCAGTGTGTTGCCCTACACTTAGCATCCAGAGAGTGACTGGGAAACTTTTCCGGGCCTGGATGTTTCCTGGCAGGCCAGGGGAGCCTGGCCGGTGCCGGTGTTCTTGCAGGGAATAGGGTGCCCACGCGAGGTCCTCGGTACCTGAAAAGCTTACTAACGTTAAAAGAAAGCAGACCTAAAATTAAGCCTCAGGTTCTCTGCTCCAAGCTTCCGCTTCGGCAGGCTGTTCAAGGCTTTACCTTGAGGAAAGGACTCCCGTCAAGTTTCCTTTTAGCTCTAGAGCGTCTCAGGAGGAGCTCCCACCCAGGCTATGAAAGCACCCTGTTGATTTAGAGAAAACACTTTCCCTTCCCAGTACACTGCCTACAGTGACAGGGACCCGTGCAAAACACTGTTATTTAGGTAGCTTCAAGGCAGCAAGAATGGAGCATTCAATATGGAAAAGCAAGCCTTGTGCCATAAATTTCCCGTTTCCAGTGAACACGCAGCCTACCTCCTTGAGATTTTACCAAGTAAATATACACTCTAGCTCCACACTGGTCCCTTCCTTGAATAAAGTTGGTTTGGCAGGGAGTTCTGCGTCTAGCCAACGGCGTCCACCAAGGAGCGATCTAGGTTCGCTATCGGGGCTTAGCTTCTTCTAAAACCCTGCACTGGAAGAGCAAGAACTGGGCTTTGGTTACAGCAGGAATGCAAGCCGACTCTCTCCTGTAAATATGGGGTCTTAAGGTATGACACTCTAGAAGGAATGCGAAGCAGTTTTGGTTTCTCAGTGCCGCTCAGCCTAGGGCAATGAGGCAGATTTCCATGACATGTAGGATGTAAGAGAACAGATTTCCTGGAGCTGTTGGAGTGCGGAGGAAACCTAGGTCTCCCAAGGAAGAGTGCAGTGTGTTGCCCTACACTCAGCATACACAGAGTGACTGGGAAAGGTTTCCGGGCCTGGATGCTCCTTAGCAGCCCAGGGGAGCCTGCCGGAACTCTGTGTTCTAGTAGGGAATAGGGTGCCCACGCGAGGTCCTGGTGCCCTGAAAAGCTTACTAACGTTAAAAGAAAGCAGACCTAAATTTAAGCCTCAAGGACTCTGCTCCAAGCTTCCGCTTCGGCAGGCTATTCAAGGCTTTACCTTGAGGAAGGGACTCCCGTCAAGTTTCCTTTTAGCTCTAGAGCGTCTCAGGAGGAGCTCCCACCCAGGCTATGAAAGCACCCTGTTGATGGAGAGAACACTCGTTCCCTTCCCAGAGCCCTGCCTACTGCGACTAGACACCCGTCCTAAAACTGTTATTTAGGTAGTGTTAAGGCAACATGAATGGAGCATTCATAATGGGAAAGCAAGGCCTGTGCCATCAGGTCCCTGTTTCCAGCGAACACGCAGCCTACCTCCTTGTGCTTTCTACCAGGTAAATACACACTCTAGCTAAACCCTTGTCCCTTCCCTGAATAACGTTTTCTTGGCACGGAGTTCTCCGTGTAGCCAACTGCCTCTCCCAAGGAAGGCTCTAGGTACGCTATCGGGGCTTAGCTTCTTCTAAAACCCTGCAGTGTAAGACGTAGAACTGTGCTTTGCTTCCAGCAGGAAAGCAAGCCGACTTTCTCCTGTAAGTATGGGGTGTTAAGGTATGACACTCTAGAACGAATGCGAAGCAGTTTTGGTTTCTCAGTGCCGCTCAGCCTAGGGCAATGAGGCAAGATATGCATGACATGTGGGATGTAAGAGAACAGATTTCCTGGAGCCTTTGGAGTGCTGATTAAACCTAGGTCTCCCAAGGAAGAGTGCAGTGTGTTGCCCTACACTCAGCATACGCAGAGTGACTGGGAAAGGTTTCCGGGCCTGGATGTTCCTTAGCAGCCCAGGGGAGCCTGCCGGAACTCTGTGTTCTAGTAGGGAATAGGGTGCCCACGCGAGGTCCTGGTGCCCTGAAAAGCTTACTAACGTTAAAAGAAAGCAGACCTAAATTTAAGCCTCAAGGACTCTGCTCCAAGCTTCCGCTTCGGCAGGCTATTCAAGGCTTTACCTTCAGGAAGGGAGTCCCGTCAAGTTTCCTTTTAGCTCTAGAGCGTCTCAGGAGGAGCTCCCACCCAGGCTCTGAAAGCACCCTGTTGATGGAGAGAACACTCGTTCCCTTCCCAGAGCCCTGCCTACTGCGACTAGACACCCGTCCTAAAACTGTTATTTAGGTAGTGTTAAGGCAACATGAATGGAGCATTCAAAATGGGAAAGCAAGGCCTGTGCCATCAGGTCCCTGTTTCCAGCGAACACGCAGCCTACCTCCTTGTGCTTTCTACCAGGTAAATACACACTCTAGCTAAACCCTGGTCCCTTCCCTGAATAACGTTTTCTTGGCACGGAGTTCTCCGTGTAGCCAACTGCCTCTCCCAAGGAAGGCTCTAGGTACGCTATCGGGGCTTAGCTTCTTCTAAAACCCTGCAGTGTAAGACGTAGAAGTGTGCTTTCCTTCCAGCAGGAGAGCAAGCCGACTTTCTCCTGTAAGTATGGGGTGTTAAGGTATGACACTCTAGAAGGAATGCGAAGCGGTTTTGGTTTCTCAGTGCCGCTCAGCCTAGGGCAATGAGGCAAGATATGCATGACATGTGGGATGTAAGAGAACAGATTTCCTGGAGCCTTTGGAGTGCTGATTAAACCTAGGTCTCCCAAGGAAGAGTGCAGTGTGTTGCCCTACACTCAGCATACGCAGAGTGACTGGGAAAGGTTTCCGGGCCTGGATGTTTCTTAGCAGCCTAGTGGAGCCTGCCGGTACTAGGTGTTCTTGCAGGGAATAGGGAGCCCACGCGAGGTCCTCGGTGTCCTGAAAGCTTACTAACCTTAAAAGAAAACAAACCTAAAGCTAATGCTTCAAGGACTCTGCTCCAAGCTTCCGCTTTGGTAGGCTATTCAAGGCTTTATCTTGGGGAAAGGACTCACGTCACGTTTCCTTTTAGCTCTAGAGCGTCTCAGGAGGAGCTCCCACCCAGGCTATGAAAGCACCCTGTTGATCTAGAGAACACTCGTTCCCTTCCCAGAGCCCTGCCTACAGTGTCTAAAGGCCCGTCCTAAAACTGTAATTTAGGTAGCTTCAAGGCAGCATGAGTGGTGCATTCAAAATGGGAAAGCAAGCCTTGTGCCATCAGGTGACCGTTTCCAGCGAAAACGCAGCCTACCTCCTTGTGATTTCTACCAAGTAAATATACACTCTAGCTACACACTGGCCCCTTCCTTAATAAAGTTGGTTTGGCACGGAGTTCTGCGTGTAGCCACGGCCTCCCCAAAGGAGCGCTCTAGGTACGCTATCGGGGCTTAGCCTCTTCGAAAACCCTGCAGTGTAGGAGGAAGAACTGTGCTTTGGTACCAGCAGGAACGCAAGCCGACTTTCTCCTGTAAGTATGGCACCTTAAGGTATGACTTTGTAGAAGGAATGCTAAGCAGTTTTGGTTTCTCAGTGCCGATCAGCTTAGGGCAATGAGGCAGATTGGCATGACATGTAGGAAATGAGAGAACAGATTTCCTGGAGCTGGTGGAGTGCGGAGGAAATCCAGCTCCTCCAAGGAAGAGTGCAGTGTGTTGCCCTACACTTAGCATCCAGAGAGTGACTGGGAAACTTTTCCGGGCCTGGATGTTTCCTGGCAGGCCAGGGGAGCCTGGCCGGTGCCGGTGTTCTTGCAGGGAATAGGGTGCCCACGCGAGGTCCTCGGTACCTGAAAAGCTTACTAACGTTAAAAGAAAGCAGACCTAAATTTAAGCCTCAAGTTCTCTGCTCCAAGCTTCCGCTTCGGCAGGCTGTTCAAGGCTTTACCTTGAGGAAAGGACTCCCGTCAAGTTTCCTTTTAGCTCTAGAGCGTCTCAGGAGGAGCTCCCACCCAGGCTATGAAAGCACCCTGTTGATTTAGAGAAAACTCTTTCCCTTCCCAGTACACTGCCTACAGTGACAGGGACCCGTGCAAAACACTGTTATTTAGGTAGCTTCAAGGCAGCAAGAATGGAGCATTCAATATGGAAAAGCAAGCCTTGTGCCATAAATTCCCCGTTTCCAGTGAACACGCAGCCTACCTCCTTGAGATTTTACCAAGTAAATATACACTCTAGCTCCACACTGGTCCCTTCCTTGAATAAAGTTGGTTTGGCAGGGAGTTCTGCGTCTAGCCAACGGCGTCCACCAAGGAGCGATCTAGGTTCGCTATCGGGGCTTAGCTTCTTCTAAAACCCTGCACTGGAAGAGCAAGAACTGGGCTTTGGTTACAGCAGGAACGCAAGCCGACTCTCTCCTGTAAATATGGGGTCTTAAGGTATGACACTCTAGAAGGAATGCGATGCAGTTTTGGTTTCTCAGTGCCGCTCAGCCTAGGGCAATGAGGCAGATTTCCATGACATGTAGGATGTACGAGAACAGATTTCCTGGAGCCTTTGGAGTGCTGAGGAAACCTAGGTCTCCCAAGGAAGAGTGCAGTGTGTTGCCCTACACTCAGCATACACAGAGTGACTGGGAAAGGTTTCCGGGCCTGGATGTTCCTTAGCAGCCCAGGGGAGCCTGCCGGAACTCTGTGTTCTAGTAGGGAATAGGGTGCCCACGCGAGGTCCTGGTGCCCTGAAAAGCTTACTAACGTTAAAAGAAAGCAGACCTAAATTTAAGCCTCAAGGACTCTGCTCCAAGCTTCCGCTTCGGCAGGCTATTCAAGGCTTTACCTTGAGGAAGGGACTCCCGTCAAGTTTCCTTTTAGCTCTAGAGCGTCTCAGGAGGAGCTCCCACCCAGGCTCTGAAAGCACCCTGTTGATGGAGAGAACACTCGTTCCCTTCCCAGAGCCCTGCCTACTGCGACTAGACACCCGTCCTAAAACTGTTATTTAGGTAGTGTTAAGGCAACATGAATGGAGCATTCAAAATGGGAAAGCAAGGCCTGTGCCATCAGGTCCCTGTTTCCAGCGAACACGCAGCCTACCTCCTTGTGCTTTCTACCAGGTAAATACACACTCTAGCTAAACCCTGGTCCCTTCCCTGAATAACGTTTTCTTGGCACAGAGTTCTCCGTGTAGCCAACTGCCTCTCCCAAGGAAGGCTCTAGGTACGCTATCGGGGCTTAGCTTCTTCTAAAACCCTGCAGTGTAAGACGTAGAAGTGTGCTTTCCTTCCAGCAGGAGAGCAAGCCGACTTTCTCCTGTAAGTATGGGGTGTTAAGGTATGACACTCTAGAAGGAATGCGAAGCAGTTTTGGTTTCTCAGTGCCGCTCAGCCTAGGGCAATGAGGCAAGATATGCATGACATGTGGGATGTAAGAGAACAGATTTCCTGGAGCCTTTGGAGTGCTGATTAAACCTAGGTCTCCCAAGGAAGAGTGCAGTGTGTTGCCCTACACTCAGCATACGCAGAGTGACTGGGAAAGGTTTCCGGGCCTGGATGTTTCTTAGCAGCCTAGTGGAGCCTGCCGGTACTAGGTGTTCTTGCAGGGAATAGGGAGCCCACGCGAGGTCCTCGGTGTCCTGAAAGCTTACTAACCTTAAAAGAAAACAAACCTAAAGCTAATGCTTCAAGGACTCTGCTCCAAGCTTCCGCTTTGGTAGGCTATTCAAGGCTTTATCTTGGGGAAAGGACTCACGTCACGTTTCCTTTTAGCTCTAGAGCGTCTCAGGAGGAGCTCCCACCCAGGCTATGAAAGCACCCTGTTGATCTAGAGAACACTCGTTCCCTTCCCAGAGCCCTGCCTACAGTGTCTAAAGGCCCGTCCTAAAACTGTAATTTAGGTAGCTTCAAGGCAGCATGAGTGGTGCATTCAAAATGGGAAAGCAAGCCTTGTGCCATCAGGTGACCGTTTCCAGCGAAAACGCAGCCTACCTCCTTGTGATTTCTACCAAGTAAATATACACTCTAGCTACACACTGGCCCCTTCCTTAATAAAGTTGGTTTGGCACGGAGTTCTGCGTGTAGCCACGGCCTCCCCAAAGGAGCGCTCTAGGTACGCTATCGGGGCTTAGCCTCTTCGAAAACCCTGCAGTGTAGGAGGAAGAACTGTGCTTTGGTACCAGCAGGAACGCAAGCCGACTTTCTCCTGTAAGTATGGCATCTTAAGGTATGACTTTGTAGAAGGAATGCTAAGCAGTTTTGGTTTCTCAGTGCCGATCAGCTTAGGGCAATGAGGCAGATTGGCATGACATGTAGGAAATGAGAGAACAGATTTCCTGGAGCTGGTGGAGTGCGGAGGAAATCCAGCTCCTCCAAGGAAGAGTGCAGTGTGTTGCCCTACACTTAGCATCCAGAGAGTGACTGGGAAACTTTTCCGGGCCTGGATGTTTCCTGGCAGGCCAGGGGAGCCTGGCCGGTGCCGGTGTTCTTGCAGGGAATAGGGTGCCCACGCGAGGTCCTCGGTACCTGAAAAGCTTACTAACGTTAAAAGAAAGCAGACCTAAATTTAAGCCTCAAGTTCTCTGCTCCAAGCTTCCGCTTCGGCAGGCTGTTCAAGGCTTTACCTTGAGGAAAGGACTCCCGTCAAGTTTCCTTTTAGCTCTAGAGCGTCTCAGGAGGAGCTCCCACCCAGGCTATGAAAGCACCCTGTTGATTTAGAGAAAACTCTTTCCCTTCCCAGTACACTGCCTACAGTGACAGGGACCCGTGCAAAACACTGTTATTTAGGTAGCTTCAAGGCAGCAAGAATGGAGCATTCAATATGGAAAAGCAAGCCTTGTGCCATAAATTCCCCGTTTCCAGTGAACACGCAGCCTACCTCCTTGAGATTTTACCAAGTAAATATACACTCTAGCTCCACACTGGTCCCTTCCTTGAATAAAGTTGGTTTGGCAGGGAGTTCTGCGTCTAGCCAACGGCGTCCACCAAGGAGCGATCTAGGTTCGCTATCGGGGCTTAGCTTCTTCTAAAACCCTGCACTGGAAGAGCAAGAACTGGGCTTTGGTTACAGCAGGAACGCAAGCCGACTCTCTCCTGTAAATATGGGGTCTTAAGGTATGACACTCTAGAAGGAATGCGATGCAGTTTTGGTTTCTCAGTGCCGCTCAGCCTAGGGCAATGAGGCAGATTTCCATGACATGTAGGATGTACGAGAACAGATTTCCTGGAGCCTTTGGAGTGCTGAGGAAACCTAGGTCTCCCAAGGAAGAGTGCAGTGTGTTGCCCTACACTCAGCATACACAGAGTGACTGGGAAAGGTTTCCGGGCCTGGATGTTCCTTAGCAGCCCAGGGGAGCCTGCCGGAACTCTGTGTTCTAGTAGGGAATAGGGTGCCCACGCGAGGTCCTGGTGCCCTGAAAAGCTTACTAACGTTAAAAGAAAGCAGACCTAAATTTAAGCCTCAAGGACTCTGCTCCAAGCTTCCGCTTCGGCAGGCTATTCAAGGCTTTACCTTGAGGAAGGGACTCCCGTCAAGTTTCCTTTTAGCTCTAGAGCGTCTCAGGAGGAGCTCCCACCCAGGCTATGAAAGCACCCTGTTGATGGAGAGAACACTCGTTCCCTTCCCAGAGCCCTGCCTACTGCGACTAGACACCCGTCCTAAAACTGTTATTTAGGTAGTGTTAAGGCAACATGAATGGAGCATTCAAAATGGGAAAGCAAGGCCTGTGCCATCAGGTCCCTGTTTCCAGCGAACACGCAGCCTACCTCCTTGTGCTTTCTACCAGGTAAATACACACTCTAGCTACATACTGGTCCCTTCCCTGAATAACGTTTTCTTGGCACGGAGTTCTCCGTGTAGCCAACTGCCTCTCCCAAGGAAGGCTCTAGGTACGCTATCGGGGCTTAGCTTCTTCTAAAACCCTGCAGTGTAAGACGTAGAAGTGTGCTTTGCTTCCAGCAGGAAAGCAAGCCGACTTTCTCCTGTAAGTATGGGGTGTTAAGGTATGACACTCTAGAAGGAATGCGAAGCAGTTTTGGTTTCTCAGTGCCGCTCAGCCTAGGGCAATGAGGCAAGATATGCATGACATGTGGGATGTAAGAGAACAGATTTCCTGGAGCCTTTGCAGTGCTGATTAAACCTAGGTCTCCCAAGGAAGAGTGCAGTGTGTTGCCCTACACTCAGCATACGCAGAGTGACTGGGAAAGGTTTCCGGGCCTGGATGTTTCTTAGCAGCCTAGTGGAGCCTGCCGGTACTAGGTGTTCTTGCAGGGAATAGGGAGCCCACGCGAGGTCCTCGGTGTCCTGAAAGCTTACTAACCTTAAAAGAAAACAAACCTAAAGCTAATGCTTCAAGGACTCTGCTCCAAGCTTCCGCTTTGGTAGGCTATTCAAGGCTTTATCTTGGGGAAAGGACTCACGTCACGTTTCCTTTTAGCTCTAGAGCGTCTCAGGAGGAGCTCCCACCCAGGCTATGAAAGCACCCTGTTGATCTAGAGAACACTCGTTCCCTTCCCAGAGCCCTGCCTACAGTGTCTAAAGGCCCGTCCTAAAACTGTAATTTAGGTAGCTTCAAGGCAGCATGAGTGGTGCATTCAAAATGGGAAAGCAAGCCTTGTGCCATCAGGTGACCGTTTCCAGCGAAAACGCAGCCTACCTCCTTGTGATTTCTACCAAGTAAATATACACTCTAGCTACACACTGGCCCCTTCCTTAATAAAGTTGGTTTGGCACGGAGTTCTGCGTGTAGCCACGGCCTCCCCAAAGGAGCGCTCTAGGTACGCTATCGGGGCTTAGCCTCTTCGAAAACCCTGCAGTGTAGGAGGAAGAACTGTGCTTTGGTACCAGCAGGAACGCAAGCCGACTTTCTCCTGTAAGTATGGCATCTTAAGGTATGACTTTGTAGAAGGAATGCTAAGCAGTTTTGGTTTCTCAGTGCCGATCAGCTTAGGGCAATGAGGCAGATTGGCATGACATGTAGGAAATGAGAGAACAGATTTCCTGGAGCTGGTGGAGTGCGGAGGAAATCCAGCTCCTCCAAGGAAGAGTGCAGTGTGTTGCCCTACACTTAGCATCCAGAGAGTGACTGGGAAACTTTTCCGGGCCTGGATGTTTCCTGGCAGGCCAGGGGAGCCTGGCCGGTCCCGGTGTTCTTGCAGGGAATAGGGTGCCCACGCGAGGTCCTCGGTACCTGAAAAGCTTACTAACGTTAAAAGAAAGCAGACCTAAAATTAAGCCTCAGGTTCTCTGCTCCAAGCTTCCGCTTCGGCAGGCTGTTCAAGGCTTTACCTTGAGGAAAGGACTCCCGTCAAGTTTCCTTTTAGCTCTAGAGCGTCTCAGGAGGAGCTCCCACCCAGGCTATGAAAGCACCCTGTTGATTTAGAGAAAACACTTTCCCTTCCCAGTACACTGCCTACAGTGACAGGGACCCGTGCAAAACACTGTTATTTAGGTAGCTTCAAGGCAGCAAGAATGGAGCATCCAATATGGAAAAGCAAGCCTTGTGCCATAAATTTCCCGTTTCCAGTGAACACGCAGCCTACCTCCTTGAGATTTTACCAAGTAAATATACACTCTAGCTCCACACTGGTCCCTTCCTTGAATAAAGTTGGTTTGGCAGGGAGTTCTGCGTCTAGCCAACGGCGTCCACCAAGGAGCGATCTAGGTTCGCTATCGGGGCTTAGCTTCTTCTAAAACCCTGCACTGGAAGAGCAAGAACTGGGCTTTGGTTACAGCAGGAATGCAAGCCGACTCTCTCCTGTAAATATGGGGTCTTAAGGTATGACACTCTAGAAGGAATGCGAAGCAGTTTTGGTTTCTCAGTGCCGCTCAGCCTAGGGCAATGAGGCAGATTTCCATGACATGTAGGATGTAAGAGAACAGATTTCCTGGAGCTGTTGGAGTGCGGAGGAAACCTAGGTCTCCCAAGGAAGAGTGCAGTGTGTTGCCCTACACTCAGCATACACAGAGTGACTGGGAAAGGTTTCCGGGCCTGGATGCTCCTTAGCAGCCCAGGGGAGCCTGCCGGAACTCTGTGTTCTAGTAGGGAATAGGGTGCCCACGCGAGGTCCTGGTGCCCTGAAAAGCTTACTAACGTTAAAAGAAAGCAGACCTAAATTTAAGCCTCAAGGACTCTGCTCCAAGCTTCCGCTTCGGCAGGCTATTCAAGGCTTTACCTTGAGGAAGGGACTCCCGTCAAGTTTCCTTTTAGCTCTAGAGCGTCTCAGGAGGAGCTCCCACCCAGGCTCTGAAAGCACCCTGTTGATGGAGAGAACACTCGTTCCCTTCCCAGAGCCCTGCCTACTGCGACTAGACACCCGTCCTAAAACTGTTATTTAGGTAGTGTTAAGGCAACATGAATGGAGCATTCAAAATGGGAAAGCAAGGCCTGTGCCATCAGGTCCCTGTTTCCAGCGAACACGCAGCCTACCTCCTTGTGCTTTCTACCAGGTAAATACACACTCTAGCTACATACTGGTCCCTTCCCTGAATAAAGTTTTCTTGGCACGGAGTTCTCCGTGTAGCCAACTGCCTCTCCCAAGGAAGGCTCTAGGTACGCTATCGGGGCTTAGCTTCTTCTAAAACCCTGCAGTGTAAGACGTAGAAGTGTGCTTTGCTTCCAGCAGGAAAGCAAGCCGACTTTCTCCTGTAAGTATGGGGTGTTAAGGTATGACACTCTAGAAGGAATGCGAAGCAGTTTTGGTTTCTCAGTGCCGCTCAGCCTAGGGCAATGAGGCAAGATATGCATGACATGTGGGATGTAAGAGAACAGATTTCCTGGAGCCTTTGGAGTGCTGATTAAACCTAGGTCTCCCAAGGAAGAGTGCAGTGTGTTGCCCTACACTCAGCATACGCAGAGTGACTGGGAAAGGTTTCCGGGCCTGGATGTTTCTTAGCAGCCTAGTGGAGGCTGCCGGTACTAGGTGTTCTTGCAGGGAATAGGGAGCCCACGCGAGGTCCTCGGTGTCCTGAAAGCTTACTAACCTTAAAAGAAAACAAACCTAAAGCTAATGCTTCAAGGACTCTGCTCCAAGCTTCCGCTTTGGTAGGCTATTCAAGGCTTTATCTTGGGGAAAGGACTCACGTCACGTTTCCTTTTAGCTCTAGAGCGTCTCAGGAGGAGCTCCCACCCAGGCTATGAAAGCACCCTGTTGATCTAGAGAACACTCGTTCCCTTCCCAGAGCCCTGCCTACAGTGTCTAAAGGCCCGTCCTAAAACTGTAATTTAGGTAGCTTCAAGGCAGCATGAGTGGTGCATTCAAAATGGGAAAGCAAGCCTTGTGCCATCAGGTGACCGTTTCCAGCGAAAACGCAGCCTACCTCCTTGTGATTTCTACCAAGTAAATATACACTCTAGCTACACACTGACCCCTTCCTTAATAAAGTTGGTTTGGCACGGAGTTCTGCGTGTAGCCACGGCCTCCCCAAAGGAGCGCTCTAGGTACGCTATCGGGGCTTAGCCTCTTCTAAAACCCTGCAGTGTAGGAGGAAGAACTGTGCTTTGGTACCAGCAGGAACGCAAGCCGACTTTCTCCTGTAAGTATGGCATCTTAAGGTATGACTTTGTAGAAGGAATGCTAAGCAGTTTTGGTTTCTCAGTGCCGATCAGCTTAGGGCAATGAGGCAGATTGGCATGACATGTAGGAAATGAGAGAACAGATTTCCTGGAGCTGGTGGAGTGCGGAGGAAATCCAGCTCCTCCAAGGAAGAGTGCAGTGTGTTGCCCTACACTTAGCATCCAGAGAGTTACTGGGAAACTTTTCCGGGCCTGGATGTTTCCTGGCAGGCCAGGGGAGCCTGGCCGGTCCCGGTGTTCTTGCAGGGAATAGGGTGCCCACGCGAAGTCCTCGGTACCTGAAAAGCTTACTAACGTTAAAAGAAAGCAGACCTAAAATTAAGCCTCAAGTTCTCTGCTCCAAGCTTCCGCTTCGGCAGGCTGTTCAAGGCTTTACCTTGAGGAAAGGACTCCCGTCAAGTTTCCTTTTAGCTCTAGAGCGTCTCAGGAGGAGCTCCCACCCAGGCTATGAAAGCACCCTGTTGATTTAGAGAAAACACTTTCCCTTCCCAGTACACTGCCTACAGTGACAGGGACCCGTGCAAAACACTGTTATTTAGGTAGCTTCAAGGCAGCAAGAATGGAGCATTCAATATGGAAAAGCAAGCCTTGTGCCATAAATTTCCCGTTTCCAGTGAACACGCAGCCTACCTCCTTGAGATTTTACCAAGTAAATATACACTCTAGCTCCACACTGGTCCCTTCCTTGAATAAAGTTGGTTTGGCAGGGAGTTCTGCGTCTAGCCAACGGCGTCCACCAAGGAGCGATCTAGGTTCGCTATCGGGGCTTAGCTTCTTCTAAAACCCTGCACTGGAAGAGCAAGAACTGGGCTTTGGTTACAGCAGGAATACAAGCCGACTCTCTCCTGTAAATATGGGGTCTTAAGGTATGACACTCTAGAAGGAATGCGAAGCAGTTTTGGTTTCTCAGTGCCGCTCAGCCTAGGGCAATGAGGCAGATTTCCATGACATGTAGGATGTAAGAGAACAGATTTCCTGGAGCTGTTGGAGTGCGGAGGAAACCTAGGTCTCCCAAGGAAGAGTGCAGTGTGTTGCCCTACACTCAGCATACACAGAGTGACTGGGAAAGGTTTCCGGGCCTGGATGTTCCTTAGCAGCCCAGGGGAGCCTGCCGGAACTCTGTGTTCTAGTAGGGAATAGGGTGCCCACGCGAGGTCCTGGTGCCCTGAAAAGCTTACTAACGTTAAAAGAAAGCAGACCTAAATTTAAGCCTCAAGGACTCTGCTCCAAGCTTCCGCTTCGGCAGGCTATTCAAGGCTTTACCTTGAGGAAGGGACTCCCGTCAAGTTTCCTTTTAGCTCTAGAGCGTCTCAGGAGGAGCTCCCACCCAGGCTATGAAAGCACCCTGTTGATGGAGAGAACACTCGTTCCCTTCCCAGAGCCCTGCCTACTGCGACTAGACACCCGTCCTAAAACTGTTATTTAGGTAGTGTTAAGGCAACATGAATGGAGCATTCAAAATGGGAAAGCAAGGCCTGTGCCATCAGGTCCCTGTTTCCAGCGAACACGCAGCCTACCTCCTTGTGCTTTCTACCAGGTAAATACACACTCTAGCTAAACCCTTGTCCCTTCCCTGAATAACGTTTTCTTGGCACGGAGTTCTCCGTGTAGCCAACTGCCTCTCCCAAGGAAGGCTCTAGGTACGCTATCGGGGCTTAGCTTCTTCTAAAACCCTGCAGTGTAAGACGTAGAACTGTGCTTTGCTTCCAGCAGGAAAGCAAGCCGACTTTCTCCTGTAAGTATGGGGTGTTAAGGTATGACACTCTAGAACGAATGCGAAGCAGTTTTGGTTTCTCAGTGCCGCTCAGCCTAGGGCAAGGAGGCAAGATATGCATGACATGTGGGATGTAAGAGAACAGATTTCCTGGAGCCTTTGCAGTGCTGATTAAACCTAGGTCTCCCAAGGAAGAGTGCAGTGTGTTGCCCTACACTCAGCATACGCAGAGTGACTGGGAAAGGTTTCCGGGCCTGGATGTTTCTTAGCAGCCTAGTGGAGCCTGCCGGTACTAGGTGTTCTTGCAGGGAATAGGGAGCCCACGCGAGGTCCTCGGTGTCCTGAAAGCTTACTAACCTTAAAAGAAAACAAACCTAAAGCTAATGCTTCAAGGACTCTGCTCCAAGCTTCCGCTTTGGTAGGCTATTCAAGGCTTTATCTTGGGGAAAGGACTCACGTCACGTTTCCTTTTAGCTCTAGAGCGTCTCAGGAGGAGCTCCCACCCAGGCTATGAAAGCACCCTGTTGATCTAGAGAACACTCGTTCCCTTCCCAGAGCCCTGCCTACAGTGTCTAAAGGCCCGTCCTAAAACTGTAATTTAGGTAGCTTCAAGGCAGCATGAGTGGTGCATTCAAAATGGGAAAGCAAGCCTTGTGCCATCAGGTGACCGTTTCCAGCGAAAACGCAGCCTACCTCCTTGTGATTTCTACCAAGTAAATATACACTCTAGCTACACACTGGCCCCTTCCTTAATAAAGTTGGTTTGGCACGGAGTTCTGCGTGTAGCCACGGCCTCCCCAAAGGAGCGCTCTAGGTACGCTATCGGGGCTTAGCCTCTTCGAAAACCCTGCAGTGTAGGAGGAAGAACTGTGCTTTGGTACCAGCAGGAACGCAAGCCGACTTTCTCCTGTAAGTATGGCATCTTAAGGTATGACTTTGTAGAAGGAATGCTAAGCAGTTTTGGTTTCTCAGTGCCGATCAGCTTAGGGCAATGAGGCAGATTGGCATGACATGTAGGAAATGAGAGAACAGATTTCCTGGAGCTGGTGGAGTGCGGAGGAAATCCAGCTCCTCCAAGGAAGAGTGCAGTGTGTTGCCCTACACTTAGCATCCAGAGAGTGACTGGGAAACTTTTCCGGGCCTGGATGTTTCCTGGCAGGCCAGGGGAGCCTGGCCGGTGCCGGTGTTCTTGCAGGGAATAGGGTGCCCACGCGAGGTCCTCGGTACCTGAAAAGCTTACTAACGTTAAAAGAAAGCAGACCTAAATTTAAGCCTCAAGTTCTCTGCTCCAAGCTTCCGCTTCGGCAGGCTGTTCAAGGCTTTACCTTGAGGAAAGGACTCCCGTCAAGTTTCCTTTTAGCTCTAGAGCGTCTCAGGAGGAGCTCCCACCCAGGCTATGAAAGCACCCTGTTGATTTAGAGAAAACTCTTTCCCTTCCCAGTACACTGCCTACAGTGACAGGGACCCGTGCAAAACACTGTTATTTAGGTAGCTTCAAGGCAGCAAGAATGGAGCATTCAATATGGAAAAGGAAGCCTTGTGCCATAAATTCCCCGTTTCCAGTGAACACGCAGCCTACCTCCTTGAGATTTTACCAAGTAAATATACACTCTAGCTCCACACTGGTCCCTTCCTTGAATAAAGTTGGTTTGGCAGGGAGTTCTGCGTCTAGCCAACGGCGTCCACCAAGGAGCGATCTAGGTTCGCTATCGGGGCTTAGCTTCTTCTAAAACCCTGCACTGGAAGAGCAAGAACTGGGCTTTGGTTACAGCAGGAACGCAAGCCGACTCTCTCCTGTAAATATGGGGTCTTAAGGTATGACACTCTAGAAGGAATGCGATGCAGTTTTGGTTTCTCAGTGCCGCTCAGCCTAGGGCAATGAGGCAGATTTCCATGACATGTAGGATGTACGAGAACAGATTTCCTGGAGCCTTTGGAGTGCTGAGGAAACCTTGGTCTCCCAAGGAAGAGTGCAGTGTGTTGCCCTACACTCAGCATACACAGAGTGACTGGGAAAGGTTTCCGGGCCTGGATGTTCCTTAGCAGCCCAGGGGAGCCTGCCGGAACTCTGTGTTCTAGTAGGGAATAGGGTGCCCACGCGAGGTCCTGGTGCCCTGAAAAGCTTACTAACGTTAAAAGAAAGCAGACCTAAATTTAAGCCTCAAGGACTCTGCTCCAAGCTTCCGCTTCGGCAGGCTATTCAAGGCTTTACCTTGAGGAAGGGACTCCCGTCAAGTTTCCTTTTAGCTCTAGAGCGTCTCAGGAGGAGCTCCCACCCAGGCTATGAAAGCACCCTGTTGATGGAGAGAACACTCGTTCCCTTCCCAGAGCCCTGCCTACTGCGACTAGACACCCGTCCTAAAACTGTTATTTAGGTAGTGTTAAGGCAACATGAATGGAGCATTCAAAATGGGAAAGCAAGGCCTGTGCCATCAGGTCCCTGTTTCCAGCGAACACGCAGCCTACCTCCTTGTGCTTTCTACCAGGTAAATACACACTCTAGCTAAACCCTGGTCCCTTCCCTGAATAACGTTTTCTTGGCACGGAGTTCTCCGTGTAGCCAACTGCCTCTCCCAAGGAAGGCTCTAGGTACGCTATCGGGGCTTAGCTTCTTCTAAAACCCTGCAGTGTAAGACGTAGAACTGTGCTTTGCTTCCAGCAGGAGAGCAAGCCGACTTTCTCCTGTAAGTATGGGGTGTTAAGGTATGACACTCTAGAAGGAATGCGAAGCAGTTTTGGTTTCTCAGTGCCGCTCAGCCTAGGGCAATGAGGCAAGATATGCATGACATGTGGGATGTAAGAGAACAGATTTCCTGGAGCCTTTGGAGTGCTGATTAAACCTAGGTCTCCCAAGGAAGAGTGCAGTGTGTTGCCCTACACTCAGCATACGCAGAGTGACTGGGAAAGGTTTCCGGGCCTGGATGTTTCTTAGCAGCCTAGTGGAGCCTGCCGGTACTAGGTGTTCTTGCAGGGAATAGGGAGCCCACGCGAGGTCCTCGGTGTCCTGAAAGCTTACTAACCTTAAAAGAAAACAAACCTAAAGCTAATGCTTCAAGGACTCTGCTCCAAGCTTCCGCTTTGGTAGGCTATTCAAGGCTTTATCTTGGGGAAAGGACTCACGTCACGTTTCCTTTTAGCTCTAGAGCGTCTCAGGAGGAGCTCCCACCCAGGCTATGAAAGCACCCTGTTGATCTAGAGAACACTCGTTCCCTTCCCAGAGCCCTGCCTACAGTGTCTAAAGGCCCGTCCTAAAACTGTAATTTAGGTAGCTTCAAGGCAGCATGAGTGGTGCATTCAAAATGGGAAAGCAAGCCTTGTGCCATCAGGTGACCGTTTCCAGCGAAAACGCAGCCTACCTCCTTGTGATTTCTACCAAGTAAATATACACTCTAGCTACACACTGGCCCCTTCCTTAATAAAGTTGGTTTGGCACGGAGTTCTGCGTGTAGCCACGGCCTCCCCAAAGGAGCGCTCTAGGTACGCTATCGGGGCTTAGCCTCTTCGAAAACCCTGCAGTGTAGGAGGAAGAACTGTGCTTTGGTACCAGCAGGAACGCAAGCCGACTTTCTCCTGTAAGTATGGCATCTTAAGGTATGACTTTGTAGAAGGAATGCTAAGCAGTTTTGGTTTCTCAGTGCCGATCAGCTTAGGGCAATGAGGCAGATTGGCATGACATGTAGGAAATGAGAGAACAGATTTCCTGGAGCTGGTGGAGTGCGGAGGAAATCCAGCTCCTCCAAGGAAGAGTGCAGTGTGTTGCCCTACACTTAGCATCCAGAGAGTGACTGGGAAACTTTTCCGGGCCTGGATGTTTCCTGGCAGGCCAGGGGAGCCTGGCCGGTGCCGGTGTTCTTGCAGGGAATAGGGTGCCCACGCGAGGTCCTCGGTACCTGAAAAGCTTACTAACGTTAAAAGAGAGCAGACCTAAATTTAAGCCTCAAGTTCTCTGCTCCAAGCTTCCGCTTCGGCAGGCTGTTCAAGGCTTTACCTTGAGGAAAGGACTCCCGTCAAGTTTCCTTTTAGCTCTAGAGCGTCTCAGGAGGAGCTCCCACCCAGGCTATGAAAGCACCCTGTTGATTTAGAGAAAACTCTTTCCCTTCCCAGTACACTGCCTACAGTGACAGGGACCCGTGCAAAACACAGTTATTTAGGTAGCTTCAAGGCAGCAAGAATGGAGCATTCAATATGGAAAAGCAAGCCTTGTGCCATAAATTTCCCGTTTCCAGTGAACACGCAGCCTACCTCCTTGAGATTTTACCAAGTAAATATACACTCTAGCTCCACACTGGTCCCTTCCTTGAATAAAGTTGGTTTGGCAGGGAGTTCTGCGTCTAGCCAACGGCGTCCACCAAGGAGCGATCTAGGTTCGCTATCGGGGCTTAGCTTCTTCTAAAACCCTGCACTGGAAGAGCAAGAACTGGGCTTTGGTTACAGCAGGAATGCAAGCCGACTCTCTCCTGTAAATATGGGGTCTTAAGGTATGACACTCTAGAAGGAATGCGAAGCAGTTTTGGTTTCTCAGTGCCGCTCAGCCTAGGGCAATGAGGCAGATTTCCATGACATGTAGGATGTAAGAGAACAGATTTCCTGGAGCTGTTGGAGTGCGGAGGAAACCTAGGTCTCCCAAGGAAGAGTGCAGTGTGTTGCCCTACACTCAGCATACACAGAGTGACTGGGAAAGGTTTCCGGGCCTGGATGTTCCTTAGCAGCCCAGGGGAGCCTGCCGGAACTCTGTGTTCTAGTAGGGAATAGGGTGCCCACGCGAGGTCCTGGTGCCCTGAAAAGCTTACTAACGTTAAAAGAAAGCAGACCTAAATTTAAGCCTCAAGGACTCTGCTCCAAGCTTCCGCTTCGGCAGGCTATTCAAGGCTTTACCTTGAGGAAGGGACTCCCGTCAAGTTTCCTTTTAGCTCTAGAGCGTCTCAGGAGGAGCTCCCACCCAGGCTATGAAAGCACCCTGTTGATGGAGAGAACACTCGTTCCCTTCCCAGAGCCCTGCCTACTGCGACTAGACACCCGTCCTAAAACTGTTATTTAGGTAGTGTTAAGGCAACATGAATGGAGCATTCAAAATGGGAAAGCAAGGCCTGTGCCATCAGGTCCCTGTTTCCAGCGAACACGCAGCCTACCTCCTTGTGCTTTCTACCAGGTAAATACACACTCTAGCTAAACCCTGGTCCCTTCCCTGAATAACGTTTTCTTGGCACGGAGTTCTCCGTGTAGCCAACTGCCTCTCCCAAGGAAGGCTCTAGGTACGCTATCGGGGCTTAGCTTCTTCTAAAACCCTGCAGTGTAAGACGTAGAAGTGTGCTTTGCTTCCAGCAGGAGAGCAAGCCGACTTTCTCCTGTAAGTATGGGGTGTTAAGGTATGACACTCTAGAAGGAATGCGAAGCAGTTTTGGTTTCTCAGTGCCGCTCAGCCTAGGGCAATGAGGCAAGATATGCATGACATGTGGGATGTAAGAGAACAGATTTCCTGGAGCCTTTGGAGTGCTGATTAAACCTAGGTCTCCCAAGGAAGAGTGCAGTGTGTTGCCCTACACTCAGCATACGCAGAGTGACTGGGAAAGGTTTCCGGGCCTGGATGTTTCTTAGCAGCCTAGTGGAGCCTGCCGGTACTAGGTGTTCTTGCAGGGAATAGGGAGCCCACGCGAGGTCCTCGGTGTCCTGAAAGCTTACTAACCTTTAAAGAAAACAAACCTAAAGCTAATGCTTCAAGGACTCTGCTCCAAGCTTCCGCTTTGGTAGGCTATTCAAGGCTTTATCTTGGGGAAAGGACTCACGTCACGTTTCCTTTTAGCTCTAGAGCGTCTCAGGAGGAGCTCCCACCCAGGCTATGAAAGCACCCTGTTGATCTAGAGAACACTCGTTCCCTTCCCAGAGCCCTGCCTACAGTGTCTAAAGGCCCGTCCTAAAACTGTAATTTAGGTAGCTTCAAGGCAGCATGAGTGGTGCATTCAAAATGGGAAAGCAAGCCTTGTGCCATCAGGTGACCGTTTCCAGCGAAAACGCAGCCTACCTCCTTGTGATTTCTACCAAGTAAATATACACTCTAGCTACACACTGGCCCCTTCCTTAATAAAGTTGGTTTGGCACGGAGTTCTGCGTGTAGCCACGGCCTCCCCAAAGGAGCGCTCTAGGTACGCTATCGGGGCTTAGCCTCTTCTAAAACCCTGCAGTGTAGGAGGAAGAACTGTGCTTTGGTACCAGCAGGAACGCAAGCCGACTTTCTCCTGTAATATGGCATCTTAAGGTATGACTTTGTAGAAGGAATGCTAAGCAGTTTTGGTTTCTCAGTGCCGATCAGCTTAGGGCAATGAGGCAGATTGGCATGACATGTAGGAAATGAGAGAACAGATTTCCTGGAGCTGGTGGAGTGCGGAGGAAATCCAGCTCCTCCAAGGAAGAGTGCAGTGTGTTGCCCTACACTTAGCATCCAGAGAGTGACTGGGAAACTTTTCCGGGCCTGGATGTTTCCTGGCAGGCCAGGGGAGCCTGGCCGGTGCCGGTGTTCTTGCAGGGAATAGGGTGCCCACGCGAGGTCCTCGGTACCTGAAAAGCTTACTAACGTTAAAAGAAAGCAGACCTAAATTTAAGCCTCAAGTTCTCTGCTCCAAGCTTCCGCTTCGGCAGGCTGTTCAAGGCTTTACCTTGAGGAAAGGACTCCCGTCAAGTTTCCTTTTAGCTCTAGAGCGTCTCAGGAGGAGCTCCCACCCAGGCTATGAAAGCACCCTGTTGATTTAGAGAAAACTCTTTCCCTTCCCAGTACACTGCCTACAGTGACAGGGACCCGTGCAAAACACTGTTATTTAGGTAGCTTCAAGGCAGCAAGAATGGAGCATTCAATATGGAAAAGCAAGCCTTGTGCCATAAATTCCCCGTTTCCAGTGAACACGCAGCCTACCTCCTTGAGATTTTACCAAGTAAATATACACTCTAGCTCCACACTGGTCCCTTCCTTGAATAAAGTTGGTTTGGCAGGGAGTTCTGCGTCTAGCCAACGGCGTCCACCAAGGAGCGATCTAGGTTCGCTATCGGGGCTTAGCTTCTTCTAAAACCCTGCACTGGAAGAGCAAGAACTGGGCTTTGGTTACAGCAGGAACGCAAGCCGACTCTCTCCTGTAAATATGGGGTCTTAAGGTATGACACTCTAGAAGGAATGCGATACAGTTTTGGTTTCTCAGTGCCGCTCAGCCTAGGGCAATGAGGCAGATTTCCATGACATGTAGGATGTACGAGAACAGATTTCCTGGAGCCTTTGGAGTGCTGAGGAAACCTTGGTCTCCCAAGGAAGAGTGCAGTGTGTTGCCCTACACTCAGCATACACAGAGTGACTGGGAAAGGTTTCCGGGCCTGGATGTTCCTTAGCAGCCCAGGGGAGCCTGCCGGAACTCTGTGTTCTAGTAGGGAATAGGGTGCCCACGCGAGGTCCTGGTGCCCTGAAAAGCTTACTAACGTTAAAAGAAAGCAGACTTAAATTTAAGCCTCAAGGACTCTGCTCCAAGCTTCCGCTTCGGCAGGCTATTCAAGGCTTTACCTTGAGGAAGGGACTCCCGTCAAGTTTCCTTTTAGCTCTAGAGCGTCTCAGGAGGAGCTCCCACCCAGGCTATGAAAGCACCCTGTTGATGGAGAGAACACTCGTTCCCTTCCCAGAGCCCTGCCTACTGCGACTAGACACCCGTCCTAAAACTGTTATTTAGGTAGTGTTAAGGCAACATGAATGGAGCATTCAAAATGGGAAAGCAAGGCCTGTGCCATCAGGTCCCTGTTTCCAGCGAACACGCAGCCTACCTCCTTGTGCTTTCTACCAGGTAAATACACACTCTAGCTAAACCCTGATCCCTTCCCTGAATAACGTTTTCTTGGCACGGAGTTCTCCGTGTAGCCAACTGCCTCTCCCAAGGAAGGCTCTAGGTACGCTATCGGGGCTTAGCTTCTTCTAAAACCCTGCAGTGTAAGACGTAGAACTGTGCTTTGCTTCCAGCAGGAGAGCAAGCCGACTTTCTCCTGTAAGTATGGGGTGTTAAGGTATGACACTCTAGAAGGAATGCGAAGCAGTTTTGGTTTCTCAGTGCCGCTCAGCCTAGGGCAATGAGGCAAGATATGCATGACATGTGGGATGTAAGAGAACAGATTTCCTGGAGCCTTTGCAGTGCTGATTAAACCTAGGTCTCCCAAGGAAGAGTGCAGTGTGTTGCCCTACACTCAGCATACGCAGAGTGACTGGGAAAGGTTTCCGGTCCTGGATGTTTCTTAGCAGCCTAGTGGAGCCTGCCGGTACTAGGTGTTCTTGCAGGGAATAGGGAGCCCACGCGAGGTCCTCGGTGTCCTGAAAGCTTACTAACCTTCAAAGAAAACAAACCTAAAGCTAATGCTTCAAGGACTCTGCTCCAAGCTTCCGCTTTGGTAGGCTATTCAAGGCTTTATCTTGGGGAAAGGACTCACGTCACGTTTCCTTTTAGCTCTAGAGCGTCTCAGGAGGAGCTCCCACCCAGGCTATGAAAGCACCCTGTTGATCTAGAGAACACTCGTTCCCTTCCCAGAGCCCTGCCTACAGTGTCTAAAGGCCCGTCCTAAAACTGTAATTTAGGTAGCTTCAAGGCAGCATGAGTGGTGCATTCAAAATGGGAAAGCAAGCCTTGTGCCATCAGGTGACCGTTTCCAGCGAAAACGCAGCCTACCTCCTTGTGATTTCTACCAAGTAAATATACACTCTAGCTACACACTGGCCCCTTCCTTAATAAAGTTGGTTTGGCACGGAGTTCTGCGTGTAGCCACGGCCTCCCCAAAGGAGCGCTCTAGGTACGCTATCGGGGCTTAGCCTCTTCGAAAACCCTGCAGTGTAGGAGGAAGAACTGTGCTTTGGTACCAGCAGGAACGCAAGCCGACTTTCTCCTGTAAGTATGGCATCTTAAGGTATGACTTTGTAGAAGGAATGCTAAGCAGTTTTGGTTTCTCAGTGCCGATCAGCTTAGGGCAATGAGGCAGATTGGCATGACATGTAGGAAATGAGAGAACAGATTTCCTGGAGCTGGTGGAGTGCGGAGGAAATCCAGCTCCTCCAAGGAAGAGTGCAGTGTGTTGCCCTACACTTAGCATCCAGAGAGTTACTGGGAAACTTTTCCGGGCCTGGATGTTTCCTGGCAGGCCAGGGGAGCCTGGCCGGTGCCGGTGTTCTTGCAGGGAATAGGGTGCCCACGCGAGGTCCTCGGTACCTGAAAAGCTTACTAACGTTAAAAGAAAGCAGACCTAAAATTAAGCCTCAGGTTCTCTGCTCCAAGCTTCCGCTTCGGCAGGCTGTTCAAGGCTTTACCTTGAGGAAAGGACTCCCGTCAAGTTTCCTTTTAGCTCTAGAGCCTCTCAGGAGGAGCTCCCACCCAGGCTATGAAAGCACCCTGTTGATTTAGAGAAAACACTTTCCCTTCCCAGTACACTGCCTACAGTGACAGGGACCCGTGCAAAACACTGTTATTTAGGTAGCTTCAAGGCAGCAAGAATGGAGCATTCAATATGGAAAAGCAAGCCTTGTGCCATAAATTTCCCGTTTCCAGTGAACACGCAGCCTACCTCCTTCAGATTTTACCAAGTAAATATACACTCTAGCTCCACACTGGTCCCTTCCTTGAATAAAGTTGGTTTGGCAGGGAGTTCTGCGTCTAGCCAACGGCGTACACCAAGGAGCGATCTAGGTTCGCTATCGGGGCTTAGCTTCTTCTAAAACCCTGCACTGGAAGAGCAAGAACTGGGCTTTGGTTACAGCAGGAATGCAAGCCGACTCTCTCCTGTAAATATGGGGTCTTAAGGTATGACACTCTAGAAGGAATGCGAAGCAGTTTTGGTTTCTCAGTGCCGCTCAGCCTAGGGCAATGAGGCAGATTTCCATGACATGTAGGATGTAAGAGAACAGATTTCCTGGAGCTGTTGGAGTGCGGAGGAAACCTAGGTCTCCCAAGGAAGAGTGCAGTGTGTTGCCCTACACTCAGCATACACAGAGTGACTGGGAAAGGTTTCCGGGCCTGGATGTTCCTTAGCAGCCCAGGGGAGCCTGCCGGAACTCTGTGTTCTAGTAGGGAATAGGGTGCCCACGCGAGGTCCTGGTGCCCTGAAAAGCTTACTAACGTTAAAAGAAAGCAGACCTAAATTTAAGCCTCAAGGACTCTGCTCCAAGCTTCCGCTTCGGCAGGCTATTCAAGGCTTTACCTTGAGGAAGGGACTCCCGTCAAGTTTCCTTTTAGCTCTAGAGCGTCTCAGGAGGAGCTCCCACCCAGGCTATGAAAGCACCCTGTTGATGGAGAGAACACTCGTTCCCTTCCCAGAGCCCTGCCTACTGCGACTAGACACCCGTCCTAAAACTGTTATTTAGGTAGTGTTAAGGCAACATGAATGGAGCATTCAAAATGGGAAAGCAAGGCCTGTGCCATCAGGTCCCTGTTTCCAGCGAACACGCAGCCTACCTCCTTGTGCTTTCTACCAGGTAAATACACACTCTAGCTAAACCCTTGTCCCTTCCCTGAATAACGTTTTCTTGGCACGGAGTTCTCCGTGTAGCCAACTGCCTCTCCCAAGGAAGGCTCTAGGTACGCTATCGGGGCTTAGCTTCTTCTAAAACCCTGCAGTGTAAGACGTAGAAGTGTGCTTTGCTTCCAGCAGGAAAGCAAGCCGACTTTCTCCTGTAAGTATGGGGTGTTAAGGTATGACACTCTAGAAGGAATGCGAAGCAGTTTTGGTTTCTCAGTGCCGCTCAGCCTAGGGCAATGAGGCAAGATATGCATGACATGTGGGATGTAAGAGAACAGATTTCCTGGAGCCTTTGGAGTGCTGATTAAACCTAGGTCTCCCAAGGAAGAGTGCAGTGTGTTGCCCTACACTCAGCATACGCAGAGTGACTGGGAAAGGTTTCCGGGCCTGGATGTTTCTTAGCAGCCTAGTGGAGCCTGCCGGTACTAGGTGTTCTTGCAGGGAATAGGGAGCCCACGCGAGGTCCTCGGTGTCCTGAAAGCTTACTAACCTTCAAAGAAAACAAACCTAAAGCTAATGCTTCAAGGACTCTGCTCCAAGCTTCCGCTTTGGTAGGCTATTCAAGGCTTTATCTTGGGGAAAGGACTCACGTCACGTTTCCTTTTAGCTCTAGAGCGTCTCAGGAGGAGCTCCCACCCAGGCTATGAAAGCACCCTGTTGATCTAGAGAACACTCGTTCCCTTCCCAGAGCCCTGCCTACAGTGTCTAAAGGCCCGTCCTAAAACTGTAATTTAGGTAGCTTCAAGGCAGCATGAGTGGTGCATTCAAAATGGGAAAGCAAGCCTTGTGCCATCAGGTGACCGTTTCCAGCGAAAACGCAGCCTACCTCCTTGTGATTTCTACCAAGTAAATATACACTCTAGCTACACACTGGCCCCTTCCTTAATAAAGTTGGTTTGGCACGGAGTTCTGCGTGTAGCCACGGCCTCCCCAAAGGAGCGCTCTAGGTACGCTATCGGGGCTTAGCCTCTTCGAAAACCCTGCAGTGTAGGAGGAAGAACTGTGCTTTGGTACCAGCAGGAACGCAAGCCGACTTTCTCCTGTAAGTATGGCATCTTAAGGTATGACTTTGTAGAAGGAATGCTAAGCAGTTTTGGTTTCTCAGTGCCGATCAGCTTAGGGCAATGAGGCAGATTGGCATGACATGTAGGAAATGAGAGAACAGATTTCCTGGAGCTGGTGGAGTGCGGAGGAAATCCAGCTCCTCCAAGGAAGAGTGCAGTGTGTTGCCCTACACTTAGCATCCAGAGAGTGACTGGGAAACTTTTCCGGGCCTGGATGTTTCCTGGCAGGCCAGGGGAGCCTGGCCGGTGCCGGTGTTCTTGCAGGGAATAGGGTGCCCACGCGAGGTCCTCGGTACCTGAAAAGCTTACTAACGTTAAAAGAAAGCAGACCTAAAATTAAGCCTCAGGTTCTCTGCTCCAAGCTTCCGCTTCGGCAGGCTGTTCAAGGCTTTACCTTGAGGAAAGGACTCCCGTCAAGTTTCCTTTTAGCTCTAGAGCCTCTCAGGAGGAGCTCCCACCCAGGCTATGAAAGCACCCTGTTGATTTAGAGAAAACACTTTCCCTTCCCAGTACACTGCCTACAGTGACAGGGACCCGTGCAAAACACTGTTATTTAGGTAGCTTCAAGGCAGCAAGAATGGAGCATTCAATATGGAAAAGCAAGCCTTGTGCCATAAATTTCCCGTTTCCAGTGAACACGCAGCCTACCTCCTTCAGATTTTACCAAGTAAATATACACTCTAGCTCCACACTGGTCCCTTCCTTGAATAAAGTTGGTTTGGCAGGGAGTTCTGCGTCTAGCCAACGGCGTCCACCAAGGAGCGATCTAGGTTCGCTATCGGGGCTTAGCTTCTTCTAAAACCCTGCACTGGAAGAGCAAGAACTGGGCTTTGGTTACAGCAGGAATGCAAGCCGACTCTCTCCTGTAAATATGGGGTCTTAAGGTATGACACTCTAGAAGGAATGCGAAGCAGTTTTGGTTTCTCAGTGCCGCTCAGCCTAGGGCAATGAGGCAGATTTCCATGACATGTAGGATGTAAGAGAACAGATTTCCTGGAGCTGTTGGAGTGCGGAGGAAACCTAGGTCTCCCAAGGAAGAGTGCAGTGTGTTGCCCTACACTCAGCATACACAGAGTGACTGGGAAAGGTTTCCGGGCCTGGATGTTCCTTAGCAGCCCAGGGGAGCCTGCCGGAACTCTGTGTTCTAGTAGGGAATAGGGTGCCCACGCGAGGTCCTGGTGCCCTGAAAAGCTTACTAACGTTAAAAGAAAGCAGACCTAAATTTAAGCCTCAAGGACTCTGCTCCAAGCTTCCGCTTCGGCAGGCTATTCAAGGCTTTACCTTGAGGAAGGGACTCCCGTCAAGTTTCCTTTTAGCTCTAGAGCGTCTCAGGAGGAGCTCCCACCCAGGCTATGAAAGCACCCTGTTGATGGAGAGAACACTCGTTCCCTTCCCAGAGCCCTGCCTACTGCGACTAGACACCCGTCCTAAAACTGTTATTTAGGTAGTGTTAAGGCAACATGAATGGAGCATTCAAAATGGGAAAGCAAGGCCTGTGCCATCAGGTCCCTGTTTCCAGCGAACACGCAGCCTACCTCCTTGTGCTTTCTACCAGGTAAATACACACTCTAGCTAAACCCTTGTCCCTTCCCTGAATAACGTTTTCTTGGCACGGAGTTCTCCGTGTAGCCAACTGCCTCTCCCAAGGAAGGCTCTAGGTACGCTATCGGGGCTTAGCTTCTTCTAAAACCCTGCAGTGTAAGACGTAGAAGTGTGCTTTGCTTCCAGCAGGAAAGCAAGCCGACTTTCTCCTGTAAGTATGGGGTGTTAAGGTATGACACTCTAGAAGGAATGCGAAGCAGTTTTGGTTTCTCAGTGCCGCTCAGCCTAGGGCAATGAGGCAAGATATGCATGACATGTGGGATGTAAGAGAACAGATTTCCTGGAGCCTTTGCAGTGCTGATTAAACCTAGGTCTCCCAAGGAAGAGTGCAGTGTGTTGCCCTACACTCAGCATACGCAGAGTGACTGGGAAAGGTTTCCGGGCCTGGATGTTTCTTAGCAGCCTAGTGGAGCCTGCCGGTACTAGGTGTTCTTGCAGGGAATAGGGAGCCCACGCGAGGTCCTCGGTGTCCTGAAAGCTTACTAACCTTTAAAGAAAACAAACCTAAAGCTAATGCTTCAAGGACTCTGCTCCAAGCTTCCGCTTTGGTAGGCTATTCAAGGCTTTATCTTGGGGAAAGGACTCACGTCACGTTTCCTTTTAGCTCTAGAGCGTCTCAGGAGGAGCTCCCACCCAGGCTATGAAAGCACCCTGTTGATCTAGAGAACACTCGTTCCCTTCCCAGAGCCCTGCCTACAGTGTCTAAAGGCCCGTCCTAAAACTGTAATTTAGGTAGCTTCAAGGCAGCATGAGTGGTGCATTCAAAATGGGAAAGCAAGCCTTGTGCCATCAGGTGACCGTTTCCAGCGAAAACGCAGCCTACCTCCTTGTGATTTCTACCAAGTAAATATACACTCTAGCTACACACTGGCCCCTTCCTTAATAAAGTTGGTTTGGCACGGAGTTCTGCGTGTAGCCACGGCCTCCCCAAAGGAGCGCTCTAGGTACGCTATCGGGGCTTAGCCTCTTCGAAAACCCTGCAGTGTAGGAGGAAGAACTGTGCTTTGGTACCAGCAGGAACGCAAGCCGACTTTCTCCTGTAAGTATGGCATCTTAAGGTATGACTTTGTAGAAGGAATGCTAAGCAGTTTTGGTTTCTCAGTGCCGATCAGCTTAGGGCAATGAGGCAGATTGGCATGACATGTAGGAAATGAGAGAACAGATTTCCTGGAGCTGGTGGAGTGCGGAGGAAATCCAGCTCCTCCAAGGAAGAGTGCAGTGTGTTGCCCTACACTTAGCATCCAGAGAGTGACTGGGAAACTTTTCCGGGCCTGGATGTTTCCTGGCAGGCCAGGGGAGCCTGGCCGGTGCCGGTGTTCTTGCAGGGAATAGGGTGCCCACGCGAGGTCCTCGGTACCTGAAAAGCTTACTAACGTTAAAAGAAAGCAGACCTAAATTTAAGCCTCAAGTTCTCTGCTCCAAGCTTCCGCTTCGGCAGGCTGTTCAAGGCTTTACCTTGAGGAAAGGACTCCCGTCAAGTTTCCTTTTAGCTCTAGAGCGTCTCAGGAGGAGCTCCCACCCAGGCTATGAAAGCACCCTGTTGATTTAGAGAAAACTCTTTCCCTTCCCAGTACACTGCCTACAGTGACAGGGACCCGTGCAAAACACTGTTATTTAGGTAGCTTCAAGGCAGCAAGAATGGAGCATTCAATATGGAAAAGCAAGCCTTGTGCCATAAATTCCCCGTTTCCAGTGAACACGCAGCCTACCTCCTTGAGATTTTACCAAGTAAATATACACTCTAGCTCCACACTGGTCCCTTCCTTGAATAAAGTTGGTTTGGCAGGGAGTTCTGCGTCTAGCCAACGGCGTCCACCAAGGAGCGATCTAGGTTCGCTATCGGGGCTTAGCTTCTTCTAAAACCGTGCACTGGAAGAGCAAGAACTGGGCTTTGGTTACAGCAGGAACGCAAGCCGACTCTCTCCTGGAAATATGGGGTCTTAAGGTATGACACTCTAGAAGGAATGCGATGCAGTTTTGGTTTCTCAGTGCCGCTCAGCCTAGGGCAATGAGGCAGATTTCCATGACATGTAGGATGTACGAGAACAGATTTCCTGGAGCCTTTGGAGTGCTGAGGAAACCTTGGTCTCCCAAGGAAGAGTGCAGTGTGTTGCCCTACACTCAGCATACACAGAGTGACTGGGAAAGGTTTCCGGGCCTGGATGTTCCTTAGCAGCCCAGGGGAGCCTGCCGGAACTCTGTGTTCTAGTAGGGAATAGGGTGCCCACGCGAGGTCCTGGTGCCCTGAAAAGCTTACTAACGTTAAAAGAAAGCAGACCTAAATTTAAGCCTCAAGGACTCTGCTCCAAGCTTCCGCTTCGGCAGGCTATTCAAGGCTTTACCTTGAGGAAGGGACTCCCGTCAAGTTTCCTTTTAGCTCTAGAGCGTCTCAGGAGGAGCTCCCACCCAGGCTCTGAAAGCACCCTGTTGATGGAGAGAACACTCGTTCCCTTCCCAGAGCCCTGCCTACTGCGACTAGACACCCGTCCTAAAACTGTTATTTAGGTAGTGTTAAGGCAACATGAATGGAGCATTCAAAATGGGAAAGCAAGGCCTGTGCCATCAGGTCCCTGTTTCCAGCGAACACGCAGCCTACCTCCTTGTGCTTTCTACCAGGTAAATACACACTCTAGCTACATACTGGTCCCTTCCCTGAATAAAGTTTTCTTGGCACGGAGTTCTCCGTGTAGCCAACTGCCTCTCCCAAGGAAGGCTCTAGGTACGCTATCGGGGCTTAGCTTCTTCTAAAACCCTGCAGTGTAAGACGTAGAAGTGTGCTTTGCTTCCAGCAGGAAAGCAAGCCGACTTTCTCCTGTAAGTATGGGGTGTTAAGGTATGACACTCTAGAAGGAATGCGAAGCAGTTTTGGTTTCTCAGTGCCGCTCAGCCTAGGGCAATGAGGCAAGATATGCATGACATGTGGGATGTAAGAGAACAGATTTCCTGGAGCCTTTGGAGTGCTGATTAAACCTAGGTCTCCCAAGGAAGAGTGCAGTGTGTTGCCCTACACTCAGCATACGCAGAGTGACTGGGAAAGGTTTCCGGGCCTGGATGTTTCTTAGCAGCCTAGTGGAGGCTGCCGGTACTAGGTGTTCTTGCAGGGAATAGGGAGCCCACGCGAGGTCCTCGGTGTCCTGAAAGCTTACTAACCTTAAAAGAAAACAAACCTAAAGCTAATGCTTCAAGGACTCTGCTCCAAGCTTCCGCTTTGGTAGGCTATTCAAGGCTTTATCTTGGGGAAAGGACTCACGTCACGTTTCCTTTTAGCTCTAGAGCGTCTCAGGAGGAGCTCCCACCCAGGCTATGAAAGCACCCTGTTGATCTAGAGAACACTCGTTCCCTTCCCAGAGCCCTGCCTACAGTGTCTAAAGGCCCGTCCTAAAATTGTAATTTAGGTAGCTTCAAGGCAGCATGAGTGGTGCATTCAAAATGGGAAAGCAAGCCTTGTGCCATCAGGTGACCGTTTCCAGCGAAAACGCAGCCTACCTCCTTGTGATTTCTACCAAGTAAATATACACTCTAGCTACACACTGACCCCTTCCTTAATAAAGTTGGTTTGGCACGGAGTTCTGCATGTAGCCACGGCCTCCCCAAAGGAGCGCTCTAGGTACGCTATCGGGGCTTAGCCTCTTCTAAAACCCTGCAGTGTAGGAGGAAGAACTGTGCTTTGGTACCAGCAGGAACGCAAGCCGACTTTCTCCTGTAAGTATGGCATCTTAAGGTATGACTTTGTAGAAGGAATGCTAAGCAGTTTTGGTTTCTCAGTGCCGATCAGCTTAGGGCAATGAGGCAGATTGGCATGACATGTAGGAAATGAGAGAACAGATTTCCTGGAGCTGGTGGAGTGCGGAGGAAATCCAGCTCCTCCAAGGAAGAGTGCAGTGTGTTGCCCTACACTTAGCATCCAGAGAGTGACTGGGAAACTTTTCCGGGCCTGGATGTTTCCTGGCAGGCCAGGGGAGCCTGGCCGGTCCCGGTGTTCTTGCAGGGAATAGGGTGCCCACGCGAGGTCCTCGGTACCTGAAAAGCTTACTAACGTTAAAAGAAAGCAGACCTAAAATTAAGCCTCAAGTTCTCTGCTCCAAGCTTCCGCTTCGGCAGGCTGTTCAAGGCTTTACCTTGAGGAAAGGACTCCCGTCAAGTTTCCTTTTAGCTCTAGAGCGTCTCAGGAGGAGCTCCCACCCAGGCTATGAAAGCACCCTGTTGATTTAGAGAAAACACTTTCCCTTCCCAGTACACTGCCTACAGTGACAGGGACCCGTGCAAATCACTGTTATTTAGGTAGCTTCAAGGCAGCAAGAATGGAGCATTCAATATGGAAAAGCAAGCCTTGTGCCATAAATTTCCCGTTTCCAGTGAACACGCAGCCTACCTCCTTGAGATTTTACCAAGTAAATATACACTCTAGCTCCACACTGGTCCCTTCCTTGAATAAAGTTGGTTTGGCAGGGAGTTCTGCGTCTAGCCAACGGCGTCCACCAAGGAGCGATCTAGGTTCGCTATCGGGGCTTAGCTTCTTCTAAAACCCTGCACTGGAAGAGCAAGAACTGGGCTTTGGTTACAGCAGGAATGCAAGCCGACTCTCTCCTGTAAATATGGGGTCTTAAGGTATGACACTCTAGAAGGAATGCGAAGCAGTTTTGGTTTCTCAGTGCCGCTCAGCCTAGGGCAATGAGGCAGATTTCCATGACATGTAGGATGTAAGAGAACAGATTTCCTGGAGCTGTTGGAGTGCGGAGGAAACCTAGGTCTCCCAAGGAAGAGTGCAGTGTGTTGCCCTACACTCAGCATACACAGAGTGACTGGGAAAGGTTTCCGGGCCTGGATGTTCCTTAGCAGCCCAGGGGAGCCTGCCGGAACTCTGTGTTCTAGTAGGGAATAGGGTGCCCACGCGAGGTCCTGGTGCCCTGAAAAGCTTACTAACGTTAAAAGAAAGCAGACCTAAATTTAAGCCTCAAGGACTCTGCTCCAAGCTTCCGCTTCGGCAGGCTATTCAAGGCTTTACCTTGAGGAAGGGACTCCCGTCAAGTTTCCTTTTAGCTCTAGAGCGTCTCAGGAGGAGCTCCCACCCAGGCTATGAAAGCACCCTGTTGATGGAGAGAACACTCGTTCCCTTCCCAGAGCCCTGCCTACTGCGACTAGACACCCGTCCTAAAACTGTTATTTAGGTAGTGTTAAGGCAACATGAATGGAGCATTCAAAATGGGAAAGCAAGGCCTGTGCCATCAGGTCCCTGTTTCCAGCGAACACGCAGCCTACCTCCTTGTGCTTTCTACCAGGTAAATACACACTCTAGCTAAACCCTGGTCCCTTCCCTGAATAACGTTTTCTTGGCACGGAGTTCTCCGTGTAGCCAACTGCCTCTCCCAAGGAAGGCTCTAGGTACGCTATCGGGGCTTAGCTTCTTCTAAAACCCTGCAGTGTAAGACGTAGAACTGTGCTTTGCTTCCAGCAGGAGAGCAAGCCGACTTTCTCCTGTAAGTATGGGGTGTTAAGGTATGACACTCTAGAAGGAATGCGAAGCAGTTTTGGTTTCTCAGTGCCGCTCAGCCTAGGGCAATGAGGCAAGATATGCATGACATGTGGGATGTAAGAGAACAGATTTCCTGGAGCCTTTGGAGTGCTGATTAAACCTAGGTCTCCCAAGGAAGAGTGCAGTGTGTTGCCCTACACTCAGCATACGCAGAGTGACTGGGAAAGGTTTCCGGGCCTGGATGTTTCTTAGCAGCCTAGTGGAGCCTGCCGGTACTAGGTGTTCTTGCAGGGAATAGGGAGCCCACGCGAGGTCCTCGGTGTCCTGAACGCTTACTAACCTTAAAAGAAAACAAACCTAAAGCTAATGCTTCAAGGACTCTGCTCCAAGCTTCCGCTTTGGTAGGCTATTCAAGGCTTTATCTTGGGGAAAGGACTCACGTCACGTTTCCTTTTAGCTCTAGAGCGTCTCAGGAGGAGCTCCCACCCAGGCTATGAAAGCACCCTGTTGATCTAGAGAACACTCGTTCCCTTCCCAGAGCCCTGCCTACAGTGTCTAAAGGCCCGTCCTAAAACTGTAATTTAGGTAGCTTCAAGGCAGCATGAGTGGTGCATTCAAAATGGGAAAGCAAGCCTTGTGCCATCAGGTGACCGTTTCCAGCGAAAACGCAGCCTACCTCCTTGTGATTTCTACCAAGTAAATATACACTCTAGCTACACACTGGCCCCTTCCTTAATAAAGTTGGTTTGGCACGGAGTTCTGCGTGTAGCCACGGCCTCCCCAAAGGAGCGCTCTAGGTACGCTATCGGGGCTTAGCCTCTTCGAAAACCCTGCAGTGTAGGAGGAAGAACTGTGCTTTGGTACCAGCAGGAACGCAAGCCGACTTTCTCCTGTAAGTATGGCATCTTAAGGTATGACTTTGTAGAAGGAATGCTAAGCAGTTTTGGTTTCTCAGTGCCGATCAGCTTAGGGCAATGAGGCAGATTGGCATGACATGTAGGAAATGAGAGAACACATTTCCTGGAGCTGGTGGAGTGCGGAGGAAATCCAGCTCCTCCAAGGAAGAGTGCAGTGTGTTGCCCTACACTTAGCATCCAGAGAGTGACTGGGAAACTTTTCCGGGCCTGGATGTTTCCTGGCAGGCCAGGGGAGCCTGGCCGGTCCCGGTGTTCTTGCAGGGAATAGGGTGCCCACGCGAGGTCCTCGGTACCTGAAAAGCTTACTAACGTTAAAAGAAAGCAGACCTAAAATTAAGCCTCAAGTTCTCTGCTCCAAGCTTCCGCTTCGGCAGGCTGTTCAAGGCTTTACCTTGAGGAAAGGACTCCCGTCAAGTTTCCTTTTAGCTCTAGAGCGTCTCAGGAGGAGCTCCCACCCAGGCTATGAAAGCACCCTGTTGATTTAGAGAAAACACTTTCCCTTCCCAGTACACTGCCTACAGTGACAGGGACCCGTGCAAAACACTGTTATTTAGGTAGCTTCAAGGCAGCAAGAATGGAGCATTCAATATGGAAAAGCAAGCCTTGTGCCATAAATTCCCCGTTTCCAGTGAACACGCAGCCTACCTCCTTGAGATTTTACCAAGTAAATATACACTCTAGCTCCACACTGGTCCCTTCCTTGAATAAAGTTGGTTTGGCAGGGAGTTCTGCGTCTAGCCAACGGCGTCCACCAAGGAGCGATCTAGGTTCGCTATCGGGGCTTAGCTTCTTCTAAAACCCTGCACTGGAAGAGCAAGAACTGGGCTTTGGTTACAGCAGGAATGCAAGCCGACTCTCTCCTGTAAATATGGGGTCTTAAGGTATGACACTCTAGAAGGAATGCGAAGCAGTTTTGGTTTCTCAGTGCCGCTCAGCCTAGGGCAATGAGGCAGATTTCCATGACATGTAGGATGTAAGAGAACAGATTTCCTGGAGCTGTTGGAGTGCGGAGGAAACCTAGGTCTCCCAAGGAAGAGTGCAGTGTGTTGCCCTACACTCAGCATACACAGAGTGACTGGGAAAGGTTTCCGGGCCTGGATGTTCCTTAGCAGCCCAGGGGAGCCTGCCGGAACTCTGTGTTCTAGTAGGGAATAGGGTGCCCACGCGAGGTCCTGGTGCCCTGAAAAGCTTACTAACGTTAAAAGAAAGCAGACCTAAATTTAAGCCTCAAGGACTCTGCTCCAAGCTTCCGCTTCGGCAGGCTATTCAAGGCTTTACCTTGAGGAAGGGACTCCCGTCAAGTTTCCTTTTAGCTCTAGAGCGTCTCAGGAGGAGCTCCCACCCAGGCTATGAAAGCACCCTGTTGATGGAGAGAACACTCGTTCCCTTCCCAGAGCCCTGCCTACTGCGACTAGACACCCGTCCTAAAACTGTTATTTAGGTAGTGTTAAGGCAACATGAATGGAGCATTCAAAATGGGAAAGCAAGGCCTGTGCCATCAGGTCCCTGTTTCCAGCGAACACGCAGCCTACCTCCTTGTGCTTTCTACCAGGTAAATACACACTCTAGCTAAACCCTGGTCCCTTCCCTGAATAACGTTTTCTTGGCACGGAGTTCTCCGTGTAGCCAACTGCCTCTCCCAAGGAAGGCTCTAGGTACGCTATCGGGGCTTAGCTTCTTCTAAAACCCTGCAGTGTAAGACGTAGAACTGTGCTTTGCTTCCAGCAGGAGAGCAAGCCGACTTTCTCCTGTAAGTATGGGGTGTTAAGGTATGACACTCTAGAAGGAATGCGAAGCAGTTTTGGTTTCTCAGTGCCGCTCAGCCTAGGGCAATGAGGCAAGATATGCATGACATGTGGGATGTAAGAGAACAGATTTCCTGGAGCCTTTGGAGTGCTGATTAAACCTAGGTCTCCCAAGGAAGAGTGCAGTGTGTTGCCCTACACTCAGCATACGCAGAGTGACTGGGAAAGGTTTCCGGGCCTGGATGTTTCTTAGCAGCCTAGTGGAGCCTGCCGGTACTAGGTGTTCTTGCAGGGAATAGGGAGCCCACGCGAGGTCCTCGGTGTCCTGAAAGCTTACTAACCTTAAAAGAAAACAAACCTAAAGCTAATGCTTCAAGGACTCTGCTCCAAGCTTCCGCTTTGGTAGGCTATTCAAGGCTTTATCTTGGGGAAAGGACTCACGTCACGTTTCCTTTTAGCTCTAGAGCGTCTCAGGAGGAGCTCCCACCCAGGCTATGAAAGCACCCTTTTGATTTAGAGAAAACACTTTCCCTTCCCAGTACACTGCCTACAGTGACAGGGACCCGTGCAAAACACTGTTATTTAGGTAGCTTCAAGGCAGCAATAATGGAGCATTCAATATGGAAAAGCAAGCCTTGTGCCATAAATTTCCCGTTTCCAGTGAACACGCAGCCTACCTCCTTGAGATTTTACCAAGTAAATATACACTCTAGCTCCACACTGGTCCCTTCCTTGAATAAAGTTGGTTTGGCAGGGAGTTCTGCGTCTAGCCAACGGCGTCCACCAAGGAGCGATCTAGGTTCGCTATCGGGGCTTAGCTTCTTCTAAAACCCTGCACTGGAAGAGCAAGAACTGGGCTTTGGTTACAGCAGGAATGCAAGCCGACTCTCTCCTGTAAATATGGGGTCTTAAGGTATGACACTCTAGAAGGAATGCGAAGCAGTTTTGGTTTCTCAGTGCCGCTCAGCCTAGGGCAATGAGGCAGATTTCCATGACATGTAGGATGTAAGAGAACAGATTTCCTGGAGCTGTTGGAGTGCGGAGGAAACCTAGGTCTCCCAAGGAAGAGTGCAGTGTGTTGCCCTACACTCAGCATACACAGAGTGACTGGGAAAGGTTTCCGGGCCTGGATGTTCCTTAGCAGCCCAGGGGAGCCTGCCGGAACTCTGTGTTCTAGTAGGGAATAGGGTGCCCACGCGAGGTCCTGGTGCCCTGAAAAGCTTACTAACGTTAAAAGAAAGCAGACCTAAATTTAAGCCTCAAGGACTCTGCTCCAAGCTTCCGCTTCGGCAGGCTATTCAAGGCTTTACCTTGAGGAAGGGACTCCCGTCAAGTTTCCTTTTAGCTCTAGAGCGTCTCAGGAGGAGCTCCCACCCAGGCTATGAAAGCACCCTGTTGATGGAGAGAACACTCGTTCCCTTCCCAGAGCCCTGCCTACTGCGACTAGACACCCGTCCTAAAACTGTTATTTAGGTAGTGTTAAGGCAACATGAATGGAGCATTCAAAATGGGAAAGCAAGGCCTGTGCCAACAGGTCCCTGTTTCCAGCGAACACGCAGCCTACCTCCTTGTGCTTTCTACCAGGTAAATACACACTCTAGCTAAACCCTGGTCCCTTCCCTGAATAACGTTTTCTTGGCACGGAGTTCTCCGTGTAGCCAACTGCCTCTCCCAAGGAAGGCTCTAGGTACGCTATCGGGGCTTAGCTTCTTCTAAAACCCTGCAGTGTAAGACGTAGAACTGTGCTTTGCTTCCAGCAGGAGAACAAGCCG
This sequence comes from Balaenoptera physalus, assembly GCF_965194825.1. Classification (NCBI taxonomy): domain Eukaryota; kingdom Metazoa; phylum Chordata; class Mammalia; order Artiodactyla; family Balaenopteridae; genus Balaenoptera; species Balaenoptera physalus. The sequence goes on from NW_028126499.1 coordinate 138,756, forward strand.
ACTTTCTCTTGTAAGTATGGGGTGTTAAGGTATGACACTCTAGAAGGAATGCGAAGCAGTTTTGGTTTCTCAGTGCCGCTCAGCCTAGGGCAATGAGGCAAGATATGCATGACATGTGGGATGTAAGAGAACAGATTTCCTGGAGCCTTTGGAGTGCTGATTAAACCTAGGTCTCCCAAGGAAGAGTGCAGTGTGTTGCCCTACACTCAGCATACGCAGAGTGACTGGGAAAGGTTTCCGGGCCTGGATGTTTCTTAGCAGCCTAGTGGAGACTGCCGGTACTAGGTGTTCTTGCAGGGAATAGGGAGCCCACGCGAGGTCCTCGGTGTCCTGAAAGCTTACTAACCTTTAAAGAAAACAAACCTAAAGCTAATGCTTCAAGGACTCTGCTCCAAGCTTCCGCTTTGGTAGGCTATTCAAGGCTTTATCTTGGGGAAAGGACTCACGTCACGTTTCCTTTTAGCTCTAGAGCGTCTCAGGAGGAGCTCCCACCCAGGCTATGAAAGCACCCTGTTGATCTAGAGAACACTCGTTCCCTTCCCAGAGCCCTGCCTACAGTGTCTAAAGGCCCGTCCTAAAACTGTAATTTAGGTAGCTTCAAGGCAGCATGAGTGGTGCATTCAAAATGGGAAAGCAAGCCTTGTGCCATCAGGTGACCGTTTCCAGCGAAAACGCAGCCTACCTCCTTGTGATTTCTACCAAGTAAATATACACTCTAGCTACACACTGGCCCCTTCCTTAATAAAGTTGGTTTGGCACGGAGTTCTGCGTGTAGCCACGGCCTCCCCAAAGGAGCGCTCTAGGTACGCTATCGGGGCTTAGCCTCTTCGAAAACCCTGCAGTGTAGGAGGAAGAACTGTGCTTTGGTACCAGCAGGAACGCAAGCCGACTTTCTCCTGTAAGTATGGCATCTTAAGGTATGACTTTGTAGAAGGAATGCTAAGCAGTTTTGGTTTCTCAGTGCCGATCAGCTTAGGGCAATGAGGCAGATTGGCATGACATGTAGGAAATGAGAGAACAGATTTCCTGGAGCTGGTGGAGTGCGGAGGAAATCCAGCTCCTCCAAGGAAGAGTGCAGTGTGTTGCCCTACACTTAGCATCCAGAGGGTGACTGGGAAACTTTTCCGTGCCTGGATGTTTCCTGGCAGGCCAGGGGAGCCTGGCCGGTCCCGGTGTTCTTGCAGGGAATAGGGTGCCCACGCGAGGTCCTCGGCACCTGAAAAGCTTACTAACGTTAAAAGAAAGCAGACCTAAAATTAAGCCTCAGGTTCTCTGCTCCAAGCTTCCGCTTCGGCAGGCTATTCAAGGCTTTACCTTGAGGAAAGGACTCCCGTCAAGTTTCCTTTTAGCTCTAGAGCGTCTCAGGAGGAGCTCCCACCCAGGCTATGAAAGCACCCTGTTGATTTAGAGAAAACTCTTTCCCTTCCCAGGACACTGCCTATAGAGACAAGGGACCCGTCCAAAACACTCTTATTTAAGTATCTTCAAGGCAGCAAGAATGGAGCATTCAATATGGAAAAGCAAGTCTTGTGCCATAAATTCCCCGTTTCCAATGAACACGCAGCCTACCTCCTTGTGATTTCGACCAAGTAAATATACACTCTAGCTACACACTGGTCCCTTCCTTGAATAAAGTTGGTTTGGCAGGGAGTTCTGCGTCTAGCCAACGCCCTCCACCAAGGAGCGATCTAGGTTCGCTATCGGGGCTTAGCTTCTTCTAAAACCCTGCACTGTAAGAGGAAGAACTGGGCTTTGGTTACAGCAGGAACGAAGCCGACTTTCTCCTGTAAATATGGGATCTTAAGGTATGACACTCTAGAAGGAATGCGAAGCAGTTTTGATTTCTCAGTGTCGCTCAGCCTAGGGCAATGAGGCAGATTTGCATGATATGTAGGTTGTAAGAGAAGAGATTTCCTGGAGCCTTTGGAGTGCTGAGGAAACCTAGGTCTCCCAAGGAAGAGTGCAGTGTGTTGCCCTACACTCAGCATACACAGAGTGACTGGGAAAGGTTTCCGGGCCTGGATGTTTCTTAGCAGGCCAGGGGAGCCTGCCGGAACTCGGTGTTGTAGCAGGGAATAGGGTGCCCACGCGAGGTCCTGGTGCCCTGAAAAGCTTACTAACGTTAAAAGAAAGCAGACCTAAATTTAAGCCTGAAGGACTCTGCTCCATGCTTCCTCTTCGGCAGGCTATTCAAGGCTTTACCTTGAGGAAGGGACTCCCGTCAAGTTTCCTTTTAGCTCTAGAGCGTCTCAGGAGGAGCTCCCACCCAGGCTATGAAAGCACCCTGTTGATGGAGAGAACACTCGTTCCCTTCCCAGAGCCCTGCCTACTGCGACTAGACACCCGTCCTAAAACTGTTATTTAGGTAGTGTTAAGGCAACATGAATGGAGCATTCAAAATGGGAAAGCAAGGCCTGTGCCATCAGGTCCCTGTTTCCAGCGAACACGCAGCCTACCTCCTTGTGCTTTCTACCAGGTAAACACACACTCTAGCTAAACACTGGTCCCTTCCCTGAATAACGTTTTCTTGGCACGGAGTTCTCCGTGTAGCCAACTGCCTCTCCCAAGGAAGGCTCTAGGTACGCTATCGGGGCTTAGCTTCTTCTAAAACCCTGCAGTGTAAGACGTAGAACTGTGCTTTGCTTCCAGCAGGAAAGCAAGCCGACTTTTTCCTGTAAGTATGGGGTGTTAAAGTATGACACTCTAGAAGGAATGCGAAGCAGTTTTGGTTTCTCAGTGCCGCTCAGCCTAGGGCAATGAGGCAAGATATGCATGACATGTGGGATGTAAGAGAACAGATTTCCTGGAGCCTTTGCAGTGCTGATTAAACCTAGGTCTCCCAAGGAAGAGTGCAGTGTGTTGCCCTACACTCAGCATACGCAGAGTGACTGGGAAAGGTTTCCGGGCCTGGATGTTTCTTAGCAGCCTAGTGGAGGCTGCCGGTACTAGGTGTTCTTGCAGGGAATAGGGAGCCCACGCGAGGTCCTCGGTGTCCTGAAAGCTTACTAACCTTAAAAGAAAACAAACCTAAAGCTAATGCTTCAAGGACTCTGCTCCAAGCTTCCGCTTTGGTAGGCTATTCAAGGCTTTATCTTGGGGAAAGGACTCACGTCACGTTTCCTTTTAGCTCTAGAGCGTCTCAGGAGGAGCTCCCACCCAGGCTATGAAAGCACCCTGTTGATCTAGAGAACACTCGTTCCCTTCCCAGAGCCCTGCCTACAGTGTCTAAAGGCCCGTCCTAAAACTGTAATTTAGGTAGCTTCAAGGCAGCATGAGTGGTGCATTCAAAATGGGAAAGCAAGCCTTGTGCCATCAGGTGACCGTTTCCAGCGAAAACGCAGCCTACCTCCTTGTGATTTCTACCAAGTAAATATACACTCTAGCTACACACTGGCCCCTTCCTTAATAAAGTTGGTTTGGCACGGAGTTCTGCGTGTAGCCACGGCCTCCCCAAAGGAGCGCTCTAGGTACGCTATCGGGGCTTAGCCTCTTCGAAAAGCCTGCAGTGTAGGAGGAAGAACTGTGCTTTGGTACCAGCAGGAACGCAAGCCGACTTTCTCCTGTAAGTATGGCATCTTAAGGTATGACTTTGTAGAAGGAATGCTAAGCAGTTTTGGTTTCTCAGTGCCGATCAGCTTAGGGCAATGAGGCAGATTGGCATGACATGTAGGAAATGAGAGAACAGATTTCCTGGAGCTGGTGGAGTGCGGAGGAAATCCAGCACCTCCAAGGATGAGTGCAGTGTGTTGCCCTACACTCAGCATACACAGAGTGACTGGGAAAGTTTTCCGGGCCTGGATGTTCCTTAGCAGCCCAGGGGAGCCTGCCGGAACTCTGTGTTCTAGTAGGGAATAGGGTGCCCACGCGAGGTCCTGGTGCCCTGAAAAGCTTACTAACGTTAAAAGAAAGCAGACCTAAATTTAAGCCTCAAGGACTCTGCTCCAAGCTTCCGCTTCGGCAGGCTATTCAAGGCTTTACCTTGAGGAAGGGACTCCCGTCAAGTTTCCTTTTAGCTCTAGAGCGTCTCAGGAGGAGCTCCCACCCAGGCTATGAAATCACCCTGTTGATCTAGAGAACACTCGTTCCCTTCCCAGAGCCCTGCCTACAGTGTCTAAAGGCCCGTCCTAAAACTGTAATTTAGGTAGCTTCAAGGCAGCATGACTGGTGCATTCAAAATGGGAAAGCAAGCCTTGTGCCATCAGGTGACCGTTTCCAGCGAAAACGCAGCCTACCTCCTTGTGATTTCTACCAAGTAAATATACACTCTAGCTACACACTGGCCCCTTCCTTAATAAAGTTGGTTTGGCACGGATTTCTGCGTGTAGCCACGGCCTCCCCAAAGGAGCGCTCTAGGTACGCTATCGGGGCTTAGCCTCTTCGAAAACCCTGCAGTGTAGGAGGAAGAACTGTGCTTTGGTACCAGCAGGAACGCAAGCCGACTTTCTCCTGTAAGTATGGCATCTTAAGGTATGACTTTGTAGAAGGAATGCTAAGCAGTTTTGGTTTCTCAGTGCCGATCAGCTTAGGGCAATGAGGCAGATTGGCATGACATGTAGGAAATGAGAGAACAGATTTCCTGGAGCTGGTGGAGTGCGGAGGAAATCCAGCTCCTCCAAGGAAGAGTGCAGTGTGTTGCCCTACACTTAGCATCCAGAGAGTGACTGGGAAACTTTTCCGGGCCTGGATGTTTCCTGGCAGGCCAGGGGAGCCTGGCCGGTGCCGGTGTTCTTGCAGGGAATAGGGTGCCCACGCGAGGTCCTCGGTACCTGAAAAGCTTACTAACGTTAAAAGAAAGCAGACCTAAAATTAAGCCTCAAGTTCTCTGCTCCAAGCTTCCGCTTCGGCAGGCTGTTCAAGGCTTTACCTTGAGGAAAGGACTCCCGTCAAGTTTCCTTTTAGCTCTAGAGCCTCTCAGGAGGAGCTCCCACCCAGGCTATGAAAGCACCCTGTTGATTTAGAGAAAACACTTTCCCTTCCCAGTACACTGCCTACAGTGACAGGGACCCGTGCAAAACACTGTTATTTAGGTAGCTTCAAGGCAGCAAGAATGGAGCATTCAATATGGAAAAGCAAGCCTTGTGCCATAAATTTCCCGTTTCCAGTGAACACGCAGCCTACCTCCTTGAGATTTTACCAAGTAAATATACACTCTAGCTCCACACTGGTCCCTTCCTTGAATAAAGTTGGTTTGGCAGGGAGTTCTGCGTCTAGCCAACGGCGTCCACCAAGGAGCGATCTAGGTTCGCTATCGGGGCTTAGCTTCTTCTAAAACCCTGCACTGGAAGAGCAAGAACTGGGCTTTGGTTACAGCAGGAATGCAAGCCGACTCTCTCCTGTAAATATGGGGTCTTAAGGTATGACACTCTAGAAGGAATGCGAAGCAGTTTTGGTTTCTCAGTGCCGCTCAGCCTAGGGCAATGAGGCAGATTTCCATGACATGTAGGATGTAAGAGAACAGATTTCCTGGAGCCGTTGGAGTGCGGAGGAAACCTAGGTCTCCCAAGGAAGAGTGCAGTGTGTTGCCCTACACTCAGCATACACAGAGTGACTGGGAAAGGTTTCCGGGCCTGGATGTTCCTTAGCAGCCCAGGGGAGCCTGCCGGAACTCTGTGTTCTAGTAGGGAATAGGGTGCCCACGCGAGGTCCTGGTGCCCTGAAAAGCTTACTAACGTTAAAAGAAAGCAGACCTAAATTTAAGCCTCAAGGACTCTACTCCAAGCTTCCGCTTCGGCAGGCTATTCAAGGCTTTACCTTGAGGAAGGGACTCCCGTCAAGTTTCCTTTTAGCTCTAGAGCGTCTCAGGAGGAGCTCCCACCCAGGCTATGAAAGCACCCTGTTGATGGAGAGAACACTCGTTCCCTTCCCAGAGCCCTGCCTACTGCGACTAGACACCCGTCCTAAAACTGTTATTTAGGTAGTGTTAAGGCAACATGAATGGAGCATTCAAAATGGGAAAGCAAGGCCTGTGCCATCAGGTCCCTGTTTCCAGCGAACACGCAGCCTACCTCCTTGTGCTTTCTACCAGGTAAATACACACTCTAGCTAAACACTGGTCCCTTCCCTGAATAACGTTTTCTTGGCATGGAGTTCTCCGTGTAGCCAACTGCCTATCCCAAGGAAGGCTCTAGGTACGCTATCGGGGCTTAGCTTCTTCTAAAACCCTGCAGTGTAAGACGTAGAACTGTGCTTTGCTTCCAGCAGGAAAGCAAGCCGACTTTCTCCTGTAAGTATGGGGTGTTAAAGTATGACACTCTAGAAGGAATGCGAAGCAGTTTTGGTTTCTCAGTGCCGCTCAGCCTAGGGCAATGAGGCAAGATATGCATGACATGTGGGATGTAAGAGAACAGATTTCCTGGAGCCTTTGCAGTGCTGATTAAACCTAGGTCTCCCAAGGAAGAGTGCAGTGTGTTGCCCTACACTCAGCATACGCAGAGTGACTGGGAAAGGTTTCCGGGCCTGGATGTTTCTTAGCAGCCTAGTGGAGGCTGCCGGTACTAGGTGTTCTTGCAGGGAATAGGGAGCCCACGCGAGGTCCTCGGTGTCCTGAAAGCTTACTAACCTTAAAAGAAAACAAACCTAAAGCTAATGCTTCAAGGACTCTGCTCCAAGCTTCCGCTTTGGTAGGCTATTCAAGGCTTTATCTTGGGGAAAGGACTCACGTCACGTTTCCTTTTAGCTCTAGAGCGTCTCAGGAGGAGCTCCCACCCAGGCTATGAAAGCACCCTGTTGATCTAGAGAACACTCGTTCCCTTCCCAGAGCCCTGCCTACAGTGTCTAAAGGCCCGTCCTAAAACTGTAATTTAGGTAGCTTCAAGGCAGCATGAGTGGTGCATTCAAAATGGGAAAGCAAGCCTTGTGCCATCAGGTGACCGTTTCCAGCGAAAACGCAGCCTACCTCCTTGTGATTTCTACCAAGTAAATACACACTCTAGCTACACACTGGCCCCTTCCTTAATAAAGTTGGTTTGGCACGGAGTTCTGCGTGTAGCCACGGCCTCCCCAAAGGAGCGCTCTAGGTACGCTATCGGGGCTTAGCCTCTTCGAAAAGCCTGCAGTGTAGGAGGAAGAACTGTGCTTTGGTACCAGCAGGAACGCAAGCCGACTTTCTCCTGTAAGTATGGCATCTTAAGGTATGACTTTGTAGAAGGAATGTTAAGCAGTTTTGGTTTCTCAGTGCCGATCAGCTTAGGGCAATGAGGCAGATTGGCATGACATGTAGCAAATGAGAGAACAGATTTCCTGGAGCTGGTGGAGTGCGGAGGAAATCCAGCTCCTCCAAGGAAGAGTGCAGTGTGTTGCCCTACACTTAGCATCCAGAGAGTGACTGGGAAACTTTTCCGGGCCTGGATGTTTCCTGGCAGGCCAGGGGAGCCTGGCCGGTGCCGGTGTTCTTGCAGGGAATAGGGTGCCCACGCGAGGTCCTCGGTACCTGAAAAGCTTACTAACGTTAAAAGAAAGCAGACCTAAAATTAAGCCTCAAGTTCTCTGCTCCAAGCTTCCGCTTCGGCAGGCTGTTCAAGGCTTTACCTTGAGGAAAGGACTCCCGTCAAGTTTCCTTTTAGCTCTAGAGCCTCTCAGGAGGAGCTCCCACCCAGGCTATGAAAGCACCCTGTTGATTTAGAGAAAACACTTTCCCTTCCCAGTACACTGCCTACAGTGACAGGGACCCGTGCAAAACACTGTTATTTAGGTAGCTTCAAGGCAGCAAGAATGGAGCATTCAATATGGAAAAGCAAGCCTTGTGCCATAAATTTCCCGTTTCCAGTGAACACGCAGCCTACCTCCTTGAGATTTTACCAAGTAAATATACACTCTAGCTCCACACTGGTCCCTTCCTTGAATAAAGTTGGTTTGGCAGGGAGTTCTGCGTCTAGCCAACGGCGTCCACCAAGGAGCGATCTAGGTTCGCTATCGGGGCTTAGCTTCTTCTAAAACCCTGCACTGGAAGAGCAAGAACTGGGCTTTGGTTACAGCAGGAATGCAAGCCGACTCTCTCCTGTAAATATGGGGTCTTAAGGTATGACACTCTAGAAGGAATGCGAAGCAGTTTTGGTTTCTCAGTGCCGCTCAGCCTAGGGCAATGAGGCAGATTTCCATGACATGTAGGATGTAAGAGAACAGATTTCCTGGAGCCGTTGGAGTGCGGAGGAAACCTAGGTCTCCCAAGGAAGAGTGCAGTGTGTTGCCCTACACTCAGCATACACAGAGTGACTGGGAAAGGTTTCCGGGCCTGGATGTTCCTTAGCAGCCCAGGGGAGCCTGCCGGAACTCTGTGTTCTAGTAGGGAATAGGGTGCCCACGCGAGGTCCTGGTGCCCTGAAAAGCTTACTAACGTTAAAAGAAAGCAGACCTAAATTTAAGCCTCAAGGACTCTGCTCCAAGCTTCCGCTTCGGCAGGCTATTCAAGGCTTTACCTTGAGGAAGGGACTCCCGTCAAGTTTCCTTTTAGCTCTAGAGCGTCTCAGGAGGAGCTCCCACCCAGGCTATGAAAGCACCCTGTTGATGGAGAGAACACTCGTTCCCTTCCCAGAGCCCTGCCTACTGCGACTAGACACCCGTCCTAAAACTGTTATTTAGGTAGTGTTAAGGCAACATGAATGGAGCATTCAAAATGGGAAAGCAAGGCCTGTGCCATCAGGTCCCTGTTTCCAGCGAACACGCAGCCTACCTCCTTGTGCTTTCTACCAGGTAAATACACACTCTAGCTAAACACTGGTCCCTTCCCTGAATAACGTTTTCTTGGCATGGAGTTCTCCGTGTAGCCAACTGCCTATCCCAAGGAAGGCTCTAGGTACGCTATCGGGGCTTAGCTTCTTCTAAAACCCTGCAGTGTAAGACGTAGAACTGTGCTTTGCTTCCAGCAGGAGAGCAAGCCGACTTTCTCCTGTAAGTATGGGGTGTTAAGGTATGACACTCTAGAAGGAATGCGAAGCAGTTTTGGTTTCTCAGTGCCGCTCAGCCTAGGGCAATGAGGCAAGATATGCATGACATGTGGGATGTAAGAGAACAGATTTCCTGGAGCCTTTGCAGTGCTGATTAAACCTAGGTCTCCCAAGGAAGAGTGCAGTGTGTTGCCCTACACTCAGCATACGCAGAGTGACTGGGAAAGGTTTCCGGGCCTGGATGTTTCTTAGCAGCCTAGTGGAGGCTGCCGGTACTAGGTGTTCTTGCAGGGAATAGGGAGCCCACGCGAGGTCCTCGGTGTCCTGAAAGTTTACTAACCTTAAAAGAAAACAAACCTAAAGCTAATGCTTCAAGGACTCTGCTCCAAGCTTCCGCTTTGGTAGGCTATTCAAGGCTTTATCTTGGGGAAAGGACTCACGTCACGTTTCCTTTTAGCTCTAGAGCGTCTCAGGAGGAGCTCCCACCCAGGCTATGAAAGCACCCTGTTGATCTAGAGAACACTCGTTCCCTTCCCAGAGCCCTGCCTACAGTGTCTAAAGGCCCGTCCTAAAACTGTAATTTAGGTAGCTTCAAGGCAGCATGAGTGGTGCATTCAAAATGGGAAAGCAAGCCTTGTGCCATCAGGTGACCGTTTCCAGCGAAAACGCAGCCTACCTCCTTGTGATTTCTACCAAGTAAATATACACTCTAGCTACACACTGGCCCCTTCCTTAATAAAGTTGGTTTGGCACGGAGTTCTGCGTGTAGCCACGGCCTCCCCAAAGGAGCGCTCTAGGTACGCTATCGGGGCTTAGCCTCTTCGAAAACCCTGCAGTGTAGGAGGAAGAACTGTGCTTTGGTACCAGCAGGAACGCAAGCCGACTTTCTCCTGTAAGTATGGCATCTTAAGGTATGACTTTGTAGAAGGAATGCTAAGCAGTTTTGGTTTCTCAGTGCCGATCAGCTTAGGGCAATGAGGCAGATTGGCATGACATGTAGGAAATGAGAGAACAGATTTCCTGGAGCTGGTGGAGTGCGGAGGAAATCCAGCTCCTCCAAGGAAGAGTGCAGTGTGTTGCCCTACACTTAGCATCCAGAGAGTGACTGGGAAACTTTTCCGGGCCTGGATGTTTCCTGGCAGGCCAGGGGAGCCTGGCCGGTGCCGGTGTTCTTGCAGGGAATAGGGTGCCCACGCGAGGTCCTCGGTACCTGAAAAGCTTACTAACGTTAAAAGAAAGCAGACCTAAATTTAAGCCTCAAGTTCTCTGCTCCAAGCTTCCGCTTCGGCAGGCTGTTCAAGGCTTTACCTTGAGGAAAGGACTCCCGTCAAGTTTCCTTTTAGCTCTAGAGCCTCTCAGGAGGAGCTCCCACCCAGGCTATGAAAGCACCCTGTTGATTTAGAGAAAACACTTTCCCTTCCCAGTACACTGCCTACAGTGACAAGGACCCGTGCAAAACACTGTTATTTAGGTAGCTTCAAGGCAGCAAGAATGGAGCATTCAATATGGAAAAGCAAGCCTTGTGCCATAAATTTCCCGTTTCCAGTGAACACGCAGCCTACCTCCTTGAGATTTTACCAAGTAAATATACACTCTAGCTCCACACTGGTCCCTTCCTTGAATAAAGTTGGTTTGGCAGGGAGTTCTGCGTCTAGCCAACGGCGTCCACCAAGGAGCGATCTAGGTTCGCTATCGGGGCTTAGCTTCTTCTAAAACCCTGCACTGGAAGAGCAAGAACTGGGCTTTGGTTACAGCAGGAATGCAAGCCGACTCTCTCCTGTAAATATGGGGTCTTAAGGTATGACACTCTAGAAGGAATGCGAAGCAGTTTTGGTTTCTCAGTGCCGCTCAGCCTAGGGCAATGAGGCAGATTTCCATGACATGTAGGATGTAAGAGAACAGATTTCCTGGAGCCGTTGGAGTGCGGAGGAAACCTAGGTCTCCCAAGGAAGAGTGCAGTGTGTTGCCCTACACTCAGCATACACAGAGTGACTGGGAAAGGTTTCCGGGCCTGGATGTTCCTTAGCAGCCCAGGGGAGCCTGCCGGAACTCTGTGTTCTAGTAGGGAATAGGGTGCCCACGCGAGGTCCTGGTGCCCTGAAAAGCTTACTAACGTTAAAAGAAAGCAGACCTAAATTTAAGCCTCAAGGACTCTGCTCCAAGCTTCCGCTTCGGCAGGCTATTCAAGGCTTTACCTTGAGGAAGGGACTCCCGTCAAGTTTCCTTTTAGCTCTAGAGCGTCTCAGGAGGAGCTCCCACCCAGGCTATGAAAGCACCCTGTTGATGGAGAGAACACTCGTTCCCTTCCCAGAGCCCTGCCTACTGCGACTAGACACCCGTCCTAAAACTGTTATTTAGGTAGTGTTAAGGCAACATGAATGGAGCATTCAAAATGGGAAAGCAAGGCCTGTGCCATCAGGTCCCTGTTTCCAGCGAACACGCAGCCTACCTCCTTGTGCTTTCTACCAGGTAAATACACACTCTAGCTAAACACTGGTCCCTTCCCTGAATAACGTTTTCTTGGCATGGAGTTCTCCGTGTAGCCAACTGCCTATCCCAAGGAAGGCTCTAGGTACGCTATCGGGGCTTAGCTTCTTCTAAAACCCTGCAGTGTAAGACGTAGAACTGTGCTTTGCTTCCAGCAGGAGAGCAAGCCGACTTTCTCCTGTAAGTATGGGGTGTTAAGGTATGACACTCTAGAAGGAATGCGAAGCAGTTTTGGTTTCTCAGTGCCGCTCAGCCTAGGGCAATGAGGCAAGATATGCATGACATGTGGGATGTAAGAGAACAGATTTCCTGGAGCCTTTGCAGTGCTGATTAAACCTAGGTCTCCCAAGGAAGAGTGCAGTGTGTTGCCCTACACTCAGCATACGCAGAGTGACTGGGAAAGGTTTCCGGGCCTGGATGTTTCTTAGCAGCCTAGTGGAGGCTGCCGGTACTAGGTGTTCTTGCAGGGAATAGGGAGCCCACGCGAGGTCCTCGGTGTCCTGAAAGTTTACTAACCTTAAAAGAAAACAAACCTAAAGCTAATGCTTCAAGGACTCTGCTCCAAGCTTCCGCTTTGGTAGGCTATTCAAGGCTTTATCTTGGGGAAAGGACTCACGTCACGTTTCCTTTTAGCTCTAGAGCGTCTCAGGAGGAGCTCCCACCCAGGCTATGAAAGCACCCTGTTGATCTAGAGAACACTCGTTCCCTTCCCAGAGCCCTGCCTACAGTGTCTAAAGGCCCGTCCTAAAACTGTAATTTAGGTAGCTTCAAGGCAGCATGAGTGGTGCATTCAAAATGGGAAAGCAAGCCTTGTGCCATCAGGTGACCGTTTCCAGCGAAAACGCAGCCTACCTCCTTGTGATTTCTACCAAGTAAATATACACTCTAGCTACACACTGGCCCCTTCCTTAATAAAGTTGGTTTGGCACGGAGTTCTGCGTGTAGCCACGGCCTCCCCAAAGGAGCGCTCTAGGTACGCTATCGGGGCTTAGCCTCTTCGAAAACCCTGCAGTGTAGGAGGAAGAACTGTGCTTTGGTACCAGCAGGAACGCAAGCCGACTTTCTCCTGTAAGTATGGCATCTTAAGGTATGACTTTGTAGAAGGAATGCTAAGCAGTTTTGGTTTCTCAGTGCCGATCAGCTTAGGGCAATGAGGCAGATTGGCATGACATGTAGGAAATGAGAGAACAGATTTCCTGGAGCTGGTGGAGTGCGGAGGAAATCCAGCTCCTCCAAGGAAGAGTGCAGTGTGTTGCCCTACACTTAGCATCCAGAGAGTGACTGGGAAACTTTTCCGGGCCTGGATGTTTCCTGGCAGGCCAGGGGAGCCTGGCCGGTGCCGGTGTTCTTGCAGGGAATAGGGTGCCCACGCGAGGTCCTCGGTACCTGAAAAGCTTACTAACGTTAAAAGAAAGCAGACCTAAATTTAAGCCTCAAGTTCTCTGCTCCAAGCTTCCGCTTCGGCAGGCTGTTCAAGGCTTTACCTTGAGGAAAGGACTCCCGTCAAGTTTCCTTTTAGCTCTAGAGCCTCTCAGGAGGAGCTCCCACCCAGGCTATGAAAGCACCCTGTTGATTTAGAGAAAACACTTTCCCTTCCCAGTACACTGCCTACAGTGACAAGGACCCGTGCAAAACACTGTTATTTAGGTAGCTTCAAGGCAGCAAGAATGGAGCATTCAATATGGAAAAGCAAGCCTTGTGCCATAAATTTCCCGTTTCCAGTGAACACGCAGCCTACCTCCTTGAGATTTTACCAAGTAAATATACACTCTAGCTCCACACTGGTCCCTTCCTTGAATAAAGTTGGTTTGGCAGGGAGTTCTGCGTCTAGCCAACGGCGTCCACCAAGGAGCGATCTAGGTTCGCTATCGGGGCTTAGCTTCTTCTAAAACCCTGCACTGGAAGAGCAAGAACTGGGCTTTGGTTACAGCAGGAATGCAAGCCGACTCTCTCCTGTAAATATGGGGTCTTAAGGTATGACACTCTAGAAGGAATGCGAAGCAGTTTTGGTTTCTCAGTGCCGCTCAGCCTAGGGCAATGAGGCAGATTTCCATGACATGTAGGATGTAAGAGAACAGATTTCCTGGAGCTGTTGGAGTGCGGAGGAAACCTAGGTCTCCCAAGGAAGAGTGCAGTGTGTTACCCTACACTCAGCATACACAGAGTGACTGGGAAAGGTTTCCGGGCCTGGATGTTCCTTAGCAGCCCAGGGGAGCCTGCCGGAACTCTGTGTTCTAGTAGGGAATAGGGTGCCCACGCGAGGTCCTGGTGCCCTGAAAAGCTTACTAACGTTAAAAGAAAGCAGACCTAAATTTAAGCCTCAAGGACTCTGCTCCAAGCTTCCGCTTCGGCAGGCTATTCAAGGCTTTACCTTGAGGAAGGGACTCCCGTCAAGTTTCCTTTTAGCTCTAGAGCGTCTCAGGAGGAGCTCCCACCCAGGCTATGAAAGCACCCTGTTGATGGAGAGAACACTCGTTCCCTTCCCAGAGCCCTGCCTACTGCGACTAGACACCCGTCCTAAAACTGTTATTTAGGTAGTGTTAAGGCAACATGAATGGAGCATTCAAAATGGGAAAGCAAGGCCTGTGCCATCAGGTCCCTGTTTCCAGCGAACACGCAGCCTACCTCCTTGTGCTTTCTACCAGGTAAATACACACTCTAGCTAAACCCTGGTCCCTTCCCTGAATAACGTTTTCTTGGCACGGAGTTCTCCGTGTAGCCAACTGCCTCTCCCAAGGAAGGCTCTAGGTACGCTATCGGGGCTTAGCTTCTTCTAAAACCCTGCAGTGTAAGACGTAGAAGTGTGCTTTGCTTCCAGCAGGAGAGCAAGCCGACTTTCTCCTGTAAGTATGGGGTGTTAAGGTATGACACTCTAGAAGGAATGCGAAGCAGTTTTGGTTTCTCAGTGCCGCTCAGCCTAGGGCAATGAGGCAAGATATGCATGACATGTGGGATGTAAGAGAACAGATTTCCTGGAGCCTTTGCAGTGCTGATTAAACCTAGGTCTCCCAAGGAAGAGTGCAGTGTGTTGCCCTACACTCAGCATACGCAGAGTGACTGGGAAAGGTTTCCGGGCCTGGATGTTTCTTAGCAGCCTAGTGGAGGCTGCCGGTACTAGGTGTTCTTGCAGGGAATAGGGAGCCCACGCGAGGTCCTCGGTGTCCTGAAAGCTTACTAACCTTAAAAGAAAACAAACCTAAAGCTAATGCTTCAAGGACTCTGCTCCAAGCTTCCGCTTTGGTAGGCTATTCAAGGCTTTATCTTGGGGAAAGGACTCACGTCACGTTTCCTTTTAGCTCTAGAGCGTCTCAGGAGGAGCTCCCACCCAGGCTATGAAAGCACCCTGTTGATCTAGAGAACACTCGTTCCCTTCCCAGAGCCCTGCCTACAGTGTCTAAAGGCCCGTCCTAAAACTGTAATTTAGGTAGCTTCAAGGCAGCATGAGTGGTGCATTCAAAATGGGAAAGCAAGCCTTGTGCCATCAGGTGACCGTTTCCAGCGAAAACGCAGCCTACCTCCTTGTGATTTCTACCAAGTAAATATACACTCTAGCTACACACTGGCCCCTTCCTTAATAAAGTTGGTTTGGCACGGAGTTCTGCGTGTAGCCACGGCCTCCCCAAAGGAGCGCTCTAGGTACGCTATCGGGGCTTAGCCTCTTCGAAAACCCTGCAGTGTAGGAGGAAGAACTGTGCTTTGGTACCAGCAGGAACGCAAGCCGACTTTCTCCTGTAAGTATGGCATCTTAAGGTATGACTTTGTAGAAGGAATGCTAAGCAGTTTTGGTTTCTCAGTGCCGATCAGCTTAGGGCAATGAGGCAGATTGGCATGACATGTAGGAAATGAGAGAACAGATTTCCTGGAGCTGGTGGAGTGCGGAGGAAATCCAGCTCCTCCAAGGAAGAGTGCAGTGTGTTGCCCTACACTTAGCATCCAGAGAGTGACTGGGAAACTTTTCCGGGCCTGGATGTTTCCTGGCAGGCCAGGGGAGCCTGGCCGGTGCCGGTGTTCTTGCAGGGAATAGGGTGCCCACGCGAGGTCCTCGGTACCTGAAAAGCTTACTAACGTTAAAAGAAAGCAGACCTAAATTTAAGCCTCAAGTTCTCTGCTCCAAGCTTCCGCTTCGGCAGGCTGTTCAAGGCTTTACCTTGAGGAAAGGACTCCCGTCAAGTTTCCTTTTAGCTCTAGAGCCTCTCAGGAGGAGCTCCCACCCAGGCTATGAAAGCACCCTGTTGATTTAGAGAAAACACTTTCCCTTCCCAGTACACTGCCTACAGTGACAGGGACCCGTGCAAAACACTGTTATTTAGGTAGCTTCAAGGCAGCAAGAATGGAGCATTCAATATGGAAAAGCAAGCCTTGTGTCATAAATTTCCCGTTTCCAGTGAACACGCAGCCTACCTCCTTGAGATTTTACCAAGTAAATATACACTCTAGCTCCACACTGGTCCCTTCCTTGAATAAAGTTGGTTTGGCAGGGAGTTCTGCGTCTAGCCAACGGCGTCCACCAAGGAGCGATCTAGGTTCGCTATCGGGGCTTAGCTTCTTCTAAAACCCTGCACTGGAAGAGCAAGAACTGGGCTTTGGTTACAGCAGGAATGCAAGCCGACTCTCTCCTGTAAATATGGGGTCTTAAGGTATGACACTCTAGAAGGAATGCGAAGCAGTTTTGGTTTCTCAGTGCCGCTCAGCCTAGGGCAATGAGGCAGATTTCCATGACATGTAGGATGTAAGAGAACAGATTTCCTGGAGCTGTTGGAGTGCGGAGGAAACCTAGGTCTCCCAAGGAAGAGTGCAGTGTGTTACCCTACACTCAGCATACACAGAGTGACTGGGAAAGGTTTCCGGGCCTGGATGTTCCTTAGCAGCCCAGGGGAGCCTGCCGGAACTCTGTGTTCTAGTAGGGAATAGGGTGCCCACGCGAGGTCCTGGTGCCCTGAAAAGCTTACTAACGTTAAAAGAAAGCAGACCTAAATTTAAGCCTCAAGGACTCTGCTCCAAGCTTCCGCTTCGGCAGGCTATTCAAGGCTTTACCTTGAGGAAGGGACTCCCGTCAAGTTTCCTTTTAGCTCTAGAGCGTCTCAGGAGGAGCTCCCACCCAGGCTATGAAAGCACCCTGTTGATGGAGAGAACACTCGTTCCCTTCCCAGAGCCCTGCCTACTGCGACTAGACACCCGTCCTAAAACTGTTATTTAGGTAGTGTTAAGGCAACATGAATGGAGCATTCAAAATGGGAAAGCAAGGCCTGTGCCATCAGGTCCCTGTTTCCAGCGAACACGCAGCCTACCTCCTTGTGCTTTCTACCAGGTAAATACACACTCTAGCTAAACCCTGGTCCCTTCCCTGAATAACGTTTTCTTGGCACGGAGTTCTCCGTGTAGCCAACTGCCTCTCCCAAGGAAGGCTCTAGGTACGCTATCGGGGCTTAGCTTCTTCTAAAACCCTGCAGTGTAAGACGTAGAACTGTGCTTTGCTTCCAGCAGGAGAGCAAGCCGACTTTCTCCTGTAAGTATGGGGTGTTAAGGTATGACACTCTAGAAGGAATGCGAAGCAGTTTTGGTTTCTCAGTGCCGCTCAGCCTAGGGCAATGAGGCAAGATATGCATGACATGTGGGATGTAAGAGAACAGATTTCCTGGAGCCTTTGCAGTGCTGATTAAACCTAGGTCTCCCAAGGAAGAGTGCAGTGTGTTGCCCTACACTCAGCATACGCAGAGTGACTGGGAAAGGTTTCCGGGCCTGGATGTTTCTTAGCAGCCTAGTGGAGGCTGCCGGTACTAGGTGTTCTTGCAGGGAATAGGGAGCCCACGCGAGGTCCTCGGTGTCCTGAAAGCTTACTAACCTTAAAAGAAAACAAACCTAAAGCTAATGCTTCAAGGACTCTGCTCCAAGCTTCCGCTTTGGTAGGCTATTCAAGGCTTTATCTTGGGGAAAGGACTCACGTCACGTTTCCTTTTAGCTCTAGAGCGTCTCAGGAGGAGCTCCCACCCAGGCTATGAAAGCACCCTGTTGATCTAGAGAACACTCGTTCCCTTCCCAGAGCCCTGCCTACAGTGTCTAAAGGCCCGTCCTAAAACTGTAATTTAGGTAGCTTCAAGGCAGCATGAGTGGTGCATTCAAAATGGGAAAGCAAGCCTTGTGCCATCAGGTGACCGTTTCCAGCGAAAACGCAGCCTACCTCCTTGTGATTTCTACCAAGTAAATATACACTCTAGCTACACACTGGCCCCTTCCTTAATAAAGTTGGTTTGGCACGGAGTTCTGCGTGTAGCCACGGCCTCCCCAAAGGAGCGCTCTAGGTACGCTATCGGGGCTTAGCCTCTTCGAAAACCCTGCAGTGTAGGAGGAAGAACTGTGCTTTGGTACCAGCAGGAACGCAAGCCGACTTTCTCCTGTAAGTATGGCATCTTAAGGTATGACTTTGTAGAAGGAATGCTAAGCAGTTTTGGTTTCTCAGTGCCGATCAGCTTAGGGCAATGAGGCAGATTGGCATGACATGTAGGAAATGAGAGAACAGATTTCCTGGAGCTGGTGGAGTGCGGAGGAAATCCAGCTCCTCCAAGGAAGAGTGCAGTGTGTTGCCCTACACTTAGCATCCAGAGAGTGACTGGGAAACTTTTCCGGGCCTGGATGTTTCCTGGCAGGCCAGGGGAGCCTGGCCGGTGCCGGTGTTCTTGCAGGGAATAGGGTGCCCACGCGAGGTCCTCGGTACCTGAAAAGCTTACTAACGTTAAAAGAAAGCAGACCTAAATTTAAGCCTCAAGTTCTCTGCTCCAAGCTTCCGCTTCGGCAGGCTGTTCAAGGCTTTACCTTGAGGAAAGGACTCCCGTCAAGTTTCCTTTTAGCTCTAGAGCCTCTCAGGAGGAGCTCCCACCCAGGCTATGAAAGCACCCTGTTGATTTAGAGAAAACACTTTCCCTTCCCAGTACACTGCCTACAGTGACAGGGACCCGTGCAAAACACTGTTATTTAGGTAGCTTCAAGGCAGCAAGAATGGAGCATTCAATATGGAAAAGCAAGCCTTGTGTCATAAATTTCCCGTTTCCAGTGAACACGCAGCCTACCTCCTTGAGATTTTACCAAGTAAATATACACTCTAGCTCCACACTGGTCCCTTCCTTGAATAAAGTTGGTTTGGCAGGGAGTTCTGCGTCTAGCCAACGGCGTCCACCAAGGAGCGATCTAGGTTCGCTATCGGGGCTTAGCTTCTTCTAAAACCCTGCACTGGAAGAGCAAGAACTGGGCTTTGGTTACAGCAGGAATGCAAGCCGACTCTCTCCTGTAAATATGGGGTCTTAAGGTATGACACTCTAGAAGGAATGCGAAGCAGTTTTGGTTTCTCAGTGCCGCTCAGCCTAGGGCAATGAGGCAGATTTCCATGACATGTAGGATGTAAGAGAACAGATTTCCTGGAGCTGTTGGAGTGCGGAGGAAACCTAGGTCTCCCAAGGAAGAGTGCAGTGTGTTACCCTACACTCAGCATACACAGAGTGACTGGGAAAGGTTTCCGGGCCTGGATGTTCCTTAGCAGCCCAGGGGAGCCTGCCGGAACTCTGTGTTCTAGTAGGGAATAGGGTGCCCACGCGAGGTCCTGGTGCCCTGAAAAGCTTACTAACGTTAAAAGAAAGCAGACCTAAATTTAAGCCTCAAGGACTCTGCTCCAAGCTTCCGCTTCGGCAGGCTATTCAAGGCTTTACCTTGAGGAAGGGACTCCCGTCAAGTTTCCTTTTAGCTCTAGAGCGTCTCAGGAGGAGCTCCCACCCAGGCTATGAAAGCACCCTGTTGATGGAGAGAACACTCGTTCCCTTCCCAGAGCCCTGCCTACTGCGACTAGACACCCGTCCTAAAACTGTTATTTAGGTAGTGTTAAGGCAACATGAATGGAGCATTCAAAATGGGAAAGCAAGGCCTGTGCCATCAGGTCCCTGTTTCCAGCGAACACGCAGCCTACCTCCTTGTGCTTTCTACCAGGTAAATACACACTCTAGCTAAACCCTGGTCCCTTCCCTGAATAACGTTTTCTTGGCACGGAGTTCTCCGTGTAGCCAACTGCCTCTCCCAAGGAAGGCTCTAGGTACGCTATCGGGGCTTAGCTTCTTCTAAAACCCTGCAGTGTAAGACGTAGAAGTGTGCTTTGCTTCCAGCAGGAGAGCAAGCCGACTTTCTCCTGTAAGTATGGGGTGTTAAGGTATGACACTCTAGAAGGAATGCGAAGCAGTTTTGGTTTCTCAGTGCCGCTCAGCCTAGGGCAATGAGGCAAGATATGCATGACATGTGGGATGTAAGAGAACAGATTTCCTGGAGCCTTTGGAGTGCTGATTAAACCTAGGTCTCCCAAGGAAGAGTGCAGTGTGTTGCCCTACACTCAGCATACGCAGAGTGACTGGGAAAGGTTTCCGGGCCTGGATGTTTCTTAGCAGCCTAGTGGAGCCTGCCGGTACTAGGTGTTCTTGCAGGGAATAGGGAGCCCACGCGAGGTCCTCGGTGTCCTGAAAGCTTACTAACCTTAAAAGAAAACAAACCTAAAGCTAATGCTTCAAGGACTCTGCTCCAAGCTTCCGCTTTGGTAGGCTATTCAAGGCTTTATCTTGGGGAAAGGACTCACGTCACGTTTCCTTTTAGCTCTAGAGCGTCTCAGGAGGAGCTCCCACCCAGGCTATGAAAGCACCCTGTTGATCTAGAGAACACTCGTTCCCTTCCCAGAGCCCTGCCTACAGTGTCTAAAGGCCCGTCCTAAAACTGTAATTTAGGTAGCTTCAAGGCAGCATGAGTGGTGCATTCAAAATGGGAAAGCAAGCCTTGTGCCATCAGGTGACCGTTTCCAGCGAAAACGCAGCCTACCTCCTTGTGATTTCTACCAAGTAAATATACACTCTAGCTACACACTGGCCCCTTCCTTAATAAAGTTGGTTTGGCACGGAGTTCTGCGTGTAGCCACGGCCTCCCCAAAGGAGCGCTCTAGGTACGCTATCGGGGCTTAGCCTCTTCGAAAACCCTGCAGTGTAGGAGGAAGAACTGTGCTTTGGTACCAGCAGGAACGCAAGCCGACTTTCTCCTGTAAGTATGGCATCTTAAGGTATGACTTTGTAGAAGGAATGCTAAGCAGTTTTGGTTTCTCAGTGCCGATCAGCTTAGGGCAATGAGGCAGATTGGCATGACATGTAGGAAATGAGAGAACAGATTTCCTGGAGCTGGTGGAGTGCGGAGGAAATCCAGCTCCTCCAAGGAAGAGTGCAGTGTGTTGCCCTACACTTAGCATCCAGAGAGTGACTGGGAAACTTTTCCGGGCCTGGATGTTTCCTGGCAGGCCAGGGGAGCCTGGCCGGTGCCGGTGTTCTTGCAGGGAATAGGGTGCCCACGCGAGGTCCTCGGTACCTGAAAAGCTTACTAACGTTAAAAGAAAGCAGACCTAAATTTAAGCCTCAAGTTCTCTGCTCCAAGCTTCCGCTTCGGCAGGCTGTTCAAGGCTTTACCTTGAGGAAAGGACTCCCGTCAAGTTTCCTTTTAGCTCTAGAGCCTCTCAGGAGGAGCTCCCACCCAGGCTATGAAAGCACCCTGTTGATTTAGAGAAAACACTTTCCCTTCCCAGTACACTGCCTACAGTGACAGGGACCCGTGCAAAACACTGTTATTTAGGTAGCTTCAAGGCAGCAAGAATGGAGCATTCAATATGGAAAAGCAAGCCTTGTGCCATAAATTTCCCGTTTCCAGTGAACACGCAGCCTACCTCCTTGAGATTTTACCAAGTAAATATACACTCTAGCTCCACACTGGTCCCTTCCTTGAATAAAGTTGGTTTGGCAGGGAGTTCTGCGTCTAGCCAACGGCGTCCACCAAGGAGCGATCTAGGTTCGCTATCGGGGCTTAGCTTCTTCTAAAACCCTGCACTGGAAGAGCAAGAACTGGGCTTTGGTTACAGCAGGAATGCAAGCCGACTCTCTCCTGTAAATATGGGGTCTTAAGGTATGACACTCTAGAAGGAATGCGAAGCAGTTTTGGTTTCTCAGTGCCGCTCAGCCTAGGGCAATGAGGCAGATTTCCATGACATGTAGGATGTAAGAGAACAGATTTCCTGGAGCTGTTGGAGTGCGGAGGAAACCTAGGTCTCCCAAGGAAGAGTGCAGTGTGTTGCCCTACACTCAGCATACACAGAGTGACTGGGAAAGGTTTCCGGGCCTGGATGTTCCTTAGCAGCCCAGGGGAGCCTGCCGGAACTCTGTGTTCTAGTAGGGAATAGGGTGCGCACGCGAGGTCCTGGTGCCCTGAAAAGCTTACTAACGTTAAAAGAAAGCAGACCTAAATTTAAGCCTCAAGGACTCTGCTCCAAGCTTCCGCTTCGGCAGGCTATTCAAGGCTTTACCTTGAGGAAGGGACTCCCGTCAAGTTTCCTTTTAGCTCTAGAGCGTCTCAGGAGGAGCTCCCACCCAGGCTATGAAAGCACCCTGTTGATGGAGAGAACACTCGTTCCCTTCCCAGAGCCCTGCCTACTGCGACTAGACACCCGTCCTAAAACTGTTATTTAGGTAGTGTTAAGGCAACATGAATGGAGCATTCAAAATGGGAAAGCAAGGCCTGTGCCATCAGGTCCCTGTTTCCAGCGAACACGCAGCCTACCTCCTTGTGCTTTCTACCAGGTAAATACACACTCTAGCTACATACTGGTCCCTTCCCTGAATAAAGTTTTCTTGGCACGGAGTTCTCCGTGTAGCCAACTGCCTCTCCCAAGGAAGGCTCTAGGTACGCTATCGGGGCTTAGCTTCTTCTAAAACCCTGCAGTGTAAGACGTAGAAGTGTGCTTTGCTTCCAGCAGGAAAGCAAGCCGACTTTCTCCTGTAAGTATGGGGTGTTAAGGTATGACACTCTAGAAGGAATGCGAAGCAGTTTTGGTTTCTCAGTGCCGCTCAGCCTAGGGCAATGAGGCAAGATATGCATGACATGTGGGATGTAAGAGAACAGATTTCCTGGAGCCTTTGGAGTGCTGATTAAACCTAGGTCTCCCAAGGAAGAGTGCAGTGTGTTGCCCTACACTCAGCATACGCAGAGTGACTGGGAAAGGTTTCCGGGCCTGGATGTTTCTTAGCAGCCTAGTGGAGGCTGCCGGTACTAGGTGTTCTTGCAGGGAATAGGGAGCCCACGCGAGGTCCTCGGTGTCCTGAAAGCTTACTAACCTTAAAAGAAAACAAACCTAAAGCTAATGCTTCAAGGACTCTGCTCCAAGCTTCCGCTTTGGTAGGCTATTCAAGGCTTTATCTTGGGGAAAGGACTCACGTCACGTTTCCTTTTAGCTCTAGAGCGTCTCAGGAGGAGCTCCCACCCAGGCTATGAAAGCACCCTGTTGATCTAGAGAACACTCGTTCCCTTCCCAGAGCCCTGCCTACAGTGTCTAAAGGCCCGTCCTAAAACTGTAATTTAGGTAGCTTCAAGGCAGCATGAGTGGTGCATTCAAAATGGGAAAGCAAGCCTTGTGCCATCAGGTGACCGTTTCCAGCGAAAACGCAGCCTACCTCCTTGTGATTTCTACCAAGTAAATATACACTCTAGCTACACACTGACCCCTTCCTTAATAAAGTTGGTTTGGCACGGAGTTCTGCGCGTAGCCACGGCCTCCCCAAAGGAGCGCTCTAGGTACGCTATCGGGGCTTAGCCTCTTCGAAAACCCTGCAGTGTAGGAGGAAGAACTGTGCTTTGGTACCAGCAGGAACGCAAGCCGACTTTCTCCTGTAAGTATGGCATCTTAAGGTATGACTTTGTAGAAGGAATGCTAAGCAGTTTTGGTTTCTCAGTGCCGATCAGCTTAGGGCAATGAGGCAGATTGGCATGACATGTAGGAAATGAGAGAACAGATTTCCTGGAGCTGGTGGAGTGCGGAGGAAATCCAGCTCCTCCAAGGAAGAGTGCAGTGTGTTGCCCTACACTTAGCATCCAGAGAGTGACTGGGAAACTTTTCCGGGCCTGGATGTTTCCTGGCAGGCCAGGGGAGCCTGGCCGGTCCCGGTGTTCTTGCAGGGAATAGGGTGCCCACGCGAGGTCCTCGGTACCTGAAAAGCTTACTAACGTTAAAAGAAAGCAGACCTAAAATTAAGCCTCAAGTTCTCTGCTCCAAGCTTCCGCTTCGGCAGGCTGTTCAAGGATTTACCTTGAGGAAAGGACTCCCGTCAAGTTTCCTTTTAGCTCTAGAGCGTCTCAGGAGGAGCTCCCACCCAGGCTATGAAAGCACCCTGTTGATTTAGAGAAAACACTTTCCCTTCCCAGTACACTGCCTACAGTGACAGGGACCCGTGCAAAACACTGTTATTTAGGTAGCTTCAAGGCAGCAAGAATGGAGCATTCAATATGGAAAAGCAAGCCTTGTGCCATAAATTCCCCGTTTCCAGTGAACACGCAGCCTACCTCCTTGAGATTTTACCAAGTAAATATACACTCTAGCTCCACACTGGTCCCTTCCTTGAATAAAGTTGGTTTGGCAGGGAGTTCTGCGTCTAGCCAACGGCGTCCACCAAGGAGCGATCTAGGTTCGCTATCGGGGCTTAGCTTCTTCTAAAACCCTGCACTGGAAGAGCAAGAACTGGGCTTTGGTTACAGCAGGAACGCAAGCCGACTCTCTCCTGTAAATATGGGGTCTTAAGGTATGACACTCTAGAAGGAATGCGATGCAGTTTTGGTTTCTCAGTGCCGCTCAGCCTAGGGCAATGAGGAAGATTTCCATGACATGTAGGATATACGAGAACAGATTTCCTGGAGCCTTTGGAGTGCTGAGGAAACCTTGGTCTCCCAAGGAAGAGTGCAGTGTGTTGCCCTACACTCAGCATACACAGAGTGACTGGGAAAGGTTTCCGGGCCTGGATGTTCCTTAGCAGCCCAGGGGAGCCTGCCGGAACTCTGTGTTCTAGTAGGGAATAGGGTGCCCACGCGAGGTCCTGGTGCCCTGAAAAGCTTACTAACGTTAAAAGAAAGCAGACCTAAATTTAAGCCTCAAGGACTCTGCTCCAAGCTTCCGCTTCGGCAGGCTATTCAAGGCTTTACCTTGAGGAAGGGACTCCCGTCAAGTTTCCTTTTAGCTCTAGAGCGTCTCAGGAGGAGCTCCCACCCAGGCTATGAAAGCACCCTGTTGATGGAGAGAACACTCGTTCCCTTCCCAGAGCCCTGCCTACTGCGACTAGACACCCGTCCTAAAACTGTTATTTAGGTAGTGTTAAGGCAACATGAATGGAGCATTCAAAATGGGAAAGCAAGGCCTGTGCCATCAGGTCCCTGTTTCCAGCGAACACGCAGCCTACCTCCTTGTGCTTTCTACCAGGTAAATACACACTCTAGCTACATACTGGTCCCTTCCCTGAATAAAGTTTTCTTGGCACGGAGTTCTCCGTGTAGCCAACTGCCTCTCCCAAGGAAGGCTCTAGGTACGCTATCGGGGCTTAGCTTCTTCTAAAACCCTGCAGTGTAAGACGTAGAAGTGTGCTTTGCTTCCAGCAGGAAAGCAAGCCGACTTTCTCCTGTAAGTATGGGGTGTTAAGGTATGACACTCTAGAAGGAATGCGAAGCAGTTTTGGTTTCTCAGTGCCGCTCAGCCTAGGGCAATGAGGCAAGATATGCATGACATGTGGGATGTAAGAGAACAGATTTCCTGGAGCCTTTGGAGTGCTGATTAAACCTAGGTCTCCCAAGGAAGAGTGCAGTGTGTTGCCCTACACTCAGCATACGCAGAGTGACTGGGAAAGGTTTCCGGGCCTGGATGTTTCTTAGCAGCCTAGTGGAGGCTGCCGGTACTAGGTGTTCTTGCAGGGAATAGGGAGCCCACGCGAGGTCCTCGGTGTCCTGAAAGCTTACTAACCTTAAAAGAAAACAAACCTAAAGCTAATGCTTCAAGGACTCTGCTCCAAGCTTCCGCTTTGGTAGGCTATTCAAGGCTTTATCTTGGGGAAAGGACTCACGTCACGTTTCCTTTTAGCTCTAGAGCGTCTCAGGAGGAGCTCCCACCCAGGCTATGAAAGCACCCTATTGATCTAGAGAACACTCGTTCCCTTCCCAGAGCCCTGCCTACAGTGTCTAAAGGCCCGTCCTAAAACTGTAATTTAGGTAGCTTCAAGGCAGCATGAGTGGTGCATTCAAAATGGGAAAGCAAGCCTTGTGCCATCAGGTGACCGTTTCCAGCGAAAACGCAGCCTACCTCCTTGTGATTTCTACCAAGTAAATATACACTCTAGCTACACACTGACCCCTTCCTTAATAAAGTTTGTTTGGCACGGAGTTCTGCGTGTAGCCACGGCCTCCCCAAAGGAGCGCTCTAGGTACGCTATCGGGGCTTAGCCTCTTCTAAAACCCTGCAGTGTAGGAGGAAGAACTGTGCTTTGGTACCAGCAGGAACGCAAGCCGACTTTCTCCTGTAAGTATGGCATCTTAAGGTATGACTTTGTAGAAGGAATGCTAAGCAGTTTTGGTTTCTCAGTGCCGATCAGCTTAGGGCAATGAGGCAGATTGGCATGACATGTAGGAAATGAGAGAACAGATTTCCTGGAGCTGGTGGAGTGCGGAGGAAATCCAGCTCCTCCAAGGAAGAGTGCAGTGTGTTGCCCTACACTTAGCATCCAGAGAGTGACTGGGAAACTTTTCCGGGCCTGGATGTTTCCTGGCAGGCCAGGGGAGCCTGGCCGGTCCCGGTGTTCTTGCAGGGAATAGGGTGCCCACGCGAGGTCCTCGGTACCTGAAAAGCTTACTAACGTTAAAAGAAAGCAGACCTAAAATTAAGCCTCAAGTTCTCTGCTCCAAGCTTCCGCTTCGGCAGGCTGTTCAAGGCTTTACCTTGAGGAAAGGACTCCCGTCAAGTTTCCTTTTAGCTCTAGAGCGTCTCAGGAGGAGCTCCCACCCAGGCTATGAAAGCACCCTGTTGATTTAGAGAAAACACTTTCCCTTCCCAGTACACTGCCTACAGTGACAGGGACCCGTGCAAAACACTGTTATTTAGGTAGCTTCAAGGCAGCAAGAATGGAGCATTCAATATGGAAAAGCAAGCCTTGTGCCATAAATTCCCCGTTTCCAGTGAACACGCAGCCTACCTCCTTGAGATTTTACCAAGTAAATATACACTCTAGCTCCACACTGGTCCCTTCCTTGAATAAAGTTGGTTTGGCAGGGAGTTCTGCGTCTAGCCAACGGCGTCCACCAAGGAGCGATCTAGGTTCGCTATCGGGGCTTAGCTTCTTCTAAAACCCTGCACTGGAAGAGCAAGAACTGGGCTTTGGTTACAGCAGGAACGCAAGCCGACTCTCTCCTGTAAATATGGGGTCTTAAGGTATGACACTCTAGAAGGAATGCGATGCAGTTTTGGTTTCTCAGTGCCGCTCAGCCTAGGGCAATGAGGAAGATTTCCATGACATGTAGGATATACGAGAACAGATTTCCTGGAGCCTTTGGAGTGCTGAGGAAACCTTGGTCTCCCAAGGAAGAGTGCAGTGTGTTGCCCTACACTCAGCATACACAGAGTGACTGGGAAAGGTTTCCGGGCCTGGATGTTCCTTAGCAGCCCAGGGGAGCCTGCCGGAACTCTGTGTTCTAGTAGGGAATAGGGTGCCCACGCGAGGTCCTGGTGCCCTGAAAAGCTTACTAACGTTAAAAGAAAGCAGACCTAAATTTAAGCCTCAAGGACTCTGCTCCAAGCTTCCGCTTCGGCAGGCTATTCAAGGCTTTACCTTGAGGAAGGGACTCCCGTCAAGTTTCCTTTTAGCTCTAGAGCGTCTCAGGAGGAGCTCCCACCCAGGCTATGAAAGCACCCTGTTGATGGAGAGAACACTCGTTCCCTTCCCAGAGCCCTGCCTACTGCGACTAGACACCCGTCCTAAAACTGTTATTTAGGTAGTGTTAAGGCAACATGAATGGAGCATTCAAAATGGGAAAGCAAGGCCTGTGCCATCAGGTCCCTGTTTCCAGCGAACACGCAGCCTACCTCCTTGTGCTTTCTACCAGGTAAATACACACTCTAGCTAAACCCTGGTCCCTTCCCTGAATAACGTTTTCTTGGCACGGAGTTCTCCGTGTAGCCAACTGCCTCTCCCAAGGAAGGCTCTAGGTACGCTATCGGGGCTTAGCTTCTTCTAAAACCCTGCAGTGTAAGACGTAGAACTGTGCTTTGCTTCCAGCAGGAGAGCAAGCCGACTTTCTCCTGTAAGTATGGGGTGTTAAGGTATGACACTCTAGAAGGAATGCGAAGCAGTTTTGGTTTCTCAGTGCCGCTCAGCCTAGGGCAATGAGGCAAGATATGCATGACATGTGGGATGTAAGAGAACAGATTTCCTGGAGCCTTTGGAGTGCTGATTAAACCTAGGTCTCCCAAGGAAGAGTGCAGTGTGTTGCCCTACACTCAGCATACGCAGAGTGACTGGGAAAGGTTTCCGGGCCTGGATGTTTCTTAGCAGCCTAGTGGAGCCTGCCGGTACTAGGTGTTCTTGCAGGGAATAGGGAGCCCACGCGAGGTCCTCGGTGTCCTGAAAGCTTACTAACCTTTAAAGAAAACAAACCTAAAGCTAATGCTTCAAGGACTCTACTCCAAGCTTCCGCTTTGGTAGGCTATTCAAGGCTTTATCTTGGGGAAAGGACTCACGTCACGTTTCCTTTTAGCTCTAGAGCGTCTCAGGAGGAGCTCCCACCCAGGCTATGAAAGCACCCTGTTGATCTAGAGAACACTCGTTCCCTTCCCAGAGCCCTGCCTACAGTGTCTAAAGGCCCGTCCTAAAACTGTAATTTAGGTAGCTTCAAGGCAGCATGAGTGGTGCATTCAAAATGGGAAAGCAAGCCTTGTGCCATCAGGTGACCGTTTCCAGCGAAAACGCAGCCTACCTCCTTGTGATTTCTACCAAGTAAATATACACTCTAGCTACACACTGGCCCCTTCCTTAATAAAGTTGGTTTGGCACGGAGTTCTGCGTGTAGCCACGGCCTCCCCAAAGGAGCGCTCTAGGTACGCTATCGGGGCTTAGCCTCTTCGAAAACCCTGCAGTGTAGGAGGAAGAACTGTGCTTTGGTACCAGCAGGAACGCAAGCCGACTTTCTCCTGTAAGTATGGCATCTTAAGGTATGACTTTGTAGAAGGAATGCTAAGCAGTTTTGGTTTCTCAGTGCCGATCAGCTTAGGGCAATGAGGCAGATTGGCATGACATGTAGGAAATGAGAGAACAGATTTCCTGGAGCTGGTGGAGTGCGGAGGAAATCCAGCTCCTCCAAGGAAGAGTGCAGTGTGTTGCCCTACACTTAGCATCCAGAGAGTTACTGGGAAACTTTTCCGGGCCTGGATGTTTCCTGGCAGGCCAGGGGAGCCTGGCCGGTGCCGGTGTTCTTGCAGGGAATAGGGTGCCCACGCGAGGTCCTCGGTACCTGAAAAGCTTACTAACGTTAAAAGAAAGCAGACCTAAAATTAAGCCTCAGGTTCTCTGCTCCAAGCTTCCGCTTCGGCAGGCTGTTCAAGGCTTTACCTTGAGGAAAGGACTCCCGTCAAGTTTCCTTTTAGCTCTAGAGCGTCTCAGGAGGAGCTCCCACCCAGGCTATGAAAGCACCCTGTTGATTTAGAGAAAACTCTTTCCCTTCCCAGTACACTGCCTACAGTGACAGGGACCCGTGCAAAACACTGTTATTTAGGTAGCTTCAAGGCAGCAAGAATGGAGCATTCAATATGGAAAAGCAAGCCTTGTGCCATAAATTCCCCGTTTCCAGTGAACACGCAGCCTACCTCCTTGAGATTTTACCAAGTAAATATACACTCTAGCTCCACACTGGTCCCTTCCTTGAATAAAGTTGGTTTGGCAGGGAGTTCTGCGTCTAGCCAACGGCGTCCACCAAGGAGCGATCTAGGTTCGCTATCGGGGCTTAGCTTCTTCTAAAACCCTGCACTGGAAGAGCAAGAACTGGGCTTTGGTTACAGCAGGAACGCAAGCCGACTCTCTCCTGTAAATATGGGGTCTTAAGGTATGACACTCTAGAAGGAATGCGATGCAGTTTTGGTTTCTCAGTGCCGCTCAGCCTAGGGCAATGAGGCAGATTTCCATGACATGTAGGATGTAAGAGAACAGATTTCCTGGAGCCGTTGGAGTGCGGAGGAAACCTAGGTCTCCCAAGGAAGAGTGCAGTGTGTTGCCCTACACTCAGCATACACAGAGTGACTGGGAAAGGTTTCCGGGCCTGGATGTTCCTTAGCAGCCCAGGGGAGCCTGCCGGAACTCTGTGTTCTAGTAGGGAATAGGGTGCCCACGCGAGGTCCTGGTGCCCTGAAAAGCTTACTAACTTTAAAAGAAAGCAGACCTAAATTTAAGCCTCAAGGACTCTGCTCCAAGCTTCCGCTTCGGCAGGCTATTCAAGGCTTTACCTTGAGGAAGGGACTCCCGTCAAGTTTCCTTTTAGCTCTAGAGCGTCTCAGGAGGAGCTCCCACCCAGGCTATGAAAGCACCCTGTTGATGGAGAGAACACTCGTTCCCTTCCCAGAGCCCTGCCTACTGCGACTAGACACCCGTCCTAAAACTGTTATTTAGGTAGTGTTAAG
The DNA here is from genome assembly GCF_965194825.1 of Balaenoptera physalus. NCBI lineage: Eukaryota > Metazoa > Chordata > Mammalia > Artiodactyla > Balaenopteridae > Balaenoptera > Balaenoptera physalus. The sequence continues at coordinate 168,648 of NW_028126499.1, forward strand.
GCAACATGAATGGAGCATTCAAAATGGGAAAGCAAGGCCTGTGCCATCAGGTCCCTGTTTCCAGCGAACACGCAGCCTACCTCCTTGTGCTTTCTACCAGGTAAATACACACTCTAGCTACATACTGGTCCCTTCCCTGAATAAAGTTTTCTTGGCACGGAGTTCTCCGTGTAGCCAACTGCCTCTCCCAAGGAAGGCTCTAGGTACGCTATCGGGGCTTAGCTTCTTCTAAAACCCTGCAGTGTAAGACGTAGAAGTGTGCTTTGCTTCCAGCAGGAAAGCAAGCCGACTTTCTCCTGTAAGTATGGGGTGTTAAGGTATGACACTCTAGAAGGAATGCGAAGCAGTTTTGGTTTCTCAGTGCCGCTCAGCCTAGGGCAATGAGGCAAGATATGCATGACATGTGGGATGTAAGAGAACAGATTTCCTGGAGCCTTTGGAGTGCTGATTAAACCTAGGTCTCCCAAGGAAGAGTGCAGTGTGTTGCCCTACACTCAGCATACGCAGAGTGACTGGGAAAGGTTTCCGGGCCTGGATGTTTCTTAGCAGCCTAGTGGAGGCTGCCGGTACTAGGTGTTCTTGCAGGGAATAGGGAGCCCACGCGAGGTCCTCGGTGTCCTGAAAGCTTACTAACCTTCAAAGAAAACAAACCTAAAGCTAATGCTTCAAGGACTCTGCTCCAAGCTTCCGCTTTGGTAGGCTATTCAAGGCTTTATCTTGGGGAAAGGACTCACGTCACGTTTCCTTTTAGCTCTAGAGCGTCTCAGGAGGAGCTCCCACCCAGGCTATGAAAGCACCCTGTTGATCTAGAGAACACTCGTTCCCTTCCCAGAGCCCTGCCTACAGTGTCTAAAGGCCCGTCCTAAAACTGTAATTTAGGTAGCTTCAAGGCAGCATGAGTGGTGCATTCAAAATGGGAAAGCAAGCCTTGTGCCATCAGGTGACCGTTTCCAGCGAAAACGCAGCCTACCTCCTTGTGATTTCTACCAAGTAAATATACACTCTAGCTACACACTGACCCCTTCCTTAATAAAGTTGGTTTGGCACGGAGTTCTGCGTGTAGCCACGGCCTCCCCAAAGGAGCGCTCTAGGTACGCTATCGGGGCTTAGCCTCTTCTAAAACCCTGCAGTGTAGGAGGAAGAATTGTGCTTTGGTACCAGCAGGAACGCAAGCCGACTTTCTCCTGTAAGTATGGCATCTTAAGGTATGACTTTGTAGGAGGAATGCTAAGCAGTTTTGGTTTCTCAGTGCCGATCAGCTTAGGGCAATGAGGCAGATTGGCATGACATGTAGGAAATGAGAGAACAGATTTCCTGGAGCTGGTGGAGTGCGGAGGAAATCCAGCTCCTCCAAGGAAGAGTGCAGTGTGTTGCCCTACACTTAGCATCCAGAGAGTGACTGGGAAACTTTTCCGGGCCTGGATGTTTCCTGGCAGGCCAGGGGAGCCTGGCCGGTCCCGGTGTTCTTGCAGGGAATAGGGTGCCCACGCGAGGTCCTCGGTACCTGAAAAGCTTACTAACGTTAAAAGAAAGCAGACCTAAAATTAAGCCTCAAGTTCTCTGCTCCAAGCTTCCGCTTCGGCAGGCTGTTCAAGGCTTTACCTTGAGGAAAGGACTCCCGTCAAGTTTCCTTTTAGCTCTAGAGCGTCTCAGGAGGAGCTCCCACCCAGGCTATGAAAGCACCCTGTTGATTTAGAGAAAACACTTTCCCTTCCCAGTACACTGCCTACAGTGACAGGGACCCGTGCAAAACACTGTTATTTAGGTAGCTTCAAGGCAGCAAGAATGGAGCATTCAATATGGAAAAGCAAGCCTTGTGCCATAAATTTCCCGTTTCCAGTGAACACGCAGCCTACCTCCTTGAGATTTTACCAAGTAAATATACACTCTAGCTCCACACTGGTCCCTTCCTTGAATAAAGTTGGTTTGGCAGGGAGTTCTGCGTCTAGCCAACGGCGTCCACCAAGGAGCGATCTAGGTTCGCTATCGGGGCTTAGCTTCTTCTAAAACCCTGCACTGGAAGAGCAAGAACTGGGCTTTGGTTACAGCAGGAATGCAAGCCGACTCTCTCCTGTAAATATGGGGTCTTAAGGTATGACACTCTAGAAGGAATGCGAAGCAGTTTTGGTTTCTCAGTGCCGCTCAGCCTAGGGCAATGAGGCAGATTTCCATGACATGTAGGATGTAAGAGAACAGATTTCCTGGAGCTGTTGGAGTGCGGAGGAAACCTAGGTCTCCCAAGGAAGAGTGCAGTGTGTTGCCCTACACTCAGCATACACAGAGTGACTGGGAAAGGTTTCCGGGCCTGGATGTTCCTTAGCAGCCCAGGGGAGCCTGCCGGAACTCTGTGTTCTAGTAGGGAATAGGGTGCCCACGCGAGGTCCTGGTGCCCTGAAAAGCTTACTAACGTTAAAAGAAAGCAGACCTAAATTTAAGCCTCAAGGACTCTGCTCCAAGCTTCCGCTTCGGCAGGCTATTCAAGGCTTTACCTTGAGGAAGGGACTCCCGTCAAGTTTCCTTTTAGCTCTAGAGCGTCTCAGGAGGAGCTCCCACCCAGGCTATGAAAGCACCCTGTTGATGGAGAGAACACTCGTTCCCTTCCCAGAGCCTTGCCTACTGCGACTAGACACCCGTCCTAAAACTGTTATTTAGGTAGTGTTAAGGCAACATGAATGGAGCATTCAAAATGGGAAAGCAAGGCCTGTGCCATCAGGTCCCTGTTTCCAGCGAACACGCAGCCTACCTCCTTGTGCTTTCTACCAGGTAAATACACACTCTAGCTAAACCCTGGTCCCTTCCCTGAATAACGTTTTCTTGGCACGGAGTTCTCCGTGTAGCCAACTGCCTCTCCCAAGGAAGGCTCTAGGTACGCTATCGGGGCTTAGCTTCTTCTAAAACCCTGCAGTGTAAGACGTAGAACTGTGCTTTGCTTCCAGCAGGAAAGCAAGCCGACTTTCTCCTGTAAGTATGGGGTGATAAGGTGTGACACTCTAGAAGGAATGCGAAGCAGTTTTGGTTTCTCAGTGCCGCTCAGCCTAGGGCAATGAGGCAAGATATGCATGACATGTGGGATGTAAGAGAACAGATTTCCTGGAGCCTTTGGAGTGCTGATTAAACCTAGGTCTCCCAAGGAAGAGTGCAGTGTGTTGCCCTACACTCAGCATACGCAGAGTGACTGGGAAAGGTTTCCGGGCCTGGATGTTTCTTAGCAGCCTAGTGGAGCCTGCCGGTACTAGGTGTTCTTGCAGGGAATAGGGAGCCCACGCGAGGTCCTCGGTGTCCTGAAAGCTTACTAACCTTAAAAGAAAACAAACCTAAAGCTAATGCTTCAAGGACTCTGCTCCAAGCTTCCGCTTTGGTAGGCTATTCAAGGCTTTATCTTGGGGAAAGGACTCACGTCACGTTTCCTTTTAGCTCTAGAGCGTCTCAGGAGGAGCTCCCACCCAGGCTATGAAAGCACCCTGTTGATCTAGAGAACACTCGTTCCCTTCCCAGAGCCCTGCCTACAGTGTCTAAAGGCCCGTCCTAGAACTGTAATTTAGGTAGCTTCAAGGCAGCATGAGTGGTGCATTCAAAATGGGAAAGCAAGCCTTGTGCCATCAGGTGACCGTTTCCAGCGAAAACGCAGCCTACCTCCTTGTGATTTCTACCAAGTAAATATACACTCTAGCTACACACTGGCCCCTTCCTTAATAAAGTTGGTTTGGCACGGAGTTCTGCGTGTAGCCACGGCCTCCCCAAAGGAGCGCTCTAGGTACGCTATCGGGGCTTAGCCTCTTCTAAAACCCTGCAGTGTAGGAGGAAGAACTGTGCTTTGGTACCAGCAGGAACGCAAGCCGACTTTCTCCTGTAAGTATGGCATCTTAAGGTATGACTTTGTAGAAGGAATGCTAAGCAGTTTTGGTTTCTCAGTGCCGATCAGCTTAGGGCAATGAGGCAGATTGGCATGACATGTAGGAAATGAGAGAACAGATTTCCTGGAGCTGGTGGAGTGCGGAGGAAATCCAGCTCCTCCAAGGAAGAGTGCAGTGTGTTGCCCTACACTTAGCATCCAGAGGGTGACTGGGAAACTTTTCCGTGCCTGGATGTTTCCTGGCAGGCCAGGGGAGCCTGGCCGGTCCCGGTGTTCTTGCAGGGAATAGGGTGCCCACGCGAGGTCCTCGGCACCTGAAAAGCTTACTAACGTTAAAAGAAAGCAGACCTAAAATTAAGCCTCAGGTTCTCTGCTCCAAGCTTCCGCTTCGGCAGGCTATTCAAGGCTTTACCTTGAGGAAAGGACTCCCGTCAAGTTTCCTTTTAGCTCTAGAGCGTCTCAGGAGGAGCTCCCACCCAGGCTATGAAAGCACCCTGTTGATTTAGAGAAAACTCTTTCCCTTCCCAGGACACTGCCTATAGAGACAAGGGACCCGTCCAAAACACTCTTATTTAAGTATCTTCAAGGCAGCAAGAATGGAGCATTCAATATGGAAAAGCAAGTCTTGTGCCATAAATTCCCCGTTTCCAATGAACACGCAGCCTACCTCCTTGTGATTTCGACCAAGTAAATATACACTCTAGCTCCACACTGGTCCCTTCCTTGAATAAAGTTGGTTTGGCAGGGAGTTCTGCGTCTAGCCAACGCCCTCCACCAAGGAGCGATCTAGGTTCGCTATCGGGGCTTAGCTTCTTCTAAAACCCTGCACTGTAAGAGGAAGAACTGGGCTTTGGTTACAGCAGGAACGAAGCCGACTTTCTCCTGTAAATATGGGATCTTAAGGTATGACACTCTAGAAGGAATGCGAAGCAGTTTTGGTTTCTCAGTGTCGCTCAGCCTAGGGCAAGGAGGCAGATTTGCATGACATGTAGGTTGTAAGAGAAGAGATTTCCTGGAGCCTTTGGAGTGCTGAGGAAACCTAGGTCTCCCAAGGAAGAGTGCAGTGTGTTGCCCTACACTCAGCATACACAGAGTGACTGGGAAAGGTTTCCGGGCCTGGATGTTTCTTAGCAGGCCAGGGGAGCCTGCCGGAACTCGGTGTTCTAGCAGGGAATAGGGTGCCCACGCGAGGTCCTGGTGCCCTGAAAAGCTTACTAACGTTAAAAGAAAGCAGACCTAAATTTAAGCCTCAAGGACTCTGCTCCATGCTTCCTCTTCGGCAGGCTATTCAAGGCTTTACCTTGAGGAAGGGACTCCCGTCAAGTTTCCTTTTAGCTCTAGAGCGTCTCAGGAGGAGCTCCCACCCAGGCTATGAAAGCACCCTGTTGATGGAGAGAACACTCGTTCCCTTCCCAGAGCCCTGCCTACTGCGACTAGACACCCGTCCTAAAACTGTTATTTAGGTAGTGTTAAGGCAACATGAATGGAGCATTCAAAATGGGAAAGCAAGGCCTGTGCCATCAGGTCCCTGTTTCCAGCGAACACGCAGCCTACCTCCTTGTGCTTTCTACCAGGTAAATACACACTCTAGCTACATACTGGTCCCTTCCCGGAATAAAGTTTTCTTGGCACGGAGTTCTCCGTGTAGCCAACTGCCTCTCCCAAGGAAGGCTCTAGGTACGCTATCGGGGCTTAGCTTCTTCTAAAACCCTGCAGTGTAAGACGTAGAAGTGTGCTTTGCTTACAGCAGGAAAGCAAGCCGACTTTCTCCTGTAAGTATGGGGTGTTAAGGTATGACACTCTAGAAGGAATGCGAAGCAGTTTTGGTTTCTCAGTGCCGCTCAGCCTAGGGCAATGAGGCAAGATATGCATGACATGTGGGATGTAAGAGAACAGATTTCCTGGAGCCTTTGGAGTGCTGATTAAACCTAGGTCTCCCAAGGAAGAGTGCAGTGTGTTGCCCTACACTCAGCATACGCAGAGTGACTGGGAAAGGTTTCCGGGCCTGGATGTTTCTTAGCAGCCTAGTGGAGGCTGCCGGTCCTAGGTGTTCTTGCAGGGAATAGGGAGCCCACGCGAGGTCCTCGGTGTCCTGAAAGCTTACTAACCTTAAAAGAAAACAAACCTAAAGCTAATGCTTCAAGGACTCTGCTCCAAGCTTCCGCTTTGGTAGGCTATTCAAGGCTTTATCTTGGGGAAAGGACTCACGTCACGTTTCCTTTTAGCTCTAGAGCGTCTCAGGAGGAGCTCCCACCCAGGCTATGAAAGCACCCTGTTGATCTAGAGAACACTCGTTCCCTTCCCAGAGCCCTGCCTACAGTGTCTAAAGGCCCGTCCTAAAACTGTAATTTAGGTAGCTTCAAGGCAGCATGAGTGGTGCATTCAAAATGGGAAAGCAAGCCTTGTGCCATCAGGTGACCGTTTCCAGCGAAAACGCAGCCTACCTCCTTGTGATTTCTACCAAGTAAATATACACTCTAGCTACACACTGACCCCTTCCTTAATAAAGTTGGTTTGGCACGGAGTTCTGCGTGTAGCCACGGCCTCCCCAAAGGAGCGCTCTAGGTACGCTATCGGGGCTTAGCCTCTTCTAAAACCCTGCAGTGTAGGAGGAAGAACTGTGCTTTGGTACCAGCAGGAACGCAAGCCGACTTTCTCCTGTAAGTATGGCATCTTAAGGTATGACTTTGTAGAAGGAATGCTAAGCAGTTTTGGTTTCTCAGTGCCGATCAGCTTAGGGCAATGAGGCAGATTGGCATGACATGTAGGAAATGAGAGAACAGATTTCCTGGAGCTGGTGGAGTGCGGAGGAAATCCAGCTCCTCCAAGGAAGAGTGCAGTGTGTTGCCCTACACTTAGCATCCAGAGAGTGACTGGGAAACTTTTCCGGGCCTGGATGTTTCCTGGCAGGCCAGGGGAGCCTGGCCGGTCCCGGTGTTCTTGCAGGGAATAGGGTGCCCACGCGAGGTCCTCGGTACCTGAAAAGCTTACTAACGTTAAAAGAAAGCAGACCTAAAATTAAGCCTCAAGTTCTCTGCTCCAAGTTTCCGCTTCGGCAGGCTGTTCAAGGCTTTACCTTGAGGAAAGAACTCCCGTCAAGTTTCCTTTTAGCTCTAGAGCGTCTCAGGAGGAGCTCCCACCCAGGCTATGAAAGCACCCTGTTGATTTAGAGAAAACACTTTCCCTTCCCAGTACACTGCCTACAGTGACAGGGACCCGTGCAAAACACTGTTATTTAGGTAGCTTCAAGGCAGCAAGAATGGAGCATTCAATATGGAAAAGCAAGCCTTGTGCCATAAATTTCCCGTTTCCAGTGAACACGCAGCCTACCTCCTTGAGATTTTACCAAGTAAATATACACTCTAGCTCCACACTGGTCCCTTCCTTGAATAAAGTTGGTTTGGCAGGGAGTTCTGCGTCTAGCCAACGGCGTCCACCAAGGAGCGATCTAGGTTCGCTATCGGGGCTTAGCTTCTTCTAAAACCCTGCACTGGAAGAGCAAGAACTGGGCTTTGGTTACAGCAGGAATGCAAGCCGACTCTCTCCTGTAAATATGGGGTCTTAAGGTATGACACTCTAGAAGGAATGCGAAGCAGTTTTGGTTTCTCAGTGTCGCTCAGCCTAGGGCAAGGAGGCAGATTTGCATGACATGTAGGTTGTAAGAGAAGAGATTTCCTGGAGCCTTTGGAGTGCTGAGGAAACCTAGGTCTCCCAAGGAAGAGTGCAGTGTGTTGCCCTACACTCAGCATACACAGAGTGACTGGGAAAGGTTTCCGGGCCTGGATGTTTCTTAGCAGGCCAGGGGAGCCTGCCGGAACTCGGTGTTCTAGCAGGGAATAGGGTGCCCACGCGAGGTCCTGGTGCCCTGAAAAGCTTACTAACGTTAAAAGAAAGCAGACCTAAATTTAAGCCTCAAGGACTCTGCTCCATGCTTCCTCTTCGGCAGGCTATTCAAGGCTTTACCTTGAGGAAGGGACTCCCGTCAAGTTTCCTTTTAGCTCTAGAGCGTCTCAGGAGGAGCTCCCACCCAGGCTATGAAAGCACCCTGTTGATGGAGAGAACACTCGTTCCCTTCCCAGAGCCCTGCCTACTGCGACTAGACACCCGTCCTAAAACTGTTATTTAGGTAGTGTTAAGGCAACATGAATGGAGCATTCAAAATGGGAAAGCAAGGCCTGTGCCATCAGGTCCCTGTTTCCAGCGAACACGCAGCCTACCTCCTTGTGCTTTCTACCAGGTAAATACACACTCTAGCTACATACTGGTCCCTTCCCGGAATAAAGTTTTCTTGGCACGGAGTTCTCCGTGTAGCCAACTGCCTCTCCCAAGGAAGGCTCTAGGTACGCTATCGGGGCTTAGCTTCTTCTAAAACCCTGCAGTGTAAGACGTAGAAGTGTGCTTTGCTTACAGCAGGAAAGCAAGCCGACTTTCTCCTGTAAGTATGGGGTGTTAAGGTATGACACTCTAGAAGGAATGCGAAGCAGTTTTGGTTTCTCAGTGCCGCTCAGCCTAGGGCAATGAGGCAAGATATGCATGACATGTGGGATGTAAGAGAACAGATTTCCTGGAGCCTTTGGAGTGCTGATTAAACCTAGGTCTCCCAAGGAAGAGTGCAGTGTGTTGCCCTACACTCAGCATACGCAGAGTGACTGGGAAAGGTTTCCGGGCCTGGATGTTTCTTAGCAGCCTAGTGGAGGCTGCCGGTCCTAGGTGTTCTTGCAGGGAATAGGGAGCCCACGCGAGGTCCTCGGTGTCCTGAAAGCTTACTAACCTTAAAAGAAAACAAACCTAAAGCTAATGCTTCAAGGACTCTGCTCCAAGCTTCCGCTTTGGTAGGCTATTCAAGGCTTTATCTTGGGGAAAGGACTCACGTCACGTTTCCTTTTAGCTCTAGAGCGTCTCAGGAGGAGCTCCCACCCAGGCTATGAAAGCACCCTGTTGATCTAGAGAACACTCGTTCCCTTCCCAGAGCCCTGCCTACAGTGTCTAAAGGCCCGTCCTAAAACTGTAATTTAGGTAGCTTCAAGGCAGCATGAGTGGTGCATTCAAAATGGGAAAGCAAGCCTTGTGCCATCAGGTGACCGTTTCCAGCGAAAACGCAGCCTACCTCCTTGTGATTTCTACCAAGTAAATATACACTCTAGCTACACACTGACCCCTTCCTTAATAAAGTTGGTTTGGCACGGAGTTCTGCGTGTAGCCACGGCCTCCCCAAAGGAGCGCTCTAGGTACGCTATCGGGGCTTAGCCTCTTCTAAAACCCTGCAGTGTAGGAGGAAGAACTGTGCTTTGGTACCAGCAGGAACGCAAGCCGACTTTCTCCTGTAAGTATGGCATCTTAAGGTATGACTTTGTAGAAGGAATGCTAAGCAGTTTTGGTTTCTCAGTGCCGATCAGCTTAGGGCAATGAGGCAGATTGGCATGACATGTAGGAAATGAGAGAACAGATTTCCTGGAGCTGGTGGAGTGCGGAGGAAATCCAGCTCCTCCAAGGAAGAGTGCAGTGTGTTGCCCTACACTTAGCATCCAGAGAGTGACTGGGAAACTTTTCCGGGCCTGGATGTTTCCTGGCAGGCCAGGGGAGCCTGGCCGGTCCCGGTGTTCTTGCAGGGAATAGGGTGCCCACGCGAGGTCCTCGGTACCTGAAAAGCTTACTAACGTTAAAAGAAAGCAGACCTAAAATTAAGCCTCAAGTTCTCTGCTCCAAGTTTCCGCTTCGGCAGGCTGTTCAAGGCTTTACCTTGAGGAAAGAACTCCCGTCAAGTTTCCTTTTAGCTCTAGAGCGTCTCAGGAGGAGCTCCCACCCAGGCTATGAAAGCACCCTGTTGATTTAGAGAAAACACTTTCCCTTCCCAGTACACTGCCTACAGTGACAGGGACCCGTGCAAAACACTGTTATTTAGGTAGCTTCAAGGCAGCAAGAATGGAGCATTCAATATGGAAAAGCAAGCCTTGTGCCATAAATTTCCCGTTTCCAGTGAACACGCAGCCTACCTCCTTGAGATTTTACCAAGTAAATATACACTCTAGCTCCACACTGGTCCCTTCCTTGAATAAAGTTGGTTTGGCAGGGAGTTCTGCGTCTAGCCAACGGCGTCCACCAAGGAGCGATCTAGGTTCGCTATCGGGGCTTAGCTTCTTCTAAAACCCTGCACTGGAAGAGCAAGAACTGGGCTTTGGTTACAGCAGGAATGCAAGCCGACTCTCTCCTGTAAATATGGGGTCTTAAGGTATGACTCTCTAGAAGGAATGCGAAGCAGTTTTGGTTTCTCAGTGCCGCTCAGCCTAGGGCAATGAGGCAGATTTCCATGACATGTAGGATGTAAGAGAACAGATTTCCTGGAGCTGTTGGAGTGCGGAGGAAACCTAGGTCTCCCAAGGAAGAGTGCAGTGTGTTGCCCTACACTCAGCATACACAGAGTGACTGGGAAAGGTTTCCGGGCCTGGATGTTCCTTAGCAGCCCAGGGGAGCCTGCCGGAACTCTGTGTTCTAGTAGGGAATAGGGTGCCCACGCGAGGTCCTGGTGCCCTGAAAAGCTTACTAACGTTAAAAGAAAGCAGACCTAAATTTAAGTCTCAAGGACTCTGCTCCAAGCTTCCGCTTCGGCAGGCTATTCAAGGCTTTACCTTGAGGAAGGGACTCCCGTCAAGTTTCCTTTTAGCTCTAGAGCGTCTCAGGAGGAGCTCCCACCCAGGCTATGAAAGCACCCTGTTGATGGAGAGAACACTCGTTCCCTTCCCAGAGCCCTGCCTACTGCGACTAGACACCCGTCCTAAAACTGTTATTTAGGTAGTGTTAAGGCAACATGAATGGAGCATTCAAAATGGGAAAGCAAGGCCTGTGCCATCAGGTCCCTGTTTCCAGCGAACACGCAGCCTACCTCCTTGTGCTTTCTACCAGGTAAATACACACTCTAGCTAAACCCTGGTCCCTTCCCTGAATAACGTTTTCTTGGCACGGAGTTCTCCGTGTAGCCAACTGCCTCTCCCAAGGAAGGCTCTAGGTACGCTATCGGGGCTTAGCTTCTTCTAAAACCCTGCAGTGTAAGACGTAGAAGTGTGCTTTGCTTCCAGCAGGAAAGCAAGCCGACTTTCTCCTGTAAGTATGGGGTGTTAAGGTGTGACACTCTAGAAGGAATGCGAAGCAGTTTTGGTTTCTCAGTGCCGCTCAGCCTAGGGCAATGAGGCAAGATATGCATGACATGTGGGATGTAAGAGAACAGATTTCCTGGAGCCTTTGGAGTGCTGATTAAACCTAGGTCTCCCAAGGAAGAGTGCAGTGTGTTGCCCTACACTCAGCATACGCAGAGTGACTGGGAAAGGTTTCCGGGCCTGGATGTTTCTTAGCAGCCTAGTGGAGGCTGCCGGTCCTAGGTGTTCTTGCAGGGAATAGGGAGCCCACGCGAGGTCCTCGGTGTCCTGAAAGCTTACTAACCTTAAAAGAAAACAAACCTAAAGCTAATGCTTCAAGGACTCTGCTCCAAGCTTCCGCTTTGGTAGGCTATTCAAGGCTTTATCTTGGGGAAAGGACTCACGTCACGTTTCCTTTTAGCTCTAGAGCGTCTCAGGAGGAGCTCCCACCCAGGCTATGAAAGCACCCTGTTGATCTAGAGAACACTCGTTCCCTTCCCAGAGCCCTGCCTACAGTGTCTAAAGGCCCGTCCTAGAACTGTAATTTAGGTAGCTTCAAGGCAGCATGAGTGGTGCATTCAAAATGGGAAAGCAAGCCTTGTGCCATCAGGTGACCGTTTCCAGCGAAAACGCAGCCTACCTCCTTGTGATTTCTACCAAGTAAATATACACTCTAGCTACACACTGGCCCCTTCCTTAATAAAGTTGGTTTGGCACGGAGTTCTGCGTGTAGCCACGGCCTCCCCAAAGGAGCGCTCTAGGTACGCTATCGGGGCTTAGCCTCTTCTAAAACCCTGCAGTGTAGGAGGAAGAACTGTGCTTTGGTACCAGCAGGAACGCAAGCCGACTTTCTCCTGTAAGTATGGCATCTTAAGGTATGACTTTGTAGAAGGAATGCTAAGCAGTTTTGGTTTCTCAGTGCCGATCAGCTTAGGGCAATGAGGCAGATTGGCATGACATGTAGGAAATGAGAGAACAGATTTCCTGGAGCTGGTGGAGTGCGGAGGAAATCCAGCTCCTCCAAGGAAGAGTGCAGTGTGTTGCCCTACACTTAGCATCCAGAGGGTGACTGGGAAACTTTTCCGTGCCTGGATGTTTCCTGGCAGGCCAGGGGAGCCTGGCCGGTCCCGGTGTTCTTGCAGGGAATAGGGTGCCCACGCGAGGTCCTCGGCACCTGAAAAGCTTACTAACGTTAAAAGAAAGCAGACCTAAAATTAAGCCTCAGGTTCTCTGCTCCAAGCTTCCGCTTCGGCAGGCTATTCAAGGCTTTACCTTGAGGAAAGGACTCCCGTCAAGTTTCCTTTTAGCTCTAGAGCGTCTCAGGAGGAGCTCCCACCCAGGCTATGAAAGCACCCTGTTGATTTAGAGAAAACTCTTTCCCTTCCCAGGACACTGCCTATAGAGACAAGGGACCCGTCCAAAACACTCTTATTTAAGTATCTTCAAGGCAGCAAGAATGGAGCATTCAATATGGAAAAGCAAGTCTTGTGCCATAAATTCCCCGTTTCCAATGAACACGCAGCCTACCTCCTTGTGATTTCGACCAAGTAAATATACACTCTAGCTCCACACTGGTCCCTTCCTTGGATAAAGTTGGTTTGGCAGGGAGTTCTGCGTCTAGCCAACGCCCTCCACCAAGGAGCGATCTAGGTTCGCTATCGGGGCTTAGCTTCTTCTAAAACCCTGCACTGGAAGAGGAAGAACTGGGCTTTGGTTACAGCAGGAACGAAGCCGACTTTCTCCTGTAAATATGGGATCTTAAGGTATGACACTCTAGAAGGAATGCGAAGCAGTTTTGGTTTCTCAGTGTCGCTCAGCCTAGGGCAAGGAGGCAGATTTGCATGACATGTAGGTTGTAAGAGAAGAGATTTCCTGGAGCCTTTGGAGTGCTGAGGAAACCTAGGTCTCCCAAGGAAGAGTGCAGTGTGTTGCCCTACACTCAGCATACACAGAGTGACTGGGAAAGGTTTCCGGGCCTGGATGTTTCTTAGCAGGCCAGGGGAGCCTGCCGGAACTCGGTGTTCTAGCAGGGAATAGGGTGCCCACGCGAGGTCCTGGTGCCCTGAAAAGCTTACTAACGTTAAAAGAAAGCAGACCTAAATTTAAGCCTCAAGGACTCTGCTCCATGCTTCCTCTTCGGCAGGCTATTCAAGGCTTTACCTTGAGGAAGGGACTCCCGTCAAGTTTCCTTTTAGCTCTAGAGCGTCTCAGGAGGAGCTCCCACCCAGGCTCTGAAAGCACCCTGTTGATGGAGAGAACACTCGTTCCCTTCCCAGAGCCCTGCCTACTGCGACTAGACACCCGTCCTAAAACTGTTATTTAGGTAGTGTTAAGGCAACATGAATGGAGCATTCAAAATGGGAAAGCAAGGCCTGTGCCATCAGGTCCCTGTTTCCAGCGAACACGCAGCCTACCTCCTTGTGCTTTCTACCAGGTAAATACACACTCTAGCTACATACTGGTCCCTTCCCGGAATAAAGTTTTCTTGGCACGGAGTTCTCCGTGTAGCCAACTGCCTCTCCCAAGGAAGGCTCTAGGTACGCTATCGGGGCTTAGCTTCTTCTAAAACCCTGCAGTGTAAGACGTAGAAGTGTGCTTTGCTTACAGCAGGAAAGCAAGCCGACTTTCTCCTGTAAGTATGGGGTGTTAAGGTATGACACTCTAGAAGGAATGCGAAGCAGTTTTGGTTTCTCAGTGCCGCTCAGCCTAGGGCAATGAGGCAAGATATGCATGACATGTGGGATGTAAGAGAACAGATTTCCTGGAGCCTTTGGAGTGCTGATTAAACCTAGGTCTCCCAAGGAAGAGTGCAGTGTGTTGCCCTACACTCAGCATACGCAGAGTGACTGGGAAAGGTTTCCGGGCCTGGATGTTTCTTAGCAGCCTAGTGGAGGCTGCCGGTCCTAGGTGTTCTTGCAGGGAATAGGGAGCCCACGCGAGGTCCTCGGTGTCCTGAAAGCTTACTAACCTTAAAAGAAAACAAACCTAAAGCTAATGCTTCAAGGACTCTGCTCCAAGCTTCCGCTTTGGTAGGCTATTCAAGGCTTTATCTTGGGGAAAGGACTCACGTCACGTTTCCTTTTAGCTCTAGAGCGTCTCAGGAGGAGCTCCCACCCAGGCTATGAAAGCACCCTGTTGATCTAGAGAACACTCGTTCCCTTCCCAGAGCCCTGCCTACAGTGTCTAAAGGCCCGTCCTAAAACTGTAATTTAGGTAGCTTCAAGGCAGCATGAGTGGTGCATTCAAAATGGGAAAGCAAGCCTTGTGCCATCAGGTGACCGTTTCCAGCGAAAACGCAGCCTACCTCCTTGTGATTTCTACCAAGTAAATATACACTCTAGCTACACACTGGCCCCTTCCTTAATAAAGTTGGTTTGGCACGGAGTTCTGCGTGTAGCCACGGCCTCCCCAAAGGAGCGCTCTAGGTACGCTATCGGGGCTTAGCCTCTTCGAAAACCCTGCAGTGTAGGAGGAAGAACTGTGCTTTGGTACCAGCAGGAACGCAAGCCGACTTTCTCCTGTAAGTATGGCATCTTAAGGTATGACTTTGTAGAAGGAATGCTAAGCAGTTTTGGTTTCTCAGTGCCGATCAGCTTAGGGCAATGAGGCAGATTGGCATGACATGTAGGAAATGAGAGAACAGATTTCCTGGAGCTGGTGGAGTGCGGAGGAAATCCAGCTCCTCCAAGGAAGAGTGCAGTGTGTTGCCCTACACTTAGCATCCAGAGAGTGACTGGGAAACTTTTCCGGGCCTGGATGTTTCCTGGCAGGCCAGGGGAGCCTGGCCGGTCCCGGTGTTCTTGCAGGGAATAGGGTGCCCACGCGAGGTCCTCGGTACCTGAAAAGCTTACTAACGTTAAAAGAAAGCAGACCTAAAATTAAGCCTCAAGTTCTCTGCTCCAAGTTTCCGCTTCGGCAGGCTGTTCAAGGCTTTACCTTGAGGAAAGGACTCCCGTCAAGTTTCCTTTTAGCTCTAGAGCGTCTCAGGAGGAGCTCCCACCCAGGCTATGAAAGCACCCTGTTGATTTAGAGAAAACACTTTCCCTTCCCAGTACACTGCCTACAGTGACAGGGACCCGTGCAAAACACTGTTATTTAGGTAGCTTCAAGGCAGCAAGAATGGAGCATTCAATATGGAAAAGCAAGCCTTGTGCCATAAATTTCCCGTTTCCAGTGAACACGCAGCCTACCTCCTTGAGATTTTACCAAGTAAATATACACTCTAGCTCCACACTGGTCCCTTCCTTGAATAAAGTTGGTTTGGCAGGGAGTTCTGCGTCTAGCCAACGGCGTCCACCAAGGAGCGATCTAGGTTCGCTATCGGGGCTTAGCTTCTTCTAAAACCCTGCACTGGAAGAGCAAGAACTGGGCTTTGGTTACAGCAGGAACGCAAGCCGACTCTCTCCTGTAAATATGGGGTCTTAAGGTATGACTCTCTAGAAGGAATGCGAAGCAGTTTTGGTTTCTCAGTGCCGCTCAGCCTAGGGCAATGAGGCAGATTTCCATGACATGTAGGATGTAAGAGAACAGATTTCCTGGAGCTGTTGGAGTGCGGAGGAAACCTAGGTCTCCCAAGGAAGAGTGCAGTGTGTTGCCCTACACTCAGCATACACAGAGTGACTGGGAAAGGTTTCCGGGCCTGGATGTTCCTTAGCAGCCCAGGGGAGCCTGCCGGAACTCTGTGTTCTAGTAGGGAATAGGGTGCCCACGCGAGGTCCTGGTGCCCTGAAAAGCTTACTAACGTTAAAAGAAAGCAGACCTAAATTTAAGTCTCAAGGACTCTGCTCCAAGCTTCCGCTTAGGCAGGCTATTCAAGGCTTTACCTTGAGGAAGGGACTCCCGTCAAGTTTCCTTTTAGCTCTAGAGCGTCTCAGGAGGAGCTCCCACCCAGGCTATGAAAGCACCCTGTTGATGGAGAGAACACTCGTTCCCTTCCCAGAGCCCTGCCTACTGCGACTAGACACCCGTCCTAAAACTGTTATTTAGGTAGTGTTAAGGCAACATGAATGGAGCATTCAAAATGGGAAAGCAAGGCCTGTGCCATCAGGTCCCTGTTTCCAGCGAACACGCAGCCTACCTCCTTGTGCTTTCTACCAGGTAAATACACACTCTAGCTAAACCCTGGTCCCTTCCCTGAATAACGTTTTCTTGGCACGGAGTTCTCCGTGTAGCCAACTGCCTCTCCCAAGGAAGGCTCTAGGTACGCTATCGGGGCTTAGCTTCTTCTAAAACCCTGCAGTGTAAGACGTAGAACTGTGCTTTGCTTCCAGCAGGAAAGCAAGCCGACTTTCTCCTGTAAGTATGGGGTGTTAAGGTGTGACACTCTAGAAGGAATGCGAAGCAGTTTTGGTTTCTCAGTGCCGCTCAGCCTAGGGCAATGAGGCAAGATATGCATGACATGTGGGATGTAAGAGAACAGATTTCCTGGAGCCTTTGGAGTGCTGATTAAACCTAGGTCTCCCAAGGAAGAGTGCAGTGTGTTGCCCTACACTCAGCATACGCAGAGTGACTGGGAAAGGTTTCCGGGCCTGGATGTTTCTTAGCAGCCTAGTGGAGCCTGCCGGTACTAGGTGTTCTTGCAGGGAATAGGGAGCCCACGCGAGGTCCTCGGTGTCCTGAAAGCTTACTAACCTTTAAAGAAAACAAACCTAAAGCTAATGCTTCAAGGACTCTGCTCCAAGCTTCCGCTTTGGTAGGCTATTCAAGGCTTTATCTTGGGGAAAGGACTCACGTCACGTTTCCTTTTAGCTCTAGAGCGTCTCAGGAGGAGCTCCCACCCAGGCTATGAAAGCACCCTGTTGATCTAGAGAACACTCGTTCCCTTCCCAGAGCCCTGCCTACAGTGTCTAAAGGCCCGTCCTAAAACTGTAATTTAGGTAGCTTCAAGGCAGCATGAGTGGTGCATTCAAAATGGGAAAGCAAGCCTTGTGCCATCAGGTGACCGTTTCCAGCGAAAACGCAGCCTACCTCCTTGTGATTTCTACCAAGTAAATATACACTCTAGCTACACACTGGCCCCTTCCTTAATAAAGTTGGTTTGGCACGGAGTTCTGCGTGTAGCCACGGCCTCCTCAAAGGAGCGCTCTAGGTACGCTATCGGGGCTTAGCCTCTTCTAAAACCCTGCAGTGTAGGAGGAAGAACTGTGCTTTGGTACCAGCAGGAACGCAAGCCGACTTTCTCCTGTAAGTATGGCATCTTAAGGTATGACTTTGTAGAAGGAATGCTAAGCAGTTTTGGTTTCTCAGTGCCGATCAGCTTAGGGCAATGAGGCAGATTGGCATGACATGTAGGAAATGAGAGAACAGATTTCCTGGAGCTGGTGGAGTGCGGAGGAAATCCAGCTCCTCCAAGGAAGAGTGCAGTGTGTTGCCCTACACTTAGCATCCAGAGGGTGACTGGGAAACTTTTCCGTGCCTGGATGTTTCCTGGCAGGCCAGGGGAGCCTGGCCGGTCCCGGTGTTCTTGCAGGGAATAGGGTGCCCACGCGAGGTCCTCGGCACCTGAAAAGCTTACTAACGTTAAAAGAAAGCAGACCTAAAATTAAGCCTCAGGTTCTCTGCTCCAAGCTTCCGCTTCGGCAGGCTATTCAAGGCTTTACCTTGAGGAAAGGACTCCCGTCAAGTTTCCTTTTAGCTCTAGAGCGTCTCAGGAGGAGCTCCCACCCAGGCTATGAAAGCACCCTGTTGATTTAGAGAAAACTCTTTCCCTTCCCAGGACACTGCCTATAGAGACAAGGGACCCGTCCAAAACACTCTTATTTAAGTATCTTCAAGGCAGCAAGAATGGAGCATTCAATATGGAAAAGCAAGTCTTGTGCCATAAATTCCCCGTTTCCAATGAACACGCAGCCTACCTCCTTGTGATTTCGACCAAGTAAATATACACTCTAGCTACACACTGGTCCCTTCCTTGAATAAAGTTGGTTTGGCAGGGAGTTCTGCGTCTAGCCAACGCCCTCCACCAAGGAGCGATCTAGGTTCGCTATCGGGGCTTAGCTTCTTCTAAAACCCTGCACTGTAAGAGGAAGAACTGGGCTTTGGTTACAGCAGGAACGAAGCCGACTTTCTCCTGTAAATATGGGATCTTAAGGTATGACACTCTAGAAGGAATGTGAAGCAGTTTTGGTTTCTCAGTGTCGCTCAGCCTAGGGCAAGGAGGCAGATTTGCATGACATGTAGGTTGTAAGAGAAGAGATTTCCTGGAGCCTTTGGAGTGCTGAGGAAACCTAGGTCTCCCAAGGAAGAGTGCAGTGTGTTGCCCTACACTCAGCATACACAGAGTGACTGGGAAAGGTTTCCGGGCCTGGATGTTTCTTAGCAGGCCAGGGGAGCCTGCCGGAACTCGGTGTTCTAGCAGGGAATAGGGTGCCCACGCGAGGTCCTGGTGCCCTGAAAAGCTTACTAACGTTAAAAGAAAGCAGACCTAAATTTAAGCCTCAAGGACTCTGCTCCATGCTTCCTCTTCGGCAGGCTATTCAAGGCTTTACCTTGAGGAAGGGACTCCCGTCAAGTTTCCTTTTAGCTCTAGAGCGTCTCAGGAGGAGCTCCCACCCAGGCTATGAAAGCACCCTGTTGATGGAGAGAACACTCGTTCCCTTCCCAGAGCCCTGCCTACTGCGACTAGACACCCGTCCTAAAACTGTTATTTAGGTAGCGTTAAGGCAACATGAATGGAGCATTCAAAATGGGAAAGCAAGGCCTGTGCCATCAGGTCCCTGTTTCCAGCGAACACGCAGCCTACCTCCTTGTGCTTTCTACCAGGTAAATACACACTCTAGCTAAACACTGGTCCCTTCCCTGAATAACGTTTTCTTGGCATGGAGTTCTCCGTGTAGCCAACTGCCTATCCCAAGGAAGGCTCTAGGTACGCTATCGGGGCTTAGCTTCTTCTAAAACCCTGCAGTGTAAGACGTAGAACTGTGCTTTGCTTCCAGCAGGAGAGCAAGCCGACTTTTTCCTGTAAGTATGGGGTGTTAAGGTATGACACTCTAGAAGGAATGCGAAGCAGTTTTGGTTTCTCAGTGCCGCTCAGCCTAGGGCAATGAGGCAAGATATGCATGACATGTGGGATGTAAGAGAACAGATTTCCTGGAGCCTTTGGAGTGCTGATTAAACCTAGGTCTCCCAAGGAAGAGTGCAGTGTGTTGCCCTACACTCAGCATACGCAGAGTGACTGGGAAAGGTTTCCGGGCCTGGATGTTTCTTAGCAGCCTAGTGGAGCCTGCCGGTCCTAGGTGTTCTTGCAGGGAATAGGGAGCCCACGCGAGGTCCTCGGTGTCCTGAAAGCTTACTAACCTTAAAAGAAAACAAACCTAAAGCTAATGCTTCAAGGACTCTGCTCCAAGCTTCTGCTTTGGTAGGCTATTCAAGGCTTTATCTTGGGGAAAGGACTCACGTCACGTTTCCTTTTAGCTCTAGAGCGTCTCAGGAGGAGCTCCCACCCAGGCTATGAAAGCACCCTGTTGATCTAGAGAACACTCGTTCCCTTCCCAGAGCCCTGCCTACAGTGTCTAAAGGCCCGTCCTAAAACTGTAATTTAGGTAGCTTCAAGGCAGCATGAGTGGTGCATTCAAAATGGGAAAGCAAGCCTTGTGCCATCAGGTGACCGTTTCCAGCGAAAACGCAGCCTACCTCCTTGTGATTTCTACCAAGTAAATATACACTCTAGCTACACACTGGCCCCTTCCTTAATAAAGTTGGTTTGGCACGGAGTTCTGCGTGTAGCCACGGCCTCCCCAAAGGAGCGCTCTAGGTACGCTATCGGGGCTTAGCCTCTTCGAAAACCCTGCAGTGTAGGAGGAAGAACTGTGCTTTGGTACCAGCAGGAACGCAAGCCGACTTTCTCCTGTAAGTATGGCATCTTAAGGTATGACTTTGTAGAAGGAATGCTAAGCAGTTTTGGTTTCTCAGTGCCGATCAGCTTAGGGCAATGAGGCAGATTGGCATGACATGTAGGAAATGAGAGAACAGATTTCCTGGAGCTGGTGGAGTGCGGAGGAAATCCAGCTCCTCCAAGGAAGAGTGCAGTGTGTTGCCCTACACTTAGCATCCAGAGAGTGACTGGGAAACTTTTCGGGCCTGGATGTTTCCTGGCAGGCCAGGGGAGCCTGGCCGGTCCCGGTGTTCTTGCAGGGAATAGGGTGCCCACGCGAGGTCCTCGGTACCTGAAAAGCTTACTAACGTTAAAAGAAAGCAGACCTAAAATTAAGCCTCAAGTTCTCTGCTCCAAGCTTCCGCTTCGGCAGGCTGTTCAAGGCTTTACCTTGAGGAAAGGACTCCCGTCAAGTTTCCTTTTAGCTCTAGAGCGTCTCAGGAGGAGCTCCCACCCAGGCTATGAAAGCACCCTGTTGATTTAGAGAAAACACTTTCCCTTCCCAGTACACTGCCTACAGTGACAGGGACCCGTGCAAAACACTGTTATTTAGGTAGCTTCAAGGCAGCAAGAATGGAGCATTCAATATGGAAAAGCAAGCCTTGTGCCATAAATTTCCCGTTTCCAGTGAACACGCAGCCTACCTCCTTGAGATTTTACCAAGTAAATATACACTCTAGCTCCACACTGGTCCCTTCCTTGAATAAAGTTGGTTTGGCAGGGAGTTCTGCGTCTAGCCAACGGCGTCCACCAAGGAGCGATCTAGGTTCGCTATCGGGGCTTAGCTTCTTCTAAAACCCTGCACTGGAAGAGCAAAAACTGGGCTTTGGTTACAGCAGGAACGCAAGCCGACTCTCTCCTGTAAATATGGGGTCTTAAGGTATGACACTCTAGAAGGAATGCGAAGCAGTTTTGGTTTCTCAGTGCCGCTCAGCCTAGGGCAATGAGGCAGATTTCCATGACATGTAGGATGTAAGAGAACAGATTTCCTGGAGCCGTTGGAGTGCGGAGGAAACCTAGGTCTCCCAAGGAAGAGTGCAGTGTGTTGCCCTACACTCAGCATACACAGAGTGACTGGGAAAGTTTTCCGGGCCTGGATGTTCCTTAGCAGCCCAGGGGAGCCTGCCGGAACTCTGTGTTCTAGTAGGGAATAGGGTGCCCACGCGAGGTCCTGGTGCCCTGAAAAGCTTACTAACGTTAAAAGAAAGCAGACCTAAATTTAAGCCTCAAGGACTCTGCTCCAAGCTTCCGCTTCGGCAGGCTATTCAAGGCTTTACCTTGAGGAAGGGACTCCCGTCAAGTTTCCTTTTAGCTCTAGAGCGTCTCAGGAGGAGCTCCCACCCAGGCTATGAAAGCACCCTGTTGATGGAGAGAACACTCGTTCCCTTCCCAGAGCCCTGCCTACTGCGACTAGACACCCATCCTAAAACTGTTATTTAGGTAGTGTTAAGGCAACATGAATGGAGCATTCAAAATGGGAAAGCAAGGCCTGTGCCATCAGGTCCCTGTTTCCAGCGAACACGCAGCCTACCTCCTTGTGCTTTCTACCAGGTAAATACACACTCTAGCTAAACACTGGTCCCTTCCCTGAATAACGTTTTCTTGGCATGGAGTTCTCCGTGTAGCCAACTGCCTATCCCAAGGAAGGCTCTAGGTACGCTATCGGGGCTTAGCTTCTTCTAAAACCCTGCAGTGTAAGACGTAGAACTGTGCTTTGCTTCCAGCAGGAAAGCAAGCCGACTTTCTCCTGTAAGTATGGGGTGTTAAGGTATGACACTCTAGAAGGAATGCGAAGCAGTTTTGGTTTCTCAGTGCCGCTCAGCCTAGGGCAATGAGGCAAGATATGCATGACATGTGGGATGTAAGAGAACAGATTTCCTGGAGCCTTTGCAGTGCTGATTAAACCTAGGTCTCCCAAGGAAGAGTGCAGTGTGTTGCCCTACACTCAGCATATGCAGAGTGACTGGGAAAGGTTTCCGGGCCTGGATGTTTCTTAGCAGCCTAGTGGAGGCTGCCGGTACTAGGTGTTCTTGCAGGGAATAGGGAGCCCACGCGAGGTCCTCGGTGTCCTGAAAGCTTACTAACCTTAAAAGAAAACAAACCTAAAGCTAATGCTTCAAGGACTCTGCTCCAAGCTTCCGCTTTGGTAGGCTATTCAAGGCTTTATCTTGGGGAAAGGACTCACGTCACGTTTCCTTTTAGCTCTAGAGCGTCTCAGGAGGAGCTCCCACCCAGGCTATGAAAGCACCCTGTTGATCTAGAGAACACTCGTTCCCTTCCCAGAGCCCTGCCTACAGTGTCTAAAGGCCCGTCCTAAAACTGTAATTTAGGTAGCTTCAAGGCAGCATGAGTGGTGCATTCAAAATGGGAAAGCAAGCCTTGTGCCATCAGGTGACCGTTTCCAGCGAAAACGCAGCCTACCTCCTTGTGATTTCTACCAAGTAAATATACACTCTAGCTACACACTGGCCCCTTCCTTAATAAAGTTGGTTTGGCACGGAGTTCTGCGTGTAGCCACGGCCTCCCCAAAGGAGCGCTCTAGGTACGCTATCGGGGCTTAGCCTCTTCGAAAACCCTGCAGTGTAGGAGGAAGAACTGTGCTTTGGTACCAGCAGGAACGCAAGCCGACTTTCTCCTGTAAGTATGGCATCTTAAGGTATGACTTTGTAGAAGGAATGCTAAGCAGTTTTGGTTTCTCAGTGCCGATCAGCTTAGGGCAATGAGGCAGATTGGCATGACATGTAGGAAATGAGAGAACAGATTTCCTGGAGCTGGTGGAGTGCGGAGGAAATCCAGCTCCTCCAAGGAAGAGTGCAGTGTGTTGCCCTACACTTAGCATCCAGAGAGTGACTGGGAAACTTTTCCGGGCCTGGATGTTTCCTGGCAGGCCAGGGGAGCCTGGCCGGTGCCGGTGTTCTTGCAGGGAATAGGGTGCCCACGCGAGGTCCTCGGTACCTGAAAAGCTTACTAACGTTAAAAGAAAGCAGACCTAAAATTAAGCCTCAAGTTCTCTGCTCCAAGCTTCCGCTTCGGCAGGCTGTTCAAGGCTTTACCTTGAGGAAAGGACTCCCGTCAAGTTTCCTTTTAGCTCTAGAGCCTCTCAGGAGGAGCTCCCACCCAGGCTATGAAAGCACCCTGTTGATTTAGAGAAAACACTTTCCCTTCCCAGTACACTGCCTACAGTGACAGGGACCCGTGCAAAACACTGTTATTTAGGTAGCTTCAAGGCAGCAAGAATGGAGCATTCAATATGGAAAAGCAAGCCTTGTGCCATAAATTTCCCGTTTCCAGTGAACACGCAGCCTACCTCCTTGAGATTTTACCAAGTAAATATACACTCTAGCTCCACACTGGTCCCTTCCTTGAATAAAGTTGGTTTGGCAGGGAGTTCTGCGTCTAGCCAACGGCGTCCACCAAGGAGCGATCTAGGTTCGCTATCGGGGCTTAGCTTCTTCTAAAACCCTGCACTGGAAGAGCAAGAACTGGGCTTTGGTTACAGCAGGAATGCAAGCCGACTCTCTCCTGTAAATATGGGGTCTTAAGGTATGACACTCTAGAAGGAATGCGAAGCAGTTTTGGTTTCTCAGTGCCGCTCAGCCTAGGGCAATGAGGCAGATTTCCATGACATGTAGGATGTAAGAGAACAGATTTCCTGGAGCTGTTGGAGTGCGGAGGAAACCTAGGTCTCCCAAGGAAGAGTGCAGTGTGTTGCCCTACACTCAGCATACACAGAGTGACTGGGAAAGGTTTCCGGGCCTGGATGTTCCTTAGCAGCCCAGGGGAGCCTGCCGGAACTCTGTGTTCTAGTAGGGAATAGGGTGCCCACGCGAGGTCCTGGTGCCCTGAAAAGCTTACTAACTTTAAAAGAAAGCAGACCTAAATTTAAGCCTCAAGGACTCTGCTCCAAGCTTCCGCTTCGGCAGGCTATTCAAGGCTTTACCTTGAGGAAGGGACTCCCGTCAAGTTTCCTTTTAGCTCTAGAGCGTCTCAGGAGGAGCTCCCACCCAGGCTATGAAAGCACCCTGTTGATGGAGAGAACACTCGTTCCCTTCCCAGAGCCCTGCCTACTGCGACTAGACACCCGTCCTAAAACTGTTATTTAGGTAGTGTTAAGGCAACATGAATGGAGCATTCAAAATGGGAAAGCAAGGCCTGTGCCATCAGGTCCCTGTTTCCAGCGAACACGCAGCCTACCTCCTTGTGCTTTCTACCAGGTAAATACACACTCTAGCTAAACCCTGGTCCCTTCCCTGAATAACGTTTTCTTGGCACGGAGTTCTCCGTGTAGCCAACTGCCTCTCCCAAGGAAGGCTCTAGGTACGCTATCGGGGCTTAGCTTCTTCTAAAACCCTACAGTGTAAGACGTAGAACTGTGCTTTGCTTCCAGCAGGAAAGCAAGCCGACTTTCTCCTGTAAGTATGGGGTGTTAAGGTATGACACTCTAGAAGGAATGCGAAGCAGTTTTGGTTTCTCAGTGCCGCTCAGCCTAGGGCAATGAGGCAAGATATGCATGACATGTGGGATGTAAGAGAACAGATTTCCTGGAGCCTTTGGAGTGCTGATTAAACCTAGGTCTCCCAAGGAAGAGTGCAGTGTGTTGCCCTACACTCAGCATACGCAGAGTGACTGGGAAAGGTTTCCGGGCCTGGATGTTTCTTAGCAGCCTAGTGGAGCCTGCCGGTACTAGGTGTTCTTGCAGGGAATAGGGAGCCCACGCGAGGTCCTCGGTGTCCTGAAAGCTTACTAACCTTTAAAGAAAACAAACCTAAAGCTAATGCTTCAAGGACTCTGCTCCAAGCTTCCGCTTTGGTAGGCTATTCAAGGCTTTATCTTGGGGAAAGGACTCACGTCACGTTTCCTTTTAGCTCTAGAGCGTCTCAGGAGGAGCTCCCACCCAGGCTATGAAAGCACCCTGTTGATCTAGAGAACACTCGTTCCCTTCCCAGAGCCCTGCCTACAGTGTCTAAAGGCCCGTCCTAAAACTGTAATTTAGGTAGCTTCAAGGCAGCATGAGTGGTGCATTCAAAATGGGAAAGCAAGCCTTGTGCCATCAGGTGACCGTTTCCAGCGAAAACGCAGCCTACCTCCTTGTGATTTCTACCAAGTAAATATACACTCTAGCTACACACTGGCCCCTTCCTTAATAAAGTTGGTTTGGCACGGAGTTCTGCGTGTAGCCACGGCCTCCCCAAAGGAGCGCTCTAGGTACGCTATCGGGGCTTAGCCTCTTCGAAAACCCTGCAGTGTAGGAGGAAGAACTGTGCTTTGGTACCAGCAGGAACGCAAGCCGACTTTCTCCTGTAAGTATGGCATCTTAAGGTATGACTTTGTAGAAGGAATGCTAAGCAGTTTTGGTTTCTCAGTGCCGATCAGCTTAGGGCAATGAGGCAGATTGGCATGACATGTAGGAAATGAGAGAACAGATTTCCTGGAGCTGGTGGAGTGCGGAGGAAATCCAGCTCCTCCAAGGAAGAGTGCAGTGTGTTGCCCTACACTTAGCATCCAGAGAGTTACTGGGAAACTTTTCCGGGCCTGGATGTTTCCTGGCAGGCCAGGGGAGCCTGGCCGGTGCCGGTGTTCTTGCAGGGAATAGGGTGCCCACGCGAGGTCCTCGGTACCTGAAAAGCTTACTAACGTTAAAAGAAAGCAGACCTAAAATTAAGCCTCAGGTTCTCTGCTCCAAGCTTCCGCTTCGGCAGGCTGTTCAAGGCTTTACCTTGAGGAAAGGACTCCCGTCAAGTTTCCTTTTAGCTCTAGAGCCTCTCAGGAGGAGCTCCCACCCAGGCTATGAAAGCACCCTGTTGATTTAGAGAAAACACTTTCCCTTCCCAGTACACTGCCTACAGTGACAGGGACCCGTGCAAAACACTGTTATTTAGGTAGCTTCAAGGCAGCAAGAATGGAGCATTCAATATGGAAAAGCAAGCCTTGTGCCATAAATTTCCCGTTTCCAGTGAACACGCAGCCTACCTCCTTGAGATTTTACCAAGTAAATATACACTCTAGCTCCACACTGGTCCCTTCCTTGAATAAAGTTGGTTTGGCAGGGAGTTCTGCGTCTAGCCAACGGCGTCCACCAAGGAGCGATCTAGGTTCGCTATCGGGGCTTAGCTTCTTCTAAAACCCTGCACTGGAAGAGCAAGAACTGGGCTTTGGTTACAGCAGGAACGCAAGCCGACTCTCTCCTGTAAATATGGGGTCTTAAGGTATGACACTCTAGAAGGAATGCGATGCAGTTTTGGTTTCTCAGTGCCGCTCAGCCTAGGGCAATGAGGCAGATTTCCATGACATGTAGGATGTACGAGAACAGATTTCCTGGAGCCTTTGGAGTGCTGAGGAAACCTTGGTCTCCCAAGGAAGAGTGCAGTGTGTTGCCCTACACTCAGCATACACAGAGTGACTGGGAAAGGTTTCCGGGCCTGGATGTTCCTTAGCAGCCCAGGGGAGCCTGCCGGAACTCTGTGTTCTAGTAGGGAATAGGGTGCCCACGCGAGGTCCTGGTGCCCTGAAAAGCTTACTAACGTTAAAAGAAAGCAGACCTAAATTTAAGCCTCAAGGACTCTGCTCCAAGCTTCCGCTTCGGCAGGCTATTCAAGGCTTTACCTTGAGGAAGGGACTCCCGTCAAGTTTCCTTTTAGCTCTAGAGCGTCTCAGGAGGAGCTCCCACCCAGGCTATGAAAGCACCCTGTTGATGGAGAGAACACTCGTTCCCTTCCCAGAGCCCTGCCTACTGCGACTAGACACCCGTCCTAAAACTGTTATTTAGGTAGTGTTAAGGCAACATGAATGGAGCATTCAAAATGGGAAAGCAAGGCCTGTGCCATCAGGTCCCTGTTTCCAGCGAACACGTAGCCTACCTCCTTGTGCTTTCTACCAGGTAAATACACACTCTAGCTACATACTGGTCCCTTCCCTGAATAAAGTTTTCTTGGCACGGAGTTCTCCGTGTAGCCAACTGCCTCTCCCAAGGAAGGCTCTAGGTACGCTATCGGGGCTTAGCTTCTTCTAAAACCCTGCAGTGTAAGACGTAGAAGTGTGCTTTGCTTCCAGCAGGAAAGCAAGCCGACTTTCTCCTGTAAGTATGGGGTGTTAAGGTATGACACTCTAGAAGGAATGCGAAGCAGTTTTGGTTTCTCAGTGCCGCTCAGCCTAGGGCAATGAGGCAAGATATGCATGACATGTGGGATGTAAGAGAACAGATTTCCTGGAGCCTTTGGAGTGCTGATTAAACCTAGGTCTCCCAAGGAAGAGTGCAGTGTGTTGCCCTACACTCAGCATACGCAGAGTGACTGGGAAAGGTTTCCGGGCCTGGATGTTTCTTAGCAGCCTAGTGGAGGCTGCCGGTCCTAGGTGTTCTTGCAGGGAATAGGGAGCCCACGCGAGGTCCTCGGTGTCCTGAAAGCTTACTAACCTTAAAAGAAAACAAACCTAAAGCTAATGCTTCAAGGACTCTGCTCCAAGCTTCCGCTTTGGTAGGCTATTCAAGGCTTTATCTTGGGGAAAGGACTCACGTCACGTTTCCTTTTAGCTCTAGAGCGTCTCAGGAGGAGCTCCCACCCAGGCTATGAAAGCACCCTGTTGATCTAGAGAACACTCGTTCCCTTCCCAGAGCCCTGCCTACAGTGTCTAAAGGCCCGTCCTAAAACTGTAATTTAGGTAGCTTCAAGGCAGCATGAGTGGTGCATTCAAAATGGGAAAGCAAGCCTTGTGCCATCAGGTGACCGTTTCCAGCGAAAACGCAGCCTACCTCCTTGTGATTTCTACCAAGTAAATATACACTCTAGCTACACACTGACCCCTTCCTTAATAAAGTTGGTTTGGCACGGAGTTCTGCGTGTAGCCACGGCCTCCCCAAAGGAGCGCTCTAGGTACGCTATCGGGGCTTAGCCTCTTCTAAAACCCTGCAGTGTAGGAGGAAGAACTGTGCTTTGGTACCAGCAGGAACGCAAGCCGACTTTCTCCTGTAAGTATGGCATCTTAAGGTATGACTTTGTAGAAGGAATGCTAAGCAGTTTTGGTTTCTCAGTGCCGATCAGCTTAGGGCAATGAGGCAGATTGGCATGACATGTAGGAAATGAGAGAACAGATTTCCTGGAGCTGGTGGAGTGCGGAGGAAATCCAGCTCCTCCAAGGAAGAGTGCAGTGTGTTGCCCTACACTTAGCATCCAGAGAGTGACTGGGAAACTTTTCCGGGCCTGGATGTTTCCTGGCAGGCCAGGGGAGCCTGGCCGGTCCCGGTGTTCTTGCAGGGAATAGGGTGCCCACGCGAGGTCCTCGGTACCTGAAAAGCTTACTAACGTTAAAAGAAAGCAGACCTAAAATTAAGCCTCAAGTTCTCTGCTCCAAGCTTCCGCTTCGGCAGGCTGTTCAAGGCTTTACCTTGAGGAAAGGACTCCCGTCAAGTTTCCTTTTAGCTCTAGAGCGTCTCAGGAGGAGCTCCCACCCAGGCTATGAAAGCACCCTGTTGATTTAGAGAAAACACTTTCCCTTCCCAGTACACTGCCTACAGTGACAGGGACCCGTGCAAAACACTGTTATTTAGGTAGCTTCAAGGCAGCAAGAATGGAGCATTCAATATGGAAAAGCAAGCCTTGTGCCATAAATTTCCCGTTTCCAGTGAACACGCAGCTTACCTCCTTCAGATTTTACCAAGTAAATATACACTCTAGCTCCACACTGGTCCCTTCCTTGAATAAAGTTGGTTTGGCAGGGAGTTCTGCGTCTAGCCAACGGCGTCCACCAAGGAGCGATCTAGGTTCGCTATCGGGGCTTAGCTTCTTCTAAAACCCTGCACTGGAAGAGCAAGAACTGGGCTTTGGTTACAGCAGGAATGCAAGCCGACTCTCTCCTGTAAATATGGGGTCTTAAGGTATGACACTCTAGAAGGAATGCGAAGCAGTTTTGGTTTCTCAGTGCCGCTCAGCCTAGGGCAATGAGGCAGATTTCCATGACATGTAGGATGTAAGAGAACAGATTTCCTGGAGCTGTTGGAGTGCGGAGGAAACCTAGGTCTCCCAAGGAAGAGTGCAGTGTGTTGCCCTACACTCAGCATACACAGAGTGACTGGGAAAGGTTTCCGGGCCTGGATGTTCCTTAGCAGCCCAGGGGAGCCTGCCGGAACTCTGTGTTCTAGTAGGGAATAGGGTGCCCACGCGAGGTCCTGGTGCCCTGAAAAGCTTACTAACTTTAAAAGAAAGCAGACCTAAATTTAAGCCTCAAGGACTCTGCTCCAAGCTTCCGCTTCGGCAGGCTATTCAAGGCTTTACCTTGAGGAAGGGACTCCCGTCAAGTTTCCTTTTAGCTCTAGAGCGTCTCAGGAGGAGCTCCCACCCAGGCTATGAAAGCACCCTGTTGATGGAGAGAACACTCGTTCCCTTCCCAGAGCCCTGCCTACTGCGACTAGACACCCGTCCTAAAACTGTTATTTAGGTAGTGTTAAGGCAACATGAATGGAGCATTCAAAATGGGAAAGCAAGGCCTGTGCCATCAGGTCCCTGTTTCCAGCGAACACGCAGCCTACCTCCTTGTGCTTTCTACCAGGTAAATACACACTCTAGCTAAACCCTGGTCCCTTCCCTGAATAACGTTTTCTTGGCACGGAGTTCTCCGTGTAGCCAACTGCCTCTCCCAAGGAAGGCTCTAGGTACGCTATCGGGGCTTAGCTTCTTCTAAAACCCTGCAGTGTAAGACGTAGAAGTGTGCTTTGCTTCCAGCAGGAGAGCAAGCCGACTTTCTCCTGTAAGTATGGGGTGTTAAGGTATGACACTCTAGAAGGAATGCGAAGCAGTTTTGGTTTCTCAGTGCCGCTCAGCCTAGGGCAATGAGGCAAGATATGCATGACATGTGGGATGTAAGAGAACAGATTTCCTGGAGCCTTTGGAGTGCTGATTAAACCTAGGTCTCCCAAGGAAGAGTGCAGTGTGTTGCCCTACACTCAGCATACGCAGAGTGACTGGGAAAGGTTTCCGGGCCTGGATGTTTCTTAGCAGCCTAGTGGAGCCTGCCGGTACTAGGTGTTCTTGCAGGGAATAGGGAGCCCACGCGAGGTCCTCGGTGTCCTGAAAGCTTACTAACCTTTAAAGAAAACAAACCTAAAGCTAATGCTTCAAGGACTCTGCTCCAAGCTTCCGCTTTGGTAGGCTATTCAAGGCTTTATCTTGGGGAAAGGACTCACGTCACGTTTCCTTTTAGCTCTAGAGCGTCTCAGGAGGAGCTCCCACCCAGGCTATGAAAGCACCCTGTTGATCTAGAGAACACTCGTTCCCTTCCCAGAGCCCTGCCTACAGTGTCTAAAGGCCCGTCCTAAAACTGTAATTTAGGTAGCTTCAAGGCAGCATGAGTGGTGCATTCAAAATGGGAAAGCAAGCCTTGTGCCATCAGGTGACCGTTTCCAGCGAAAACGCAGCCTACCTCCTTGTGATTTCTACCAAGTAAATATACACTCTAGCTACACACTGGCCCCTTCCTTAATAAAGTTGGTTTGGCACGGAGTTCTGCGTGTAGCCACGGCCTCCCCAAAGGAGCGCTCTAGGTACGCTATCGGGGCTTAGCCTCTTCGAAAACCCTGCAGTGTAGGAGGAAGAACTGTGCTTTGGTACCAGCAGGAACGCAAGCCGACTTTCTCCTGTAAGTATGGCATCTTAAGGTATGACTTTGTAGAAGGAATGCTAAGCAGTTTTGGTTTCTCAGTGCCGATCAGCTTAGGGCAATGAGGCAGATTGGCATGACATGTAGGAAATGAGAGAACAGATTTCCTGGAGCTGGTGGAGTGCGGAGGAAATCCAGCTCCTCCAAGGAAGAGTGCAGTGTGTTGCCCTACACTTAGCATCCAGAGAGTTACTGGGAAACTTTTCCGGGCCTGGATGTTTCCTGGCAGGCCAGGGGAGCCTGGCCGGTGCCGGTGTTCTTGCAGGGAATAGGGTGCCCACGCGAGGTCCTCGGTACCTGAAAAGCTTACTAACGTTAAAAGAAAGCAGACCTAAAATTAAGCCTCAGGTTCTCTGCTCCAAGCTTCCGCTTCGGCAGGCTGTTCAAGGCTTTACCTTGAGGAAAGGACTCCCGTCAAGTTTCCTTTTAGCTCTAGAGCCTCTCAGGAGGAGCTCCCACCCAGGCTATGAAAGCACCCTGTTGATTTAGAGAAAACACTTTCCCTTCCCAGTACACTGCCTACAGTGACAGGGACCCGTGCAAAACACTGTTATTTAGGTAGCTTCAAGGCAGCAAGAATGGAGCATTCAATATGGAAAAGCAAGCCTTGTGCCATAAATTTCCCGTTTCCAGTGAACACGCAGCCTACCTCCTTGAGATTTTACCAAGTAAATATACACTCTAGCTCCACACTGGTCCCTTCCTTGAATAAAGTTGGTTTGGCAGGGAGTTCTGCGTCTAGCCAACGGCGTCCACCAAGGAGCGATCTAGGTTCGCTATCGGGGCTTAGCTTCTTCTAAAACCCTGCACTGGAAGAGCAAGAACTGGGCTTTGGTTACAGCAGGAACGCAAGCCGACTCTCTCCTGTAAATATGGGGTCTTAAGGTATGACACTCTAGAAGGAATGCGATGCAGTTTTGGTTTCTCAGTGCCGCTCAGCCTAGGGCAATGAGGCAGATTTCCATGACATGTAGGATGTACGAGAACAGATTTCCTGGAGCCTTTGGAGTGCTGAGGAAACCTTGGTCTCCCAAGGAAGAGTGCAGTGTGTTGCCCTACACTCAGCATACACAGAGTGACTGGGAAAGGTTTCCGGGCCTGGATGTTCCTTAGCAGCCCAGGGGAGCCTGCCGGAACTCTGTGTTCTAGTAGGGAATAGGGTGCCCACGCGAGGTCCTGGTGCCCTGAAAAGCTTACTAACGTTAAAAGAAAGCAGACCTAAATTTAAGCCTCAAGGACTCTGCTCCAAGCTTCCGCTTCGGCAGGCTATTCAAGGCTTTACCTTGAGGAAGGGACTCCCGTCAAGTTTCCTTTTAGCTCTAGAGCGTCTCAGGAGGAGCTCCCACCCAGGCTATGAAAGCACCCTGTTGATGGAGAGAACACTCGTTCCCTTCCCAGAGCCCTGCCTACTGCGACTAGACACCCGTCCTAAAACTGTTATTTAGGTAGTGTTAAGGCAACATGAATGGAGCATTCAAAATGGGAAAGCAAGGCCTGTGCCATCAGGTCCCTGTTTCCAGCGAACACGTAGCCTACCTCCTTGTGCTTTCTACCAGGTAAATACACACTCTAGCTACATACTGGTCCCTTCCCTGAATAAAGTTTTCTTGGCACGGAGTTCTCCGTGTAGCCAACTGCCTCTCCCAAGGAAGGCTCTAGGTACGCTATCGGGGCTTAGCTTCTTCTAAAACCCTGCAGTGTAAGACGTAGAAGTGTGCTTTGCTTCCAGCAGGAAAGCAAGCCGACTTTCTCCTGTAAGTATGGGGTGTTAAGGTATGACACTCTAGAAGGAATGCGAAGCAGTTTTGGTTTCTCAGTGCCGCTCAGCCTAGGGCAATGAGGCAGATTTCCATGACATGTAGGATGTAAGAGAACAGATTTCCTGGAGCTGTTGGAGTGCGGAGGAAACCTAGGTCTCCCAAGGAAGAGTGCAGTGTGTTGCCCTACACTCAGCATACACAGAGTGACTGGGAAAGGTTTCCGGGCCTGGATGTTCCTTAGCAGCCCAGGGGAGCCTGCCGGAACTCTGTGTTCTAGTAGGGAATAGGGTGCCCACGCGAGGTCCTGGTGCCCTGAAAAGCTTACTAACGTTAAAAGAAAGCAGACCTAAATTTAAGCCTCAAGGACTCTGCTCCAAGCTTCCGCTTCGGCAGGCTATTCAAGGCTTTACCTTGAGGAAGGGACTCCCGTCAAGTTTCCTTTTAGCTCTAGAGCGTCTCAGGAGGAGCTCCCACCCAGGCTATGAAAGCACCCTGTTGATGGAGAGAACACTCGTTCCCTT
The DNA here is from genome assembly GCF_965194825.1 of Balaenoptera physalus. Taxonomy (NCBI): domain Eukaryota; kingdom Metazoa; phylum Chordata; class Mammalia; order Artiodactyla; family Balaenopteridae; genus Balaenoptera; species Balaenoptera physalus. The sequence goes on from NW_028126499.1 coordinate 201,431, forward strand.
CCCAGAGCCCTGCCTACTGCGACTAGACACCCGTCCTAAAACTGTTATTTAGGTAGTGTTAAGGCAACATGAATGGAGCATTCAAAATGGGAAAGCAAGGCCTGTGCCATCAGGTCCCTGTTTCCAGCGAACACGCAGCCTACCTCCTTGTGCTTTCTACCAGGTAAATACACACTCTAGCTACATACTGGTCCCTTCCCTGAATAAAGTTTTCTTGGCACGGAGTTCTCCGTGTAGCCAACTGCCTCTCCCAAGGAAGGCTCTAGGTACGCTATCGGGGCTTAGCTTCTTCTAAAACCCTGCAGTGTAAGACGTAGAAGTGTGCTTTGCTTCCAGCAGGAAAGCAAGCCGACTTTCTCCTGTAAGTATGGGGTGTTAAGGTATGACACTCTAGAAGGAATGCGAAGCAGTTTTGGTTTCTCAGTGCCGCTCAGCCTAGGGCAATGAGGCAAGATATGCATGACATGTGGGATGTAAGAGAACAGATTTCCTGGAGCCTTTGGAGTGCTGATTAAACCTAGGTCTCCCAAGGAAGAGTGCAGTGTGTTGCCCTACACTCAGCATACGCAGAGTGACTGGGAAAGGTTTCCGGGCCTGGATGTTTCTTAGCAGCCTAGTGGAGGCTGCCGGTACTAGGTGTTCTTGCAGGGAATAGGGAGCCCACGCGAGGTCCTCGGTGTCCTGTAAGCTTACTAACCTTAAAAGAAAACAAACCTAAAGCTAATGCTTCAAGGACTCTGCTCCAAGCTTCCGCTTTGGTAGGCTATTCAAGGCTTTATCTTGGGGAAAGGACTCACGTCACGTTTCCTTTTAGCTCTAGAGCGTCTCAGGAGGAGCTCCCACCCAGGCTATGAAAGCACCCTGTTGATCTAGAGAACACTCGTTCCCTTCCCAGAGCCCTGCCTACAGTGTCTAAAGGCCCGTCCTAAAACTGTAATTTAGGTAGCTTCAAGGCAGCATGAGTGGTGCATTCAAAATGGGAAAGCAAGCCTTGTGCCATCAGGTGACCGTTTCCAGCGAAAACGCAGCCTACCTCCTTGTGATTTCTACCAAGTAAATATACACTCTAGCTACACACTGACCCCTTCCTTAATAAAGTTGGTTTGGCACGGAGTTCTGCGTGTAGCCACGGCCTCCCCAAAGGAGCGCTCTAGGTACGCTATCGGGGCTTAGCCTCTTCTAAAACCCTGCAGTGTAGGAGGAAGAACTGTGCTTTGGTACCAGCAGGAACGCAAGCCGACTTTCTCCTGTAAGTATGGCATCTTAAGGTATGACTTTGTAGAAGGAATGCTAAGCAGTTTTGGTTTCTCAGTGCCGATCAGCTTAGGGCAATGAGGCAGATTGGCATGACATGTAGGAAATGAGAGAACAGATTTCCTGGAGCTGGTGGAGTGCGGAGGAAATCCAGCTCCTCCAAGGAAGAGTGCAGTGTGTTGCCCTACACTTAGCATCCAGAGAGTGACTGGGAAACTTTTCCGGGCCTGGATGTTTCCTGGCAGGCCAGGGGAGCCTGGCCGGTCCCGGTGTTCTTGCAGGGAATAGGGTGCCCACGCGAGGTCCTCGGTACCTGAAAAGCTTACTAACGTTAAAAGAAAGCAGACCTAAAATTAAGCCTCAAGTTCTCTGCTCCAAGCTTCCGCTTCGGCAGGCTGTTCAAGGCTTTACCTTGAGGAAAGGACTCCCGTCAAGTTTCCTTTTAGCTCTAGAGCGTCTCAGGAGGAGCTCCCACCCAGGCTATGAAAGCACCCTGTTGATTTAGAGAAAACACTTTCCCTTCCCAGTACACTGCCTACAGTGACAGGGACCCGTGCAAAACACTGTTATTTAGGTAGCTTCAAGGCAGCAAGAATGGAGCATTCAATATGGAAAAGCAAGCCTTGTGCCCTAAATTTCCCGTTTCCAGTGAACACGCAGCTTACCTCCTTCAGATTTTACCAAGTAAATATACACTCTAGCTCCACACTGGTCCCTTCCTTGAATAAAGTTGGTTTGGCAGGGAGTTCTGCGTCTAGCCAACGGCGTCCACCAAGGAGCGATCTAGGTTCGCTATCGGGGCTTAGCTTCTTCTAAAACCCTGCACTGGAAGAGCAAGAACTGGGCTTTGGTTACAGCAGGAATGCAAGCCGACTCTCTCCTGTAAATATGGGGTCTTAAGGTATGACACTCTAGAAGGAATGCGAAGCAGTTTTGGTTTCTCAGTGCCGCTCAGCCTAGGGCAATGAGGCAGATTTCCATGACATGTAGGATGTAAGAGAACAGATTTCCTGGAGCTGTTGGAGTGCGGAGGAAACCTAGGTCTCCCAAGGAAGAGTGCAGTGTGTTGCCCTACACTCAGCATACACAGAGTGACTGGGAAAGGTTTCCGGGCCTGGATGTTCCTTAGCAGCCCAGGGGAGCCTGCCGGAACTCTGTGTTCTAGTAGGGAATAGGGTGCCCACGCGAGGTCCTGGTGCCCTGAAAAGCTTACTAACGTTAAAAGAAAGCAGACCTAAATTTAAGCCTCAAGGACTCTGCTCCAAGCTTCCGCTTCGGCAGGCTATTCAAGGCTTTACCTTGAGGAAGGGACTCCCGTCAAGTTTCCTTTTAGCTCTAGAGCGTCTCAGGAGGAGCTCCCACCCAGGCTATGAAAGCACCCTGTTGATGGAGAGAACACTCGTTCCCTTCCCAGAGCCCTGCCTACTGCGACTAGACACCCGTCCTAAAACTGTTATTTAGGTAGTGTTAAGGCAACATGAATGGAGCATTCAAAATGGGAAAGCAAGGCCTGTGCCATCAGGTCCCTGTTTCCAGCGAACACGCAGCCTACCTCCTTGTGCTTTCTACCAGGTAAATACACACTCTAGCTAAACCCTGGTCCCTTCCCTGAATAACGTTTTCTTGGCACGGAGTTCTCCGTGTAGCCAACTGCCTCTCCCAAGGAAGGCTCTAGGTACGCTATCGGGGCTTAGCTTCTTCTAAAACCCTACAGTGTAAGACGTAGAACTGTGCTTTGCTTCCAGCAGGAGAGCAAGCCGACTTTCTCCTGTAAGTATGGGGTGTTAAGGTATGACACTCTAGAAGGAATGCGAAGCAGTTTTGGTTTCTCAGTGCCGCTCAGCCTAGGGCAATGAGGCAAGATATGCATGACATGTGGGATGTAAGAGAACAGATTTCCTGGAGCCTTTGGAGTGCTGATTAAACCTAGGTCTCCCAAGGAAGAGTGCAGTGTGTTGCCCTACACTCAGCATACGCAGAGTGACTGGGAAAGGTTTCCGGGCCTGGATGTTTCTTAGCAGCCTAGTGGAGCCTGCCGGTACTAGGTGTTCTTGCAGGGAATAGGGAGCCCACGCGAGGTCCTCGGTGTCCTGAAAGCTTACTAACCTTAAAAGAAAACAAACCTAAAGCTAATGCTTCAAGGACTCTGCTCCAAGCTTCCGCTTTGGTAGGCTATTCAAGGCTTTATCTTGGGGAAAGGACTCACGTCACGTTTCCTTTTAGCTCTAGAGCGTCTCAGGAGGAGCTCCCACCCAGGCTATGAAAGCACCCTGTTGATCTAGAGAACACTCGTTCCCTTCCCAGAGCCCTGCCTACAGTGTCTAAAGGCCCGTCCTAAAACTGTAATTTAGGTAGCTTCAAGGCAGCATGAGTGGTGCATTCAAAATGGGAAAGCAAGCCTTGTGCCATCAGGTGACCGTTTCCAGCGAAAACGCAGCCTACCTCCTTGTGATTTCTACCAAGTAAATATACACTCTAGCTACACACTGGCCCCTTCCTTAATAAAGTTGGTTTGGCACGGAGTTCTGCGTGTAGCCACGGCCTCCCCAAAGGAGCGCTCTAGGTACGCTATCGGGGCTTAGCCTCTTCGAAAACCCTGCAGTGTAGGAGGAAGAACTGTGCTTTGGTACCAGCAGGAACGCAAGCCGACTTTCTCCTGTAAGTATGGCATCTTAAGGTATGACTTTGTAGAAGGAATGCTAAGCAGTTTTGGTTTCTCAGTGCCGATCAGCTTAGGGCAATGAGGCAGATTGGCATGACATGTAGGAAATGAGAGAACAGATTTCCTGGAGCTGGTGGAGTGCGGAGGAAATCCAGCTCCTCCAAGGAAGAGTGCAGTGTGTTGCCCTACACTTAGCATCCAGAGAGTGACTGGGAAACTTTTCCGGGCCTGGATGTTTCCTGGCAGGCCAGGGGAGCCTGGCCGGTGCCGGTGTTCTTGCAGGGAATAGGGTGCCCACGCGAGGTCCTCGGTACCTGAAAAGCTTACTAACGTTAAAAGAAAGCAGACCTAAAATTAAGCCTCAAGTTCTCTGCTCCAAGCTTCCGCTTCGGCAGGCTGTTCAAGGCTTTACCTTGAGGAAAGGACTCCCGTCAAGTTTCCTTTTAGCTCTAGAGCCTCTCAGGAGGAGCTCCCACCCAGGCTATGAAAGCACCCTGTTGATTTAGAGAAAACACTTTCCCTTCCCAGTACACTGCCTACAGTGACAGGGACCCGTGCAAAACACTGTTATTTAGGTAGCTTCAAGGCAGCAAGAATGGAGCATTCAATATGGAAAAGCAAGCCTTGTGCCATAAATTTCCCGTTTCCAGTGAACACGCAGCCTACCTCCTTGAGATTTTACCAAGTAAATATACACTCTAGCTCCACACTGGTCCCTTCCTTGAATAAAGTTGGTTTGGCAGGGAGTTCTGCGTCTAGCCAACGGCGTCCACCAAGGAGCGATCTAGGTTCGCTATCGGGGCTTAGCTTCTTCTAAAACCCTGCACTGGAAGAGCAAGAACTGGGCTTTGGTTACAGCAGGAATGCAAGCCGACTCTCTCCTGTAAATATGGGGTCTTAAGGTATGACACTCTAGAAGGAATGCGAAGCAGTTTTGGTTTCTCAGTGCCGCTCAGCCTAGGGCAATGAGGCAGATTTCCATGACATGTAGGATGTAAGAGAACAGATTTCCTGGAGCTGTTGGAGTGCGGAGGAAACCTAGGTCTCCCAAGGAAGAGTGCAGTGTGTTGCCCTACACTCAGCATACACAGAGTGACTGGGAAAGGTTTCCGGGCCTGGATGTTCCTTAGCAGCCCAGGGGAGCCTGCCGGAACTCTGTGTTCTAGTAGGGAATAGGGTGCCCACGCGAGGTCCTGGTGCCCTGAAAAGCTTACTAACGTTAAAAGAAAGCAGACCTAAATTTAAGCCTCAAGGACTCTGCTCCAAGCTTCCGCTTCGGCAGGCTATTCAAGGCTTTACCTTGAGGAAGGGACTCCCGTCAAGTTTCCTTTTAGCTCTAGAGCGTCTCAGGAGGAGCTCCCACCCAGGCTATGAAAGCACCCTGTTGATGGAGAGAACACTCGTTCCCTTCCCAGAGCCCTGCCTACTGCGACTAGACACCCGTCCTAAAACTGTTATTTAGGTAGTGTTAAGGCAACATGAATGGAGCATTCAAAATGGGAAAGCAAGGCCTGTGCCATCAGGTCCCTGTTTCCAGCGAACACGCAGCCTACCTCCTTGTGCTTTCTACCAGGTAAATACACACTCTAGCTAAACCCTGGTCCCTTCCCTGAATAACGTTTTCTTGGCACGGAGTTCTCCGTGTAGCCAACTGCCTCTCCCAAGGAAGGCTCTAGGTACGCTATCGGGGCTTAGCTTCTTCTAAAACCCTACAGTGTAAGACGTAGAACTGTGCTTTGCTTCCAGCAGGAGAGCAAGCCGACTTTCTCCTGTAAGTATGGGGTGTTAAGGTATGACACTCTAGAAGGAATGCGAAGCAGTTTTGGTTTCTCAGTGCCGCTCAGCCTAGGGCAATGAGGCAAGATATGCATGACATGTGGGATGTAAGAGAACAGATTTCCTGGAGCCTTTGGAGTGCTGATTAAACCTAGGTCTCCCAAGGAAGAGTGCAGTGTGTTGCCCTACACTCAGCATACGCAGAGTGACTGGGAAAGGTTTCCGGGCCTGGATGTTTCTTAGCAGCCTAGTGGAGCCTGCCGGTACTAGGTGTTCTTGCAGGGAATAGGGAGCCCACGCGAGGTCCTCGGTGTCCTGAAAGCTTACTAACCTTAAAAGAAAACAAACCTAAAGCTAATGCTTCAAGGACTCTGCTCCAAGCTTCCGCTTTGGTAGGCTATTCAAGGCTTTATCTTGGGGAAAGGACTCACGTCACGTTTCCTTTTAGCTCTAGAGCGTCTCAGGAGGAGCTCCCACCCAGGCTATGAAAGCACCCTGTTGATCTAGAGAACACTCGTTCCCTTCCCAGAGCCCTGCCTACAGTGTCTAAAGGCCCGTCCTAAAACTGTAATTTAGGTAGCTTCAAGGCAGCATGAGTGGTGCATTCAAAATGGGAAAGCAAGCCTTGTGCCATCAGGTGACCGTTTCCAGCGAAAACGCAGCCTACCTCCTTGTGATTTCTACCAAGTAAATATACACTCTAGCTACACACTGGCCCCTTCCTTAATAAAGTTGGTTTGGCACGGAGTTCTGCGTGTAGCCACGGCCTCCCCAAAGGAGCGCTCTAGGTACGCTATCGGGGCTTAGCCTCTTCGAAAACCCTGCAGTGTAGGAGGAAGAACTGTGCTTTGGTACCAGCAGGAACGCAAGCCGACTTTCTCCTGTAAGTATGGCATCTTAAGGTATGACTTTGTAGAAGGAATGCTAAGCAGTTTTGGTTTCTCAGTGCCGATCAGCTTAGGGCAATGAGGCAGATTGGCATGACATGTAGGAAATGAGAGAACAGATTTCCTGGAGCTGGTGGAGTGCGGAGGAAATCCAGCTCCTCCAAGGAAGAGTGCAGTGTGTTGCCCTACACTTAGCATCCAGAGAGTGACTGGGAAACTTTTCCGGGCCTGGATGTTTCCTGGCAGGCCAGGGGAGCCTGGCCGGTCCCGGTGTTCTTGCAGGGAATAGGGTGCCCACGCGAGGTCCTCGGTACCTGAAAAGCTTACTAACGTTAAAAGAAAGCAGACCTAAAATTAAGCCTCAAGTTCTCTGCTCCAAGCTTCCGCTTCGGCAGGCTGTTCAAGGCTTTACCTTGAGGAAAGGACTCCCGTCAAGTTTCCTTTTAGCTCTAGAGCGTCTCAGGAGGAGCTCCCACCCAGGCTATGAAAGCACCCTGTTGATTTAGAGAAAACACTTTCCCTTCCCAGTACACTGCCTACAGTGACAGGGACCCGTGCAAAACACTGTTATTTAGGTAGCTTCAAGGCAGCAAGAATGGAGCATTCAATATGGAAAAGCAAGCCTTGTGCCATAAATTTCCCGTTTCCAGTGAACACGCAGCCTACCTCCTTGAGATTTTACCAAGTAAATATACACTCTAGCTCCACACTGGTCCCTTCCTTGAATAAAGTTGGTTTGGCAGGGAGTTCTGCGTCTAGCCAACGGCGTCCACCAAGGAGCGATCTAGGTTCGCTATCGGGGCTTAGCTTCTTCTAAAACCCTGCACTGGAAGAGCAAGAACTGGGCTTTGGTTACAGCAGGAATGCAAGCCGACTCTCTCCTGTAAATATGGGGTCTTAAGGTATGACACTCTAGAAGGAATGCGAAGCAGTTTTGGTTTCTCAGTGCCGCTCAGCCTAGGGCAATGAGGCAGATTTCCATGACATGTAGGATGTAAGAGAACAGATTTCCTGGAGCCGTTGGAGTGCGGAGGAAACCTAGGTCTCCCAAGGAAGAGTGCAGTGTGTTGCCCTACACTCAGCATACACAGAGTGACTGGGAAAGGTTTCCGGGCCTGGATGTTCCTTAGCAGCCCAGGGGAGCCTGCCGGAACTCTGTGTTCTAGTAGGGAATAGGGTGCCCACGCGAGGTCCTGGTGCCCTGAAAAGCTTACTAACGTTAAAAGAAAGCAGACCTAAATTTAAGCCTCAAGGACTCTGCTCCAAGCTTCCGCTTCGGCAGGCTATTCAAGGCTTTACCTTGAGGAAGGGACTCCCGTCAAGTTTCCTTTTAGCTCTAGAGCGTCTCAGGAGGAGCTCCCACCCAGGCTATGAAAGCACCCTGTTGATGGAGAGAACACTCGTTCCCTTCCCAGAGCCCTGCCTACTGCGACTAGACACCCGTCCTAAAACTGTTATTTAGGTAGTGTTAAGGCAACATGAATGGAGCATTCAAAATGGGAAAGCAAGGCCTGTGCCATCAGGTCCCTGTTTCCAGCGAACACGCAGCCTACCTCCTTGTGCTTTCTACCAGGTAAATACACACTCTAGCTACATACTGGTCCCTTCCCTGAATAACGTTTTCTTGGCACGGAGTTCTCCGTGTAGCCAACTGCCTCTCCCAAGGAAGGCTCTAGGTACGCTATCGGGGCTTAGCTTCTTCTAAAACCCTGCAGTGTAAGACGTAGAAGTGTGCTTTGCTTACAGCAGGAAAGCAAGCCGACTTTCTCCTGTAAGTATGGGGTGTTAAGGTATGACACTCTAGAAGGAATGCGAAGCAGTTTTGGTTTCTCAGTGCCGCTCAGCCTAGGGCAATGAGGCAAGATATGCATGACATGTGGGATGTAAGAGAACAGATTTCCTGGAGCCTTTGGAGTGCTGATTAAACCTAGGTCTCCCAAGGAAGAGTGCAGTGTGTTGCCCTACACTCAGCATACGCAGAGTGACTGGGAAAGGTTTCCGGGCCTGGATGTTTCTTAGCAGCCTAGTGGAGCCTGCCGGTACTAGGTGTTCTTGCAGGGAATAGGGAGCCCACGCGAGGTCCTCGGTGTCCTGAAAGCTTACTAACCTTAAAAGAAAACAAACCTAAAGCTAATGCTTCAAGGACTCTGCTCCAAGCTTCCGCTTTGGTAGGCTATTCAAGGCTTTATCTTGGGGAAAGGACTCACGTCACGTTTCCTTTTAGCTCTAGAGCGTCTCAGGAGGAGCTCCCACCCAGGCTATGAAAGCACCCTGTTGATCTAGAGAACACTCGTTCCCTTCCCAGAGCCCTGCCTACAGTGTCTAAAGGCCCGTCCTAAAACTGTAATTTAGGTAGCTTCAAGGCAGCATGAGTGGTGCATTCAAAATGGGAAAGCAAGCCTTGTGCCATCAGGTGACCGTTTCCAGCGAAAACGCAGCCTACCTCCTTGTGATTTCTACCAAGTAAATATACACTCTAGCTACACACTGACCCCTTCCTTAATAAAGTTGGTTTGGCACGGAGTTCTGCGTGTAGCCACGGCCTCCCCAAAGGAGTGCTCTAGGTACGCTATCGGGGCTTAGCCTCTTCTAAAACCCTGCAGTGTAGGAGGAAGAACTGTGCTTTGGTACCAGCAGGAACGCAAGCCGACTTTCTCCTGTAAGTATGGCATCTTAAGGTATGACTTTGTAGAAGGAATGCTAAGCAGTTTTGGTTTCTCAGTGCCGATCAGCTTAGGGCAATGAGGCAGATTGGCATGACATGTAGGAAATGAGAGAACAGATTTCCTGGAGCTGGTGGAGTGCGGAGGAAATCCAGCTCCTCCAAGGAAGAGTGCAGTGTGTTGCCCTACACTTAGCATCCAGAGAGTGACTGGGAAACTTTTCGGGGCCTGGATGTTTCCTGGCAGGTCAGGGGAGCCTGGCCGGTCCCGGTGTTCTTGCAGGGAATAGGGTGCCCACGCGAGGTCCTCGGTACCTGAAAAGCTTACTAACGTTAAAAGAAAGCAGACCTAAAATTAAGCCTCAAGTTCTCTGCTCCAAGCTTCCGCTTCGGCAGGCTGTTCAAGGCTTTACCTTGAGGAAAGGACTCCCGTCAAGTTTCCTTTTAGCTCTAGAGCGTCTCAGGAGGAGCTCCCACCCAGGCTATGAAAGCACCCTGTTGATTTAGAGAAAACACTTTCCCTTCCCAGTACACTGCCTACAGTGACAGGGACCCGTGCAAAACACTGTTATTTAGGTAGCTTCAAGGCAGCAAGAATGGAGCATTCAATATGGAAAAGCAAGCCTTGTGCCATAAATTTCCCGTTTCCAGTGAACACGCAGCCTACCTCCTTGAGATTTTACCAAGTAAATATACACTCTAGCTCCACACTGGTCCCTTCCTTGAATAAAGTTGGTTTGGCAGGGAGTTCTGCGTCTAGCCAACGGCGTCCACCAAGGAGCGATCTAGGTTCGCTATCGGGGCTTAGCTTCTTCTAAAACCCTGCACTGGAAGAGCAAGAACTGGGCTTTGGTTACAGCAGGAATGCAAGCCGACTCTCTCCTGTAAATATGGGGTCTTAAGGTATGACACTCTAGAAGGAATGCGAAGCAGTTTTGGTTTCTCAGTGCCGCTCAGCCTAGGGCAATGAGGCAGATTTCCATGACATGTAGGATGTAAGAGAACAGATTTCCTGGAGCTGTTGGAGTGCGGAGGAAACCTAGGTCTCCCAAGGAAGAGTGCAGTGTGTTGCCCTACACTCAGCATACACAGAGTGACTGGGAAAGGTTTCCGGGCCTGGATGTTCCTTAGCAGCCCAGGGGAGCCTGCCGGAACTCTGTGTTCTAGTAGGGAATAGGGTGCCCACGCGAGGTCCTGGTGCCCTGAAAAGCTTACTAACGTTAAAAGAAAGCAGACCTAAATTTAAGTCTCAAGGACTCTGCTCCAAGCTTCCGCTTCGGCAGGCTATTCAAGGCTTTACCTTGAGGAAGGGACTCCCGTCAAGTTTCCTTTTAGCTCTAGAGCGTCTCAGGAGGAGCTCCCACCCAGGCTATGAAAGCACCCTGTTGATGGAGAGAACACTCGTTCCCTTCCCAGAGCCCTGCCTACTGCGACTAGACACCCGTCCTAAAACTGTTATTTAGGTAGTGTTAAGGCAACATGAATGGAGCATTCAAAATGGGAAAGCAAGGCCTGTGCCATCAGGTCCCTGTTTCCAGCGAACACGCAGCCTACCTCCTTGTGCTTTCTACCAGGTAAATACACACTCTAGCTAAACCCTGGTCCCTTCCCTGAATAACGTTTTCTTGGCACGGAGTTCTCCGTGTAGCCAACTGCCTCTCCCAAGGAAGGCTCTAGGTACGCTATCGGGGCTTAGCTTCTTCTAAAACCCTGCAGTGTAAGACGTAGAACTGTGCTTTGCTTCCAGCAGGAAAGCAAGCCGACTTTCTCCTGTAAGTATGGGGTGTTAAGGTATGACACTCTAGAAGGAATGCGAAGCAGTTTTGGTTTCTCAGTGCCGCTCAGCCTAGGGCAATGAGGCAAGATATGCATGACATGTGGGATGTAAGAGAACAGATTTCCTGGAGCCTTTGGAGTGCTGATTAAACCTAGGTCTCCCAAGGAAGAGTGCAGTGTGTTGCCCTACACTCAGCATACGCAGAGTGACTGGGAAAGGTTTCCGGGCCTGGATGTTTCTTAGCAGCCTAGTGGAGCCTGCCGGTACTAGGTGTTCTTGCAGGGAAAAGGGAGCCCACGCGAGGTCCTCGGTGTCCTGAAAGCTTACTAACCTTTAAAGAAAACAAACCTAAAGCTAATGCTTCAAGGACTCTGCTCCAAGCTTCCGCTTTGGTAGGCTATTCAAGGCTTTATCTTGGGGAAAGGACTCACGTCACGTTTCCTTTTAGCTCTAGAGCGTCTCAGGAGGAGCTCCCACCCAGGCTATGAAAGCACCCTGTTGATCTAGAGAACACTCGTTCCCTTCCCAGAGCACTGCCTACAGTGTCTAAAGGCCCGTCCTAAAACTGTAATTTAGGTAGCTTCAAGGCAGCATGAGTGGTGCATTCAAAATGGGAAAGCAAGCCTTGTGCCATCAGGTGACCGTTTCCAGCGAAAACGCAGCCTACCTCCTTGTGATTTCTACCAAGTAAATATACACTCTAGCTACACACTGGCCCCTTCCTTAATAAAGTTGGTTTGGCACGGAGTTCTGCGTGTAGCCACGGCCTCCCCAAAGGAGCGCTCTAGGTACGCTATCGGGGCTTAGCCTCTTCTAAAACCCTGCAGTGTAGGAGGAAGAACTGTGCTTTGGTACCAGCAGGAACGCAAGCCGACTTTCTCCTGTAAGTATGGCATCTTAAGGTATGACTTTGTAGAAGGAATGCTAAGCAGTTTTGGTTTCTCAGTGCCGATCAGCTTAGGGCAATGAGGCAGATTGGCATGACATGTAGGAAATGAGAGAACAGATTTCCTGGAGCTGGTGGAGTGCGGAGGAAATCCAGCTCCTCCAAGGAAGAGTGCAGTGTGTTGCCCTACACTTAGCATCCAGAGGGTGACTGGGAAACTTTTCCGTGCCTGGATGTTTCCTGGCAGGCCAGGGGAGCCTGGCCGGTCCCGGTGTTCTTGCAGGGAATAGGGTGCCCACGCGAGGTCCTCGGCACCTGAAAAGCTTACTAACGTTAAAAGAAAGCAGACCTGAAATTAAGCCTCAGGTTCTCTGCTCCAAGCTTCCGCTTCGGCAGGCTATTCAAGGCTTTACCTTGAGGAAAGGACTCCCGTCAAGTTTCCTTTTAGCTCTAGAGCGTCTCAGGAGGAGCTCCCACCCAGGCTATGAAAGCACCCTGTTGATTTAGAGAAAACTCTTTCCCTTCCCAGGACACTGCCTATAGAGACAAGGGACCCGTCCAAAACACTCTTATTTAAGTATCTTCAAGGCAGCAAGAATGGAGCATTCAATATGGAAAAGCAAGTCTTGTGCCATAAATTCCCCGTTTCCAATGAACACGCAGCCTACCTCCTTGTGATTTCGACCAAGTAAATATACACTCTAGCTCCACACGGGTCCCTTCCTTGAATAAAGTTGGTTTGGCAGGGAGTTCTGCGTCTAGCCAACGGCGTCCACCAAGGAGCGATCTAGGTTCGCTATCGGGGCTTAGCTTCTTCTAAAACCCTGCACTGTAAGAGGAAGAACTGGGCTTTGGTTACAGCAGGAACGAAGCCGACTTTCTCCTGTAAATATGGGATCTTAAGGTATGACACTCTAGAAGGAATGCGAAGCAGTTTTGGTTTCTCAGTGTCGCTCAGCCTAGGGCAAGGAGGCAGATTTGCATGACATGTAGGTTGTAAGAGAAGAGATTTCCTGGAGCCTTTGGAGTGCTGAGGAAACCTAGGTCTCCCAAGGAAGAGTGCAGTGTGTTACCCTACACTCAGCATACACAGAATGACTGGGAAAGGTTTCCGGGCCTGGATGTTTCTTAGCAGGCCAGGGGAGCCTGCCGGAACTCGGTGTTCTAGCAGGGAATAGGGTGCCCACGCGAGGTCCTGGTGCCCTGAAAAGCTTACTAACGTTAAAAGAAAGCAGACCTAAATTTAAGCCTCAAGGACTCTGCTCCATGCTTCCTCTTCGGCAGGCTATTCAAGGCTTTACCTTGAGGAAGGGACTCCCGTCAAGTTTCCTTTTAGCTCTAGAGCGTCTCAGGAGGAGCTCCCACCCAGGCTATGAAAGCACCCTGTTGATGGAGAGAACACTCGTTCCCTTCCCAGAGCCCTGCCTACTGCGACTAGACACCCGTCCTAAAACTGTTATTTAGGTAGTGTTAAGGCAACATGAATGGAGCATTCAAAATGGGAAAGCAAGGCCTGTGCCATCAGGTCCCTGTTTCCAGCGAACACGCAGCCTACCTCCTTGTGCTTTCTACCAGGTAAATACACACTCTAGCTACATACTGGTCCCTTCCCTGAATAAAGTTTTCTTGGCACGGAGTTCTCCGTGTAGCCAACTGCCTCTCCCAAGGAAGGCTCTAGGTACGCTATCGGGGCTTAGCTTCTTCTAAAACCCTGCAGTGTAAGACGTAGAAGTGTGCTTTGCTTCCAGCAGGAAAGCAAGCCGACTTTCTCCTGTAAGTATGGGGTGTTAAGGTATGACACTCTAGAAGGAATGCGAAGCAGTTTTGGTTTCTCAGTGCCGCTCAGCCTAGGGCAATGAGGCAAGATATGCATGACATGTGGGATGTAAGAGAACAGATTTCCTGGAGCCTTTGGAGTGCTGATTAAACCTAGGTCTCCCAAGGAAGAGTGCAGTGTGTTGCCCTACACTCAGCATACGCAGAGTGACTGGGAAAGTTTCCGGGCCTGGATGTTTCTTAGCAGCCTAGTGGAGGCTGCCGGTACTAGGTGTTCTTGCAGGGAATAGGGAGCCCACGCGAGGTCCTCGGTGTCCTGAAAGCTTACTAACCTTAAAAGAAAACAAACCTAAAGCTAATGCTTCAAGGACTCTGCTCCAAGCTTCCGCTTTGGTAGGCTATTCAAGGCTTTATCTTGGGGAAAGGACTCACGTCACGTTTCCTTTTAGCTCTAGAGCGTCTCAGGAGGAGCTCCCACCCAGGCTATGAAAGCACCCTGTTGATCTAGAGAACACTCGTTCCCTTCCCAGAGCCCTGCCTACAGTGTCTAAAGGCCCGTCCTAAAACTGTAATTTAGGTAGCTTCAAGGCAGCATGAGTGGTGCATTCAAAATGGGAAAGCAAGCCTTGTGCCATCAGGTGACCGTTTCCAGCGAAAACGCAGCCTACCTCCTTGTGATTTCTACCAAGTAAATATACACTCTAGCTACACACTGGCCCCTTCCTTAATAAAGTTGGTTTGGCACGGAGTTCTGCGTGTAGCCACGGCCTCCCCAAAGGAGCGCTCTAGGTACGCTATCGGGGCTTAGCCTCTTCGAAAACCCTGCAGTGTAGGAGGAAGAACTGTGCTTTGGTACCAGCAGGAACGCAAGCCGACTTTCTCCTGTAAGTATGGCATCTTAAGGTATGACTTTGTAGAAGGAATGCTAAGCAGTTTTGGTTTCTCAGTGCCGATCAGCTTAGGGCAATGAGGCAGATTGGCATGACATGTAGGAAATGAGAGAACAGATTTCCTGGAGCTGGTGGAGTGCGGAGGAAATCCAGCTCCTCCAAGGAAGAGTGCAGTGTGTTGCCCTACACTTAGCATCCAGAGAGTGACTGGGAAACTTTTCCGGGCCTGGATGTTTCCTGGCAGGCCAGGGGAGCCTGGCCGGTGCCGGTGTTCTTGCAGGGAATAGGGTGCCCACGCGAGGTCCTCGGTACCTGAAAAGCTTACTAACGTTAAAAGAAAGCAGACCTAAAATTAAGCCTCAAGTTCTCTGCTCCAAGCTTCCGCTTCGGCAGGCTGTTCAAGGCTTTACCTTGAGGAAAGGACTCCCGTCAAGTTTCCTTTTAGCTCTAGAGCCTCTCAGGAGGAGCTCCCACCCAGGCTATGAAAGCACCCTGTTGATTTAGAGAAAACACTTTCCCTTCCCAGTACACTGCCTACAGTGACAGGGACCCGTGCAAAACACTGTTATTTAGGTAGCTTCAAGGCAGCAAGAATGGAGCATTCAATATGGAAAAGCAAGCCTTGTGCCATAAATTTCCCGTTTCCAGTGAACACGCAGCCTACCTCCTTGAGATTTTACCAAGTAAATATACACTCTAGCTCCACACTGGTCCCTTCCTTGAATAAAGTTGGTTTGGCAGGGAGTTCTGCGTCTAGCCAACGGCGTCCACCAAGGAGCGATCTAGGTTCGCTATCGGGGCTTAGCTTCTTCTAAAACCCTGCACTGGAAGAGCAAGAACTGGGCTTTGGTTACAGCAGGAATGCAAGCCGACTCTCTCCTGTAAATATGGGGTCTTAAGGTATGACACTCTAGAAGGAATGCGAAGCAGTTTTGGTTTCTCAGTGCCGCTCAGCCTAGGGCAATGAGGCAGATTTCCATGACATGTAGGATGTAAGAGAACAGATTTCCTGGAGCTGTTGGAGTGCGGAGGAAACCTAGGTCTCCCAAGGAAGAGTGCAGTGTGTTGCCCTACACTCAGCATACACAGAGTGACTGGGAAAGGTTTCCGGGCCTGGATGTTCCTTAGCAGCCCAGGGGAGCCTGCCGGAACTCTGTGTTCTAGTAGGGAATAGGGTGCCCACGCGAGGTCCTGGTGCCCTGAAAAGCTTACTAACTTTAAAAGAAAGCAGACCTAAATTTAAGCCTCAAGGACTCTGCTCCAAGCTTCCGCTTCGGCAGGCTATTCAAGGCTTTACCTTGAGGAAGGGACTCCCGTCAAGTTTCCTTTTAGCTCTAGAGCGTCTCAGGAGGAGCTCCCACCCAGGCTATGAAAGCACCCTGTTGATGGAGAGAACACTCGTTCCCTTCCCAGAGCCCTGCCTACTGCGACTAGACACCCGTCCTAAAACTGTTATTTAGGTAGTGTTAAGGCAACATGAATGGAGCATTCAAAATGGGAAAGCAAGGCCTGTGCCATCAGGTCCCTGTTTCCAGCGAACACGCAGCCTACCTCCTTGTGCTTTCTACCAGGTAAATACACACTCTAGCTAAACCCTGGTCCCTTCCCTGAATAACGTTTTCTTGGCACGGAGTTCTCCGTGTAGCCAACTGCCTCTCCCAAGGAAGGCTCTAGGTACGCTATCGGGGCTTAGCTTCTTCTAAAACCCTACAGTGTAAGACGTAGAACTGTGCTTTGCTTCCAGCAGGAAAGCAAGCCGACTTTCTCCTGTAAGTATGGGGTGTTAAGGTATGACACTCTAGAAGGAATGCGAAGCAGTTTTGGTTTCTCAGTGCCGCTCAGCCTAGGGCAATGAGGCAAGATATGCATGACATGTGGGATGTAAGAGAACAGATTTCCTGGAGCCTTTGGAGTGCTGATTAAACCTAGGTCTCCCAAGGAAGAGTGCAGTGTGTTGCCCTACACTCAGCATACGCAGAGTGACTGGGAAAGGTTTCCGGGCCTGGATGTTTCTTAGCAGCCTAGTGGAGCCTGCCGGTACTAGGTGTTCTTGCAGGGAATAGGGAGCCCACGCGAGGTCCTCGGTGTCCTGAAAGCTTACTAACCTTTAAAGAAAACAAACCTAAAGCTAATGCTTCAAGGACTCTGCTCCAAGCTTCCGCTTTGGTAGGCTATTCAAGGCTTTATCTTGGGGAAAGGACTCACGTCACGTTTCCTTTTAGCTCTAGAGCGTCTCAGGAGGAGCTCCCACCCAGGCTATGAAAGCACCCTGTTGATCTAGAGAACACTCGTTCCCTTCCCAGAGCCCTGCCTACAGTGTCTAAAGGCCCGTCCTAAAACTGTAATTTAGGTAGCTTCAAGGCAGCATGAGTGGTGCATTCAAAATGGGAAAGCAAGCCTTGTGCCATCAGGTGACCGTTTCCAGTGAAAACGCAGCCTACCTCCTTGTGATTTCTACCAAGTAAATATACACTCTAGCTACACACTGGCCCCTTCCTTAATAAAGTTGGTTTGGCACGGAGTTCTGCGTGTAGCCACGGCCTCCCCAAAGGAGCGCTCTAGGTACGCTATCGGGGCTTAGCCTCTTCGAAAACCCTGCAGTGTAGGAGGAAGAACTGTGCTTTGGTACCAGCAGGAACGCAAGCCGACTTTCTCCTGTAAGTATGGCATCTTAAGGTATGACTTTGTAGAAGGAATGCTAAGCAGTTTTGGTTTCTCAGTGCCGATCAGCTTAGGGCAATGAGGCAGATTGGCATGACATGTAGGAAATGAGAGAACAGATTTCCTGGAGCTGGTGGAGTGCGGAGGAAATCCAGCTCCTCCAAGGAAGAGTGCAGTGTGTTGCCCTACACTTAGCATCCAGAGAGTTACTGGGAAACTTTTCCGGGCCTGGATGTTTCCTGGCAGGCCAGGGGAGCCTGGCCGGTGCCGGTGTTCTTGCAGGGAATAGGGTGCCCACGCGAGGTCCTCGGTACCTGAAAAGCTTACTAACGTTAAAAGAAAGCAGACCTAAAATTAAGCCTCAGGTTCTCTGCTCCAAGCTTCCGCTTCGGCAGGCTGTTCAAGGCTTTACCTTGAGGAAAGGACTCCCGTCAAGTTTCCTTTTAGCTCTAGAGCCTCTCAGGAGGAGCTCCCACCCAGGCTATGAAAGCACCCTGTTGATTTAGAGAAAACACTTTCCCTTCCCAGTACACTGCCTACAGTGACAGGGACCCGTGCAAAACACTGTTATTTAGGTAGCTTCAAGGCAGCAAGAATGGAGCATTCAATATGGAAAAGCAAGCCTTGTGCCATAAATTTCCCGTTTCCAGTGAACACGCAGCCTACCTCCTTCAGATTTTACCAAGTAAATATACACTCTAGCTCCACACTGGTCCCTTCCTTGAATAAAGTTGGTTTGGCAGGGAGTTCTGCGTCTAGCCAACGGCGTCCACCAAGGAGCGATCTAGGTTCGCTATCGGGGCTTAGCTTCTTCTAAAACCCTGCACTGGAAGAGCAAGAACTGGGCTTTGGTTACAGCAGGAACGCAAGCCGACTCTCTCCTGTAAATATGGGGTCTTAAGGTATGACACTCTAGAAGGAATGCGATGCAGTTTTGGTTTCTCAGTGCCGCTCAGCCTAGGGCAATGAGGCAGATTTCCATGACATGTAGGATGTACGAGAACAGATTTCCTGGAGCCTTTGGAGTGCTGAGGAAACCTTGGTCTCCCAAGGAAGAGTGCAGTGTGTTGCCCTACACTCAGCATACACAGAGTGACTGGGAAAGGTTTCCGGGCCTGGATGTTCCTTAGCAGCCCAGGGGAGCCTGCCGGAACTCTGTGTTCTAGTAGGGAATAGGGTGCCCACGCGAGGTCCTGGTGCCCTGAAAAGCTTACTAACGTTAAAAGAAAGCAGACCTAAATTTAAGCCTCAAGGACTCTGCTCCAAGCTTCCGCTTCGGCAGGCTATTCAAGGCTTTACCTTGAGGAAGGGACTCCCGTCAAGTTTCCTTTTAGCTCTAGAGCGTCTCAGGAGGAGCTCCCACCCAGGCTATGAAAGCACCCTGTTGATGGAGAGAACACTCGTTCCCTTCCCAGAGCCCTGCCTACTGCGACTAGACACCCGTCCTAAAACTGTTATTTAGGTAGTGTTAAGGCAACATGAATGGAGCATTCAAAATGGGAAAGCAAGGCCTGTGCCATCAGGTCCCTGTTTCCAGCGAACACGCAGCCTACCTCCTTGTGCTTTCTACCAGGTAAATACACACTCTAGCTACATACTGGTCCCTTCCCTGAATAAAGTTTTCTTGGCACGGAGTTCTCCGTGTAGCCAACTGCCTCTCCCAAGGAAGGCTCTAGGTACGCTATCGGGGCTTAGCTTCTTCTAAAACCCTGCAGTGTAAGACGTAGAAGTGTGCTTTGCTTCCAGCAGGAAAGCAAGCCGACTTTCTCCTGTAAGTATGGGGTGTTAAGGTATGACACTCTAGAAGGAATGCGAAGCAGTTTTGGTTTCTCAGTGCCGCTCAGCCTAGGGCAATGAGGCAAGATATGCATGACATGTGGGATGTAAGAGAACAGATTTCCTGGAGCCTTTGGAGTGCTGATTAAACCTAGGTCTCCCAAGGAAGAGTGCAGTGTGTTGCCCTACACTCAGCATACGCAGAGTGACTGGGAAAGGTTTCCGGGCCTGGATGTTTCTTAGCAGCCTAGTGGAGGCTGCCGGTACTAGGTGTTCTTGCAGGGAATAGGGAGCCCACGCGAGGTCCTCGGTGTCCTGAAAGCTTACTAACCTTAAAAGAAAACAAACCTAAAGCTAATGCTTCAAGGACTCTGCTCCAAGCTTCCGCTTTGGTAGGCTATTCAAGGCTTTATCTTGGGGAAAGGACTCACGTCACGTTTCCTTTTAGCTCTAGAGCGTCTCAGGAGGAGCTCCCACCCAGGCTATGAAAGCACCCTGTTGATCTAGAGAACACTCGTTCCCTTCCCAGAGCCCTGCCTACAGTGTCTAAAGGCCCGTCCTAAAACTGTAATTTAGGTAGCTTCAAGGCAGCATGAGTGGTGCATTCAAAATGGGAAAGCAAGCCTTGTGCCATCAGGTGACCGTTTCCAGCGAAAACGCAGCCTACCTCCTTGTGATTTCTACCAAGTAAATATACACTCTAGCTACACACTGGCCCCTTCCTTAATAAAGTTGGTTTGGCACGGAGTTCTGCGTGTAGCCACGGCCTCCCCAAAGGAGCGCTCTAGGTACGCTATCGGGGCTTAGCCTCTTCTAAAACCCTGCAGTGTAGGAGGAAGAACTGTGCTTTGGTACCAGCAGGAACGCAAGCCGACTTTCTCCTGTAAGTATGGCATCTTAAGGTATGACTTTGTAGAAGGAATGCTAAGCAGTTTTGGTTTCTCAGTGCCGATCAGCTTAGGGCAATGAGGCAGATTGGCATGACATGTAGGAAATGAGAGAACAGATTTCCTGGAGCTGGTGGAGTGCGGAGGAAATCCAGCTCCTCCAAGGAAGAGTGCAGTGTGTTGCCCTACACTTAGCATCCAGAGAGTGACTGGGAAACTTTTCCGGGCCTGGATGTTTCCTGGCAGGCCAGGGGAGCCTGGCCGGTCCCGGTGTTCTTGCAGGGAATAGGGTGCCCACGCGAGGTCCTCGGTACCTGAAAAGCTTACTAACGTTAAAAGAAAGCAGACCTAAAATTAAGCCTCAAGTTCTCTGCTCCAAGCTTCCGCTTCGGCAGGCTGTTCAAGGCTTTACCTTGAGGAAAGGACTCCCGTCAAGTTTCCTTTTAGCTCTAGAGCGTCTCAGGAGGAGCTCCCACCCAGGCTATGAAAGCACCCTGTTGATTTAGAGAAAACACTTTCCCTTCCCAGTACACTGCCTACAGTGACAGGGACCCGTGCAAAACACTGTTATTTAGGTAGCTTCAAGGCAGCAAGAATGGAGCATTCAATATGGAAAAGCAAGCCTTGTGCCATAAATTTCCCGTTTCCAGTGAACACGCAGCTTACCTCCTTCAGATTTTACCAAGTAAATATACACTCTAGCTCCACACTGGTCCCTTCCTTGAATAAAGTTGGTTTGGCAGGGAGTTCTGCGTCTAGCCAACGGCGTCCACCAAGGAGCGATCTAGGTTCGCTATCGGGGCTTAGCTTCTTCTAAAACCCTGCACTGGAAGAGCAAGAACTGGGCTTTGGTTACAGCAGGAATGCAAGCCGACTCTCTCCTGTAAATATGGGGTCTTAAGGTATGACACTCTAGAAGGAATGCGAAGCAGTTTTGGTTTCTCAGTGCCGCTCAGCCTAGGGCAATGAGGCAGATTTCCATGACATGTAGGATGTAAGAGAACAGATTTCCTGGAGCTGTTGGAGTGCGGAGGAAACCTAGGTCTCCCAAGGAAGAGTGCAGTGTGTTGCCCTACACTCAGCATACACAGAGTGACTGGGAAAGGTTTCCGGGCCTGGATGTTCCTTAGCAGCCCAGGGGAGCCTGCCGGAACTCTGTGTTCTAGTAGGGAATAGGGTGCCCACGCGAGGTCCTGGTGCCCTGAAAAGCTTACTAACGTTAAAAGAAAGCAGACCTAAATTTAAGCCTCAAGGACTCTGCTCCAAGCTTCCGCTTCGGCAGGCTATTCAAGGCTTTACCTTGAGGAAGGGACTCCCGTCAAGTTTCCTTTTAGCTCTAGAGCGTCTCAGGAGGAGCTCCCACCCAGGCTATGAAAGCACCCTGTTGATGGAGAGAACACTCGTTCCCTTCCCAGAGCCCTGCCTACTGCGACTAGACACCCGTCCTAAAACTGTTATTTAGGTAGTGTTAAGGCAACATGAATGGAGCATTCAAAATGGGAAAGCAAGGCCTGTGCCATCAGGTCCCTGTTTCCAGCGAACACGCAGCCTACCTCCTTGTGCTTTCTACCAGGTAAATACACACTCTAGCTAAACCCTGGTCCCTTCCCTGAATAACGTTTTCTTGGCACGGAGTTCTCCGTGTAGCCAACTGCCTCTCCCAAGGAAGGCTCTAGGTACGCTATCGGGGCTTAGCTTCTTCTAAAACCCTGCAGTGTAAGACGTAGAAGTGTGCTTTGCTTCCAGCAGGAGAGCAAGCCGACTTTCTCCTGTAAGTATGGGGTGTTAAGGTATGACACTCTAGAAGGAATGTGAAGCAGTTTTGGTTTCTCAGTGCCGCTCAGCCTAGGGCAATGAGGCAAGATATGCATGACATGTGGGATGTAAGAGAACAGATTTCCTGGAGCCTTTGGAGTGCTGATTAAACCTAGGTCTCCCAAGGAAGAGTGCAGTGTGTTGCCCTACACTCAGCATACGCAGAGTGACTGGGAAAGGTTTCCGGGCCTGGATGTTTCTTAGCAGCCTAGTGGAGCCTGCCGGTACTAGGTGTTCTTGCAGGGAATAGGGAGCCCACGCGAGGTCCTCGGTGTCCTGAAAGCTTACTAACCTTAAAAGAAAACAAACCTAAAGCTAATGCTTCAAGGACTCTGCTCCAAGCTTCCGCTTTGGTAGGCTATTCAAGGCTTTATCTTGGGGAAAGGACTCACGTCACGTTTCCTTTTAGCTCTAGAGCGTCTCAGGAGGAGCTCCCACCCAGGCTATGAAAGCACCCTGTTGATCTAGAGAACACTCGTTCCCTTCCCAGAGCCCTGCCTACAGTGTCTAAAGGCCCGTCCTAAAACTGTAATTTAGGTAGCTTCAAGGCAGCATGAGTGGTGCATTCAAAATGGGAAAGCAAGCCTTGTGCCATCAGGTGACCGTTTCCAGCGAAAACGCAGCCTACCTCCTTGTGATTTCTACCAAGTAAATATACACTCTAGCTACACACTGACCCCTTCCTTAATAAAGTTGGTTTGGCACGGAGTTCTGCGTGTAGCCACGGCCTCCCCAAAGGAGTGCTCTAGGTACGCTATCGGGGCTTAGCCTCTTCTAAAACCCTGCAGTGTAGGAGGAAGAACTGTGCTTTGGTACCAGCAGGAACGCAAGCCGACTTTCTCCTGTAAGTATGGCATCTTAAGGTATGACTTTGTAGAAGGAATGCTAAGCAGTTTTGGTTTCTCAGTGCCGATCAGCTTAGGGCAATGAGGCAGATTGGCATGACATGTAGGAAATGAGAGAACAGATTTCCTGGAGCTGGTGGAGTGCGGAGGAAATCCAGCTCCTCCAAGGAAGAGTGCAGTGTGTTGCCCTACACTTAGCATCCAGAGAGTGACTGGGAAACTTTTCGGGGCCTGGATGTTTCCTGGCAGGTCAGGGGAGCCTGGCCGGTCCCGGTGTTCTTGCAGGGAATAGGGTGCCCACGCGAGGTCCTCGGTACCTGAAAAGCTTACTAACGTTAAAAGAAAGCAGACCTAAAATTAAGCCTCAAGTTCTCTGCTCCAAGCTTCCGCTTCGGCAGGCTGTTCAAGGCTTTACCTTGAGGAAAGGACTCCCGTCAAGTTTCCTTTTAGCTCTAGAGCGTCTCAGGAGGAGCTCCCACCCAGGCTATGAAAGCACCCTGTTGATTTAGAGAAAACACTTTCCCTTCCCAGTACACTGCCTACAGTGACAGGGACCCGTGCAAAACACTGTTATTTAGGTAGCTTCAAGGCAGCAAGAATGGAGCATTCAATATGGAAAAGCAAGCCTTGTGCCATAAATTTCCCGTTTCCAGTGAACACGCAGCCTACCTCCTTGAGATTTTACCAAGTAAATATACACTCTAGCTCCACACTGGTCCCTTCCTTGAATAAAGTTGGTTTGGCAGGGAGTTCTGCGTCTAGCCAACGGCGTCCACCAAGGAGCGATCTAGGTTCGCTATCGGGGCTTAGCTTCTTCTAAAACCCTGCACTGGAAGAGCAAGAACTGGGCTTTGGTTACAGCAGGAATGCAAGCCGACTCTCTCCTGTAAATATGGGGTCTTAAGGTATGACACTCTAGAAGGAATGCGAAGCAGTTTTGGTTTCTCAGTGCCGCTCAGCCTAGGGCAATGAGGCAGATTTCCATGACATGTAGGATGTAAGAGAACAGATTTCCTGGAGCTGTTGGAGTGCGGAGGAAACCTAGGTCTCCCAAGGAAGAGTGCAGTGTGTTGCCCTACACTCAGCATACACAGAGTGACTGGGAAAGGTTTCCGGGCCTGGATGTTCCTTAGCAGCCCAGGGGAGCCTGCCGGAACTCTGTGTTCTAGTAGGGAATAGGGTGCCCACGCGAGGTCCTGGTGCCCTGAAAAGCTTACTAACGTTAAAAGAAAGCAGACCTAAATTTAAGTCTCAAGGACTCTGCTCCAAGCTTCCGCTTCGGCAGGCTATTCAAGGCTTTACCTTGAGGAAGGGACTCCCGTCAAGTTTCCTTTTAGCTCTAGAGCGTCTCAGGAGGAGCTCCCACCCAGGCTATGAAAGCACCCTGTTGATGGAGAGAACACTCGTTCCCTTCCCAGAGCCCTGCCTACTGCGACTAGACACCCGTCCTAAAACTGTTATTTAGGTAGTGTTAAGGCAACATGAATGGAGCATTCAAAATGGGAAAGCAAGGCCTGTGCCATCAGGTCCCTGTTTCCAGCGAACACGCAGCCTACCTCCTTGTGCTTTCTACCAGGTAAATACACACTCTAGCTAAACCCTGGTCCCTTCCCTGAATAACGTTTTCTTGGCACGGAGTTCTCCGTGTAGCCAACTGCCTCTCCCAAGGAAGGCTCTAGGTACGCTATCGGGGCTTAGCTTCTTCTAAAACCCTGCAGTGTAAGACGTAGAACTGTGCTTTGCTTCCAGCAGGAAAGCAAGCCGACTTTCTCCTGTAAGTATGGGGTGTTAAGGTATGACACTCTAGAAGGAATGCGAAGCAGTTTTGGTTTCTCAGTGCCGCTCAGCCTAGGGCAATGAGGCAAGATATGCATGACATGTGGGATGTAAGAGAACAGATTTCCTGGAGCCTTTGGAGTGCTGATTAAACCTAGGTCTCCCAAGGAAGAGTGCAGTGTGTTGCCCTACACTCAGCATACGCAGAGTGACTGGGAAAGGTTTCCGGGCCTGGATGTTTCTTAGCAGCCTAGTGGAGCCTGCCGGTACTAGGTGTTCTTGCAGGGAAAAGGGAGCCCACGCGAGGTCCTCGGTGTCCTGAAAGCTTACTAACCTTTAAAGAAAACAAACCTAAAGCTAATGCTTCAAGGACTCTGCTCCAAGCTTCCGCTTTGGTAGGCTATTCAAGGCTTTATCTTGGGGAAAGGACTCACGTCACGTTTCCTTTTAGCTCTAGAGCGTCTCAGGAGGAGCTCCCACCCAGGCTATGAAAGCACCCTGTTGATCTAGAGAACACTCGTTCCCTTCCCAGAGCCCTGCCTACAGTGTCTAAAGGCCCGTCCTAAAACTGTAATTTAGGTAGCTTCAAGGCAGCATGAGTGGTGCATTCAAAATGGGAAAGCAAGCCTTGTGCCATCAGGTGACCGTTTCCAGCGAAAACGCAGCCTACCTCCTTGTGATTTCTACCAAGTAAATATACACTCTAGCTACACACTGGCCCCTTCCTTAATAAAGTTGGTTTGGCACGGAGTTCTGCGTGTAGCCACGGCCTCCCCAAAGGAGCGCTCTAGGTACGCTATCGGGGCTTAGCCTCTTCTAAAACCCTGCAGTGTAGGAGGAAGAACTGTGCTTTGGTACCAGCAGGAACGCAAGCCGACTTTCTCCTGTAAGTATGGCATCTTAAGGTATGACTTTGTAGAAGGAATGCTAAGCAGTTTTGGTTTCTCAGTGCCGATCAGCTTAGGGCAATGAGGCAGATTGGCATGACATGTAGGAAATGAGAGAACAGATTTCCTGGAGCTGGTGGAGTGCGGAGGAAATCCAGCTCCTCCAAGGAAGAGTGCAGTGTGTTGCCCTACACTTAGCATCCAGAGGGTGACTGGGAAACTTTTCCGTGCCTGGATGTTTCCTGGCAGGCCAGGGGAGCCTGGCCGGTCCCGGTGTTCTTGCAGGGAATAGGGTGCCCACGCGAGGTCCTCGGCACCTGAAAAGCTTACTAACGTTAAAAGAAAGCAGACCTGAAATTAAGCCTCAGGTTCTCTGCTCCAAGCTTCCGCTTCGGCAGGCTATTCAAGGCTTTACCTTGAGGAAAGGACTCCCGTCAAGTTTCCTTTTAGCTCTAGAGCGTCTCAGGAGGAGCTCCCACCCAGGCTATGAAAGCACCCTGTTGATTTAGAGAAAACTCTTTCCCTTCCCAGGACACTGCCTATAGAGACAAGGGACCCGTCCAAAACACTCTTATTTAAGTATCTTCAAGGCAGCAAGAATGGAGCATTCAATATGGAAAAGCAAGTCTTGTGCCATAAATTCCCCGTTTCCAATGAACACGCAGCCTACCTCCTTGTGATTTCGACCAAGTAAATATACACTCTAGCTCCACACGGGTCCCTTCCTTGAATAAAGTTGGTTTGGCAGGGAGTTCTGCGTCTAGCCAACGGCGTCCACCAAGGAGCGATCTAGGTTCGCTATCGGGGCTTAGCTTCTTCTAAAACCCTGCACTGTAAGAGGAAGAACTGGGCTTTGGTTACAGCAGGAACGAAGCCGACTTTCTCCTGTAAATATGGGATCTTAAGGTATGACACTCTAGAAGGAATGCGAAGCAGTTTTGGTTTCTCAGTGTCGCTCAGCCTAGGGCAAGGAGGCAGATTTGCATGACATGTAGGTTGTAAGAGAAGAGATTTCCTGGAGCCTTTGGAGTGCTGAGGAAACCTAGGTCTCCCAAGGAAGAGTGCAGTGTGTTGCCCTACACTCAGCATACACAGAGTGACTGGGAAAGGTTTCCGGGCCTGGATGTTTCTTAGCAGGCCAGGGGAGCCTGCCGGAACTCGGTGTTCTAGCAGGGAATAGGGTGCCCACGCGAGGTCCTGGTGCCCTGAAAAGCTTACTAACGTTAAAAGAAAGCAGACCTAAATTTAAGCCTCAAGGACTCTGCTCCATGCTTCCTCTTCGGCAGGCTATTCAAGGCTTTACCTTGAGGAAGGGACTCCCGTCAAGTTTCCTTTTAGCTCTAGAGCGTCTCAGGAGGAGCTCCCACCCAGGCTATGAAAGCACCCTGTTGATGGAGAGAACACTCGTTCCCTTCCCAGAGCCCTGCCTACTGCGACTAGACACCCGTCCTAAAACTGTTATTTAGGTAGTGTTAAGGCAACATGAATGGAGCATTCAAAATGGGAAAGCAAGGCCTGTGCCATCAGGTCCCTGTTTCCAGCGAACACGCAGCCTACCTCCTTGTGCTTTCTACCAGGTAAATACACACTCTAGCTACATACTGGTCCCTTCCCTGAATAAAGTTTTCTTGGCACGGAGTTCTCCGTGTAGCCAACTGCCTCTCCCAAGGAAGGCTCTAGGTACGCTATCGGGGCTTAGCTTCTTCTAAAACCCTGCAGTGTAAGACGTAGAAGTGTGCTTTGCTTCCAGCAGGAAAGCAAGCCGACTTTCTCCTGTAAGTATGGGGTGTTAAGGTATGACACTCTAGAAGGAATGCGAAGCAGTTTTGGTTTCTCAGTGCCGCTCAGCCTAGGGCAATGAGGCAAGATATGCATGACATGTGGGATGTAAGAGAACAGATTTCCTGGAGCCTTTGGAGTGCTGATTAAACCTAGGTCTCCCAAGGAAGAGTGCAGTGTGTTGCCCTACACTCAGCATACGCAGAGTGACTGGGAAAGTTTCCGGGCCTGGATGTTTCTTAGCAGCCTAGTGGAGGCTGCCGGTACTAGGTGTTCTTGCAGGGAATAGGGAGCCCACGCGAGGTCCTCGGTGTCCTGAAAGCTTACTAACCTTAAAAGAAAACAAACCTAAAGCTAATGCTTCAAGGACTCTGCTCCAAGCTTCCGCTTTGGTAGGCTATTCAAGGCTTTATCTTGGGGAAAGGACTCACGTCACGTTTCCTTTTAGCTCTAGAGCGTCTCAGGAGGAGCTCCCACCCAGGCTATGAAAGCACCCTGTTGATCTAGAGAACACTCGTTCCCTTCCCAGAGCCCTGCCTACAGTGTCTAAAGGCCCGTCCTAAAACTGTAATTTAGGTAGCTTCAAGGCAGCATGAGTGGTGCATTCAAAATGGGAAAGCAAGCCTTGTGCCATCAGGTGACCGTTTCCAGCGAAAACGCAGCCTACCTCCTTGTGATTTCTACCAAGTAAATATACACTCTAGCTACACACTGACCCCTTCCTTAATAAAGTTGGTTTGGCACGGAGTTCTGCGTGTAGCCACGGCCTCCCCAAAGGAGCGCTCTAGGTACGCTATCGGGGCTTAGCCTCTTCTAAAACCCTGCAGTGTAGGAGGAAGAACTGTGCTTTGGTACCAGCAGGAACGCAAGCCGACTTTCTCCTGTAAGTATGGCATCTTAAGGTATGACTTTGTAGAAGGAATGCTAAGCAGTTTTGGTTTCTCAGTGCCGATCAGCTTAGGGCAATGAGGCAGATTGGCATGACATGTAGGAAATGAGAGAACAGATTTCCTGGAGCTGGTGGAGTGCGGAGGAAATCCAGCTCCTCCAAGGAAGAGTGCAGTGTGTTGCCCTACACTTAGCATCCAGAGAGTGACTGGGAAACTTTTCCGGGCCTGGATGTTTCCTGGCAGGCCAGGGGAGCCTGGCCGGTCCCGGTGTTCTTGCAGGGAATAGGGTGCCCACGCGAGGTCCTCGGTACCTGAAAAGCTTACTAACGTTAAAAGAAAGCAGACCTAAAATTAAGCCTCAAGTTCTCTGCTCCAAGCTTCCGCTTCGGCAGGCTGTTCAAGGCTTTACCTTGAGGAAAGGACTCCCGTCAAGTTTCCTTTTAGCTCTAGAGCGTCTCAGGAGGAGCTCCCACCCAGGCTATGAAAGCACCCTGTTGATTTAGAGAAAACTCTTTCCCTTCCCAGTACACTGCCTACAGTGACAGGGACCCGTGCAAAACACTGTTATTTAGGTAGCTTCAAGGCAGCAAGAATGGAGCATTCAATATGGAAAAGCAAGCCTTGTGCCATAAATTCCCCGTTTCCAGTGAACACGCAGCCTACCTCCTTGAGATTTTACCAAGTAAATATACACTCTAGCTCCACACTGGTCCCTTCCTTGAATAAAGTTGGTTTGGCAGGGAGTTCTGCGTCTAGCCAACGCCCTCCACCAAGGAGCGATCTAGGTTCGCTATCGGGGCTTAGCTTCTTCTAAAACCCTGCACTGTAAGAGGAAGAACAGGGCTTTGGTTACAGCAGGAACGAAGCCGACTTTCTCCTGTAAATATGGGATCTTAAGGTATGACACTCTAGAAGGAATGCGAAGCAGTTTTGGTTTCTCAGTGTCGCTCAGCCTAGGGCAAGGAGGCAGATTTGCATGACATGTAGGTTGTAAGAGAAGAGATTTCCTGGAGCCTTTGGAGTGCTGAGGAAACCTAGGTCTCCCAAGGAAGAGTGCAGTGTGTTGCCCTACACTCAGCATACACAGAGTGACTGGGAAAGGTTTCCGGGCCTGGATGTTTCTTAGCAGGCCAGGGGAGCCTGCCGGAACTCGGTGTTCTAGCAGGGAATAGGGTGCCCACGCGAGGTCCTGGTGCCCTGAAAAGCTTACTAACGTTAAAAGAAAGCAGACCTAAATTTAAGCCTCAAGGACTCTGCTCCATGCTTCCTCTTCGGCAGGCTATTCAAGGCTTTACCTTGAGGAAGGGACTCCCGTCAAGTTTCCTTTTAGCTCTAGAGCGTCTCAGGAGGAGCTCCCACCCAGGCTATGAAAGCACCCTGTTGATGGAGAGAACACTCGTTCCCTTCCCAGAGCCCTGCCTACTGCGACTAGACACCCGTCCTAAAACTGTTATTTAGGTAGTGTTAAGGCAACATGAATGGAGCATTCAAAATGGGAAAGCAAGGCCTGTGCCATCAGGTCCCTGTTTCCAGCGAACACGCAGCCTACCTCCTTGTGCTTTCTACCAGGTAAATACACACTCTAGCTACATACTGGTCCCTTCCCTGAATAAAGTTTTCTTGGCACGGAGTTCTCCGTGTAGCCAACTGCCTCTCCCAAGGAAGGCTCTAGGTACGCTATCGGGGCTTAGCTTCTTCTAAAACCCTGCAGTGTAAGACGTAGAAGTGTGCTTTGCTTACAGCAGGAAAGCAAGCCGACTTTCTCCTGTAAGTATGGGGTCTTAAGGTATGACACTCTAGAAGTAATGCGAAGCAGTTCTGGTTTCTCAGTGCCGCTCAGCCTAGGGCAATGAGGCAGATTTCCATGACATGTAGGATGTAAGAGAACAGATTTCCTGGAGCTGTTGGAGTGCGGAGGAAACCTAGGTCTCCCAAGGAAGAGTGCAGTGTGTTGCCCTACACTCAGCATACACAGAGTGACTGGGAAAGGTTTCCGGGCCTGGATGTTCCTTAGCAGCCCAGGGGAGCCTGCCGGAACTCTGTGTTCTAGTAGGGAATAGGGTGCCCACGCGAGGTCCTGGTGCCCTGAAAAGCTTACTAACGTTAAAAGAAAGCAGACCTAAATTTAAGTCTCAAGGACTCTGCTCCAAGCTTCCGCTTCGGCAGGCTATTCAAGGCTTTACCTTGAGGAAGGGACTCCCGTCAAGTTTCCTTTTAGCTCTAGAGCGTCTCAGGAGGAGCTCCCACCCAGGCTATGAAAGCACCCTGTTGATGGAGAGAACACTCGTTCCCTTCCCAGAGCCCTGCCTACTGCGACTAGACACCCGTCCTAAAACTGTTATTTAGGTAGTGTTAAGGCAACATGAATGGAGCATTCAAAATGGGAAAGCAAGGCCTGTGCCATCAGGTCCCTGTTTCCAGCGAACACGCAGCCTACCTCCTTGTGCTTTCTACCAGGTAAATACACACTCTAGCTAAACCCTGGTCCCTTCCCTGAATAACGTTTTCTTGGCACGGAGTTCTCCGTGTAGCCAACTGCCTCTCCCAAGGAAGGCTCTAGGTACGCTATCGGGGCTTAGCTTCTTCTAAAACCCTGCAGTGTAAGACGTAGAAGTGTGCTTTGCTTCCAGCAGGAAAGCAAGCCGACTTTCTCCTGTAAGTATGGGGTGTTAAGGTATGACACTCTAGAAGGAATGCGAAGCAGTTTTGGTTTCTCAGTGCCGCTCAGCCTAGGGCAATGAGGCAAGATATGCATGACATGTGGGATGTAAGAGAACAGATTTCCTGGAGCCTTTGGAGTGCTGATTAAACCTAGGTCTCCCAAGGAAGAGTGCAGTGTGTTGCCCTACACTCAGCATACGCAGAGTGACTGGGAAAGGTTTCCGGGCCTGGATGTTTCTTAGCAGCCTAGTGGAGCCTGCCGGTACTAGGTGTTCTTGCAGGGAAAAGGGAGCCCACGCGAGGTCCTCGGTGTCCTGAAAGCTTACTAACCTTTAAAGAAAACAAACCTAAAGCTAATGCTTCAAGGACTCTGCTCCAAGCTTCCGCTTTGGTAGGCTATTCAAGGCTTTATCTTGGGGAAAGGACTCACGTCACGTTTCCTTTTAGCTCTAGAGCGTCTCAGGAGGAGCTCCCACCCAGGCTATGAAAGCACCCTGTTGATCTAGAGAACACTCGTTCCCTTCCCAGAGCCCTGCCTACAGTGTCTAAAGGCCCGTCCTAAAACTGTAATTTAGGTAGCTTCAAGGCAGCATGAGTGGTGCATTCAAAATGGGAAAGCAAGCCTTGTGCCATCAGGTGACCGTTTCCAGCGAAAACGCAGCCTACCTCCTTGTGATTTCTACCAAGTAAATATACACTCTAGCTACACACTGGCCCCTTCCTTAATAAAGTTGGTTTGGCACGGAGTTCTGCGTGTAGCCACGGCCTCCCCAAAGGAGCGCTCTAGGTACGCTATCGGGGCTTAGCCTCTTCTAAAACCCTGCAGTGTAGGAGGAAGAACTGTGCTTTGGTACCAGCAGGAACGCAAGCCGACTTTCTCCTGTAAGTATGGCATCTTAAGGTATGACTTTGTAGAAGGAATGCTAAGCAGTTTTGGTTTCTCAGTGCCGATCAGCTTAGGGCAATGAGGCAGATTGGCATGACATGTAGGAAATGAGAGAACAGATTTCCTGGAGCTGGTGGAGTGCGGAGGAAATCCAGCTCCTCCAAGGAAGAGTGCAGTGTGTTGCCCTACACTTAGCATCCAGAGGGTGACTGGGAAACTTTTCCGTGCCTGGATGTTTCCTGGCAGGCCAGGGGAGCCTGGCCGGTCCCGGTGTTCTTGCAGGGAATAGGGTGCCCACGCGAGGTCCTCGGCACCTGAAAAGCTTACTAACGTTAAAAGAAAGCAGACCTGAAATTAAGCCTCAGGTTCTCTGCTCCAAGCTTCCGCTTCGGCAGGCTATTCAAGGCTTTACCTTGAGGAAAGGACTCCCGTCAAGTTTCCTTTTAGCTCTAGAGCGTCTCAGGAGGAGCTCCCACCCAGGCTATGAAAGCACCCTGTTGATTTAGAGAAAACTCTTTCCCTTCCCAGGACACTGCCTATAGAGACAAGGGACCCGTCCAAAACACTCTTATTTAAGTATCTTCAAGGCAGCAAGAATGGAGCATTCAATATGGAAAAGCAAGTCTTGTGCCATAAATTCCCCGTTTCCAATGAACACGCAGCCTACCTCCTTGTGATTTCGACCAAGTAAATATACACTCTAGCTCCACACGGGTCCCTTCCTTGAATAAAGTTGGTTTGGCAGGGAGTTCTGCGTCTAGCCAACGGCGTCCACCAAGGAGCGATCTAGGTTCGCTATCGGGGCTTAGCTTCTTCTAAAACCCTGCACTGTAAGAGGAAGAACTGGGCTTTGGTTACAGCAGGAACGAAGCCGACTTTCTCCTGTAAATATGGGATCTTAAGGTATGACACTCTAGAAGGAATGCGAAGCAGTTTTGGTTTCTCAGTGTCGCTCAGCCTAGGGCAAGGAGGCAGATTTGCATGACATGTAGGTTGTAAGAGAAGAGATTTCCTGGAGCCTTTGGAGTGCTGAGGAAACCTAGGTCTCCCAAGGAAGAGTGCAGTGTGTTGCCCTACACTCAGCATACACAGAGTGACTGGGAAAGGTTTCCGGGCCTGGATGTTTCTTAGCAGGCCAGGGGAGCCTGCCGGAACTCGGTGTTCTAGCAGGGAATAGGGTGCCCACGCGAGGTCCTGGTGCCCTGAAAAGCTTACTAACGTTAAAAGAAAGCAGACCTAAATTTAAGCCTCAAGGACTCTGCTCCATGCTTCCTCTTCGGCAGGCTATTCAAGGCTTTACCTTGAGGAAGGGACTCCCGTCAAGTTTCCTTTTAGCTCTAGAGCGTCTCAGGAGGAGCTCCCACCCAGGCTATGAAAGCACCCTGTTGATGGAGAGAACACTCGTTCCCTTCCCAGAGCCCTGCCTACTGCGACTAGACACCCGTCCTAAAACTGTTATTTAGGTAGTGTTAAGGCAACATGAATGGAGCATTCAAAATGGGAAAGCAAGGCCTGTGCCATCAGGTCCCTGTTTCCAGCGAACACGCAGCCTACCTCCTTGTGCTTTCTACCAGGTAAATACACACTCTAGCTACATACTGGTCCCTTCCCTGAATAAAGTTTTCTTGGCACGGAGTTCTCCGTGTAGCCAACTGCCTCTCCCAAGGAAGGCTCTAGGTACGCTATCGGGGCTTAGCTTCTTCTAAAACCCTGCAGTGTAAGACGTAGAAGTGTGCTTTGCTTCCAGCAGGAAAGCAAGCCGACTTTCTCCTGTAAATATGGGGTGTTAAGGTATGACACTCTAGAAGGAATGCGAAGCAGTTTTGGTTTCTCAGTGCCGCTCAGCCTAGGGCAATGAGGCAAGATATGCATGACATGTGGGATGTAAGAGAACAGATTTCCTGGAGCCTTTGGAGTGCTGATTAAACCTAGGTCTCCCAAGGAAGAGTGCAGTGTGTTGCCCTACACTCAGCATACGCAGAGTGACTGGGAAAGGTTTCCGGGCCTGGATGTTTCTTAGCAGCCTAGTGGAGGCTGCCGGTCCTAGGTGTTCTTGCAGGGAATAGGGAGCCCACGCGAGGTCCTCGGTGTCCTGAAAGCTTACTAACCTTAAAAGAAAACAAACCTAAAGCTAATGCTTCAAGGACTCTGCTCCAAGCTTCCGCTTTGGTAGGCTATTCAAGGCTTTATCTTGGGGAAAGGACTCACGTCACGTTTCCTTTTAGCTCTAGAGCGTCTCAGGAGGAGCTCCCACCCAGGCTATGAAAGCACCCTGTTGATCTAGAGAACACTCGTTCCCTTCCCAGAGCCCTGCCTACAGTGTCTAAAGGCCCGTCCTAAAACTGTAATTTAGGTAGCTTCAAGGCAGCATGAGTGGTGCATTCAAAATGGGAAAGCAAGCCTTGTGCCATCAGGTGACCGTTTCCAGCGAAAACGCAGCCTACCTCCTTGTGATTTCTACCAAGTAAATATACACTCTAGCTACACACTGGCCCCTTCCTTAATAAAGTTGGTTTGGCACGGAGTTCTGCGTGTAGCCACGGCCTCCCCAAAGGAGCGCTCTAGGTACGCTATCGGGGCTTAGCCTCTTCTAAAACCCTGCAGTGTAGGAGGAAGAACTGTGCTTTGGTACCAGCAGGAACGCAAGCCGACTTTCTCCTGTAAGTATGGCATCTTAAGGTATGACTTTGTAGAAGGAATGCTAAGCAGTTTTGGTTTCTCAGTGCCGATCAGCTTAGGGCAATGAGGCAGATTGGCATGACATGTAGGAAATGAGAGAACAGATTTCCTGGAGCTGGTGGAGTGCGGAGGAAATCCAGCTCCTCCAAGGAAGAGTGCAGTGTGTTGCCCTACACTTAGCATCCAGAGAGTGACTGGGAAACTTTTCCGGGCCTGGATGTTTCCTGGCAGGCCAGGGGAGCCTGGCCGGTCCCGGTGTTCTTGCAGGGAATAGGGTGCCCACGCGAGGTCCTCGGTACCTGAAAAGCTTACTAACGTTAAAAGAAAGCAGACCTAAAATTAAGCCTCAAGTTCTCTGCTCCAAGCTTCCGCTTCGGCAGGCTGTTCAAGGCTTTACCTTGAGGAAAGGACTCCCGTCAAGTTTCCTTTTAGCTCTAGAGCGTCTCAGGAGGAGCTCCCACCCAGGCTATGAAAGCACCCTGTTGATTTAGAGAAAACTCTTTCCCTTCCCAGTACACTGCCTACAGTGACAGGGACCCGTGCAAAACACTGTTATTTAGGTAGCTTCAAGGCAGCAAGAATGGAGCATTCAATATGGAAAAGCAAGCCTTGTGCCATAAATTCCCCGTTTCCAGTGAACACGCAGCCTACCTCCTTGAGATTTTACCAAGTAAATATACACTCTAGCTCCACACTGGTCCCTTCCTTGAATAAAGTTGGTTTGGCAGGGAGTTCTGCGTCTAGCCAACGGCGTCCACCAAGGAGCGATCTAGGTTCGCTATCGGGGCTTAGCTTCTTCTAAAACCCTGCACTGGAAGAGCAAGAACTGGGCTTTGGTTACAGCAGGAATGCAAGCCGACTCTCTCCTGTAAATATGGGGTCTTAAGGTATGACACTCTAGAAGGAATGCGAAGCAGTTTTGGTTTCTCAGTGCCGCTCAGCCTAGGGCAATGAGGCAGATTTCCATGACATGTAGGATGTAAGAGAACAGATTTCCTGGAGCCTTTGGAGTGCTGAGGAAACCTAGGTCTCCCAAGGAAGAGTGCAGTGTGTTGCCCTACACTCAGCATACACAGAGTGACTGGGAAAGGTTTCCGGGCCTGGATGTTCCTTAGCAGCGCAGGGGAGCCTGCCGGAACTCTGTGTTCTAGTAGGGAATAGGGTGCCCACGCGAGGTCCTGGTGCCCTGAAAAGCTTACTAACGTTAAAAGAAAGCAGACCTAAATTTAAGCCTCAAGGACTCTGCTCCAAGCTTCCGCTTCGGCAGGCTATTCAAGGCTTTACCTTGAGGAAGGGACTCCCGTCAAGTTTCCTTTTAGCTCTAGAGCGTCTCAGGAGGAGCTCCCACCCAGGCTATGAAAGCACCCTGTTGATGGAGAGAACACTCGTTCCCTTCCCAGAGCCCTGCCTACTGCGACTAGACACCCGTCCTAAAACTGTTATTTAGGTAGTGTTAAGGCAACATGAATGGAGCATTCAAAATGGGAAAGCAAGGCCTGTGCCATCAGGTCCCTGTTTCCAGCGAACACGCAGCCTACCTCCTTGTGCTTTCTACCAGGTAAATACACACTCTAGCTACATACTGGTCCCTTCCCTGAATAACGTTTTCTTGGCACGGAGTTCTCCGTGTAGCCAACTGCCTCTCCCAAGGAAGGCTCTAGGTACGCTATCGGGGCTTAGCTTCTTCTAAAACCCTGCAGTGTAAGACGTAGAACTGTGCTTTGCTTCCAGCAGGAAAGCAAGCCGACTTTCTCCTGTAAGTATGGGGTGTTAAGGTATGACACTCTAGAAGGAATGCGAAGCAGTTTTGGTTTCTCAGTGCCGCTCAGCCTAGGGCAATGAGGCAAGATATGCATGACATGTGGGATGTAAGAGAACAGATTTCCTGGAGCCTTTGCAGTGCTGATTAAACCTAGGTCTCCCAAGGAAGAGTGCAGTGTGTTGCCCTACACTCAGCATACGCAGAGTGACTGGGAAAGGTTTCCGGGCCTGGATGTTTCTTAGCAGCCTAGTGGAGCCTGCCGGTACTAGGTGTTCTTGCAGGGAAAAGGGAGCCCACGCGAGGTCCTCGGTGTCCTGAAAGCTTACTAACCTTTAAAGAAAACAAACCTAAAGCTAATGCTTCAAGGACTCTGCTCCAAGCTTCCGCTTTGGTAGGCTATTCAAGGCTTTATCTTGGGGAAAGGACTCACGTCACGTTTCCTTTTAGCTCTAGAGCGTCTCAGGAGGAGCTCCCACCCAGGCTATGAAAGCACCCTGTTGATCTAGAGAACACTCGTTCCCTTCCCAGAGCCCTGCCTACAGTGTCTAAAGGCCCGTCCTAAAACTGTAATTTAGGTAGCTTCAAGGCAGCATGAGTGGTGCATTCAAAATGGGAAAGCAAGCCTTGTGCCATCAGGTGACCGTTTCCAGCGAAAACGCAGCCTACCTCCTTGTGATTTCTACCAAGTAAATATACACTCTAGCTACACACTGGCCCCTTCCTTAATAAAGTTGGTTTGGCACGGAGTTCTGCGTGTAGCCACGGCCTCCCCAAAGGAGCGCTCTAGGTACGCTATCGGGGCTTAGCCTCTTCGAAAACCCTGCAGTGTAGGAGGAAGAACTGTGCTTTGGTACCAGCAGGAACGCAAGCCGACTTTCTCCTGTAAGTATGGCATCTTAAGGTATGACTTTGTAGAAGGAATGCTAAGCAGTTTTGGTTTCTCAGTGCCGATCAGCTTAGGGCAATGAGGCAGATTGGCATGACATGTAGGAAATGAGAGAACAGATTTCCTGGAGCTGGTGGAGTGCGGAGGAAATCCAGCTCCTCCAAGGAAGAGTGCAGTGTGTTGCCCTACACTTAGCATCCAGAGGGTGACTGGGAAACTTTGCCGTGCCTGGATGTTTCCTGGCAGGCCAGGGGAGCCTGGCCGGTCCCGGTGTTCTTGCAGGGAATAGGGTGCCCACGCGAGGTCCTCGGCACCTGAAAAGCTTACTAACGTTAAAAGAAAGCAGACCTAAAATTAAGCCTCAGGTTCTCTGCTCCAAGCTTCCGCTTCGGCAGGCTATTCAAGGCTTTACCTTGAGGAAAGGACTCCCGTCAAGTTTCCTTTTAGCTCTAGAGCGTCTCAGGAGGAGCTCCCACCCAGGCTATGAAAGCACCCTGTTGATCTAGAGAACACTCGTTCCCTTCCCAGAGCCCTGCCTACAGTGTCTAAAGGCCCGTCCTAAAACTGTAATTTAGGTAGCTTCAAGGCAGCATGAGTGGTGCATTCAAAATGGGAAAGCAAGCCTTGTGCCATCAGGTGACCGTTTCCAGCGAAAACGCAGCCTACCTCCTTGTGATTTCTACCAAGTAAATATACACTCTAGCTACACACTGGCCCCTTCCTTGAATAAAGTTGGTTTGGCAGGGAGTTCTGCGTCTAGCCAACGCCCTCCACCAAGGAGCGATCTAGGTTCGCTATCGGGGCTTAGCTTCTTCTAAAACCCTGCACTGTAAGAGGAAGAACTGGGCTTTGGTTACAGCAGGAACGAAGCCGACTTTCTCCTGTAAATATGGGATCTTAAGGTATGACACTCTAGAAGGAATGCGAAGCAGTTTTGGTTTCTCAGTGTCGCTCAGCCTAGGGCAAGGAGGCAGATTTGCATGACATGTAGGTTGTAAGAGAAGAGATTTCCTGGAGCCTTTGGAGTGCTGAGGAAACCTAGGTCTCCCAAGAAAGAGTGCAGTGTGTTGCCCTACACTCAGCATACACAGAGTGACTGGGAAAGGTTTCCGGGCCTGGATGTTTCTTAGCAGGCCAGGGGAGCCTGCCGGAACTCGGTGTTCTAGCAGGGAATAGGGTGCCCACGCGAGGTCCTGGTGCCCTGAAAAGCTTACTAACGTTAAAAGAAAGCAGACCTAAATTTAAGCCTCAAGGACTCTGCTCCATGCTTCCTCTTCGGCAGGCTATTCAAGGCTTTACCTTGAGGAAGGGACTCCCGTCAAGTTTCCTTTTAGCTCTAGAGCTTCTCAGGAGGAGCTCCCACCCAGGCTATGAAAGCACCCTGTTGATGGAGAGAACACTCGTTCCCTTCCCAGAGCCCTGCCTACTGCGACTAGACACCCGTCCTAAAACTGTTATTTAGGTAGTGTTAAGGCAACATGAATGGAGTATTCAAAATGGGAAAGCAAGGCCTGTGCCATCAGGTCCCTGTTTCCAGCGAACACGCAGCCTACCTCCTTGTGCTTTCTACCAGGTAAATACACACTCTAGCTACATACTGGTCCCTTCCCTGAATAAAGTTTTCTTGGCACGGAGTTCTCCGTGTAGCCAACTGCCTCTCCCAAGGAAGGCTCTAGGTACGCTATCGGGGCTTAGCTTCTTCTAAAACCCTGCAGTGTAAGACGTAGAAGTGTGCTTTGCTTACAGCAGGAAAGCAAGCCGACTTTCTCCTGTAAGTATGGGGTGTTAAGGTATGACACTGTAGAAGGAATGCGAAGCAGTTTTGGTTTCTCAGTGCCGCTCAGCCTAGGGCAATGAGGCAAGATATGCATGACATGTGGGATGTAAGAGAACAGATTTCCTGGAGCCTTTGGAGTGCTGATTAAACCTAGGTCTCCCAAGGAAGAGTGCAGTGTGTTGCCCTACACTCAGCATACGCAGAGTGACTGGGAAAGGTTTCCGGGCCTGGATGTTTCTTAGCAGCCTAGTGGAGCCTGCCGGTACTAGGTGTTCTTGCAGGGAATAGGGAGCCCACGCGAGGTCCTCGGTGTCCTGAAAGCTTACTAACCTTAAAAGAAAACAAACCTAAAGCTAATGCTTCAAGGACTCTGCTCCAAGCTTCCGCTTTGGTAGGCTATTCAAGGCTTTATCTTGGGGAAAGGACTCACGTCACGTTTCCTTTTAGCTCTAGAGCGTCTCAGGAGGAGCTCCCACCCAGGCTATGAAAGCACCCTGTTGATCTAGAGAACACTCGTTCCCTTCCCAGAGCCCTGCCTACAGTGTCTAAAGGCCCGTCCTAAAACTGTAATTTAGGTAGCTTCAAGGCAGCATGAGTGGTGCATTCAAAATGGGAAAGCAAGCCTTGTGCCATCAGGTGACCGTTTCCAGCGAAAACGCAGCCTACCTCCTTGTGATTTCTACCAAGTAAATATACACTCTAGCTACACACTGACCCCTTCCTTAATAAAGTTGGTTTGGCACGGAGTTCTGCGTGTAGCCACGGCCTCCCCAAAGGAGCGCTCTAAGTACGCTATCGGGGCTTAGCCTCTTCTAAAACCCTGCAGTGTAGGAGGAAGAACTGTGCTTTGGTACCAGCAGGAACGCAAGCCGACTTTCTCCTGTAAGTATGGCATCTTAAGGTATGACTTTGTAGAAGGAATGCTAAGCAGTTTTGGTTTCTCAGTGCCGATCAGCTTAGGGCAATGAGGCAGATTGGCATGACATGTAGGAAATGAGAGAACAGATTTCCTGGAGCTGGTGGAGTGCGGAGGAAATCCAGCTCCTCCAAGGAAGAGTGCAGTGTGTTGCCCTACACTTAGCATCCAGAGAGTGACTGGGAAACTTTTCCGGGCCTGGATGTTTCCTGGCAGGCCAGGGGAGCCTGGCCGGCCCCGGTGTTCTTGCAGGGAATAGGGTGCCCACGCGAAGTCCTCGGTACCTGAAAAGCTTACTAACGTTAAAAGAAAGCAGACCTAAAATTAAGCCTCAAGTTCTCTGCTCCAAGCTTCCGCTTCGGCAGGCTGTTCAAGGCTTTACCTTGAGGAAAGGACTCCCGTCAAGTTTCCTTTTAGCTCTAGAGCGTCTCAGGAGGAGCTCCCACCCAGGCTATGAAAGCACCCTGTTGATTTAGAGAAAACTCTTTCCCTTCCCAGTACACTGCCTACAGTGACAGGGACCCGTGCAAAACACTGTTATTTAGGTAGCTTCAAGGCAGCAAGAATGGAGCATTCAATATGGAAAAGCAAGCCTTGTGCCATAAATTCCCCGTTTCCAGTGAACACGCAGCCTACCTCCTTGAGATTTTACCAAGTAAATATACACTCTAGCTCCACACTGGTCCCTTCCTTGAATAAAGTTGGTTTGGCAGGGAGTTCTGCGTCTAGCCAACGGCGTCCACCAAGGAGCGATCTAGGTTCGCTATCGGGGCTTAGCTTCTTCTAAAACCCTGCACTGGAAGAGCAAGAACTGGGCTTTGGTTACAGCAGGAATGCAAGCCGACTCTCTCCTGTAAATATGGGGTCTTAAGGTATGACACTCTAGAAGGAATGCGAAGCAGTTTTGGTTTCTCAGTGCCGCTCAGCCTAGGGCAATGAGGCAGATTTCCATGACATGTAGGATGTAAGAGAACAGATTTCCTGGAGCCTTTGGAGTGCTGAGGAAACCTAGGTCTCCCAAGGAAGAGTGCAGTGTGTTACCCTACACTCAGCATACACAGAGTGACTGGGAAAGGTTTCCGGGCCTGGATGTTCCTTAGCAGCGCAGGGGAGCCTGCCGGAACTCTGTGTTCTAGTAGGGAATAGGGTGCCCACGCGAGGTCCTGGTGCCCTGAAATGCTTACTAACGTTAAAAGAAAGCAGACCTAAATTTAAGCCTCAAGGACTCTGCTCCAAGCTTCTGCTTCGGCAGGCTATTCAAGGCTTTACCTTGAGGAAGGGACTCCCGTCAAGTTTCCTTTTAGCTCTAGAGCGTCTCAGGAGGAGCT
Organism: Balaenoptera physalus; assembly: GCF_965194825.1. Taxonomy (NCBI): domain Eukaryota; kingdom Metazoa; phylum Chordata; class Mammalia; order Artiodactyla; family Balaenopteridae; genus Balaenoptera; species Balaenoptera physalus. The sequence continues at coordinate 242,212 of NW_028126499.1, forward strand.
CCCACCCAGGCTATGAAAGCACCCTGTTGATGGAGAGAACACTCGTTCCCTTCCCAGAGCCCTGCCTACTGCGACTAGACACCCGTCCTAAAACTGTTATTTAGGTAGTGTTAAGGCAACATGAATGGAGCATTCAAAATGGGAAAGCAAGGCCTGTGCCATCAGGTCCCTGTTTCCAGCGAACACGCAGCCTACCTCCTTGTGCTTTCTACCAGGTAAATACACACTCTAGCTAAACCCTGGTCCCTTCCCTGAATAACGTTTTCTTGGCACGGAGTTCTCCGTGTAGCCAACTGCCTCTCCCAAGGAAGGCTCTAGGTACGCTATCGGGGCTTAGCTTCTTCTAAAACCCTGCAGTGTAAGACGTAGAAGTGTGCTTTGCTTCCAGCAGGAAAGCAAGCCGACTTTCTCCTGTAAGTATGGGGTGTTAAGGTATGACACTCTAGAAGGAATGCGAAGCAGTTTTGGTTTCTCAGTGCCGCTCAGCCTAGGGCAATGAGGCAAGATATGCATGACATGTGGGATGTAAGAGAACAGATTTCCTGGAGCCTTTGCAGTGCTGATTAAACCTAGGTCTCCCAAGGAAGAGTGCAGTGTGTTGCCCTACACTCAGCATACGCAGAGTGACTGGGAAAGGTTTCCGGGCCTGGATGTTTCTTAGCAGCCTAGTGGAGGCTGCCGGTACTAGGTGTTCTTGCAGGGAATAGGGAGCCCACGCGAGGTCCTCGGTGTCCTGAAAGCTTACTAACCTTAAAAGAAAACAAACCTAAAGCTAATGCTTCAAGGACTCTGCTCCAAGCTTCCGCTTTGGTAGGCTACTCAAGGCTTTATCTTGGGGAAAGGACTCACGTCACGTTTCCTTTTAGCTCTAGAGCGTCTCAGGAGGAGCTCCCACCCAGGCTATGAAAGCACCCTGTTGATCTAGAGAACACTCGTTCCCTTCCCAGAGCCCTGCCTACAGTGTCTAAAGGCCCGTCCTAAAACTGTAATTTAGGTAGCTTCAAGGCAGCATGAGTGGTGCATTCAAAATGGGAAAGCAAGCCTTGTGCCATCAGGTGACCGTTTCCAGCGAAAACGCAGCCTACCTCCTTGTGATTTCTACCAAGTAAATATACACTCTAGCTACACACTGACCCCTTCCTTAATAAAGTTGGTTTGGCACGGAGTTCTGCGTGTAGCCACGGCCTCCCCAAAGGAGCGCTCTAGGTACGCTATCGGGGCTTAGCCTCTTCTAAAACCCTGCTGTGTAGGAGGAAGAACTGTGCTTTGGTACCAGCAGGAACGCAAGCCGACTTTCTCCTGTAAGTATGGCATCTTAAGGTATGACTTTGTAGAAGGAATGCTAAGCAGTTTTGGTTTCTCAGTGCCGATCAGCTTAGGGCAATGAGGCAGATTGGTATGACATGAAGGAAATGAGAGAACAGATTTCCTGGAGCTGGTGGAGTGCGGAGGAAATCCAGCTCCTCCAAGGAAGAGTGCAGTGTGTTGCCCTACACTTAGCATCCAGAGAGTGACTGGGAAACTTTTCCGGGCCTGGATGTTTCCTGGCAGGCCAGGGGAGCCTGGCCGGCCCCGGTGTTCTTGCAGGAAGTAGGGTGCCCACGCGAGGTCCTCGGTACCTGAAAAGCTTACTAACGTTAAAAGAAAGCAGACCTAAAATTAAGCCTCAAGTTCTCTGCTCCAAGCTTCCGCTTCGGCAGGCTGTTCAAGGCTTTACCTTGAGGAAAGGACTCCCGTCAAGTTTCCTTTTAGCTCTAGAGCGTCTCAGGAGGAGCTCCCAGCCAGGCTATGAAAGCACCCTGTTGATTTAGAGAAAACTCTTTCCCTTCCCAGTACACTGCCTACAGTGACAGGGACCCGTGCAAAACACTGTTATTTAGGTAGCTTCAAGGCAGCAAGAATGGAGCATTCAATATGGAAAAGCAAGCCTTGTGCCATAAATTCCCCGTTTCCAGTGAACACGCAGCCTACCTCCTTGAGATTTTACCAAGTAAATATACACTCTAGCTCCACACTGGTCCCTTCCTTGAATAAAGTTGGTTTGGCAGGGAGTTCTGCGTCTAGCCAACGGCGTCCACCAAGGAGCGATCTAGGTTCGCTATCGGGGCTTAGCTTCTTCTAAAACCCTGCACTGGAAGAGCAAGAACTGGGCTTTGGTTACAGCAGGAATGCAAGCCGACTCTCTCCTGTAAATATGGGGTCTTAAGGTATGACACTCTAGAAGGAATGCGAAGCAGTTTTGGTTTCTCAGTGCCGCTCAGCCTAGGGCAATGAGGCAGATTTCCATGACATGTAGGATGTAAGAGAACAGATTTCCTGGAGCTGTTGGAGTGCGGAGGAAACCTAGGTCTCCCAAGGAAGAGTGCAGTGTGTTGCCCTACACTCAGCATACACAGAGTGACTGGGAAAGGTTTCCGGGCCTGGATGTTCCTTAGCAGCGCAGGGGAGCCTGCCGGAACTCTGTGTTCTAGTAGGGAATAGGGTGCCCACGCGAGGTCCTGGTGCCCTGAAAAGCTTACTAACGTTAAAAGAAAGCAGACCTAAATTTAAGCCTCAAGGACTCTGCTCCAAGCTTCCGCTTCGGCAGGCTATTCAAGGCTTTACCTTGAGGAAGGGACTCCCGTCAAGTTTCCTTTTAGCTCTAGAGCGTCTCAGGAGGAGCTCCCACCCAGGCTATGAAAGCACCCTGTTGATGGAGAGAACACTCGTTCCCTTCCCAGAGCCCTGCCTACTGCGACTAGACACCCGTCCTAAAACTGTTATTTAGGTAGTGTTAAGGCAACATGAATGGAGCATTCAAAATGGGAAAGCAAGGCCTGTGCCATCAGGTCCCTGTTTCCAGCGAACACGCAGCCTACCTCCTTGTGCTTTCTACCAGGTAAATACACACTCTAGCTAAACCCTGGTCCCTTCCCTGAATAACGTTTTCTTGGCACGGAGTTCTCCGTGTAGCCAACTGCCTCTCCCAAGGAAGGCTCTAGGTACGCTATCGGGGCTTAGCTTCTTCTAAAACCCTGCAGTGTAAGACGTAGAAGTGTGCTTTGCTTCCAGCAGGAAAGCAAGCCGACTTTCTCCTGTAAGTATGGGGTGTTAAGGTATGACACTCTAGAAGGAATGCGAAGCAGTTTTGGTTTCTCAGTGCCGCTCAGCCTAGGGCAATGAGGCAAGATATGCATGACATGTGGGATGTAAGAGAACAGATTTCCTGGAGCCTTTGGAGTGCTGATTAAACCTAGGTCTCCCAAGGAAGAGTGCAGTGTGTTGCCCTACACTCAGCATACGCAGAGTGACTGGGAAAGGTTTCCGGGCCTGGATGTTTCTTAGCAGCCTAGTGGAGCCTGCCGGTACTAGGTGTTCTTGCAGGGAAAAGGGAGCCCACGCGAGGTCCTCGGTGTCCTGAAAGCTTACTAACCTTTAAAGAAAACAAACCTAAAGCTAATGCTTCAAGGACTCTGCTCCAAGCTTCCGCTTTGGTAGGCTATTCAAGGCTTTATCTTGGGGAAAGGACTCACGTCACGTTTCCTTTTAGCTCTAGAGCGTCTCAGGAGGAGCTCCCACCCAGGCTATGAAAGCACCCTGTTGATCTAGAGAACACTCGTTCCCTTCCCAGAGCCCTGCCTACAGTGTCTAAAGGCCCGTCCTAAAACTGTAATTTAGGTAGCTTCAAGGCAGCATGAGTGGTGCATTCAAAATGGGAAAGCAAGCCTTGTGCCATCAGGTGACCGTTTCCAGCGAAAACGCAGCCTACCTCCTTGTGATTTCTACCAAGTAAATATACACTCTAGCTACACACTGGCCCCTTCCTTAATAAAGTTGGTTTGGCACGGAGTTCTGCGTGTAGCCACGGCCTCCCCAAAGGAGCGCTCTAGGTACGCTATCGGGGCTTAGCCTCTTCTAAAACCCTGCAGTGTAGGAGGAAGAACTGTGCTTTGGTACCAGCAGGAACGCAAGCCGACTTTCTCCTGTAAGTATGGCATCTTAAGGTATGACTTTGTAGAAGGAATGCTAAGCAGTTTTGGTTTCTCAGTGCCGATCAGCTTAGGGCAATGAGGCAGATTGGCATGACATGTAGGAAATGAGAGAACAGATTTCCTGGAGCTGGTGGAGTGCGGAGGAAATCCAGCTCCTCCAAGGAAGAGTGCAGTGTGTTGCCCTACACTTAGCATCCAGAGGGTGACTGGGAAACTTTTCCGTGCCTGGATGTTTCCTGGCAGGCCAGGGGAGCCTGGCCGGTCCCGGTGTTCTTGCAGGGAATAGGGTGCCCACGCGAGGTCCTCGGCACCTGAAAAGCTTACTAACGTTAAAAGAAAGCAGACCTAAAATTAAGCCTCAGGTTCTCTGCTCCAAGCTTCCGCTTCGGCAGGCTATTCAAGGCTTTACCTTGAGGAAAGGACTCCCGTCAAGTTTCCTTTTAGCTCTAGAGCGTCTCAGGAGGAGCTCCCACCCAGGCTATGAAAGCACCCTGTTGATTTAGAGAAAACTCTTTCCCTTCCCAGGACACTGCCTATAGAGACAAGGGACCCGTCCAAAACACTCTTATTTAAGTATCTTCAAGGCAGCAAGAATGGAGCATTCAATATGGAAAAGCAAGTCTTGTGCCATAAATTCCCCGTTTCCAATGAACACGCAGCCTACCTCCTTGTGATTTCGACCAAGTAAATATACACTCTAGCTACACACTGGTCCCTTCCTTGAATAAATTTGGTTTGGCAGGGAGTTCTGCGTCTAGCCAACGCCCTCCACCAAGGAGCGATCTAGGTTCGCTATCGGGGCTTAGCTTCTTCTAAAACCCTGCACTGTAAGAGGAAGAACTGGGATTTGGTTACAGCAGGAACGAAGCCGACTTTCTCCTGTAAATATGGGATCTTAAGGTATGACACTCTAGAAGGAATGCGAAGCAGTTTTGGTTTCTCAGTGTCGCTCAGCCTAGGGCAAGGAGGCAGATTTGCATGACATGTAGGTTGTAAGAGAAGAGATTTCCTGGAGCCTTTGGAGTGCTGAGGAAACCTAGGTCTCCCAAGGAAGAGTGCAGTGTGTTGCCCTACACTCAGCATACACAGAGTGACTGGGAAAGGTTTCCGGGCCTGGATGTTTCTTAGCAGGCCAGGGGAGCCTGCCGGAACTCGGTGTTCTAGCAGGGAATAGGGTGCCCACGCGAGGTCCTGGTGCCCTGAAAAGCTTACTAACGTTAAAAGAAAGCAGACCTAAATTTAAGCCTCAAGGACTCTGCTCCATGCTTCCTCTTCGGCAGGCTATTCAAGGCTTTACCTTGAGGAAGGGACTCCCGTCAAGTTTCCTTTTAGCTCTAGAGCGTCTCAGGAGGAGCTCCCACCCAGGCTATGAAAGCACCCTGTTGATGGAGAGAACACTCGTTCCCTTCCCAGAGCCCTGCCTACTGCGACTAGACACCCGTCCTAAAACTGTTATTTAGGTAGTGTTAAGGCAACATGAATGGAGCATTCAAAATGGGAAAGCAAGGCCTGTGCCATCAGGTCCCTGTTTCCAGCGAACACGCAGCCTACCTCCTTGTGCTTTCTACCAGGTAAATACACACTCTAGCTACATACTGGTCCCTTCCCTGAATAAAGTTTTCTTGGCACGGAGTTCTCCGTGTAGCCAACTGCCTCTCCCAAGGAAGGCTCTAGGTACGCTATCGGGGCTTAGCTTCTTCTAAAACCCTGCAGTGTAAGACGTAGAAGTGTGCTTTGCTTACAGCAGGAAAGCAAGCCGACTTTCTCCTGTAAGTATGGGGTGTTAAGGTATGACACTCTAGAAGGAATGCGAAGCAGTTTTGGTTTCTCAGTGCCGCTCAGCCTAGGGCAATGAGGCAAGATATGCATGACATGTGGGATGTAAGAGAACAGATTTCCTGGAGCCTTTGGAGTGCTGATTAAACCTAGGTCTCCCAAGGAAGAGTGCAGTGTGTTGCCCTACACTCAGCATACGCAGAGTGACTGGGAAAGGTTTCCGGGCCTGGATGTTTCTTAGCAGCCTAGTGGAGGCTGCCCGTACTAGGTGTTCTTGCAGGGAATAGGGAGCCCACGCGAGGTCCTCGGTGTCCTGAAAGCTTACTAACCTTAAAAGAAAACAAACCTAAAGCTAATGCTTCAAGGACTCTGCTCCAAGCTTCCGCTTTGGTAGGCTATTCAAGGCTTTATCTTGGGGAAAGGACTCACGTCACGTTTCCTTTTAGCTCTAGAGCGTCTCAGGAGGAGCTCCCACCCAGGCTATGAAAGCACCCTGTTGATCTAGAGAACACTCGTTCCCTTCCCAGAGCCCTGCCTACAGTGTCTAAAGGCCCGTCCTAAAACTGTAATTTAGGTAGCTTCAAGGCAGCATGAGTGGTGCATTCAAAATGGGAAAGCAAGCCTTGTGCCATCAGGTGACCGTTTCCAGCGAAAACGCAGCCTACCTCCTTGTGATTTCTACCAAGTAAATATACACTCTAGCTACACACTGACCCCTTCCTTAATAAAGTTGGTTTGGCACGGAGTTCTGCGTGTAGCCACGGCCTCCCCAAAGGAGCGCTCTAGGTACGCTATCGGGGCTTAGCCTCTTCTAAAACCCTGCAGTGTAGGAGGAAGAACTGTGCTTTGGTACCAGCAGGAACGCAAGCCGACTTTCTCCTGTAAGTATGGCATCTTAAGGTATGACTTTGTAGAAGGAATGCTAAGCAGTTTTGGTTTCTCAGTGCCGATCAGCTTAGGGCAATGAGGCAGATTGGCATGACATGTAGGAAATGAGAGAACAGATTTCCTGGAGCTGGTGGAGTGCAGAGGAAATCCAGCTCCTCCAAGGAAGAGTGCAGTGTGTTGCCCTACACTTAGCATCCAGAGAGTGACTGGGAAACTTTTCCGGGCCTGGATGTTTCCTGGCAGGCCAGGGGAGCCTGGCCGGTCCCGGTGTTCTTGCAGGGAATAGGGTGCCCACGCGAGGTCCTCGGCACCTGAAAAGCTTACTAACGTTAAAAGAAAGCAGACCTAAAATTAAGCCTCAGGTTCTCTGCTCCAAGCTTCCGCTTCGGCAGGCTATTCAAGGCTTTACCTTGAGGAAAGGACTCCCGTCAAGTTTCCTTTTAGCTCTAGAGCGTCTCAGGAGGAGCTCCCACCCAGGCTATGAAAGCACCCTGTTGATTTAGAGAAAACTCTTTCCCTTCCCAGGACACTGCCTATAGAGACAAGGGACCCGTCCAAAACACTCTTATTTAAGTATCTTCAAGGCAGCAAGAATGGAGCATTCAATATGGAAAAGCAAGTCTTGTGCCATAAATTCCCCGTTTCCAATGAACACGCAGCCTACCTCCTTGTGATTTCGACCAAGTAAATATACACTCTAGCTACACACTGGTCCCTTCCTTGAATAAATTTGGTTTGGCAGGGAGTTCTGCGTCTAGCCAACGCCCTCCACCAAGGAGCGATCTAGGTTCGCTATCGGGGCTTAGCTTCTTCTAAAACCCTGCACTGTAAGAGGAAGAACTGGGATTTGGTTACAGCAGGAACGAAGCCGACTTTCTCCTGTAAATATGGGATCTTAAGGTATGACACTCTAGAAGGAATGCGAAGCAGTTTTGGTTTCTCAGTGTCGCTCAGCCTAGGGCAAGGAGGCAGATTTGCATGACATGTAGGTTGTAAGAGAAGAGATTTCCTGGAGCCTTTGGAGTGCTGAGGAAACCTAGGTCTCCCAAGGAAGAGTGCAGTGTGTTGCCCTACACTCAGCATACACAGAGTGACTGGGAAAGGTTTCCGGGCCTGGATGTTTCTTAGCAGGCCAGGGGAGCCTGCCGGAACTCGGTGTTCTAGCAGGGAATAGGGTGCCCACGCGAGGTCCTGGTGCCCTGAAAAGCTTACTAACGTTAAAAGAAAGCAGACCTAAATTTAAGCCTCAAGGACTCTGCTCCATGCTTCCTCTTCGGCAGGCTATTCAAGGCTTTACCTTGAGGAAGGGACTCCCGTCAAGTTTCCTTTTAGCTCTAGAGCGTCTCAGGAGGAGCTCCCACCCAGGCTATGAAAGCACCCTGTTGATGGAGAGAACACTCGTTCCCTTCCCAGAGCCCTGCCTACTGCGACTAGACACCCGTCCTAAAACTGTTATTTAGGTAGTGTTAAGGCAACATGAATGGAGCATTCAAAATGGGAAAGCAAGGCCTGTGCCATCAGGTCCCTGTTTCCAGCGAACACGCAGCCTACCTCCTTGTGCTTTCTACCAGGTAAATACACACTCTAGCTACATACTGGTCCCTTCCCTGAATAAAGTTTTCTTGGCACGGAGTTCTCCGTGTAGCCAACTGCCTCTCCCAAGGAAGGCTCTAGGTACGCTATCGGGGCTTAGCTTCTTCTAAAACCCTGCAGTGTAAGACGTAGAAGTGTGCTTTGCTTACAGCAGGAAAGCAAGCCGACTTTCTCCTGTAAGTATGGGGTGTTAAGGTATGACACTCTAGAAGGAATGCGAAGCAGTTTTGGTTTCTCAGTGCCGCTCAGCCTAGGGCAATGAGGCAAGATATGCATGACATGTGGGATGTAAGAGAACAGATTTCCTGGAGCCTTTGGAGTGCTGATTAAACCTAGGTCTCCCAAGGAAGAGTGCAGTGTGTTGCCCTACACTCAGCATACGCAGAGTGACTGGGAAAGGTTTCCGGGCCTGGATGTTTCTTAGCAGCCTAGTGGAGGCTGCCCGTACTAGGTGTTCTTGCAGGGAATAGGGAGCCCACGCGAGGTCCTCGGTGTCCTGAAAGCTTACTAACCTTAAAAGAAAACAAACCTAAAGCTAATGCTTCAAGGACTCTGCTCCAAGCTTCCGCTTTGGTAGGCTATTCAAGGCTTTATCTTGGGGAAAGGACTCACGTCACGTTTCCTTTTAGCTCTAGAGCGTCTCAGGAGGAGCTCCCACCCAGGCTATGAAAGCACCCTGTTGATCTAGAGAACACTCGTTCCCTTCCCAGAGCCCTGCCTACAGTGTCTAAAGGCCCGTCCTAAAACTGTAATTTAGGTAGCTTCAAGGCAGCATGAGTGGTGCATTCAAAATGGGAAAGCAAGCCTTGTGCCATCAGGTGACCGTTTCCAGCGAAAACGCAGCCTACCTCCTTGTGATTTCTACCAAGTAAATATACACTCTAGCTACACACTGACCCCTTCCTTAATAAAGTTGGTTTGGCACGGAGTTCTGCGTGTAGCCACGGCCTCCCCAAAGGAGCGCTCTAGGTACGCTATCGGGGCTTAGCCTCTTCTAAAACCCTGCAGTGTAGGAGGAAGAACTGTGCTTTGGTACCAGCAGGAACGCAAGCCGACTTTCTCCTGTAAGTATGGCATCTTAAGGTATGACTTTGTAGAAGGAATGCTAAGCAGTTTTGGTTTCTCAGTGCCGATCAGCTTAGGGCAATGAGGCAGATTGGCATGACATGTAGGAAATGAGAGAACAGATTTCCTGGAGCTGGTGGAGTGCAGAGGAAATCCAGCTCCTCCAAGGAAGAGTGCAGTGTGTTGCCCTACACTTAGCATCCAGAGAGTGACTGGGAAACTTTTCCGGGCCTGGATGTTTCCTGGCAGGCCAGGGGAGCCTGGCCGGTCCCGGTGTTCTTGCAGGGAATAGGGTGCCCACGCGAGGTCCTCGGTACCTGAAAAGCTTACTAACGTTAAAAGAAAGCAGACCTAAAATTAAGCCTCAAGTTCTCTGCTCCAAGCTTCCGCTTCGGCAGGCTGTTCAAGGCTTTACCTTGAGGAAAGGACTCCCGTCAAGTTTCCTTTTAGCTCTAGAGCGTCTCAGGAGGAGCTCCCACCCAGGCTATGAAAGCACCCTGTTGATTTAGAGAAAACTCTTTCCCTTCCCAGTACACTGCCTACAGTGACAGGGACCCGTGCAAAAGACTGTTATTTAGGTAGCTTCAAGGCAGCAAGAATGGAGCATTCAATATGGAAAAGCAAGCCTTGTGCCATAAATTCCCCGTTTCCAGTGAACACGCAGCCTACCTCCTTGAGATTTTACCAAGTAAATATACACTCTAGCTCCACACTGGTCCCTTCCTTGAATAAAGTTGGTTTGGCAGGGAGTTCTGCGTCTAGCCAACGGCGTCCACCAAGGAGCGATCTAGGTTCGCTATCGGGGCTTAGCTTCTTCTAAAACCCTGCACTGGAAGAGCAAGAACTGGGCTTTGGTTACAGCAGGAACGCAAGCCAACTCTCTCCTGTAAATATGGGGTATTAAGGTATGACACTCTAGAAGGAATGCGATGCAGTTTTGGTTTCTCAGTGCCGCTCAGCCTAGGGCAATGAGGCAGATTTCCATGACATGTAGGATGTAAGAGAACAGATTTCCTGGAGCCTTTGGAGTGCTGAGGAAACCTTGGTCTCCCAAGGAAGAGTGCAGTGTGTTGCCCTACACTCAGCATACACAGAGTGACTGGGAAAGGTTTCCGGGCCTGGATGTTCCTTAGCAGCCCAGGGGAGCCTGCCGGAACTCTGTGTTCTAGTAGGGAATAGGGTGCCCACGCGAGGTCCTGGTGCCCTGAAAAGCTTACTAACGTTAAAAGAAAGCAGACCTAAATTTAAGCCTCAAGGACTCTGCTCCAAGCTTCCGCTTCGGCAGGCTATTCAAGGCTTTACCTTGAGGAAGGGACTCCCGTCAAGTTTCCTTTTAGCTCTAGAGCGTCTCAGGAGGAGCTCCCACCCAGGCTATGAAAGCACCCTGTTGATGGAGAGAACACTCGTTTCCTTCCCAGAGCCCTGCCTACTGCGACTAGACACCCTTCCTAAAACTGTTATTTAGGTAGTGTTAAGGCAACATGAATGGAGCATTCAAAATAGGAAAGCAAGGCCTGTGCCATCAGGTCCCTGTTTCCAGCGAACACGCAGCCTACCTCCTTGTGCTTTCTACCAGGTAAATACACACTCTAGCTAAACCCTGGTCCCTTCCCTGAATAACGTTTTCTTGGCACGGAGTTCTCCGTGTAGCCAACTGCCTCTCCCAAGGAAGGCTCTAGGTACGCTATCGGGGCTTAGCTTCTTCTAAAACCCTGCAGTGTAAGACGTAGAAGTGTGCTTTGCTTCCAGCAGGAAAGCAAGCCGACTTTCTCCTGTAAGTATGGGGTGTTAAGGTATGACACTCTAGAAGGAATGCGAAGCAGTTTTGGTTTCTCAGTGCCGCTCAGCCTAGGGCAATGAGGCAAGATATGCATGACATGTGGGATGTAAGAGAACAGATTTCCTGGAGCCTTTGGAGTGCTGATTAAACCTAGGTCTCCCAAGGAAGAGTGCAGTGTGTTGCCCTACACTCAGCATACGCAGAGTGACTGGGAAAGGTTTCCGGGCCTGGATGTTTCTTAGCAGCCTAGTGGAGCCTGCCGGTACTAGGTGTTCTTGCAGGGAATAGGGAGCCCACGCGAGGTCCTCGGTGTCCTGAAAGCTTACTAACCTTAAAAGAAAACAAACCTAAAGCTAATGCTTCAAGGACTCTGCTCCAAGCTTCCGCTTTGGTAGGCTATTCAAGGCTTTATCTTGGGGAAAGGACTCACGTCACGTTTCCTTTTAGCTCTAGAGCGTCTCAGGAGGAGCTCCCACCCAGGCTATGAAAGCACCCTGTTGATCTAGAGAACACTCGTTCCCTTCCCAGAGCCCTGCCTACAGTGTCTAAAGGCCCGTCCTAAAACTGTAATTTAGGTAGCTTCAAGGCAGCATGAGTGGTGCATTCAAAATGGGAAAGCAAGCCTTGTGCCATCAGGTGACCGTTTCCAGCGAAAACGCAGCCTACCTCCTTGTGATTTCTACCAAGTAAATATACACTCTAGCTACACACTGACCCCTTCCTTAATAAAGTTGGTTTGGCACGGAGTTCTGCGTGTAGCCACGGCCTCCCCAAAGGAGCGCTCTAGGTACGCTATCGGGGCTTAGCCTCTTCTAAAACCCTGCAGTGTAGGAGGAAGAACTGTGCTTTGGTACCAGCAGGAACGCAAGCCGACTTTCTCCTGTAAGTATGGCATCTTAAGGTATGACTTTGTAGAAGGAATGCTAAGCAGTTTTGGTTTCTCAGTGCCGATCAGCTTAGGGCAATGAGGCAGATTGGCATGACATGTAGGAAATGAGAGAACAGATTTCCTGGAGCTGGTGGAGTGCAGAGGAAATCCAGCTCCTCCAAGGAAGAGTGCAGTGTGTTGCCCTACACTTAGCATCCAGAGAGTGACTGGGAAACTTTTCCGGGCCTGGATGTTTCCTGGCAGGCCAGGGGAGCCTGGCCGGTCCCGGTGTTCTTGCAGGGAATAGGGTGCCCACGCGAGGTCCTCGGTACCTGAAAAGCTTACTAACGTTAAAAGAAAGCAGACCTAAAATTAAGCCTCAAGTTCTCTGCTCCAAGCTTCCGCTTCGGCAGGCTGTTCAAGGCTTTACCTTGAGGAAAGGACTCCCGTCAAGTTTCCTTTTAGCTCTAGAGCGTCTCAGGAGGAGCTCCCACCCAGGCTATGAAAGCACCCTGTTGATTTAGAGAAAACTCTTTCCCTTCCCAGTACACTGCCTACAGTGACAGGGACCCGTGCAAAAGACTGTTATTTAGGTAGCTTCAAGGCAGCAAGAATGGAGCATTCAATATGGAAAAGCAAGCCTTGTGCCATAAATTCCCCGTTTCCAGTGAACACGCAGCCTACCTCCTTGAGATTTTACCAAGTAAATATACACTCTAGCTCCACACTGGTCCCTTCCTTGAATAAAGTTGGTTTGGCAGGGAGTTCTGCGTCTAGCCAACGGCGTCCACCAAGGAGCGATCTAGGTTCGCTATCGGGGCTTAGCTTCTTCTAAAACCCTGCACTGGAAGAGCAAGAACTGGGCTTTGGTTACAGCAGGAACGCAAGCCAACTCTCTCCTGTAAATATGGGGTATTAAGGTATGACACTCTAGAAGGAATGCGATGCAGTTTTGGTTTCTCAGTGCCGCTCAGCCTAGGGCAATGAGGCAGATTTCCATGACATGTAGGATGTAAGAGAACAGATTTCCTGGAGCCTTTGGAGTGCTGAGGAAACCTTGGTCTCCCAAGGAAGAGTGCAGTGTGTTGCCCTACACTCAGCATACACAGAGTGACTGGGAAAGGTTTCCGGGCCTGGATGTTCCTTAGCAGCCCAGGGGAGCCTGCCGGAACTCTGTGTTCTAGTAGGGAATAGGGTGCCCACGCGAGGTCCTGGTGCCCTGAAAAGCTTACTAACGTTAAAAGAAAGCAGACCTAAATTTAAGCCTCAAGGACTCTGCTCCAAGCTTCCGCTTCGGCAGGCTATTCAAGGCTTTACCTTGAGGAAGGGACTCCCGTCAAGTTTCCTTTTAGCTCTAGAGCGTCTCAGGAGGAGCTCCCACCCAGGCTATGAAAGCACCCTGTTGATGGAGAGAACACTCGTTTCCTTCCCAGAGCCCTGCCTACTGCGACTAGACACCCTTCCTAAAACTGTTATTTAGGTAGTGTTAAGGCAACATGAATGGAGCATTCAAAATAGGAAAGCAAGGCCTGTGCCATCAGGTCCCTGTTTCCAGCGAACACGCAGCCTACCTCCTTGTGCTTTCTACCAGGTAAATACACACTCTAGCTAAACCCTGGTCCCTTCCCTGAATAACGTTTTCTTGGCACGGAGTTCTCCGTGTAGCCAACTGCCTCTCCCAAGGAAGGCTCTAGGTACGCTATCGGGGCTTAGCTTCTTCTAAAACCCTGCAGTGTAAGACGTAGAAGTGTGCTTTGCTTCCAGCAGGAAAGCAAGCCGACTTTCTCCTGTAAGTATGGGGTGTTAAGGTATGACACTCTAGAAGGAATGCGAAGCAGTTTTGGTTTCTCAGTGCCGCTCAGCCTAGGGCAATGAGGCAAGATATGCATGACATGTGGGATGTAAGAGAACAGATTTCCTGGAGCCTTTGGAGTGCTGATTAAACCTAGGTCTCCCAAGGAAGAGTGCAGTGTGTTGCCCTACACTCAGCATACGCAGAGTGACTGGGAAAGGTTTCCGGGCCTGGATGTTTCTTAGCAGCCTAGTGGAGCCTGCCGGTACTAGGTGTTCTTGCAGGGAATAGGGAGCCCACGCGAGGTCCTCGGTGTCCTGAAAGCTTACTAACCTTAAAAGAAAACAAACCTAAAGCTAATGCTTCAAGGACTCTGCTCCAAGCTTCCGCTTTGGTAGGCTATTCAAGGCTTTATCTTGGGGAAAGGACTCACGTCACGTTTCCTTTTAGCTCTAGAGCGTCTCAGGAGGAGCTCCCACCCAGGCTATGAAAGCACCCTGTTGATCTAGAGAACACTCGTTCCCTTCCCAGAGCCCTGCCTACAGTGTCTAAAGGCCCGTCCTAAAACTGTAATTTAGGTAGCTTCAAGGCAGCATGAGTGGTGCATTCAAAATGGGAAAGCAAGCCTTGTGCCATCAGGTGACCGTTTCCAGTGAAAACGCAGCCTACCTTCTTGTGATTTCTACCAAGTAAATATACACTCTAGCTACACACTGGCCCCTTCCTTAATAAAGTTGGTTTGGCACGGAGTTCTGCGTGTAGCCACGGCCTCCCCAAAGGAGCGCTCTAGGTACGCTATCGGGGCTTAGCCTCTTCTAAAACCCTGCAGTGTAGGAGGAAGAACTGTGCTTTGGTACCAGCAGGAACGCAAGCCGACTTTCTCCTGTAAGTATGGCATCTTAAGATATGACTTTGTAGAAGGAATGCTAAGCAGTTTTGGTTTCTCAGTGCCGATCAGCTTAGGGCAATGAGGCAGATTGGCATGACATGTAGGAAATGAGAGAACAGATTTCCTGGAGCTGGTGGAGTGCGGAGGAAATCCAGCTCCTCCAAGGAAGAGTGCAGTGTGTTGCCCTACACTTAGCATCCAGAGGGTGACTGGGAAACTTTTCCGGGCCTGGATGTTTCCTGGCAGGCCAGGGGAGCCTGGCCGGTCCCGGTGTTCTTGCAGGGAATAGGGTGCCCACGCGAGGTCCTCGGTACCTGAAAAGCTTACTAACGTTAAAAGAAAGCAGACCTTAAATTAAGCCTCAGGTTCTCTGCTCCAAGCTTCCGCTTCGGCAGGCTATTCAAGGCTTTACCTTGAGGAAAGGACTCCCGTCAAGTTTCCTTTTAGCTCTAGAGCGTCTCAGGAGGAGCTCCCACCCAGGCTATGAAAGCACCCTGTTGATTTAGAGAAAACTCTTTCCCTTCCCAGTACACTGCCTACAGTGACAGGGACCCGTGTAAAACACTGTTATTTAGGTAGCTTCAAGGCAGCAAGAATGGAGCATTCAATATGGAAAAGCAAGCCTTGTGCCATAAATTCCCCGTTTCCAGTGAACACGTAGCCTACCTCCTTGTGATTTTACCAAGTAAATATACACTCTAGCTCCACACTGGTCCCTTCCTTGAATAAAGTTGGTTTGGCAGGGAGTTCTGCGTCTAGCCAACGGCGTCCACCAAGGAGCGATCTAGGTTCGCTATCGGGGCTTAGCTTCTTCTAAAACCCTGCACTGGAAGAGCAAGAACTGGGCTTTGGTTACAGCAGGAACGCAAGCCAACTCTCTCCTGTAAATATGGGGTCTTAAGGTATGACACTCTAGAAGGAATGCGATGCAGTTTTGGTTTCTCAGTGCCGCACAGCCTAGGGCAATGAGGCAGATTTCCATGACATGTAGGATGTACGAGAACAGATTTCCTGGAGCCTTTGGAGTGCTGAGGAAACCTTGGTCTCCCAAGGAAGAGTGCAGTGTGTTGCCCTACACTCAGCATACACAGAGTGACTGGGAAAGGTTTCCGGGCCTGGATGTTCCTTAGCAGCGCAGGGGAGCCTGCCGGAACTCTGTGTTCTAGTAGGGAATAGGGTGCCCACGCGAGGTCCTGGTGCCCTGAAAAGCTTACTAACGTTAAAAGAAAGCAGACCTAAATTTAAGCCTCAAGGACTCTGCTCCAAGCTTCCGCTTCGGCAGGCTATTCAAGGCTTTACCTTGAGGAAGGGACTCCCGTCAAGTTTCCTTTTAGCTCTAGAGCGTCTCAGGAGGAGCTCCCACCCAGGCTATGAAAGCACCCTGTTGATGGAGAGAACACTCGTTCCCTTCCCAGAACCCTGCCTACTGCGACTAGACACCCTTCCTAAAACTGTTATTTAGGTAGTGTTAAGGCAACATGAATGGAGCATTCAAAATAGGAAAGCAAGGCCTGTGCCATCAGGTCCCTGTTTCCAGCGAACACGCAGCCTACCTCCTTGTGCTTTCTACCAGGTAAATACACACTCTAGCTAAACCCTGGTCCCTTCCCTGAATAACGTTTTCTTGGCACGGAGTTCTCCGTGTAGCCAACTGCCTCTCCCAAGGAAGGCTCTAGGTACGCTATCGGGGCTTAGCTTCTTCTAAAACCCTGCAGTGTAAGACGTAGAACTGTGCTTTGCTTCCAGTAGGAAAGCAAGCCGACTTTCTCCTGTAAGTATGGGGTGTTAAGGTATGACACTCTAGAAGGAATGCGAAGCAGTTTTGGTTTCTCAGTGCCGCTCAGCCTAGGGCAATGAGGCAAGATATGCATGACATGTGGGATGTAAGAGAACAGATTTCCTGGAGCCTTTGGAGTGCTGATTAAACCTAGGTCTCCCAAGGAAGAGTGCAGTGTGTTGCCCTACATTCAGCATACGCAGAGTGACTGGGAAAGGTTTCCGGGCCTGGATGTTTCTTAGCAGCCTAGTGGAGCCTGCCGGTACTAGGTGTTCTTGCAGGGAATAGGGAGCCCACGCGAGGTCCTCGGTGTCCTGAAAGCTTACTAACCTTAAAAGAAAACAAACCTAAAGCTAATGCTTCAAGGACTCTGCTCCAAGCTTCCGCTTTGGTAGGCTATTCAAGGCTTAATCTTGGGGAAAGGACTCACGTCACGTTTCCTTTTAGCTCTAGAGCGTCTCAGGAGGAGCTCCCACCCAGGCTATGAAAGCACCCTGTTGATCTAGAGAACACTCGTTCCCTTCCCAGAGCCCTGCCTACAGTGTCTAAAGGCCCGTCCTAAAACTGTAATTTAGGTAGCTTCAAGGCAGCATGAGTGGTGCATTCAAAATGGGAAAGCAAGCCTTGTGCCATCAGGTGACCGTTTCCAGCGAAAACGCAGCCTACCTCCTTGTGATTTCTACCAAGTAAATATACACTCTAGCTACACACTGGCCCCTTCCTTAATAAAGTTGGTTTGGCACGGAGTTCTGCGTGTAGCCACGGCCTCCCCAAAGGAGCGCTCTAGGTACGCTATCGGGGCTTAGCCTCTTCTAAAACCCTGCAGTGTAGGAGGAAGAACTGTGCTTTGGTACCAGCAGGAACGCAAGCCGACTTTCTCCTGTAAGTATGGCATCTTCAGGTATGACTTTGTAGAAGGAATGCTAAGCAGTTTTGGTTTCTCAGTGCCGATCAGCTTAGGGCAATGAGGCAGATTGGCATGACATGTAGGAAATGAGAGAACAGATTTCCTGGAGCTGGTGGAGTGCGGAGGAAATCCAGCTCCTCCAAGGAAGAGTGCAGTGTGTTGCCCTACACTTAGCATCCAGAGGGTGACTGGGAAACTTTTCCGGGCCTGGATGTTTCCTGGCAGGCCAGGGGAGCCTGGCCGGTCCCGGTGTTCTTGCAGGGAATAGGGTGCCCACGCGAGGTCCTCGGTACCTGAAAAGCTTACTAACGTTAAAAGAAAGCAGACCTAAAATTAAGCCTCAGGTTCTCTGCTCCAAGCTTCCGCTTCGGCAGGCTATTCAAGGCTTTACCTTGAGGAAAGGACTCCCGTCAAGTTTCCTTTTAGCTCTAGAGCGTCTCAGGAGGAGCTCCCACCCAGGCTATGAAAGCACCCTGTTGATTTAGAGAAAACTCTTTCCCTTCCCAGTACACTGCCTACAGTGACAGGGACCCGTGTAAAACACTGTTATTTAGGTAGCTTCAAGGCAGCAAGAATGGAGCATTCAATATGGAAAAGCAAGTCTTGTGCCATAAATTCCCCGTTTCCAATGAACACGCAGCCTACCTCCTTGTGATTTCGACCAAGTAAATATACACTCTAGCTACACACTGGTCCCTTCCTTGAATAAAGTTGGTTTGGCAGGGAGTTCTGCGTCTAGCCAACGTCCTCCACCAAGGAGCGATCTAGGTTCGCTATCGGGGCTTAGCTTCTTCTAAAACCCTGCACTGGAAGAGCAAGAACTGGGCTTTGGTTACAGCAGGAACGCAAGCCAACTCTCTCCTGTAAATATGGGGTCTTAAGGTATGACACTCTAGAAGGAATGCGATGCAGTTTTGGTTTCTCAGTGCCGCTCAGCCTAGGGCAAAGAGGCAGATTTCCATGACATGTAGGATGTAAGAGAACAGATTTCCTGGAGCCTTTGGAGTGCTGAGGAAACCTTGGTCTCCCAAGGAAGAGTGCAGTGTGTTGCCCTACACTCAGCATACACAGAGTGACTGGGAAAGGTTTCCGGGCCTGGATGTTCCTTAGCAGCCCAGGGGAGCCTGCCGGAACTCTGTGTTCTAGTAGGGAATAGGGTGCCCACGCGAGGTCCTGGTGCCCTGAAAAGCTTACTAACGTTAAAAGAAAGCAGACCTAAATTTAAGCCTCAAGGACTCTGCTCCAAGCTTCCGCTTCGGCAGGCTATTCAAGGCTTTACCTTGAGGAAGGGACTCCCGTCAAGTTTCCTTTTAGCTCTAGAGCGTCTCAGGAGGAGCTCCCACCCAGGCTATGAAAGCACCCTGTTGATGGAGAGAACACTCGTTCCCTTCCCAGAGCCCTGCCTACTGCGACTAGACACCCTTCCTAAAACTGTTATTTAGGTAGTGTTAAGGCAACATGAATGGAGCATTCAAAATAGGAAAGCAAGGCCTGTGCCATCAGGTCCCTGTTTCCAGCGAACACGCAGCCTACCTCCTTGTGCTTTCTACCAGGTAAATACACACTCTAGCTAAACCCTGGTCCCTTCCCTGAATAACGTTTTCTTGGCACGGAGTTCTCCGTGTAGCCAACTGCCTCTCCCAAGGAAGGCTCTAGGTACGCTATCGGGGCTTAGCTTCTTCTAAAACCCTGCAGTGTAAGACGTAGAAGTGTGCTTTGCTTCCAGCAGGAAAGCAAGCCGACTTTCTCCTGTAAGTATGGGGTGTTAAGGTATGACACTCTAGAAGGAATGCGAAGCAGTTTTGGTTTCTCAGTGCCGCTCAGCCTAGGGCAATGAGGCAAGATATGCATGACATGTGGGATGTAAGAGAACAGATTTCCTGGAGCCTTTGGAGTGCTGATTAAACCTAGGTCTCCCAAGGAAGAGTGCAGTGTGTTGCCCTACACTCAGCATACGCAGAGTGACTGGGAAAGGTTTCCGGGCCTGGATGTTTCTTAGCAGCCTAGTGGAGGCTGCCGGTACTAGGTGTTCTTGCAGGGAATAGGGAGCCCACGCGAGGTCCTCGGTGTCCTGAAAGCTTACTAACCTTAAAAGAAAACAAACCTAAAGCTAATGCTTCAAGGACTCTGCTCCAAGCTTCCGCTTTGGTAGGCTATTCAAGGCTTTATCTTGGGGAAAGGACTCACGTCACGTTTCCTTTTAGCTCTAGAGTGTCTCAGGAGGAGCTCCCACCCAGGCTATGAAAGCACCCTGTTGATCTAGAGAACACTCGTTCCCTTCCCAGAGCCCTGCCTACAGTGTCTAAAGGCCCGTCCTAAAACTGTAATTTAGGTAGCTTCAAGGCAGCATGAGTGGTGCATTCAAAATGGGAAAGCAAGCCTTGTGCCATCAGGTGACCGTTTCCAGCGAAAACGCAGCCTACCTCCTTGTGATTTCTACCAAGTAAATATACACTCTAGCTACACACTGACCCCTTCCTTAATAAAGTTGGTTTGGCACGGAGTTCTGCGTGTAGCCACGGCCTCCCCAAAGGAGCGCTCTAGGTACGCTATCGGGGCTTAGCCTCTTCTAAAACCCTGCAGTGTAGGAGGAAAAACTGTGCTTTGGTACCAGCAGGAACGCAAGCCGACTTTCTCCTGTAAGTATGGCATCTTAACGTATGACTTTGTAGAAGGAATGCTAAGCAGTTTTGGTTTCTCAGTGCCGATCAGCTTAGGGCAATGAGGCAGATTGGCATGACATGTAGGAAATGAGAGAACAGATTTCCTGGAGCTGGTGGAGTGCGGAGGAAATCCAGCTCTTCCAAGGAAGAGTGCAGTGTGTTGCCCTACACTTAGCATCCAGAGGGTGACTGGGAAACTTTTCCGTGCCTGGATGTTTCCTGGCAGGCCAGGGGAGCCTGGCCGGTCCCGGTGTTCTTGCAGGGAATAGGGTGCCCACGCGAGGTCCTCGGTACCTGAAAAGCTTACTAACGTTAAAAGAAAGCAGACCTAAAATTAAGCCTCAAGTTCTCTGCTCCAAGCTTCCGCTTCGTCAGGCTATTTAAGGCTTTACCTTGAGGAAAGGACTCCCGTCAAGTTTCCTTTTAGCTCTAGAGCGTCTCAGGAGGAGCTCCCACCCAGGCTATGAAAGCACCCTGTTGATTTAGAGAAAACTCTTTCCCTTCCCAGTACACTGCCTACAGTGACAGGGACCCGTGCAAAACACTGTTATTTAGGTAGCTTCAAGGCAGCAAGAATGGAGCATTCAATATGGAAAAGCAAGCCTTGTGCCATAAATTTCCCGTTTCCAGTGAACACGCAGCCTACCTCCTTGAGATTTTACCAAGTAAATATACACTCTAGCTCCACACTGGTCCCTTCCTTGAATAAAGTTGGTTTGGCGGGGAGTTCTGCGTCTAGCCAACGGCGTCCACCAAGGAGCGATCTAGGTTCGCTATCGGGGCTTAGCTTCTTCTAAAACCCTGCACTGGAAGAGCAAGAACTGGGCTTTGGTTACAGCAGGAATGCAAGCCGACTCTCTCCTGTAAATATGGGGTCTTAAGGTATGACACTCTAGAAGGAATGCGAAGCAGTTTTGGTTTCTCAGTGCCGCTCAGCCTAGGGCAATGAGGCAGATTTCCATGACATGTAGGATGTAAGAGAACAGATTTCCTGGAGCTGTTGGAGTGCGGAGGAAACCTAGGTTTCCCAAGGAAGAGTGCAGTGTGTTGCCCTACACTCAGCATACACAGAGTGACTGGGAAAGGTTTCCGGGCCTGGATGTTCCTTAGCAGCCCAGGGGAGCCTGCCGGAACTCTGTGTTCTAGTAGGGAATAGGGTGCCCACGCGAGGTCCTGGTGCCCTGAAAAGCTTACTAACTTTAAAAGAAAGCAGACCTAAATTTAAGCCTCAAGGACTCTGCTCCAAGCTTCCGCTTCGGCAGGCTATTCAAGGCTTTACCTTGAGGAAGGGACTCCCGTCAAGTTTCCTTTTAGCTCTAGAGCGTCTCAGGAGGAGCTCCCTCCCAGGCTATGAAAGCACCCTGTTGATGGAGAGAACACTCGTTCCCTTCCCAGAGCCCTGCCTACTGCGACTAGACACCCGTCCTATAACTGTTATTTAGGTAGTGTTAAGGCAACATGAATGGGGCATTCAAAATGGGAAAGCAAGGCCTGTGCCATCAGGTCCCTGTTTCCAGCGAACACGCAGCCTACCTCCTTGTGCTTTCTACCAGGTAAATACACACTCTAGCTAAACCCTGGTCCCTTCCCTGAATAACGTTTTCTTGGCACGGAGTTCTCCGTGTAGCCAACTGCCTCTCCCAAGGAAGGCTCTAGGTACGCTATCGGGGCTTAGCTTCTTCTGAAACCCTGCAGTGTAAGACGTAGAAGTGTGCTTTGCTTCCAGCAGGAAAGCAAGCCGACTTTCTCCTGTAAGTATGGGGTGTTAAGGTATGACACTCTAGAAGGAATGCGAAGCAGTTTTGGTTTCTCAGTGCCGCTCAGCCTAGGGCAATGAGGCAAGATATGCATGACATGTGGGATGTAAGAGAACAGATTTCCTGGAGCCTTTGGAGTGCTGATTAAACCTAGGTCTCCCAAGGAAGAGTGCAGTGTGTTGCCCTACACTCAGCATACGCAGAGTGACTGGGAAAGGTTTCCGGGCCTGGATGTTTCCTGGCAGGCCAGGGGAGCCTGGCCGGTCCCGGTGTTCTTGCAGGGAATAGGGTGCCCACGCGAGGTCCTCGGTGTCCTGAAAGCTTACTAACCTTAAAAGAAAACAAACCTAAAGCTAATGCTTCAAGGACTCTGCTCCAAGCTTCCGCTTTGGTAGGCTATTCAAGGCTTTATCTTGGGGAAAGGACTCACGTCACGTTTCCTTTTAGCTCTAGAGCGTCTCAGGAGGAGCTCCCACCCAGGCTATGAAAGCACCCTGTTGATCTAGAGAACACTCGTTCCCTTCCCAGAGCCCTGCCTACAGTGTCTAAAGGCCCGTCCTAAAACTGTAATTTAGGTAGCTTCAAGGCAGCATGAGTGGTGCATTCAAAATGGGAAAGCAAGCCTTGTGCCATCAGGTGACCGTTTCCAGCGAAAACGCAGCCTACCTCCTTGTGATTTCTACCAAGTAAATATACACTCTAGCTACACACTGACCCCTTCCTTAATAAAGTTGGTTTGGCACGGAGTTCTGCGTGTAGCCACGGCCTCCCCAAAGGAGCGCTCTAGGTACGCTATCGGGGCTTAGCCTCTTCTAAAACCCTGCAGTGTAGGAGGAAGAACTGTGCTTTGGTACCAGCAGGAACGCAAGCCGACTTTCTCCTGTAAGTATGGCATCTTAAGGTATGACTTTGTAGAAGGAATGCTAAGCAGTTTTGGTTTCTCAGTGCCGATCAGCTTAGGGCAATGAGGCAGATTGGCATGACATGTAGGAAATGAGAGAACAGATTTCCTGGAGCTGGTGGAGTGCGGAGGAAATCCAGCTCCTCCAAGGAAGAGTGCAGTGTGTTGCCCTACACTTAGCATCCAGAGGGTGACTGGGAAACTTTTCCGGGCCTGGATGTTTCCTGGCAGGCCAGGGGAGCCTGGCCGGTCCCGGTGTTCTTGCAGGGAATAGGGTGCCCACGCGAGGTCCTCGGTACCTGAAAAGCTTACTAACGTTAAAAGAAAGCAGACCTAAAATTAAGCCTCAGGTTCTCTGCTCCAAGCTTCCGCTTCGGCAGGCTATTCAAGGCTTTACCTTGAGGAAAGGACTCCCGTCAAGTTTCCTTTTAGCTCTAGAGCGTCTCAGGAGGAGCTCCCACCCAGGCTATGAAAGCACCCTGTTGATTTAGAGAAAACTCTTTCCCTTCCCAGTACACTGCCTACAGTGACAGGGACCCGTGCAAAACACTGTTATTTAGGTAGCTTCAAGGCAGCAAGAATGGAGCATTCAATATGGAAAAGCAAGCCTTGTGCCATAAATTCCCCGTTTCCAGTGAACACGTAGCCTACCTCCTTGTGATTTTACCAAGTAAATATACACTCTAGCTCCACACTGGTCCCTTCCTTGAATAAAGTTGGTTTGGCAGGGAGTTCTGCGTCTAGCCAACGGCGTCCACCAAGGAGCGATCTAGGTTCGCTATCGGGGCTTAGCTTCTTCTAAAACCCTGCACTGGAAGAGCAAGAACTGGGCTTTGGTTACAGCAGGAACGCAAGCCAACTCTCTCCTGTAAATATGGGGTCTTAAGGTATGACACTCTAGAAGGAATGCGATGCAGTTTTGGTTTCTCAGTGCCGCTCAGCCTAGGGCAATGAGGCAGATTTCCATGACATGTAGGATGTACGAGAACAGATTTCCTGGAGCCTTTGGAGTGCTGAGGAAACCTTGGTCTCCCAAGGAAGAGTGCAGTGTGTTGCCCTACACTCAGCATACACAGAGTGACTGGGAAAGGTTTCCGGGCCTGGATGTTCCTTAGCAGTGCAGGGGAGCCTGCCGGAACTCTGTGTTCTAGTAGGGAATAGGGTGCCCACGCGAGGTCCTGGTGCCCTGAAAAGCTTACTAACGTTAAAAGAAAGCAGACCTAAATTTAAGCCTCAAGGACTCTGCTCCAAGCTTCCGCTTCGGCAGGCTATTCAAGGCTTTACCTTGAGGAAGGGACTCCCGTCAAGTTTCCTTTTAGCTCTAGAGCGTCTCAGGAGGAGCTCCCACCCAGGCTATGAAAGCACCCTGTTGATGGAGAGAACACTCGTTCCCTTCCCAGAACCCTGCCTACTGCGACTAGACACCCTTCCTAAAACTGTTATTTAGGTAGTGTTAAGGCAACATGAATGGAGCATTCAAAATAGGAAAGCAAGGCCTGTGCCATCAGGTCCCTGTTTCCAGCGAACACGCAGCCTACCTCCTTGTGCTTTCTACCAGGTAAATACACACTCTAGCTAAACCCTGGTCCCTTCCCTGAATAACGTTTTCTTGGCACGGAGTTCTCCGTGTAGCCAACTGCCTATCCCAAGGAAGGCTCTAGGTACGCTATCGGGGCTTAGCTTCTTCTAAAACCCTGCAGTGTAAGACGTAGAACTGTGCTTTGCTTCCAGCAGGAAAGCAAGCCGACTTTCTCCTGTAAGTATGGGGTGTTAAGGTATGACACTCTAGAAGGAATGCGAAGCAGTTTTGGTTTCTCAGTGCCGCTCAGCCTAGGGCAATGAGGCAAGATATGCATGACATGTGGGATGTAAGAGAACAGATTTCCTGGAGCCTTTGGAGTGCTGATTAAACCTAGGTCTCCCAAGGAAGAGTGCAGTGTGTTGCCCTACACTCAGCATACGCAGAGTGACTGGGAAAGGTTTCCGGGCCTGGATGTTTCTTAGCAGCCTAGTGGAGGCTGCCGGTACTAGGTGTTCTTGCAGGGAATAGGGAGCCCACGCGAGGTCCTCGGTGTTCTGAAAGCTTACTAACCTTAAAAGAAAACAAACCTAAAGCTAATGCTTCAAGGACTCTGCTCCAAGCTTCCGCTTTGGTAGGCTATTCAAGGCTTTATCTTGGGGAAAGGACTCACGTCACGTTTCCTTTTAGCTCTAGAGCGTCTCAGGAGGAGCTCCCACCCAGGCTATGAAAGCACCCTGTTGATCTAGAGAACACTCGTTCCCTTCCCAGAGCCCTGCCTACAGTGTCTAAAGGCCCGTCCTAAAACTGTAATTTAGGTAGCTTCAAGGCAGCATGAGTGGTGCATTCAAAATGGGAAAGCAAGCCTTGTGCCATCAGGTGACCGTTTCCAGCGAAAACGCAGCCTACCTCCTTGTGATTTCTACCAAGTAAATATACACTCTAGCTACACACTGGCCCCTTCCTTAATAAAGTTGGTTTGGCACGGAGTTCTGCGTGTAGCCACGGCCTCCCCAAAGGAGCGCTCTAGGTACGCTATCGGGGCTTAGCCTCTTCTAAAACCCTGCAGTGTAGGAGGAAGAACTGTGCTTTGGTACCAGCAGGAACGCAAGCCGACTTTCTCCTGTAAGTATGGCATCTTCAGGTATGACTTTGTAGAAGGAATGCTAAGCAGTTTTGGTTTCTCAGTGCCGATCAGCTTAGGGCAATGAGGCAGATCTGCATGACATGTAGGAAATGAGAGAACAGATTTCCTGGAGCTGGTGGAGTGCGGAGGAAATCCAGCTCCTCCAAGGAAGAGTGCAGTGTGTTGCCCTACACTTAGCATCCAGAGGGTGACTGGGAAACTTTTCCGGGCCTGGATGTTTCCTGGCAGGCCAGGGGAGCCTGGCCGGTCCCGGTGTTCTTGCAGGGAATAGGGTGCCCACGCGAGGTCCTCGGTACCTGAAAAGCTTACTAACGTTAAAAGAAAGCAGACCTAAAATTAAGCCTCAGGTTCTCTGCTCCAAGCTTCCGCTTCGGCAGGCTATTCAAGGCTTTACCTTGAGGAAAGGACTCCCGTCAAGTTTCCTTTTAGCTCTAGAGCGTCTCAGGAGGAGCTCCCACCCAGGCTATGAAAGCACCCTGTTGATTTAGAGAAAACTCTTTCCCTTCCCAGTACACTGCCTACAGTGACAGGGACCCGTGTAAAACGCTGTTATTTAGGTAGCTTCAAGGCAGCAAGAATGGAGCATTCAATATGGAAAAGCAAGCCTTGTGCCATAAATTCCCCGTTTCCAGTGAACACGTAGCCTACCTCCTTGTGATTTTACCAAGTAAATATACACTCTAGCTCGACACTGGTCCCTTCCTTGAATAAAGTTGGTTTGGCAGGGAGTTCTGCGTCTAGCCAACGGCGTCCACCAAGGAGCGATCTAGGTTCGCTATCGGGGCTTAGCTTCTTCTAAAACCCTGCACTGGAAGAGCAAGAACTGGGCTTTGGTTACAGCAGGAACGCAAGCCAACTCTCTCCTGTAAATATGGGGTCTTAAGGTATGACACTCTAGAAGGAATGCGATGCAGTTTTGGTTTCTCAGTGCCGCTCAGCCTAGGGCAATGAGGCAGATTTCCATGACATGTAGGATGTAAGAGAACAGATTTCCTGGAGCCTTTGGAGTGCTGAGGAAACCTTGGTCTCCCAAGGAAGAGTGCAGTGTGTTGCCCTACACTCAGCATACACAGAGTGACTGGGAAAGGTTTCCGGGCCTGGATGTTCCTTAGTAGCCCAGGGGAGCCTGCCGGAACTCTGTGTTCTAGTAGGGAATAGGGTGCCCACGCGAGGTCCTGGTGCCCTGAAAAGCTTACTAACGTTAAAAGAAAGCAGACCTAAATTTAAGCCTCAAGGACTCTGCTCCAAGCTTCCGCTTCGGCAGGCTATTCAAGGCTTTACCTTGAGGAAGGGACTCCCGTCAAGTTTCCTTTTAGCTCTAGAGCGTCTCAGGAGGAGCTCCCACCCAGGCTATGAAAGCACCCTGTTGATGGAGAGAACACTCGTTCCCTTCCCAGAGCCCTGCCTACTGCGACTAGACACCCTTCCTAAAACTGTTATTTAGGTAGTGTTAAGGCAACATGAATGGAGCATTCAAAATAGGAAAGCAAGGCCTGTGCCATCAGGTCCCTGTTTCCAGCGAACACGCAGCCTACCTCCTTGTGCTTTCTACCAGGTAAATACACACTCTAGCTAAACCCTGGTCCCTTCCCTGAATAACGTTTTCTTGGCACGGAGTTCTCCGTGTAGCCAACTGCCTCTCCCAAGGAAGGCTCTAGGTACGCTATCGGGGCTTAGCTTCTTCTAAAACCCTGCAGTGTAAGACGTAGAAGTGTGCTTTGCTTCCAGCAGGAAAGCAAGCCGACTTTCTCCTGTAAGTATGGGGTGTTAAGGTATGACACTCTAGAAGGAATGCGAAGCAGTTTTGGTTTCTCAGTGCCGCTCAGCCTAGGGCAATGAGGCAAGATATGCATGACATGTGGGATGTAAGAGAACAGATTTCCTGGAGCCTTTGGAGTGCTGATTAAACCTAGGTCTCCCAAGGAAGAGTGCAGTGTGTTGCCCTACACTCAGCATACGCAGAGTGACTGGGAAAGGTTTCCGGGCCTGGATGTTTCTTAGCAGCCTAGTGGAGCCTGCCGGTACTAGGTGTTCTTGCAGGGAATAGGGAGCCCACGCGAGGTCCTCGGTGTCCTGAAAGCTTACTAACCTTAAAAGAAAACAAACCTAAAGCTAATGCTTCAAGGACTCTGCTCCAAGCTTCCGCTTTGGTAGGCTATTCAAGGCTTTATCTTGGGGAAAGGACTCACGTCACGTTTCCTTTTAGCTCTAGAGCGTCTCAGGAGGAGCTCCCACCGAGGCTATGAAAGCACCCTGTTGATCTAGAGAACACTCCTTCCCTTCCCAGAGCCCTGCCTACAGTGTCTAAAGGCCCGTCCTAAAACTGTAATTTAGGTAGCTTCAAGGCAGCATGAGTGGTGCATTCAAAATGGGAAAGCAAGCCTTGTGCCATCAGGTGACCGTTTCCAGCGAAAACGCAGCCTACCTCCTTGTGATTTCTACCAAGTAAATATACACTCTAGCTACACACTGACCCCTTCCTTAATAAAGTTGGTTTGGCACGGAGTTCTGCGTGTAGCCACGGCCTCCCCAAAGGAGCGCTCTAGGTACGCTATCGGGGCTTAGCCTCTTCTAAAACCCTGCAGTGTAGGAGGAAAAACTGTGCTTTGGTACCAGCAGGAACGCAAGCCGACTTTCTCCTGTAAGTATGGCATCTTAAGGTATGACTTTGTAGAAGGAATGCTAAGCAGTTTTGGTTTCTCAGTGCCGATCAGCTTAGGGCAATGAGGCAGATTGGCATGACATGTAGGAAATGAGAGAACAGATTTCCTGGAGCTGGTGGAGTGCGGAGGAAATCCAGCTCCTCCAAGGAAGAGTGCAGTGTGTTGCCCTACACTTAGCATCCAGAGGGTGACTGGGAAACTTTTCCGGGCCTGGATGTTTCCTGGCAGGCCAGGGGAGCCTGGCCGGTCCCGGTGTTCTTGCAGGGAATAGGGTGCCCACGCGAGGTCCTCGGTACCTGAAAAGCTTACTAACGTTAAAAGAAAGCAGACCTAAAATTAAGCCTCAAGTTCTCTGCTCCAAGCTTCCGCTTCGGCAGGCTGTTCAAGGCTTTACCTTGAGGAAAGGACTCCCGTCAAGTTTCCTTTTAGCTCTAGAGCGTCTCAGGAGGAGCTCCCACCCAGGCTATGAAAGCACCCTGTTGATTTAGAGAAAACTCTTTCCCTTCCCAGTACACTGCCTACAGTGACAGGGACCCGTGCAAAACACTGTTATTTAGGTAGCTTCAAGGCAGCAAGAATGGAGCATTCAATATGGAAAAGCAAGCCTTGTGCCATAAATTTCCCGTTTCCAGTGAACACGCAGCCTACCTCCTTGAGATTTTACCAAGTAAATATACACTCTAGCTCCACACTGGTCCCTTCCTTGAATAAAGTTGGTTTGGCGGGGAGTTCTGCGTCTAGCCAACGGCGTCCACCAAGGAGCGATCTAGGTTCGCTATCGGGGCTTAGCTTCTTCTAAAACCCTGCACTGGAAGAGCAAGAACTGGGCTTTGGTTACAGCAGGAATGCAAGCCGACTCTCTCCTGTAAATATGGGGTCTTAAGGTATGACACTCTAGAAGGAATGCGAAGCAGTTTTGGTTTCTCAGTGCCGCTCAGCCTAGGGCAATGAGGCAGATTTCCATGACATGTAGGATGTAAGAGAACAGATTTCCTGGAGCTGTTGGAGTGCGGAGGAAACCTAGGTTTCCCAAGGAAGAGTGCAGTGTGTTGCCCTACACTCAGCATACACAGAGTGACTGGGAAAGGTTTCCGGGCCTGGATGTTCCTTAGCAGCCCAGGGGAGCCTGCCGGAACTCTGTGTTCTAGTAGGGAATAGGGTGCCCACGCGAGGTCCTGGTGCCCTGAAAAGCTTACTAACTTTAAAAGAAAGCAGACCTAAATTTAAGCCTCAAGGACTCTGCTCCAAGCTTCCGCTTCGGCAGGCTATTCAAGGCTTTACCTTGAGGAAGGGACTCCCGTCAAGTTTCCTTTTAGCTCTAGAGCGTTTCAGGAGGAGCTCCCTCCCAGGCTATGAAAGCACCCTGTTGATGGAGAGAACACTCGTTCCCTTCCCAGAGCCCTGCCTACTGCGACTAGACACCCGTCCTATAACTGTTATTTAGGTAGTGTTAAGGCAACATGAATGGAGCATTCAAAATGGGAAAGCAAGGCCTGTGCCATCAGGTCCCTGTTTCCAGCGAACACGCAGCCTACCTCCTTGTGCTTTCTACCAGGTAAATACACACTCTAGCTAAACCCTGGTCCCTTCCCTGAATAACGTTTTCTTGGCACGGAGTTCTCCGTGTAGCCAACTGCCTCTCCCAAGGAAGGCTCTAGGTACGCTATCGGGGCTTAGCTTCTTCTGAAACCCTGCAGTGTAAGACGTAGAAGTGTGCTTTGCTTCCAGCAGGAAAGCAAGCCGACTTTCTCCTGTAAGTATGGGGTGTTAAGGTATGACACTCTAGAAGGAATGCGAAGCAGTTTTGGTTTCTCAGTGCCGCTCAGCCTAGGGCAATGAGGCAAGATATGCATGACATGTGGGATGTAAGAGAACAGATTTCCTGGAGCCTTTGGAGTGCTGATTAAACCTAGGTCTCCCAAGGAAGAGTGCAGTGTGTTGCCCTACACTCAGCATACGCAGAGTGACTGGGAAAGGTTTCCGGGCCTGGATGTTTCTTAGCAGCCTAGTGGAGGCTGCCGGTACTAGGTGTTCTTGCAGGGAATAGGGAGCCCACGCGAGGTCCTCGGTGTCCTGAAAGCTTACTAACCTTAAAAGAAAACAAACCTAAAGCTAATGCTTCAAGGACTCTGCTCCAAGCTTCCGCTTTGGTAGGCTATTCAAGGCTTTATCTTGGGGAAAGGACTCACGTCACGTTTCCTTTTAGCTCTAGAGCGTCTCAGGAGGAGCTCCCACCCAGGCTATGAAAGCACCCTGTTGATCTAGAGAACACTCGTTCCCTTCCCAGAGCCCTGCCTACAGTGTCTAAAGGCCCGTCCTAAAACTGTAATTTAGGTAGCTTCAAGGCAGCATGAGTGGTGCATTCAAAATGGGAAAGCAAGCCTTGTGCCATCAGGTGACCGTTTCCAGCGAAAACGCAGCCTACCTCCTTGTGATTTCTACCAAGTAAATATACACTCTAGCTACACACTGACCCCTTCCTTAATAAAGTTGGTTTGGCACGGAGTTCTGCGTGTAGCCACGGCCTCCCCAAAGGAGCGCTCTAGGTACGCTATCGGGGCTTAGCCTCTTCTAAAACCCTGCAGTGTAGGAGGAAGAACTGTGCTTTGGTACCAGCAGGAACGCAAGCCGACTTTCTCCTGTAAGTATGGCATCTTAAGGTATGACTTTGTAGAAGGAATGCTAAGCAGTTTTGGTTTCTCAGTGCCGATCAGCTTAGGGCAATGAGGCAGATTGGCATGACATGTAGGAAATGAGAGAACAGATTTCCTGGAGCTGGTGGAGTGCGGAGGAAATCCAGCTCCTCCAAGGAAGAGTGCAGTGTGTTGCCCTACACTTAGCATCCAGAGAGTGACTGGGAAACTTTTTCGGGCCTGGATGTTTCCTGGCAGGCCAGGGGAGCCTGGCCGGTCCCGGTGTTCTTGCAGGGAATAGGGTGCCCACGCGAGGTCCTCGGTACCTGAAAAGCTTACTAACGTTAAAAGAAAGCAGACCTAAAATTAAGCCTCAAGTTCTCTGCTCCAAGCTTCCGCTTCGGCAGGCTGTTCAAGGCTTTACCTTGAGGAAAGGACTCCCGTCAAGTTTCCTTTTAGCTCTAGAGCGTCTCAGGAGGAGCTCCCACCCAGGCTATGAAAGCACCCTGTTGATTTTGAGAAAACTCTTTCCCTTCCCAGTACACTGCCTACAGTGACAGGGACCCGTGCAAAACACTGTTATTTAGGTAGCTTCAAGGCAGCAAGAATGGAGCATTCAATATGGAAAAGCAAGCCTTGTGCCATAAATTCCCCGTTTCCAGTGAACACGCAGCCTACCTCCTTGAGATTTTACCAAGTAAATATACACTCTAGCTCCACACTGGTCCCTTCCTTGAATAAAGTTGGTTTGGCAGGGAGTTCTGCGTCTAGCCAACGGCGTCCACCAAGGAGCGATCTAGGTTCGCTATCGGGGCTTAGCTTCTTCTAAAACCCTGCACTGGAAGAGCAAGAACTGGGCTTTGGTTACAGCAGGAATGCAAGCCGACTCTCTCCTGTAAATATGGGGTCTTAAGGTATGACACTCTAGAAGGAATGCGAAGCAGTTTTGGTTTCTCAGTGCCGCTCAGCCTAGGGCAATGAGGCAGATTTCCATGACATGTAGGATGTAAGAGAACAGATTTCCTGGAGCTGTTGGAGTGCGGAGGAAACCTAGGTCTCCCAAGGAAGAGTGCAGTGTGTTGCCCTACACTCAGCATACACAGAGTGACTGGGAAAGGTTTCCGGGCCTGGATGTTCCTTAGCAGCCCAGGCGAGCCTGCCGGAACTCTGTGTTCTAGTAGGGAATAGGGTGCCCACGCGAGGTCCTGGTGCCCTGAAAAGCTTACTAACGTTAAAAGAAAGCAGACCTAAATTTAAGCCTCAAGGACTCTGCTCCAAGCTTCCGCTTCGGCAGGCTATTCAAGGCTTTACCTTGAGGAAGGGACTCCCGTCAAGTTTCCTTTTAGCTCTAGAGCGTCTCAGGAGGAGCTCCCACCCAGGCTATGAAAGCACCCTGTTGATGGAGAGAACACTCGTTCCCTTCCCAGAGCCCTGCCTACTGCGACTAGACACCCGTCCTAAAACTGTTATTTAGGTAGTGTTAAGGCAACATGAATGGAGCATTCAAAATGGGAAAGCAAGGCCTGTGCCATCAGGTCCCTGTTTCCAGCGAACACGCAGCCTACCTCCTTGTGCTTTCTACCAGGTAAATACACACTCTAGCTAAACCCTGGTCCCTTCCCTGAATAACGTTTTCTTGGCACGGAGTTCTCCGTGTAGCCAACTGCCTCTCCCAAGGAAGGCTCTAGGTACGCTATCGGGGCTTAGCTTCTTCTGAAACCCTGCAGTGTAAGACGTAGAAGTGTGCTTTGCTTGTAGCAGGAAAGCAAGCCGACTTTCTCCTGTAAGTATGGGGTGTTAAGGTATGACACTCTAGAAGGAATGCGAAGCAGTTTTGGTTTCTCAGTGCCGCTCAGCCTAGGGCAATGAGGCAAGATATGCATGACATGTGGGATGTAAGAGAACAGATTTCCTGGAGCCTTTGGAGTGCTGATTAAACCTAGGTCTCCCAAGGAAGAGTGCAGTGTGTTGCCCTACACTCAGCATACGCAGAGTGACTGGGAAAGGTTTCCGGGCCTGGATGTTTCTTAGCAGCCTAGTGGAGCCTGCCGGTACTAGGTGTTCTTGCAGGGAATAGGGAGCCCACGCGAGGTCCTCGGTGTCCTGAAAGCTTACTAACCTTCAAAGAAAACAAACCTAAAGCTAATGCTTCAAGGACTCTGTTCCAAGC
The DNA here is from genome assembly GCF_965194825.1 of Balaenoptera physalus. NCBI lineage: Eukaryota > Metazoa > Chordata > Mammalia > Artiodactyla > Balaenopteridae > Balaenoptera > Balaenoptera physalus. Next base: position 274,971 of record NW_028126499.1, read on the forward strand.
TTCCGCTTTGGTAGGCTATTCAAGGCTTTATCTTGGCGAAAGGACTCACGTCACGTTTCCTTTTAGCTCTAGAGCGTCTCAGGAGGAGCTCCCACCCAGGCTATGAAAGCACCCTGTTGATCTAGAGAACACTCGTTCCCTTCCCAGAGCCCTGCCTACAGTGTCTAAAGGCCCGTCCTAAAACTGTAATTTAGGTAGCTTCAAGGCAGCATGAGTGGTGCATTCAAAATGGGAAAGCAAGCCTTGTGCCATCAGGTGACCGTTTCCAGCGAAAACGCAGCCTACCTCCTTGTGATTTCTACCAAGTAAATATACACTCTAGCTACACACTGACCCCTTCCTTAATAAAGTTGGTTTGGCACGGAGTTCTGCGTGTAGCCACGGCCTCCCCAAAGGAGCGCTCTAGGTACGCTATCGGGGCTTAGCCTCTTCTAAAACCCTGCAGTGTAGGAGGAAGAACTGTGCTTTGGTACCAGCAGGAACGCAAGCCGACTTTCTCCTGTAAGTATGGCATCTTAAGGTATGACTTTGTAGAAGGAATGCTAAGCAGTTTTGGTTTCTCAGTGCCGATCAGCTTAGGGCAATGAGGCAGATTGGCATGACATGTAGGAAATGAGAGAACAGATTTCCTGGAGCTGGTGGAGTGCGGAGGAAATCCAGCTCCTCCAAGGAAGAGTGCAGTGTGTTGCCCTACACTTAGCATCCAGAGAGTGACTGGGAAACTTTTCCGGGCCTGGATGTTTCCTGGCAGGCCAGGGGAGCCTGGCCGGTGCCGGTGTTCTTGCAGGGAATAGGGTGCCCACGCGAGGTCCTCGGTACCTGAAAAGCTTACTAACGTTAAAAGAAAGCAGACCTAAAATTAAGCCTCAAGTTCTCTGCTCCAAGCTTCCGCTTCGGCAGGCTGTTCAAGGCTTTACCTTGAGGAAAGGACTCCCGTCAAGTTTCCTTTTAGCTCTAGAGCGTCTCAGGAGGAGCTCCCACCCAGGCTATGAAAGCACCCTGTTGATTTAGAGAAAACTCTTTCCCTTCCCAGTACACTGCCTACAGTGACAGGGACCCGTGCAAAACACTGTTATTTAGGTAGCTTCAAGGCAGCAAGAATGGAGCATTCAATATGGAAAAGCAAGCCTTGTGCCATAAATTCCCCGTTTCCAGTGAACACGCAGCCTACCTCCTTGAGATTTTACCAAGTAAATATACACTCTAGCTCCACACTGGTCCCTTCCTTGAATAAAGTTGGTTTGGCAGGGAGTTCTGCGTCTAGCCAACGGCGTCCACCAAGGAGCGATCTAGGTTCGCTATCGGGGCTTAGCTTCTTCTAAAACCCTGCACTGGAAGAGCAAGAACTGGGCTTTGGTTACAGCAGGAATGCAAGCCGACTCTCTCCTGTAAATATGGGGTCTTAAGGTATGACACTCTAGAAGGAATGCGAAGCAGTTTTGGTTTCTCAGTGCCGCTCAGCCTAGGGCAATGAGGCAGATTTCCATGACATGTAGGATGTAAGAGAACAGATTTCCTGGAGCTGTTGGAGTGCGGAGGAAACCTAGGTCTCCCAAGGAAGAGTGCAGTGTGTTGCCCTACACTCAGCATACACAGAGTGACTGGGAAAGGTTTCCGGGCCTGGATGTTCCTTAGCAGCCCAGGCGAGCCTGCCGGAACTCTGTGTTCTAGTAGGGAATAGGGTGCCCACGCGAGGTCCTGGTGCCCTGAAAAGCTTACTAACTTTAAAAGAAAGCAGACCTAAATTTAAGCCTCAAGGACTCTGCTCCAAGCTTCCGCTTCGGCAGGCTATTCAAGGCTTTACCTTGAGGAAGGGACTCCCGTCAAGTTTCCTTTTAGCTCTAGAGCGTCTCAGGAGGAGCTCCCACCCAGGCTATGAAAGCACCCTGTTGATGGAGAGAACACTCGTTCCCTTCCCAGAGCCCTGCCTACTGTGACTAGACACCCGTCCTAAAACTGTTATTTAGGTAGTGTTAAGGCAACATGAATGGAGCATTCAAAATGGGAAAGCAAGGCCTGTGCCATCAGGTCCCTGTTTCCAGCGAACACGCAGCCTACCTCCTTGTGCTTTCTACCAGGTAAATACACACTCTAGCTAAACCCTGGTCCCTTCCCTGAATAACGTTTTCTTGGCACGGAGTTCTCCGTGTAGCCAACTGCCTCTCCCAAGGAAGGCTCTAGGTACGCTATCGGGGCTTAGCTTCTTCTGAAACCCTGCAGTGTAAGACGTAGAAGTGTGCTTTGCTTGTAGCAGGAAAGCAAGCCGACTTTCTCCTGTAAGTATGGGGTGTTAAGGTATGACACTCTAGAAGGAATGCGAAGCAGTTTTGGTTTCTCAGTGCCGCTCAGCCTAGGGCAATGAGGCAAGATATGCATGACATGTGGGATGTAAGAGAACAGATTTCCTGGAGCCTTTGGAGTGCTGATTAAACCTAGGTCTCCCAAGGAAGAGTGCAGTGTGTTGCCCTACACTCAGCATACGCAGAGTGACTGGGAAAGGTTTCCGGGCCTGGATGTTTCTTAGCAGCCTAGTGGAGCCTGCCGGTACTAGGTGTTCTTGCAGGGAATAGGGAGCCCACGCGAGGTCCTCGGTGTCCTGAAAGCTTACTAACCTTCAAAGAAAACAAACCTAAAGCTAATGCTTCAAGGACTCTGTTCCAAGCTTCCGCTTTGGTAGGCTATTCAAGGCTTTATCTTGGCGAAAGGACTCACGTCACGTTTCCTTTTAGCTCTAGAGCGTCTCAGGAGGAGCTCCCACCCAGGCTATGAAAGCACCCTGTTGATCTAGAGAACACTCGTTCCCTTCCCAGAGCCCTGCCTACAGTGTCTAAAGGCCCGTCCTAAAACTGTAATTTAGGTAGCTTCAAGGCAGCATGAGTGGTGCATTCAAAATGGGAAAGCAAGCCTTGTGCCATCAGGTGACCGTTTCCAGCGAAAACGCAGCCTACCTCCTTGTGATTTCTACCAAGTAAATATACACTCTAGCTACACACTGACCCCTTCCTTAATAAAGTTGGTTTGGCACGGAGTTCTGCGTGTAGCCACGGCCTCCCCAAAGGAGCGCTCTAGGTACGCTATCGGGGCTTAGCCTCTTCTAAAACCCTGCAGTGTAGGAGGAAGAACTGTGCTTTGGTACCAGCAGGAACGCAAGCCGACTTTCTCCTGTAAGTATGGCATCTTAAGGTATGACTTTGTAGAAGGAATGCTAAGCAGTTTTGGTTTCTCAGTGCCGATCAGCTTAGGGCAATGAGGCAGATTGGCATGACATGTAGGAAATGAGAGAACAGATTTCCTGGAGCTGGTGGAGTGCGGAGGAAATCCAGCTCCTCCAAGGAAGAGTGCAGTGTGTTGCCCTACACTTAGCATCCAGAGAGTGACTGGGAAACTTTTCCGGGCCTGGATGTTTCCTGGCAGGCCAGGGGAGCCTGGCCGGTCCCGGTGTTCTTGCACGGAATAGGGTGCCCACGCGAGGTCCTCGGTACCTGAAAAGCTTACTAACGTTAAAAGAAAGCAGACCTAAAATTAAGCCTCAAGTTCTCTGCTCCAAGCTTCCGCTTCGGCAGGCTGTTCAAGGCTTTACCTTGAGGAAAGGACTCCCGTCAAGTTTCCTTTTAGCTCTAGAGCGTCTCAGGAGGAGCTCCCACCCAGGCTATGAAAGCACCCTGTTGATTTAGAGAAAACTCTTTCCCTTCCCAGTACACTGCCTACAGTGACAGGGACCCGTGCAAAACACTGTTATTTAGGTAGCTTCAAGGCAGCAAGAATGGAGCATTCAATATGGAAAAGCAAGCCTTGTGCCATAAATTCCCCGTTTCCAGTGAACACGCAGCCTACCTCCTTGAGATTTTACCAAGTAAATATACACTCTAGCTCCACACTGGTCCCTTCCTTGAATAAAGTTGGTTTGGCGGGGAGTTCTGCGTCTAGCCAACGGCGTCCACCAAGGAGCGATCTAGGTTCGCTATCGGGGCTTAGCTTCTTCTAAAACCCTGCACTGGAAGAGCAAGAACTGGGCTTTGGTTACAGCAGGAATGCAAGCCGACTCTCTCCTGTAAATATGGGGTCTTAAGGTATGACACTCTAGAAGGAATGCGAAGCAGTTTTGGTTTCTCAGTGCCGCTCAGCCTAGGGCAATGAGGCAGATTTCCATGACATGTAGGATGTAAGAGAACAGATTTCCTGGAGCTGTTGGAGTGCGGAGGAAACCTAGGTCTCCCAAGGAAGAGTGCAGTGTGTTGCCCTACACTCAGCATACGCAGAGTGACTGGGAAAGGTTTCCGGGCCTGGATGTTTCTTAGCAGCCTAGTGGAGGCTGCCGGTACTAGGTGTTCTTGCAGGGAATAGGGAGCCCACGCGAGGTCCTCGGTGTCCTGAAAGCTTACTAACCTTAAAAGAAAACAAACCTAAAGCTAATGCTTCAAGGACTCTGCTCCAAGCTTCCGCTTTGGTAGGCTATTCAAGGCTTTATCTTGGGGAAAGGACTCACGTCACGTTTCCTTTTAGCTCTAGAGCGTCTCAGGAGGAGCTCCCACCCAGGCTATGAAAGCACCCTGTTGATCTAGAGAACACTCGTTCCCTTCCCAGAGCCCTGCCTACAGTGTCTAAAGGCCCGTCCTAAAACTGTAATTTAGGTAGCTTCAAGGCAGCATGAGTGGTGCATTCAAAATGGGAAAGCAAGCCTTGTGCCATCAGGTGACCGTTTCCAGCGAAAACGCAGCCTACCTCCTTGTGATTTCTACCAAGTAAATATACACTCTAGCTACACACTGGCCCCTTCCTTAATAAAGTTGGTTTGGCACGGAGTTCTGCGTGTAGCCACGGCCTCCCCAAAGGAGCGCTCTAGGTACGCTATCGGGGCTTAGCCTCTTCTAAAACCCTGCAGTGTAGGAGGAAGAACTGTGCTTTGGTACCAGCAGGAACGCAAGCCGACTTTCTCCTGTAAGTATGGCATCTTAAGGTATGACTTTGTAGAAGGAATGCTAAGCAGTTTTGGTTTCTCAGTGCCGATCAGCTTAGGGCAATGAGGCAGATTGGCATGACATGTAGGAAATGAGAGAACAGATTTCCTGGAGCTGGTGGAGTGCGGAGGAAATCCAGCTCCTCCAAGGAAGAGTGCAGTGTGTTGCCCTACACTTAGCATCCAGAGAGTGACTGGGAAACTTTTCGGGGCCTGGATGTTTCCTGGCAGGCCAGGGGAGCCTGGCCGGTCCCGGTGTTCTTGCAGGGAATAGGGTGCCCACGCGAGGTCCTCGGTACCTGAAAAGCTTACTAACGTTAAAAGAAAGCAGACCTAAAATTAAGCCTCAAGTTTTCTGCTCCAAGCTTCCGCTTCGGCAGGCTGTTCAAGGCTTTACCTTGAGGAAAGGACTCCCGTCAAGTTTCCTTTTAGCTCTAGAGCGTCTCAGGAGGAGCTCCCACCCAGGCTATGAAAGCACCCTGTTGATTTAGAGAAAACTCTTTCCCTTCCCAGTACACTGCCTACAGTGACAGGGACCCGTGCAAAACACTGTTATTTAGGTAGCTTCAAGGCAGCAAGAATGGAGCATTCAATATGGAAAAGCAAGCCTTGTGCCATAAATTCCCCGTTTCCAGTGAACACGCAGCCTACCTCCTTGAGATTTTACCAAGTAAATATACACTCTAGCTCCACACTGTTCCCTTCCTTGAATAAAGTTGGTTTGGCAGGGAGTTCTGCGTCTAGCCAACGGCGTCCACCAAGGAGCGATCTAGGTTCGCTATCGGGGCTTAGCTTCTTCTAAAACCCTGCACTGGAAGAGCAAGAACTGGGCTTTGGTTACAGCAGGAATGCAAGCCGACTCTCTCCTGTAAATATGGGGTCTTAAGGTATGACACTCTAGAAGGAATGCGAAGCAGTTTTGGTTTCTCAGTGCCGCTCAGCCTAGGGCAATGAGGCAGATTTCCATGACATGTAGGATGTAAGAGAACAGATTTCCTGGAGCTGTTGGAGTGCGGAGGAAACCTAGGTCTCCCAAGGAAGAGTGCAGTGTGTTGCCCTACACTCAGCATACACAGAGTGACTGGGAAAGGTTTCCGGGCCTGGATGTTCCTTAGCAGCCCAGGGGAGCCTGCCGGAACTCTGTGTTCTAGTAGGGAATAGGGTGCCCACGCGAGGTCCTGGTGCCCTGAAAAGCTTACTAACTTTAAAAGAAAGCAGACCTAAATTTAAGCCTCAAGGACTCTGCTCCAAGCTTCCGCTTCGGCAGGCTATTCAAGGCTTTACCTTGAGGAAGGGACTCCCGTCAAGTTTCCTTTTAGCTCTAGAGCGTCTCAGGAGGAGCTCCCACCCAGGCTATGAAATCACCCTGTTGATGGAGAGAACACTCGTTCCCTTCCCAGAGCCCTGCCTACTGCGACTAGACACCCGTCCTAAAACTGTTATTTAGGTAGTGTTAAGGCAACATGAATGGAGCATTCAAAATGGGAAAGCAAGGCCTGTGCCATCAGGTCCCTGTTTCCAGCGAACACGCAGCCTACCTCCTTGTGCTTTCTACCAGGTAAATACACACTCTAGCTAAACCCTGGTCCCTTCCCTGAATAACGTTTTCTTGGCACGGAGTTCTCCGTGTAGCCAACTGCCTCTCCCAAGGAAGGCTCTAGGTACGCTATCGGGGCTTAGCTTCTTCTGAAACCCTGCAGTGTAAGACGTAGAAGTGTGCTTTGCTTCCAGCAGGAAAGCAAGCCGACTTTCTCCTGTAAGTATGGGGTGTTAAGGTATGACACTCTAGAAGGAATGCGAAGCAGTTTTGGTTTCTCAGTGCCGCTCAGCCTAGGGCAATGAGGCAAGATATGCATGACATGTGGGATGTAAGAGAACAGATTTCCTGGAGCCTTTGGAGTGCTGATTAAACCTAGGTCTCCCAAGGAAGAGTGCAGTGTGTTGCCCTACACTCAGCATACGCAGAGTGACTGGGAAAGGTTTCCGGGCCTGGATGTTTCTTAGCAGCCTAGTGGAGCCTGCCGGTACTAGGTGTTCTTGCAGGGAATAGGGAGCCCACGCGAGGTCCTCGGTGTCCTGAAAGCTTACTAACCTTAAAAGAAAACAAACCTAAAGCTAATGCTTCAAGGACTCTGCTCCAAGCTTCCGCTTTGGTAGGCTATTCAAGGCTTTATCTTGGGGAAAGGACTCACGTCACGTTTCCTTTTAGCTCTAGAGCGTCTCAGGAGGAGCTCCCACCCAGGCTATGAAAGCACCCTGTTGATCTAGAGAACACTCGTTCCCTTCCCAGAGCCCTGCCTACAGTGTCTAAAGGCCCGTCCTAAAACTGTAATTTAGGTAGCTTCAAGGCAGCATGAGTGGTGCATTCAAAATGGGAAAGCAAGCCTTGTGCCATCAGGTGACCGTTTCCAGCGAAAACGCAGCCTACCTCCTTGTGATTTCTACCAAGTAAATATACACTCTAGCTACACACTGACCCCTTCCTTAATAAAGTTGGTTTGGCACGGAGTTCTGCGTGTAGCCACGGCCTCCCCAAAGGAGCGCTCTAGGTACGCTATCGGGGCTTAGCCTCTTCTAAAACCCTGCAGTGTAGGAGGAAAAACTGTGCTTTGGTACCAGCAGGAACGCAAGCCGACTTTCTCCTGTAAGTATGGCATCTTAAGGTATGACTTTGTAGAAGGAATGCTAAGCAGTTTTGGTTTCTCAGTGCCGATCAGCTTAGGGCAATGAGGCAGATTGGCATGACATGTAGGAAATGAGAGAACAGATTTCCTGGAGCTGGTGGAGTGCGGAGGAAATCCAGCTCCTCCAAGGAAGAGTGCAGTGTGTTGCCCTACACTTAGCATCCAGAGAGTGACTGGGAAACTTTTCCGGGCCTGGATGTTTCCTGGCAGGCCAGGGGAGCCTGGCCGGTCCCGGTGTTCTTGCACGGAATAGGGTGCCCACGCGAGGTCCTCGGTACCTGAAAAGCTTACTAACGTTAAAAGAAAGCAGACCTAAAATTAAGCCTCAAGTTCTCTGCTCCAAGCTTCCGCTTCGGCAGGCTGTTCAAGGCTTTACCTTGAGGAAAGGATTCCCGTCAAGTTTCCTTTTAGCTCTAGAGCGTCTCAGGAGGAGCTCCCACCCAGGCTATGAAAGCACCCTGTTGATTTAGAGAAAACTCTTTCCCTTCCCAGTACACTGCCTACAGTGACAGGGACCCGTGCAAAACACTGTTATTTAGGTAGCTTCAAGGCAGCAAGAATGGAGCATTCAATATGGAAAAGCAAGCCTTGTGCCATAAATTCCCCGTTTCCAGTGAACACGCAGCCTACCTCCTTGAGATTTTACCAAGTAAATATACACTCTAGCTCCACACTGGTCCCTTCCTTGAATAAAGTTGGTTTGGCGGGGAGTTCTGCGTCTAGCCAACGGCGTCCACCAAGGAGCGATCTAGGTTCGCTATCGGGGCTTAGCTTCTTCTAAAACCCTGCACTGGAAGAGCAAGAACTGGGCTTTGGTTACAGCAGGAATGCAAGCCGACTCTCTCCTGTAAATATGGGGTCTTAAGGTATGACACTCTAGAAGGAATGCGAAGCAGTTTTGGTTTCTCAGTGCCGCTCAGCCTAGGGCAATGAGGCAGATTTCCATGACATGTAGGATGTAAGAGAACAGATTTCCTGGAGCTGTTGGAGTGCGGAGGAAACCTAGGTCTCCCAAGGAAGAGTGCAGTGTGTTGCCCTACACTCAGCATACACAGAGTGACTGGGAAAGGTTTCCGGGCCTGGATGTTCCTTAGCAGCCCAGGGGAGCCTGCTGGAACTCTGTGTTCTAGTAGGGAATAGGGTGCCCACGCGAGGTCCTGGTGCCCTGAAAAGCTTACTAACTTTAAAAGAAAGCAGACCTAAATTTAAGCCTCAAGGACTCTGCTCCAAGCTTCCGCTTCGGCAGGCTATTCAAGGCTTTACCTTGAGGAAGGGACTCCCGTCAAGTTTCCTTTTAGCTCTAGAGCGTCTCAGGAGGAGCTCCCACCCAGGCTATGAAAGCACCCTGTTGATGGAGAGAACACTCGTTCCCTTCCCAGAGCCCTGCCTACTGCGACTAGACACCCGTCCTAAAACTGTTATTTAGGTAGTGTTAAGGCAACATGAATGGAGCATTCAAAATGGGAAAGCAAGGCCTGTGCCATCAGGTCCCTGTTTCCAGCGAACACGCAGCCTACCTCCTTGTGCTTTCTACCAGGTAAATACACACTCTAGCTAAACCCTGGTCCCTTCCCTGAATAACGTTTTCTTGGCACGGAGTTCTCCGTGTAGCCAACTGCCTCTCCCAAGGAAGGCTCTAGGTACGCTATCGGGGCTTAGCTTCTTCTGAAACCCTGCAGTGTAAGACGTAGAAGTGTGCTTTGCTTCCAGCAGGAAAGCAAGCCGACTTTCTCCTGTAAGTATGGGGTGTTAAGGTATGACACTCTAGAAGGAATGCGAAGCAGTTTTGGTTTCTCAGTGCCGCTCAGCCTAGGGCAATGAGGCAAGATATGCATGACATGTGGGATGTAAGAGAACAGATTTCCTGGAGCCTTTGGAGTGCTGATTAAACCTAGGTCTCCCAGGGAAGAGTGCAGTGTGTTGCCCTACACTCAGCATACGCAGAGTGACTGGGAAAGGTTTCCGGGCCTGGATGTTTCTTAGCAGCCTAGTGGAGCCTGCCGGTACTAGGTGTTCTTGCAGGGAATAGGGAGCCCACGCGAGGTCCTCGGTGTCCTGAAAGCTTACTAACCTTCAAAGAAAACAAACCTAAAGCTAATGCTTCAAGGACTGTGCTCCAAGCTTCCGCTTTGGTAGGCTATTCAAGGCTTTATCTTGGGGAAAGGACTCACGTCACGTTTCCTTTTAGCTCTAGAGCGTCTCAGGAGGAGCTCCCACCCAGGCTATGAAAGCACCCTGTTGATCTAGAGAACACTCGTTCCCTTCCCAGAGCCCTGCCTACAGTGTCTAAAGGCCCGTCCTAAAACTGTAATTTAGGTAGCTTCAAGGCAGCATGAGTGGTGCATTCAAAATGGGAAAGCAAGCCTTGTGCCATCAGGTGACCGTTTCCAGCGAAAACGCAGCCTACCTCCTTGTGATTTCTACCAAGTAAATATACACTCTAGCTACACACTGACCCCTTCCTTAATAAAGTTGGTTTGGCACGGAGTTCTGCGTGTAGCCACGGCCTCCCCAAAGGAGCGCTCTAGGTACGCTATCGGGGCTTAGCCTCTTCGAAAAGCCTGCAGTGTAGGAGGAAGAACTGTGCTTTGGTACCAGCAGGAACGCAAGCCGACTTTCTCCTGTAAGTATGGCATCTTAAGGTATGACTTTGTAGAAGGAATGCTAAGCAGTTTTGGTTTCTCAGTGCCGATCAGCTTAGGGCAATGAGGCAGATTGGCATGACATGTAGGAAATGAGAGAACAGATTTCCTGGAGCTGGTGGAGTGCGGAGGAAATCCAGCTCCTCCAAGGAAGAGTGCAGTGTGTTGCCCTACACTTAGCATCCAGAGAGTGACTGGGAAACTTTTCCGGGCCTGGATGTTTCCTGGCAGGCCAGGGGAGCCTGGCCGGTCCCGGTGTTCTTGCAGGGAATAGGGTGCCCACGCGAGGTCCTCGGTACCTGAAAAGCTTACTAACGTTAAAAGAAAGCAGACCTAAAATTAAGCCTCAAGTTCTCTGCTCCAAGCTTCCGCTTCGGCAGGCTGTTCAACGCTTTACCTTGAGGAAAGGACTCCCGTCAAGTTTCCTTTTAGCTCTAGAGCGTCTCAGGAGGAGCTCCCACCCAGGCTATGAAAGCACCCTGTTGATTTAGAGAAAACTCTTTCCCTTCCCAGTACACTGCCTACAGTGACAGGGACCCGTGCAAAACACTGTTATTTAGGTAGCTTCAAGGCAGCAAGAATGGAGCATTCAATATGGAAAAGCAAGCCTTGTGCCATAAATTCCCCGTTTCCAGTGAACACGCAGCCTACCTCCTTGAGATTTTACCAAGTAAATATACACTCTAGCTCCACACTGGTCCCTTCCTTGAATAAAGTTGGTTTGGCAGGGAGTTCTGCGTCTAGCCAACGGCGTCCACCAAGGAGCGATCTAGGTTCGCTATCGGGGCTTAGCTTCTTCTAAAACCCTGCACTGGAAGAGCAAGAACTGGGCTTTGGTTACAGCAGGAATGCAAGCCGACTCTCTCCTGTAAATATGGGGTCTTAAGGTATGACACTCTAGAAGGAATGCGAAGCAGTTTTGGTTTCTCAGTGCCGCTCAGCCTAGGGCAATGAGGCAGATTTCCATGACATGTAGGATGTAAGAGAACAGATTTCCTGGAGCTGTTGGAGTGCGGAGGAAACCTAGGTCTCCCAAGGAAGAGTGCAGTGTGTTGCCCTACACTCAGCATACACAGAGTGACTGGGAAAGGTTTCCGGGCCTGGATGTTCCTTAGCAGCCCAGGGGAGCCTGCCGGAACTCTGTGTTCTAGTAGGGAATAGGGTGCCCACGCGAGGTCCTGGTGCCCTGAAAAGCTTACTAACGTTAAAAGAAAGCAGACCTAAATTTAAGCCTCAAGGACTCTGCTCCAAGCTTCCGCTTCGGCAGGCTATTCAAGGCTTTACCTTGAGGAAGGGACTCCCGTCAAGTTTCCTTTTAGCTCTAGAGCGTCTCAGGAGGAGCTCCCACCCAGGCTATGAAAGCACCCTGTTGATGGAGAGAACACTCGTTCCCTTCCCAGAGCCCTGCCTACTGCGACTAGACACCCGTCCTAAAACTGTTATTTAGGTAGTGTTAAGGCAACATGAATGGAGCATTCAAAATGGGAAAGCAAGGCCTGTGCCATCAGGTCCCTGTTTCCAGCGAACACGCAGCCTACCTCCTTGTGCTTTCTACCAGGTAAATACACACTCTAGCTAAACCCTGGTCCCTTCCCTGAATAACGTTTTCTTGGCACGGAGTTCTCCGTGTAGCCAACTGCCTCTCCCAAGGAAGGCTCTAGGTACGCTATCGGGGCTTAGCTTCTTCTGAAACCCTGCAGTGTAAGACGTAGAAGTGTGCTTTGCTTGCAGCAGGAAAGCAAGCCGACTTTCTCCTGTAAGTATGGGGTGTTACGGTATGACACTCTAGAAGGAATGCGAAGCAGTTTTGGTTTCTCAGTGCCGCTCAGCCTAGGGCAATGAGGCAAGATATGCATGACATGTGGGATGTAAGAGAACAGATTTCCTGGAGCCTTTGGAGTGCTGATTAAACCTAGGTCTCCCAAGGAAGAGTGCAGTGTGTTGCCCTACACTCAGCATACGCAGAGTGACTGGGAAAGGTTTCCGGGCCTGGATGTTTCTTAGCAGCCTAGTGGAGCCTGCCGGTACTAGGTGTTCTTGCAGGGAATAGGGAGCCCACGCGAGGTCCTCGGTGTCCTGAAAGCTTACTAACCTTAAAAGAAAACAAACCTAAAGCTAATGCTTCAAGGACTCTGCTCCAAGCTTCCGCTTTGGTAGGCTATTCAAGGCTTTATCTTGGCGAAAGGACTCACGTCACGTTTCCTTTTAGCTCTAGAGCGTCTCAGGAGGAGCTCCCACCCAGGCTATGAAAGCACCCTGTTGATCTAGAGAACACTCGTTCCCTTCCCAGAGCCCTGCCTACAGTGTCTAAAGGCCCGTCCTAAAACTGTAATTTAGGTAGCTTCAAGGCAGCATGAGTGGTGCATTCAAAATGGGAAAGCAAGCCTTGTGCCATCAGGTGACCGTTTCCAGCGAAAACGCAGCCTACCTCCTTGTGATTTCTACCAAGTAAATATACACTCTAGCTACACACTGACCCCTTCCTTAATAAAGTTGGTTTGGCACGGAGTTCTGCGTGTAGCCACGGCCTCCCCAAAGGAGCGCTCTAGGTACGCTATCGGGGCTTAGCCTCTTCTAAAACCCTGCAGTGTAGGAGGAAGAACTGTGCTTTGGTACCAGCAGGAACGCAAGCCGACTTTCTCCTGTAAGTATGGCATCTTAAGGTATGACTTTGTAGAAGGAATGCTAAGCAGTTTTGGTTTCTCAGTGCCGATCAGCTTAGGGCAATGAGGCAGATTGGCATGACATGTAGGAAATGAGAGAACAGATTTCCTGGAGCTGGTGGAGTGCGGAGGAAATCCAGCTCCTCCAAGGAAGAGTGCAGTGTGTTGCCCTACACTTAGCATCCAGAGAGTGACTGGGAAACTTTTCGGGGCCTGGATGTTTCCTGGCAGGCCAGGGGAGCCTGGCCGGTCCCGGTGTTCTTGCAGGGAATAGGGTGCCCACGCGAGGTCCTCGGTACCTGTAAAGCTTACTAACGTTAAAAGAAAGCAGACCTAAAATTAAGCCTCAAGTTCTCTGCTCCAAGCTGCCGCTTCGGCAGGCTATTCAAGGCTTTACCTTGAGGAAAGGACTCCCGTCAAGTTTCCTTTTAGCTCTAGAGCGTCTCAGGAGGAGCTCCCAGCCAGGCTATGAAAGCACCCTGTTGATTTAGAGAAAACTCTTTCCCTTCCCAGTACACTGCCTACAGTGACAGGGACCCGTGCAAAACACTCTTATTTAGGTAGCTTCAAGGCAGCAAGAATGGAGCATTCAATATGGAAAAGCAAGCCTTGTGCCATAAATTCCCCGTTTCCAGTGAACACGCAGCCTACCTCCTTGAGATTTTACCAAGTAAATATACACTCTAGCTCCACACTGGTCCCTTCCTTGAATAAAGTTGGTTTGGCAGGGAGTTCTGCGTCTAGCCAACGGCGTCCACCAAGGAGCGACCTAGGTTCGCTATCGGGGCTTAGCTTCTTCTAAAACCCTGCACTGGAAGAGCAAGAACTGGGCTTTGGTTACAGCAGGAACGCAAGCCGACTCTCTCCTGTAAATATGGGGTCTTAAGGTATGACACTCTAGAAGGAATGCGAAGCAGTTTTGGTTTCTCAGTGCCGCTCAGCCTAGGGCAATGAGGCAGATTTCCATGACATGTAGGATGTAAGAGAACAGATTTCCTGGAGCTGTTGGAGTGCGGAGGAAACCTAGGTCTCCCAAGGAAGAGTGCAGTGTGTTGCCCTACACTCAGCATACACAGAGTGACTGGGAAAGGTTTCCGGGCCTGGATGTTCCTTAGCAGCCCAGGGGAGCCTGCCGGAACTCTGTGTTCTAGTAGGGAATAGGGTGCCCACGCGAGGTCCTGGTGCCCTGAAAAGCTTACTAACGTTAAAAGAAAGCAGACCTAAATTTAAGCCTCAAGGACTCTGCTCCAAGCTTCCGCTTCGGCAGGCTATTCAAGGCTTTACCTTGAGGAAGGGACTCCCGTCAAGTTTCCTTTTAGCTCTAGAGCGTCTCAGGAGGAGCTCCCACCCAGGCTATGAAAGCACCCTGTTGATGGAGAGAACACTCGTTCCCTTCCCAGAGCCCTGCCTACTGCGACTAGACACCCGTCCTAAAACTGTTATTTAGGTAGTGTTAAGGCAACATGAATGGAGCATTCAAAATGGGAAAGCAAGGCCTGTGCCATCAGGTCCCTGTTTCCAGCGAACACGCAGCCTACCTCCTTGTGCTTTCTACCAGGTAAATACACACTCTAGCTAAACCCTGGTCCCTTCCCTGAATAACGTTTTCTTGGCACGGAGTTCTCCGTGTAGCCAACTGCCTCTCCCAAGGAAGGCTCTAGGTACGCTATCGGGGCTTAGCTCCTTCTAAAACCCTGCAGTGTAAGACGTAGAAGTGTGCTTTGCTTCCAGCAGGAAAGCAAGCCGACTTTCTCCTGTAAGTATGGGGTGTTAAGGTATGACACTCTAGAAGGAATGCGAAGCAGTTTTGGTTTCTCAGTGCCGCTCAGCCTAGGGCAATGAGGCAAGATATGCATGACATGTGGGATGTAAGAGAACAGATTTCCTGGAGCCTTTGGAGTGCTGATTAAACCTAGGTCTCCCAAGGAAGAGTGCAGTGTGTTGCCCTACACTCAGCATTCGCAGAGGGACTGGGAAAGGTTTCCGGGCCTGGATGTTTCTTAGCAGCCTAGTGGAGCCTGCCGGTACTAGGTGTTCTTGCAGGGAATAGGGAGCCCACGCGAGGTCCTCGGTGTCCTGAAAGCTTACTAACCTTTAAAGAAAACAAACCTAAAGCTAATGCTTCAAGGACTCTGCTCCAAGCTTCCGCTTTGGTAGGCTATTCAAGGCTTTATCTTGGGGAAAGGACTCACGTCACGTTTCCTTTTAGCTCTAGAGCGTCTCAGGAGGAGCTCCCACCCAGGCTATGAAAGCACCCTGTTGATCTAGAGAACACTCGTTCCCTTCCCAGAGCCCTGCCTACAGTGTCTAAAGGCCCGTCCTAAAACTGTAATTTAGGTAGCTTCAAGGCAGCATGAGTGGTGCATTCAAAATGGGAAAGCAAGCCTTGTGCCATCAGGTGACCGTTTCCAGCGAAAACGCAGCCTACCTCCTTGTGATTTCTACCAAGTAAATATACACTCTAGCTACACACTGGCCCCTTCCTTAATAAAGTTGGTTTGGCACGGAGTTCTGCGTGTAGCCACGGCCTCCCCAAAGGAGCGCTCTAGGTACGCTATCGGGGCTTAGCCTCTTCTAAAACCCTGCAGTGTAGGAGGAAGAACTGTGCTTTGGTACCAGCAGCAACGCAAGCCGACTTTCTCCTGTAAGTATGGCATCTTAAGGTATGACTTTGTAGAAGGAATGCTAAGCAGTTTTGGTTTCTCAGTGCCGATCAGCTTAGGGCAATGAGGCAGATTGGCATGACATGTAGGAAATGAGAGAACAGATTTCCTGGAGCTGGTGGAGTGCGGAGGAAATCCAGCTCCTCCAAGGAAGAGTGCAGTGTGTTGCCCTACACTTAGCATCCAGAGGGTGACTGGGAAACTTTTCCGTGCCTGGATGTTTCCTGGCAGGCCAGGGGAGCCTGGCCGATCCCGGTGTTCTTGCAGGGAATAGGGTGCCCACGCGAGGTCCTCGGCACCTGAAAAGCTTACTAACGTTAAAAGAAAGCAGACCTAAAATTAAGCCTCAGGTTCTCTGCTCCAAGCTTCCGCTTCGGCAGGCTATTCAAGGCTTTACCTTGAGGAAAGGACTCCCGTCAAGTTTCCTTTTAGCTCTAGAGCGTCTCAGGAGGAGCTCCCAGCCAGGCTATGAAAGCACCCTGTTGATTTAGAGAAAACTCTTTCCCTTCCCAGTACACTGCCTACAGTGACAGGGACCCGTGCAAAACACTGTTATTTAGGTAGCTTCAAGGCAGCAAGAATGGAGCATTCAATATGGAAAAGCAAGCCTTGTGCCATAAATTCCCCGTTTCCAGTGAACACGCAGCCTACCTCCTTGAGATTTTACCAAGTAAATATACACTCTAGCTCCACACTGGTCCCTTCCTTGAATAAAGTTGGTTTGGCAGGGAGTTCTGCGTCTAGCCAACGGCGTCCACCAAGGAGCGATCTAGGTTCGCTATCGGGGCTTAGCTTCTTCTAAAACCCTGCACTGGAAGAGCAAGAACTGGGCTTTGGTTACAGCAGGAATGCAAGCCGACTCTCTCCTGTAAATATGGGGTCTTAAGGTATGACACTCTAGAAGGAATGCGAAGCAGTTTTGGTTTCTCAGTGCCGCTCAGCCTAGGGCAATGAGGCAGATTTCCATGACATGTAGGATGTAAGAGAACAGATTTCCTGGAGCTGTTGGAGTGCGGAGGAAACCTAGGTCTCCCAAGGAAGAGTGCAGTGTGTTGCCCTACACTCAGCATACACAGAGTGACTGGGAAAGGTTTCCGGGCCTGGATGTTCCTTAGCAGCCCAGGGGAGCCTGCCGGAACTCTGTGTTCTAGTAGGGAATAGGGTGCCCACGCGAGGTCCTGGTGCCCTGAAAAGCTTACTAACGTTAAGAGAAAGCAGACCTAAATTTAAGCCTCAAGGACTCTGCTCCAAGCTTCCGCTTCGGCAGGCTATTCAAGGCTTTACCTTGAGGAAGGGACTCCCGTCAAGTTTCCTTTTAGCTCTAGAGCGTCTCAGGAGGAGCTCCCACCCAGGCTATGAAAGCACCCTGTTGATGGAGAGAACACTCGTTCCCTTCCCAGAGCCCTGCCTACTGCGACTAGACACCCGTCCTAAAACTGTTATTTAGGTAGTGTTAAGGCAACATGAATGGAGCATTCAAAATGGGAAAGCAAGGCCTGTGCCATCAGGTCCCTGTTTCCAGCGAACACGCAGCCTACCTCCTTGTGCTTTCTACCAGGTAAATACACACTCTAGCTAAACCCTGGTCCCTTCCCTGAATAACGTTTTCTTGGCACGGAGTTCTCCGTGTAGCCAACTGCCTCTCCCAAGGAAGGCTCTAGGTACGCTATCGGGGCTTAGCTTCTTCTAAAACCCTGCAGTGTAAGACGTAGAACTGTGCTTTGCTTCCAGCAGGAAAGCAAGCCGACTTTCTCCTGTAAGTATGGGGTGTTAAGGTATGACACTCTAGAAGGAATGCGAAGCAGTTTTGGTTTCTCAGTGCCGCTCAGCCTAGGGCAATGAGGCAAGATATGCATGACATGTGGGATGTAAGAGAACAGATTTCCTGGAGCCTTTGGAGTGCTGATTAAACCTAGGTCTCCCAAGGAAGAGTGCAGTGTGTTGCCCTACACTCAGCATACGCAGAGGGACTGGGAAAGGTTTCCGGGCCTGGATGTTTCTTAGCAGCCTAGTGGAGCCTGCCGGTACTAGGTGTTCTTGCAGGGAATAGGGAGCCCACGCGAGGTCCTCGGTGTCCTGAAAGCTTACTAACCTTTAAAGAAAACAAACCTAAAGCTAATGCTTCAAGGACTCTGCTCCAAGCTTCCGCTTTGGTAGGCTATTCAAGGCTTTATCTTGGCGAAAGGACTCACGTCACGTTTCCTTTTAGCTCTAGAGCGTCTCAGGAGGAGCTCCCACCCAGGCTATGAAAGCACCCTGTTGATCTAGAGAACACTCGTTCCCTTCCCAGAGCCCTGCCTACAGTGTCTAAAGGCCCGTCCTAAAACTGTAATTTAGGTAGCTTCAAGGCAGCATGAGTGGTGCATTCAAAATGGGAAAGCAAGCCTTGTGCCATCAGGTGACCGTTTCCAGCGAAAACGCAGCCTACCTCCTTGTGATTTCTACCAAGTAAATATACACTCTAGCTACACACTGACCCCTTCCTTAATAAAGTTGGTTTGGCACGGAGTTCTGCGTGTAGCCACGGCCTCCCCAAAGGAGCGCTCTAGGTACGCTATCGGGGCTTAGCCTCTTCTAAAACCCTGCAGTGTAGGAGGAAGAACTGTGCTTTGGTACCAGCAGGAACGCAAGCCGACTTTCTCCTGTAAGTATGGCATCTTAAGGTATGACTTTGTAGAAGGAATGCTAAGCAGTTTTGGTTTCTCAGTGCCGATCAGCTTAGGGCAATGAGGCAGATTGGCATGACATGTAGGAAATGAGAGAACAGATTTCCTGGAGCTGGTGGAGTGCGGAGGAAATCCAGCTCCTCCAAGGAAGAGTGCAGTGTGTTGCCCTACACTTAGCATCCAGAGAGTGACTGGGAAACTTTTCGGGGCCTGGATGTTTCCTGGCAGGCCAGGGGAGCCTGGCCGGTCCCGGTGTTCTTGCAGGGAATAGGGTGCCCACGCGAGGTCCTCGGTACCTGTAAAGCTTACTAACGTTAAAAGAAAGCAGACCTAAAATTAAGCCTCAAGTTCTCTGCTCCAAGCTGCCGCTTCGGCAGGCTATTCAAGGCTTTACCTTGAGGAAAGGACTCCCGTCAAGTTTCCTTTTAGCTCTAGAGCGTCTCAGGAGGAGCTCCCAGCCAGGCTATGAAAGCACCCTGTTGATTTAGAGAAAACTCTTTCCCTTCCCAGTACACTGCCTACAGTGACAGGGACCCGTGCAAAACACTCTTATTTAGGTAGCTTCAAGGCAGCAAGAATGGAGCATTCAATATGGAAAAGCAAGCCTTGTGCCATAAATTCCCCGTTTCCAGTGAACACGCAGCCTACCTCCTTGAGATTTTACCAAGTAAATATACACTCTAGCTCCACACTGGTCCCTTCCTTGAATAAAGTTGGTTTGGCAGGGAGTTCTGCGTCTAGCCAACGGCGTCCACCAAGGAGCGACCTAGGTTCGCTATCGGGGCTTAGCTTCTTCTAAAACCCTGCACTGGAAGAGCAAGAACTGGGCTTTGGTTACAGCAGGAACGCAAGCCGACTCTCTCCTGTAAATATGGGGTCTTAAGGTATGACACTCTAGAAGGAATGCGAAGCAGTTTTGGTTTCTCAGTGCCGCTCAGCCTAGGGCAATGAGGCAGATTTCCATGACATGTAGGATGTAAGAGAACAGATTTCCTGGAGCTGTTGGAGTGCGGAGGAAACCTAGGTCTCCCAAGGAAGAGTGCAGTGTGTTGCCCTACACTCAGCATACACAGAGTGACTGGGAAAGGTTTCCGGGCCTGGATGTTCCTTAGCAGCCCAGGGGAGCCTGCCGGAACTCTGTGTTCTAGTAGGGAATAGGGTGCCCACGCGAGGTCCTGGTGCCCTGAAAAGCTTACTAACGTTAAAAGAAAGCAGACCTAAATTTAAGCCTCAAGGACTCTGCTCCAAGCTTCCGCTTCGGCAGGCTATTCAAGGCTTTACCTTGAGGAAGGGACTCCCGTCAAGTTTCCTTTTAGCTCTAGAGCGTCTCAGGAGGAGCTCCCACCCAGGCTATGAAAGCACCCTGTTGATGGAGAGAACACTCGTTCCCTTCCCAGAGCCCTGCCTACTGCGACTAGACACCCGTCCTAAAACTGTTATTTAGGTAGTGTTAAGGCAACATGAATGGAGCATTCAAAATGGGAAAGCAAGGCCTGTGCCATCAGGTCCCTGTTTCCAGCGAACACGCAGCCTACCTCCTTGTGCTTTCTACCAGGTAAATACACACTCTAGCTAAACCCTGGTCCCTTCCCTGAATAACGTTTTCTTGGCACGGAGTTCTCCGTGTAGCCAACTGCCTCTCCCAAGGAAGGCTCTAGGTACGCTATCGGGGCTTAGCTCCTTCTAAAACCCTGCAGTGTAAGACGTAGAAGTGTGCTTTGCTTCCAGCAGGAAAGCAAGCCGACTTTCTCCTGTAAGTATGGGGTGTTAAGGTATGACACTCTAGAAGGAATGCGAAGCAGTTTTGGTTTCTCAGTGCCGCTCAGCCTAGGGCAATGAGGCAAGATATGCATGACATGTGGGATGTAAGAGAACAGATTTCCTGGAGCCTTTGGAGTGCTGATTAAACCTAGGTCTCCCAAGGAAGAGTGCAGTGTGTTGCCCTACACTCAGCATTCGCAGAGGGACTGGGAAAGGTTTCCGGGCCTGGATGTTTCTTAGCAGCCTAGTGGAGCCTGCCGGTACTAGGTGTTCTTGCAGGGAATAGGGAGCCCACGCGAGGTCCTCGGTGTCCTGAAAGCTTACTAACCTTTAAAGAAAACAAACCTAAAGCTAATGCTTCAAGGACTCTGCTCCAAGCTTCCGCTTTGGTAGGCTATTCAAGGCTTTATCTTGGGGAAAGGACTCACGTCACGTTTCCTTTTAGCTCTAGAGCGTCTCAGGAGGAGCTCCCACCCAGGCTATGAAAGCACCCTGTTGATCTAGAGAACACTCGTTCCCTTCCCAGAGCCCTGCCTACAGTGTCTAAAGGCCCGTCCTAAAACTGTAATTTAGGTAGCTTCAAGGCAGCATGAGTGGTGCATTCAAAATGGGAAAGCAAGCCTTGTGCCATCAGGTGACCGTTTCCAGCGAAAACGCAGCCTACCTCCTTGTGATTTCTACCAAGTAAATATACACTCTAGCTACACACTGGCCCCTTCCTTAATAAAGTTGGTTTGGCACGGAGTTCTGCGTGTAGCCACGGCCTCCCCAAAGGAGCGCTCTAGGTACGCTATCGGGGCTTAGCCTCTTCTAAAACCCTGCAGTGTAGGAGGAAGAACTGTGCTTTGGTACCAGCAGCAACGCAAGCCGACTTTCTCCTGTAAGTATGGCATCTTAAGGTATGACTTTGTAGAAGGAATGCTAAGCAGTTTTGGTTTCTCAGTGCCGATCAGCTTAGGGCAATGAGGCAGATTGGCATGACATGTAGGAAATGAGAGAACAGATTTCCTGGAGCTGGTGGAGTGCGGAGGAAATCCAGCTCCTCCAAGGAAGAGTGCAGTGTGTTGCCCTACACTTAGCATCCAGAGGGTGACTGGGAAACTTTTCCGTGCCTGGATGTTTCCTGGCAGGCCAGGGGAGCCTGGCCGATCCCGGTGTTCTTGCAGGGAATAGGGTGCCCACGCGAGGTCCTCGGCACCTGAAAAGCTTACTAACGTTAAAAGAAAGCAGACCTAAAATTAAGCCTCAGGTTCTCTGCTCCAAGCTTCCGCTTCGGCAGGCTATTCAAGGCTTTACCTTGAGGAAAGGACTCCCGTCAAGTTTCCTTTTAGCTCTAGAGCGTCTCAGGAGGAGCTCCCAGCCAGGCTATGAAAGCACCCTGTTGATTTAGAGAAAACTCTTTCCCTTCCCAGTACACTGCCTACAGTGACAGGGACCCGTGCAAAACACTGTTATTTAGGTAGCTTCAAGGCAGCAAGAATGGAGCATTCAATATGGAAAAGCAAGCCTTGTGCCATAAATTCCCCGTTTCCAGTGAACACGCAGCCTACCTCCTTGAGATTTTACCAAGTAAATATACACTCTAGCTCCACACTGGTCCCTTCCTTGAATAAAGTTGGTTTGGCAGGGAGTTCTGCGTCTAGCCAACGGCGTCCACCAAGGAGCGATCTAGGTTCGCTATCGGGGCTTAGCTTCTTCTAAAACCCTGCACTGGAAGAGCAAGAACTGGGCTTTGGTTACAGCAGGAATGCAAGCCGACTCTCTCCTGTAAATATGGGGTCTTAAGGTATGACACTCTAGAAGGAATGCGAAGCAGTTTTGGTTTCTCAGTGCCGCTCAGCCTAGGGCAATGAGGCAGATTTCCATGACATGTAGGATGTAAGAGAACAGATTTCCTGGAGCTGTTGGAGTGCGGAGGAAACCTAGGTCTCCCAAGGAAGAGTGCAGTGTGTTGCCCTACACTCAGCATACACAGAGTGACTGGGAAAGGTTTCCGGGCCTGGATGTTCCTTAGCAGCCCAGGGGAGCCTGCCGGAACTCTGTGTTCTAGTAGGGAATAGGGTGCCCACGCGAGGTCCTGGTGCCCTGAAAAGCTTACTAACGTTAAGAGAAAGCAGACCTAAATTTAAGCCTCAAGGACTCTGCTCCAAGCTTCCGCTTCGGCAGGCTATTCAAGGCTTTACCTTGAGGAAGGGACTCCCGTCAAGTTTCCTTTTAGCTCTAGAGCGTCTCAGGAGGAGCTCCCACCCAGGCTATGAAAGCACCCTGTTGATGGAGAGAACACTCGTTCCCTTCCCAGAGCCCTGCCTACTGCGACTAGACACCCGTCCTAAAACTGTTATTTAGGTAGTGTTAAGGCAACATGAATGGAGCATTCAAAATGGGAAAGCAAGGCCTGTGCCATCAGGTCCCTGTTTCCAGCGAACACGCAGCCTACCTCCTTGTGCTTTCTACCAGGTAAATACACACTCTAGCTAAACCCTGGTCCCTTCCCTGAATAACGTTTTCTTGGCACGGAGTTCTCCGTGTAGCCAACTGCCTCTCCCAAGGAAGGCTCTAGGTACGCTATCGGGGCTTAGCTTCTTCTAAAACCCTGCAGTGTAAGACGTAGAACTGTGCTTTGCTTCCAGCAGGAAAGCAAGCCGACTTTCTCCTGTAAGTATGGGGTGTTAAGGTATGACACTCTAGAAGGAATGCGAAGCAGTTTTGGTTTCTCAGTGCCGCTCAGCCTAGGGCAATGAGGCAAGATATGCATGACATGTGGGATGTAAGAGAACAGATTTCCTGGAGCCTTTGGAGTGCTGATTAAACCTAGGTCTCCCAAGGAAGAGTGCAGTGTGTTGCCCTACACTCAGCATACGCAGAGGGACTGGGAAAGGTTTCCGGGCCTGGATGTTTCTTAGCAGCCTAGTGGAGCCTGCCGGTACTAGGTGTTCTTGCAGGGAATAGGGAGCCCACGCGAGGTCCTCGGTGTCCTGAAAGCTTACTAACCTTTAAAGAAAACAAACCTAAAGCTAATGCTTCAAGGACTCTGCTCCAAGCTTCCGCTTTGGTAGGCTATTCAAGGCTTTATCTTGGGGAAAGGACTCACGTCACGTTTCCTTTTAGCTCTAGAGCGTCTCAGGAGGAGCTCCCACCCAGGCTATGAAAGCACCCTGTTGATCTAGAGAACACTCGTTCCCTTCCCAGAGCCCTGCCTACAGTGTCTAAAGGCCCGTCCTAAAACTGTAATTTAGGTAGCTTCAAGGCAGCATGAGTGGTGCATTCAAAATGGGAAAGCAAGCCTTGTGCCATCAGGTGACCGTTTCCAGCGAAAACGCAGCCTACCTCCTTGTGATTTCTACCAAGTAAATATACACTCTAGCTACACACTGGCCCCTTCCTTAATAAAGTTGGTTTGGCACGGAGTTCTGCGTGTAGCCACGGCCTCCCCAAAGGAGCGCTCTAGGTACGCTATCGGGGCTTAGCCTCTTCTAAAACCCTGCAGTGTAGGAGGAAGAACTGTGCTTTGGTACCAGCAGCAACGCAAGCCGACTTTCTCCTGTAAGTATGGCATCTTAAGGTATGACTTTGTAGAAGGAATGCTAAGCAGTTTTGGTTTCTCAGTGCCGATCAGCTTAGGGCAATGAGGCAGATTGGCATGACATGTAGGAAATGAGAGAACAGATTTCCTGGAGCTGGTGGAGTGCGGAGGAAATCCAGCTCCTCCAAGGAAGAGTGCAGTGTGTTGCCCTACACTTAGCATCCAGAGGGTTACTGGGAAACTTTTCCGTGCCTGGATGTTTCCTGGCAGGCCAGGGGAGCCTGGCCGGTCCCGGTGTTCTTGCAGGGAATAGGGTGCCCACGCGAGGTCCTCGGCACCTGAAAAGCTTACTAACGTTAAAAGAAAGCAGACCTAAAATTAAGCCTCAGGTTCTCTGCTCCAAGCTTCCGCTTCGGCAGGCTATTCAAGGCTTTACCTTGAGGAAAGGACTCCCGTCAAGTTTCCTTTTAGCTCTAGAGCGTCTCAGGAGGAGCTCCCAGCCAGGCTATGAAAGCACCCTGTTGATTTAGAGAAAACTCTTTCCCTTCCCAGTACACTGCCTACAGTGACAGGGACCCGTGCAAAACACTGTTATTTAGGTAGCTTCAAGGCAGCAAGAATGGAGCATTCAATATGGAAAAGCAAGCCTTGTGCCTTAAATTCCCCGTTTCCAGTGAACACGCAGCCTACCTCCTTGAGATTTTACCAAGTAAATATACACTCTAGCTCCACACTGGTCCCTTCCTTGAATAAAGTTGGTTTGGCAGGGAGTTCTGCGTCTAGCCAACGGCGTCCACCAAGGAGCGATCTAGGTTCGCTATCGGGGCTTAGCTTCTTCTAAAACCCTGCACTGGAAGAGCAAGAACTGGGCTTTGGTTACAGCAGGAATGCAAGCCGACTCTCTCCTGTAAATATGGGGTCTTAAGGTATGACACTCTAGAAGGAATGCGAAGCAGTTTTGGTTTCTCAGTGCCGCTCAGCCTAGGGCAATGAGGCAGATTTCCATGACATGTAGGATGTAAGAGAACAGATTTCCTGGAGCTGTTGGAGTGCGGAGGAACCCTAGGTCTCCCAAGGAAGAGTGCAGTGTGTTGCCCTACACTCAGCATACACAGAGTGACTGGGAAAGTTTTCCGGGCCTGGATGTTCCTTAGCAGCCCAGGGGAGCCTGCCGGAACTCTGTGTTCTAGTAGGGAATAGGGTGCCCACGCGAGGTCCTGGTGCCCTGAAAAGCTTACTAACTTTAAAAGAAAGCAGACCTAAATTTAAGCCTCAAGGACTCTGCTCCAAGCTTCCGCTTCGGCAGGCTATTCAAGGCTTTACCTTGAGGAAGGGACTCCCGTCAAGTTTCCTTTTAGCTCTAGAGCGTCTCAGGAGGAGCTCCCACCCAGGCTATGAAAGCACCCTGTTGATGGAGAGAACACTCGTTCCCTTCCCAGAGCCCTGCCTACTGCGACTAGACACCCGTCCTAAAACTGTTATTTAGGTAGTGTTAAGGCAACATGAATGGAGCATTCAAAATGGGAAAGCAAGGCCTGTGCCATCAGGTCCCTGTTTCCAGCGAACACGCAGCCTACCTCCTTGTGCTTTCTACCAGGTAAATACACACTCTAGCTAAACCCTGGTCCCTTCCCTGAATAACGTTTTCTTGGCACGGAGTTCTCCGTGTAGCCAACTGCCTCTCCCAAGGAAGGCTCTAGGTACGCTATCGGGGCTTAGCTTCTTCTAAAACCCTGCAGGGTAAGACGTAGAAGTGTGCTTTGCTTGCAGCAGGAAAGCAAGCCGACTTTCTCCTGTAAGTATGGGGTGTTAAGGTATGACACTCTAGAAGGAATGCGAAGCAGTTTTGGTTTCTCAGTGCCGCTCAGCCTAGGGCAATGAGGCAAGATATGCATGACATGTGGGATGTAAGAGAACAGATTTCCTGGAGCCTTTGGAGTGCTGATTAAACCTAGGTCTCCCAAGGAAGAGTGCAGTGTGTTGCCCTACACTCAGCATACGCAGAGGGACTGGGAAAGGTTTCCGGGCCTGGATGTTTCTTAGCAGCCTAGTGGAGGCTGCCGGTACTAGGTGTTCTTGCAGGGAATAGGGAGCCCACGCGAGGTCCTCGGTGTCCTGAAAGCTTACTAACCTTAAAAGAAAACAAACCTAAAGCTAATGCTTCAAGGACTCTGCTCCAAGCTTCCGCTTTGGTAGGCTATTCAAGGCTTTATCTTGGGGAAAGGACTCACGTCACGTTTCCTTTTAGCTCTAGAGCGTCTCAGGAGGAGCTCCCACCCAGGCTATGAAAGCACCCTGTTGATCTAGAGAACACTCGTTCCCTTCCCAGAGCCCTGCCTACAGTGTCTAAAGGCCCGTCCTAAAACTGTAATTTAGGTAGCTTCAAGGCAGCATGAGTGGTGCATTCAAAATGGGAAAGCAAGCCTTGTGCCATCAGGTGACCGTTTCCAGCGAAAACGCAGCCTACCTCCTTGTGATTTCTACCAAGTAAATATACACTCTAGCTACACACTGACCCCTTCCTTAATAAAGTTGGTTTGGCACGGAGTTCTGCGTGTAGCCACGGCCTCCCCAAAGGAGCGCTCTAGGTACGCTATCGGGGCTTAGCCTCTTCTAAAACCCTGCAGTGTAGGAGGAAGAACTGTGCTTTGGTACCAGCAGGAACGCAAGCCGACTTTCTCCTGTAAGTATGGCATCTTAAGGTATGACTCTGTAGAAGGAATGCTAAGCAGTTTTGGTTTCTCAGTGCCGATCAGCTTAGGGCAATGAGGCAGATTGGCATGACATGTAGGAAATGAGAGAACAGATTTCCTGGAGCTGGTGGAGTGCGGAGGAAATCCAGCTCCTCCAAGGAAGAGTGCAGTGTGTTGCCCTACACTTAGCATCCAGAGAGTGACTGGGAAACTTTTCGGGGCCTGGATGTTTCCTGGCAGGCCAGGGGAGCCTGGCCGGTCCCGGTGTTCTTGCAGGGAATAGGGTGCCCACGCGAGGTCCTCGGCACCTGAAAAGCTTACTAACGTTAAAAGAAAGCAGACCTAAAATTAAGCCTCAAGTTCTCTGCTCCAAGCTTCCGCTTCGGCAGGCTATTCAAGGCTTTACCTTGAGGAAAGGACTCCCGTCAAGTTTCCTTTTAGCTCTAGAGCGTCTCAGGAGGAGCTCCCAGCCAGGCTATGAAAGCACCCTGTTGATTTAGAGAAAACTCTTTCCCTTCCCAGTACACTGCCTACAGTGACAGGGACCCGTGCAAAACACTGTTATTTAGGTAGCTTCAAGGCAGCAAGAATGGAGCATTCAATATGGAAAAGCAAGCCTTGTGCCATAAATTCCCCGTTTCCAGTGAACACGCAGCCTACCTCCTTGAGATTTTACCAAGTAAATATACACTCTAGCTCCACACTGGTCCCTTCCTTGAATAAAGTTGGTTTGGCAGGGAGTTCTGCGTCTAGCCAACGGCGTCCACCAAGGAGCGATCTAGGTTCGCTATCGGGGCTTAGCTTCTTCTAAAACCCTGCACTGGAAGAGCAAGAACTGGGCTTTGGTTACAGCAGGAATGCAAGCCGACTCTCTCCTGTAAATATGGGGTCTTAAGGTATGACACTCTAGAAGGAATGCGAAGCAGTTTT
Organism: Balaenoptera physalus; assembly: GCF_965194825.1. NCBI lineage: Eukaryota > Metazoa > Chordata > Mammalia > Artiodactyla > Balaenopteridae > Balaenoptera > Balaenoptera physalus. Next base: position 302,153 of record NW_028126499.1, read on the forward strand.
GGTTTCTCAGTGCCGCTCAGCCTAGGGCAATGAGGCAGATTTCCATGACATGTAGGATGTAAGAGAACAGATTTCCTGGAGCTGTTGGAGTGCGGAGGAAACCTAGGTCTCCCAAGGAAGAGTGCAGTGTGTTGCCCTACACTCAGCATACACAGAGTGACTGGGAAAGGTTTCCGGGCCTGGATGTTCCTTAGCAGCCCAGGGGAGCCTGCCGGAACTCTGTGTTCTAGTAGGGAATAGGGTGCCCACGCCAGGTCCTGGTGCCCTGAAAAGCTTACTAACTTTAAAAGAAAGCAGACCTAAATTTAAGCCTCAAGGACTCTGCTCCAAGCTTCCGCTTCGGCAGGCTATTCAAGGCTTTACCTTGAGGAAGGGACTCCCGTCAAGTTTCCTTTTAGCTCTAGAGCGTCTCAGGAGGAGCTCCCACCCAGGCTATGAAAGCACCCTGTTGATGGAGAGAACACTCGTTCCCTTCCCAGAGCCCTGCCTACTGCGACTAGACACCCGTCCTAAAACTGTTATTTAGGTAGTGTTAAGGCAACATGAATGGAGCATTCAAAATGGGAAAGCAAGGCCTGTGCCATCAGGTCCCTGTTTCCAGCGAACACGCAGCCTACCTCCTTGTGCTTTCTACCAGGTAAATACACACTCTAGCTAAACCCTGGTCCCTTCCCTGAATAACGTTTTCTTGGCACGGAGTTCTCCGTGTAGCCAACTGCCTCTCCCAAGGAAGGCTCTAGGTACGCTATCGGGGCTTAGCTTCTTCTAAAACCCTGCAGTGTAAGACGTAGAACTGTTCTTTGCTTCCAGCAGGAAAGCAAGCCGACTTTCTCCTGTAAGTATGGGGTGTTAAGGTATGACACTCTAGAAGGAATGCGAAGCAGTTTTGGTTTCTCAGTGCCGCTCAGCCTAGGGCAATGAGGCAAGATATGCATGACATGTGGGATGTAAGAGAACAGATTTCCTGGAGCCTTTGGAGTGCTGATTAAACCTAGGTCTCCCAAGGAAGAGTGCAGTGTGTTGCCCTACACTCAGCATACGCAGAGGGACTGGGAAAGGTTTCCGGGCCTGGATGTTTCTTAGCAGCTTAGTGGAGGCTGCCGGTACTAGGTGTTCTTGCAGGGAATAGGGAGCCCACGCGAGGTCCTCGGTGTCCTGAAAGCTTACTAACCTTAAAAGAAAACAAACCTAAAGCTAATGCTTCAAGGACTCTGCTCCAAGCTTCCGCTTTGGTAGGCTATTCAAGGCTTTATCTTGGGGAAAGGACTCACGTCACGTTTCCTTTTAGCTCTAGAGCGTCTCAGGAGGAGCTCCCACCCAGGCTATGAAAGCACCCTGTTGATCTAGAGAACACTCGTTCCCTTCCCAGAGCCCTGCCTACAGTGTCTAAAGGCCCGTCCTAAAACTGTAATTTAGGTAGCTTCAAGGCAGCATGAGTGGTGCATTCAAAATGGGAAAGCAAGCCTTGTGCCATCAGGTGACCGTTTCCAGCGAAAACGCAGCCTACCTCCTTGTGATTTCTACCAAGTAAATATACACTCTAGCTACACACTGACCCCTTCCTTAATAAAGTTGGTTTGGCACGGAGTTCTGCGTGTAGCCACGGCCTCCCCAAAGGAGCGCTCTAGGTACGCTATCGGGGCTTAGCCTCTTCTAAAACCCTGCAGTGTAGGAGGAAGAACTGTGCTTTGGTACCAGCAGGAACGCAAGCCGACTTTCTCCTGTAAGTATGGCATCTTAAGGTATGACTCTGTAGAAGGAATGCTAAGCAGTTTTGGTTTCTCAGTGCCGATCAGCTTAGGGCAATGAGGCAGATTGGCATGACATGTAGGAAATGAGAGAACAGATTTCCTGGAGCTGGTGGAGTGCGGAGGAAATCCAGCTCCTCCAAGGAAGAGTGCAGTGTGTTGCCCTACACTTAGCATCCAGAGAGTGACTGGGAAACTTTTCGGGGCCTGGATGTTTCCTGGCAGGCCAGGGGAGCCTGGCCGGTCCCGGTGTTCTTGCAGGGAATAGGGTGCCCACGCGAGGTCCTCGGCACCTGAAAAGCTTACTAACGTTAAAAGAAAGCAGACCTAAAATTAAGCCTCAGGTTCTCTGCTCCAAGCTTCCGCTTCGGCAGGCTATTCAAGGCTTTACCTTGAGGAAAGGACTCCCGTCAAGTTTCCTTTTAGCTCTAGAGCGTCTCAGGAGGAGCTCCCAGCCAGGCTATGAAAGCACCCTGTTGATTTAGAGAAAACTCTTTCCCTTCCCAGTACACTGCCTACAGTGACAGGGACCCGTGCAAAACACTGTTATTTAGGTAGCTTCAAGGCAGCAAGAATGGAGCATTCAATATGGAAAAGCAAGCCTTGTGCCATAAATTCCCCGTTTCCAGTGAACACGCAGCCTACCTCCTTGAGATTTTACCAAGTAAATATACACTCTAGCTCCACACTGGTCCCTTCCTTGAATAAAGTTGGTTTGGCAGGGAGTTCTGCGTCTAGCCAACGGCGTCCACCAAGGAGCGATCTAGGTTCGCTATCGGGGCTTAGCTTCTTCTAAAACCCTGCACTGGAAGAGCAAGAACTGGGCTTTGGTTACAGCAGGAATGCAAGCCGACTCTCTCCTGTAAATATGGGGTCTTAAGGTATGACACTCTAGAAGGAATGCGAAGCAGTTTTGGTTTCTCAGTGCCGCTCAGCCTAGGGCAATGAGGCAGATTTCCATGACATGTAGGATGTAAGAGAACAGATTTCCTGGAGCTGTTGGTGTGCGGAGGAACCCTAGGTCTCCCAAGGAAGAGTGCAGTGTGTTGCCCTACACTCAGCATACACAGAGTGACTGGGAAAGGTTTCCGGGCCTGGATGTTCCTTAGCAGCCCAGGGGAGCCTGCCGGAACTCTGTGTTCTAGTAGGGAATAGGGTGCCCACGCGAGGTCCTGGTGCCCTGAAAAGCTTACTAACGTTAAAAGAAAGCAGACCTAAATTTAAGCCTAAAGGACTCTGCTCCAAGCTTCCGCTTCGGCAGGCTATTCAAGGCTTTACCTTGAGGAAGGGACTCCCGTCAAGTTTCCTTTTAGCTCTAGAGCGTCTCAGGAGGAGCTCCCACCCAGGCTATGAAAGCACCCTGTTGATGGAGAGAACACTCGTTCCCTTCCCAGAGCCCTGCCTACTGCGACTAGACACCCGTCCTAAAACTGTTATTTAGGTAGTGTTAAGGCAACATGAATGGAGCATTCAAAATGGGAAAGCAAGGCCTGTGCCATCAGGTCCCTGTTTCCAGCGAACACGCAGCCTACCTCCTTGTGCTTTCTACCAGGTAAATACACACTCTAGCTAAACCCTGGTCCCTTCCCTGAATAAAGTTTTCTTGGCACGGAGTTCTCCGTGTAGCCAACTGCCTCTCCCAAGGAAGGCTCTAGGTACGCTATCGGGGCTTAGCTTCTTCTAAAACCCTGCAGGGTAAGACGTAGAAGTGTGCTTTGCTTCCAGCAGGAAAGCAAGCCGACTTTCTCCTGTAAGTATGGGGTGTTAAGGTATGACACTCTAGAAGGAATGCGAAGCAGTTTTGGTTTCTCAGTGCCGCTCAGCCTAGGGCAATGAGGCAAGATATGCATGACATGTGGGATGTAAGAGAACAGATTTCCTGGAGCCTTTGGAGTGCTGATTAAACCTAGGTCTCCCAAGGAAGAGTGCAGTGTGTTGCCCTACACTCAGCATACGCAGAGGGACTGGGAAAGGTTTCCGGGCCTGGATGTTTCTTAGCAGCTTAGTGGAGGCTGCCGGTACTAGGTGTTCTTGCAGGGAATAGGGAGCCCACGCGAGGTCCTCGGTGTCCTGAAAGCTTACTAACCTTAAAAGAAAACAAACCTAAAGCTAATGCTTCAAGGACTCTGCTCCAAGCTTCCGCTTTGGTAGGCTATTCAAGGCTTTATCTTGGGGAAAGGACTCACGTCACGTTTCCTTTTAGCTCTAGAGCGTCTCAGGAGGAGCTCCCACCCAGGCTATGAAAGCACCCTGTTGATCTAGAGAACACTCGTTCCCTTCCCAGAGCCCTGCCTACAGTGTCTAAAGGCCCGTCCTAAAACTGTAATTTAGGTAGCTTCAAGGCAGCATGAGTGGTGCATTCAAAATGGGAAAGCAAGCCTTGTGCCATCAGGTGACCGTTTCCAGCGAAAACGCAGCCTACCTCCTTGTGATTTCTACCAAGTAAATATACACTCTAGCTACACACTAACCCCTTCCTTAATAAAGTTGGTTTGGCACGGAATTCTGCGTGTAGCCACGGCCTCCCCAAAGGAGCGCTCTAGGTACGCTATCGGGGCTTAGCCTCTTCTAAAACCCTGCAGTGTAGGAGGAAGAACTGTGCTTTGGTACCAGCAGGAACGCAAGCCGACTTTCTCCTGTAAGTATGGCATCTTAAGGTATGACTTTGTAGAAGGAATGCTAAGCAGTTTTGGTTTCTCAGTGCCGATCAGCTTAGGGCAATGAGGCAGATTGGCATGACATGTAGGAAATGAGAGAACAGATTTCCTGGAGCTGGTGGAGTGCGGAGGAAATCCAGCTCCTCCAAGGAAGAGTGCAGTGTGTTGCCCTACACTTAGCATCCAGAGAGTGACTGGGAAACTTTTCGGGGCCTGGATGTTTCCTGGCAGGCCAGGGGAGCCTGGCCGGTCCCGGTGTTCTTGCAGGGAATAGGGTGCCCACGCGAGGTCCTCGGCACCTGAAAAGCTTACTAACGTTAAAAGAAAGCAGACCTAAAATTAAGCCTCAAGTTCTCTGCTCCAAGCTTCCGCTTCGGCAGGCTATTCAAGGCTTTACCTTGAGGAAAGGACTCCCGTCAAGTTTCCTTTTAGCTCTAGAGCGTCTCAGGAGGAGCTCCCAGCCAGGCTATGAAAGCACCCTGTTGATTTAGAGAAAACTCTTTCCCTTCCCAGTACACTGCCTACAGTGACAGGGACCCGTGCAAAACACTGTTATTTAGGTAGCTTCAAGGCAGCAAGAATGGAGCATTCAATATGGAAAAGCAAGCCTTGTGCCATAAATTCCCCGTTTCCAGTGAACACGCAGCCTACCTCCTTGAGATTTTACCAAGTAAATATACACTCTAGCTCCACACTGGTCCCTTCCTTGAATAAAGTTGGTTTGGCAGGGAGTTCTGCGTCTAGCCAACGGCGTCCACCAAGGAGCGATCTAGGTTCGCTATCGGGGCTTAGCTTCTTCTAAAACCCTGCACTGGAAGAGCAAGAACTGGGCTTTGGTTACAGCAGGAATGCAAGCCGACTCTCTCCTGTAAATATGGGGTCTTAAGGTATGACACTCTAGAAGGAATGCGAAGCAGTTTTGGTTTCTCAGTGCCGCTCAGCCTAGGGCAATGAGGCAGATTTCCATGACATGTAGGATGTAAGAGAACAGATTTCCTGGAGCTGTTGGAGTGCGGAGGAAACCTAGGTCTCCCAAGGAAGAGTGCAGTGTGTTGCCCTACACTCAGCATACACAGAGTGACTGGGAAAGGTTTCCGGGCCTGGATGTTCCTTAGCAGCCCAGGGGAGCCTGCCGGAACTCTGTGTTCTAGTAGGGAATAGGGTGCCCACGCGAGGTCCTGGTGCCCTGAAAAGCTTACTAACTTTAAAAGAAAGCAGACCTAAATTTAAGCCTCAAGGACTCTGCTCCAAGCTTCCGCTTCGGCAGGCTATTCAAGGCTTTACCTTGAGGAAGGGACTCCCGTCAAGTTTCCTTTTAGCTCTAGAGCGTCTCAGGAGGAGCTCCCACCCAGGCTATGAAAGCACCCTGTTGATGGAGAGAACACTCGTTCCCTTCCCAGAGCCCTGCCTACTGCGACTAGACACCCGTCCTAAAACTGTTATTTAGGTAGTGTTAAGGCAACATGAATGGAGCATTCAAAATGGGAAAGCAAGGCCTGTGCCATCAGGTCCCTGTTTCCAGCGAACACGCAGCCTACCTCCTTGTGCTTTCTACCAGGTAAATACACACTCTAGCTAAACCCTGGTCCCTTCCCTGAATAACGTTTTCTTGGCACGGAGTTCTCCGTGTAGCCAACTGCCTCTCCCAAGGAAGGCTCTAGGTACGCTCTCGGGGCTTAGCTTCTTCCAAAACCCTGCAGTGTAAGACGTAGAACTGTGCTTTGCTTCCAGCAGGAAAGCAAGCCGACTTTCTCCTGTAAGTATGGGGTGTTAAGGTATGACACTCTAGAAGGAATGCGAAGCAGTTTTGGTTTCTCAGTGCCGCTCAGCCTAGGGCAATGAGGCAAGATATGCATGACATGTGGGATGTAAGAGAACAGATTTCCTGGAGCCTTTGGAGTGCTGATTAAACCTAGGTCTCCCAAGGAAGAGTGCAGTGTGTTGCCCTACACTCAGCATACGCAGAGGGACTGGGAAAGGTTTCCGGGCCTGGATGTTTCTTAGCAGCTTAGTGGAGGCTGCCGGTACTAGGTGTTCTTGCAGGGAATAGGGAGCCCACGCGAGGTCCTCGGTGTCCTGAAAGCTTACTAACCTTAAAAGAAAACAAACCTAAAGCTAATGCTTCAAGGACTCTGCTCCAAGCTTCCGCTTTGGTAGGCTATTCAAGGCTTTATCTTGGGGAAAGGACTCACGTCACGTTTCCTTTTAGCTCTAGAGCGTCTCAGGAGGAGCTCCCACCCAGGCTATGAAAGCACCCTGTTGATCTAGAGAACACTCGTTCCCTTCCCAGAGCCCTGCCTACAGTGTCTAAAGGCCCGTCCTAAAACTGTAATTTAGGTAGCTTCAAGGCAGCATGAGTGGTGCATTCAAAATGGGAAAGCAAGCCTTGTGCCATCAGGTGACCGTTTCCAGCGAAAACGCAGCCTACCTCCTTGTGATTTCTACCAAGTAAATATACACTCTAGCTACACACTGACCCCTTCCTTAATAAAGTTGGTTTGGCACGGAGTTCTGCGTGTAGCCACGGCCTCCCCAAAGGAGCGCTCTAGGTACGCTATCGGGGCTTAGCCTCTTCTAAAACCCTGCAGTGTAGGAGGAAGAACTGTGCTTTGGTACCAGCAGGAACGCAAGCCGACTTTCTCCTGTAAGTATGGCATCTTAAGGTATGACTCTGTAGAAGGAATGCTAAGCAGTTTTGGTTTCTCAGTGCCGATCAGCTTAGGGCAATGAGGCAGATTGGCATGACATGTAGGAAATGAGAGAACAGATTTCCTGGAGCTGGTGGAGTGCGGAGGAAATCCAGCTCCTCCAAGGAAGAGTGCAGTGTGTTGCCCTACACTTAGCATCCAGAGAGTGACTGGGAAACTTTTCGGGGCCTGGATGTTTCCTGGCAGGCCAGGGGAGCCTGGCCGGTCCCGGTGTTCTTGCAGGGAATAGGGTGCCCACGCGAGGTCCTCGGCACCTGAAAAGCTTACTAACGTTAAAAGAAAGCAGACCTAAAATTAAGCCTCAAGTTCTCTGCTCCAAGCTTCCGCTTCGGCAGGCTATTCAAGGCTTTACCTTGAGGAAAGGACTCCCGTCAAGTTTCCTTTTAGCTCTAGAGCGTCTCAGGAGGAGCTCCCAGCCAGGCTATGAAAGCACCCTGTTGATTTAGAGAAAACTCTTTCCCTTCCCAGTACACTGCCTACAGTGACAGGGACCCGTGCAAAACACTGTTATTTAGGTAGCTTCAAGGCAGCAAGAATGGAGCATTCAATATGGAAAAGCAAGCCTTGTGCCATAAATTCCCCGTTTCCAGTGAACACGCAGCCTACCTCCTTGAGATTTTACCAAGTAAATATACACTCTAGCTCCACACTGGTCCCTTCCTTGAATAAAGTTGGTTTGGCAGGGAGTTCTGCGTCTAGCCAACGGCGTCCACCAAGGAGCGATCTAGGTTCGCTATCGGGGCTTAGCTTCTTCTAAAACCCTGCACTGGAAGAGCAAGAACTGGGCTTTGGTTACAGCAGGAATGCAAGCCGACTCTCTCCTGTAAATATGGGGTCTTAAGGTATGACACTCTAGAAGGAATGCGAAGCAGTTTTGGTTTCTCAGTGCCGCTCAGCCTAGGGCAATGAGGCAGATTTCCATGACATGTAGGATGTAAGAGAACAGATTTCCTGGAGCTGTTGGAGTGCGGAGGAAACCTAGGTCTCCCAAGGAAGAGTGCAGTGTGTTGCCCTACACTCAGCATACACAGAGTGACTGGGAAAGGTTTCCGGGCCTGGATGTTCCTTAGCAGCCCAGGGGAGCCTGCCGGAACTCTGTGTTCTAGTAGGGAATAGGGTGCCCACGCGAGGTCCTGGTGCCCTGAAAAGCTTACTAACTTTAAAAGAAAGCAGACCTAAATTTAAGCCTCAAGGACTCTGCTCCAAGCTTCCGCTTCGGCAGGCTATTCAAGGCTTTACCTTGAGGAAGGGACTCCCGTCAAGTTTCCTTTTAGCTCTAGAGCGTCTCAGGAGGAGCTCCCACCCAGGCTATGAAAGCACCCTGTTGATGGAGAGAACACTCGTTCCCTTCCCAGAGCCCTGCCTACTGCGACTAGACACCCGTCCTAAAACTGTTATTTAGGTAGTGTTAAGGCAACATGAATGGAGCATTCAAAATGGGAAAGCAAGGCCTGTGCCATCAGGTCCCTGTTTCCAGCGAACACGCAGCCTACCTCCTTGTGCTTTCTACCAGGTAAATACACACTCTAGCTAAACCCTGGTCCCTTCCCTGAATAACGTTTTCTTGGCACGGAGTTCTCCGTGTAGCCAACTGCCTCTCCCAAGGAAGGCTCTAGGTACGCTCTCGGGGCTTAGCTTCTTCCAAAACCCTGCAGTGTAAGACGTAGAACTGTGCTTTGCTTCCAGCAGGAAAGCAAGCCGACTTTCTCCTGTAAGTATGGGGTGTTAAGGTATGACACTCTAGAAGGAATGCGAAGCAGTTTTGGTTTCTCAGTGCCGCTCAGCCTAGGGCAATGAGGCAAGATATGCATGACATGTGGGATGTAAGAGAACAGATTTCCTGGAGCCTTTGGAGTGCTGATTAAACCTAGGTCTCCCAAGGAAGAGTGCAGTGTGTTGCCCTACACTCAGCATACGCAGAGGGACTGGGAAAGGTTTCCGGGCCTGGATGTTTCTTAGCAGCTTAGTGGAGGCTGCCGGTACTAGGTGTTCTTGCAGGGAATAGGGAGCCCACGCGAGGTCCTCGGTGTCCTGAAAGCTTACTAACCTTAAAAGAAAACAAACCTAAAGCTAATGCTTCAAGGACTCTGCTCCAAGCTTCCGCTTTGGTAGGCTATTCAAGGCTTTATCTTGGGGAAAGGACTCACGTCACGTTTCCTTTTAGCTCTAGAGCGTCTCAGGAGGAGCTCCCACCCAGGCTATGAAAGCACCCTGTTGATCTAGAGAACACTCGTTCCCTTCCCAGAGCCCTGCCTACAGTGTCTAAAGGCCCGTCCTAAAACTGTAATTTAGGTAGCTTCAAGGCAGCATGAGTGGTGCATTCAAAATGGGAAAGCAAGCCTTGTGCCATCAGGTGACCGTTTCCAGCGAAAACGCAGCCTACCTCCTTGTGATTTCTACCAAGTAAATATACACTCTAGCTACACACTGACCCCTTCCTTAATAAAGTTGGTTTGGCACGGAGTTCTGCGTGTAGCCACGGCCTCCCCAAAGGAGCGCTCTAGGTACGCTATCGGGGCTTAGCCTCTTCTAAAACCCTGCAGTGTAGGAGGAAGAACTGTGCTTTGGTACCAGCAGGAACGCAAGCCGACTTTCTCCTGTAAGTATGGCATCTTAAGGTATGACTTTGTAGAAGGAATGCTAAGCAGTTTTGGTTTCTCAGTGCCGATCAGCTTAGGGCAATGAGGCAGATTGGCATGACATGTAGGAAATGAGAGAACAGATTTCCTGGAGCTGGTGGAGTGCGGAGGAAATCCAGCTCCTCCAAGGAAGAGTGCAGTGTGTTGCCCTACACTTAGCATCCAGAGAGTGACTGGGAAACTTTTCGGGGCCTGGATGTTTCCTGGCAGGCCAGGGGAGCCTGGCCGGTCCCGGTGTTCTTGCAGGGAATAGGGTGCCCACGCGAGGTCCTCGGTACCTGAAAAGCTTACTAACGTTAAAAGAAAGCAGACCTAAAATTAAGCCTCAAGTTCTCTGCTCCAAGCTTCCGCTTCGGCAGGCTATTCAAGGCTTTACCTTGAGGAAAGGACTCCCGTCATGTTTCCTTTTAGCTCTAGAGCGTCTCAGGAGGAGCTCCCAGCCAGGCTATGAAAGCACCCTGTTGATTTAGAGAAAACTCTTTCCCTTCCCAGTACACTGCCTACAGTGACAGGGACCCGTGCAAAACACTGTTATTTAGGTAGCTTCAAGGCAGCAAGAATGGAGCATTCATATTGGAAAAGCAAGCCTTGTGCCATAAATTCCCCGTTTCCAGTGACCACGCAGCCTACCTCCTTGAGATTTTACCAAGTAAATATACACTCTAGCTCCACACTGGTCCCTTCCTTGAATAAAGTTGGTTTGGCAGGGAGTTCTGCGTCTAGCCAACGGCGTCCACCAAGGAGCGATCTAGGTTCGCTATCGGGGCTTAGCTTCTTCTAAAACCCTGCACTGGAAGAGCAAGAACTGGGCTTTGGTTACAGCAGGAATGCAAGCCGACTCTCTCCTGTAAATATGGGGTCTTAAGGTATGACACTCTAGAAGGAATGCGAAGCAGTTTTGGTTTCTCAGTGCCGCTCAGCCTAGGGCAATGAGGCAGATTTCCATGACATGTAGGATGTAAGAGAACAGATTTCCTGGAGCTGTTGGAGTGCGGAGGAAACCTAGGTCTCCCAAGGAAGAGTGCAGTGTGTTGCCCTACACTCAGCATACACAGAGTGACTGGGAAAGGTTTCCGGGCCTGGATGTTCCTTAGCAGCCCAGGGGAGCCTGCCGGAACTCTGTGTTCTAGTAGGGAATAGGGTGCCCACGCGAGGTCCTGGTGCCCTGAAAAGCTTACTAACTTTAAAAGAAAGCAGACCTAAATTTAAGCCTCAAGGACTCTGCTCCAAGCTTCCGCTTCGGCAGGCTATTCAAGGCTTTACCTTGAGGAAGGGACTCCCGTCAAGTTTCCTTTTAGCTCTAGAGCGTCTCAGGAGGAGCTCCCACCCAGGCTATGAAGGCACCCTGTTGATGGAGAGAACACTCGTTCCCTTCCCAGAGCCCTGCCTACTGCGACTAGACACCCGTCCTAAAACTGTTATTTAGGTAGTGTTAAGGCAACATGAATGGAGCATTCAAAATGGGAAAGCAAGGCCTGTGCCATCAGGTCCCTGTTTCCAGCGAACACGCAGCCTACCTCCTTGTGCTTTCTACCAGGTAAATACACACTCTAGCTAAACCCTGGTCCCTTCCCTGAATAACGTTTTCTTGGCACGGAGTTCTCCGTGTAGCCAACTGCCTCTCCCAAGGAAGGCTCTAGGTACGCTATCGGGGCTTAGCTTCTTCTAAAACCCTGCAGTGTAAGACGTAGAAGTGTGCTTTGCTTCCAGCAGGAAAGCAAGCCGACTTTCTCCTGTAAGTATGGGGTGTTAAGGTATGACACTCTAGAAGGAATGCGAAGCAGTTTTGGTTTCTCAGTGCCGCTCAGCCTAGGGCAATGAGGCAAGATATGCATGACATGTGGGATGTAAGAGAACAGATTTCCTGGAGCCTTTGGAGTGCTGATTAAACCTAGGTCTCCCAAGGAAGAGTGCAGTGTGTTGCCCTACACTCAGCATACGCAGAGTGACTGGGAAAGGTTTCCGGGCCTGGATGTTTCTTAGCAGCCTAGTGCAGCCTGCCGGTACTAGGTGTTCTTGCAGGGAATAGGGAGCCCACGCGAGGTCCTCGGTGTCCTGAAAGCTTACTAACCTTTAAAGAAAACAAACCTAAAGCTAATGCTTCAAGGACTCTGCTCCAAGCTTCCGCTTTGGTAGGCTATTCAAGGCTTTATCTTGGGGAAAGGACTCACGTCACGTTTCCTTTTAGCTCTAGAGCGTCTCAGGAGGAGCTCCCACCCAGGCTATGAAAGCACCCTGTTGATCTAGAGAACACTCGTTCCCTTCCCAGAGCCCTGCCTACAGTGTCTAAAGGCCCGTCCTAAAACTGTAATTTAGGTAGCTTCAAGGCAGCATGAGTGGTGCATTCAAAATGGGAAAGCAAGCCTTGTGCCATCAGGTGACCGTTTCCAGCGAAAACGCAGCCTACCTCCTTGTGATTTCTACCAAGTAAATATACACTCTAGCTACACACTGGCCCCTTCCTTAATAAAGTTGGTTTGGCACGGAGTTCTGCGTGTAGCCACGGCCTCCCCAAAGGAGCGCTCTAGGTACGCTATCGGGGCTTAGCCTCTTCTAAAACCCTGCAGTGTAGGAGGAAGAACTGTGCTTTGGTACCAGCAGGAACGCAAGCCGACTTTCTCCTGTAAGTATGGCATCTTAAGGTATGACTTTGTAGAAGGAATGCTAAGCAGTTTTGGTTTCTCAGTGCCGATCAGCTTAGGGCAATGAGGCAGATTGGCATGACATGTAGGAAATGAGAGAACAGATTTCCTGGAGCTGGTGGAGTGCGGAGGAAATCCAGCTCCTCCAAGGAAGAGTGCAGTGTGTTGCCCTACACTTAGCATCCAGAGGGTGACTGGGAAACTTTTCCGGGCCTGGATGTTTCCTGGCAGGCCAGGGGAGCCTGGCCGGTCCCGGTGTTCTTGCAGGGAATAGGGTGCCCACGCGAGGTCCTCGGCACCTGAAAAGCTTACTAACGTTAAAAGAAAGCAGACCTAAAATTAAGCCTCAGGTTCTCTGCTCCAAGCTTCCGCTTCGGCAGGCTATTCAAGGCTTTACCTTGAGGAAAGGACTCCCGCCAAGTTTCCTTTTAGCTCTAGAGCGTCTCAGGAGGAGCTCCCACCCAGGCTATGAAAGCACCCTGTTGATTTAGAGAAAACTCTTTCCCTTCCCAGGACACTGCCTACAGTGACAGGGACCCGTGCAAAACACTGTTATTTAGGTAGCTTCAAGGCAGCAAGAATGGAGCATTCATATTGGAAAAGCAAGCCTTGTGCCATAAATTCCCCGTTTCCAGTGACCACGCAGCCTACCTCCTTGAGATTTTACCAAGTAAATATACACTCTAGCTCCACACTGGTCCCTTCCTTGAATAAAGTTGGTTTGGCAGGGAGTTCTGCGTCTAGCCAACGGCGTCCACCAAGGAGCGATCTAGGTTCGCTATCGGGGCTTAGCTTCTTCTAAAACCCTGCACTGGAAGAGCAAGAACTGGGCTTTGGTTACAGCAGGAATGCAAGCCGACTCTCTCCTGTAAATATGGGGTCTTAAGGTATGACACTCTAGAAGGAATGCGAAGCAGTTTTGGTTTCTCAGTGCCGCTCAGCCTAGGGCAATGAGGCAGATTTCCATGACATGTAGGATGTAAGAGAACAGATTTCCTGGAGCTGTTGGAGTGCGGAGGAAACCTAGGTCTCCCAAGGAAGAGTGCAGTGTGTTGCCCTACACTCAGCATACACAGAGTGACTGGGAAAGGTTTCCGGGCCTGGATGTTCCTTAGCAGCCCAGGGGAGCCTGCCGGAACTCTGTGTTCTAGTAGGGAATAGGGTGCCCACGCGAGGTCCTGGTGCCCTGAAAAGCTTACTAACTTTAAAAGAAAGCAGACCTAAATTTAAGCCTCAAGGACTCTGCTCCAAGCTTCCGCTTCGGCAGGCTATTCAAGGCTTTACCTTGAGGAAGGGACTCCCGTCAAGTTTCCTTTTAGCTCTAGAGCGTCTCAGGAGGAGCTCCCACCCAGGCTATGAAGGCACCCTGTTGATGGAGAGAACACTCGTTCCCTTCCCAGAGCCCTGCCTACTGCGACTAGACACCCGTCCTAAAACTGTTATTTAGGTAGTGTTAAGGCAACATGAATGGAGCATTCAAAATGGGAAAGCAAGGCCTGTGCCATCAGGTCCCTGTTTCCAGCGAACACGCAGCCTACCTCCTTGTGCTTTCTACCAGGTAAATACACACTCTAGCTAAACCCTGGTCCCTTCCCTGAATAACGTTTTCTTGGCACGGAGTTCTCCGTGTAGCCAACTGCCTCTCCCAAGGAAGGCTCTAGGTACGCTATCGGGGCTTAGCTTCTTCTAAAACCCTGCAGTGTAAGACGTAGAACTGTGCTTTGCTTCCAGCAGGAAAGCAAGCCGACTTTCTCCTGTAAGTATGGGGTGTTAAGGTATGACACTCTAGAAGGAATGCGAAGCAGTTTTGGTTTCTCAGTGCCGCTCAGCCTAGGGCAATGAGGCAAGATATGCATGACATGTGGGATGTAAGAGAACAGATTTCCTGGAGCCTTTGGAGTGCTGATTAAACCTAGGTCTCCCAAGGAAGAGTGCAGTGTGTTGCCCTACACTCAGCATACGCAGAGTGACTGGGAAAGGTTTCCGGGCCTGGATGTTTCTTAGCAGCCTAGTGCAGCCTGCCGGTACTAGGTGTTCTTGCAGGGAATAGGGAGCCCACGCGAGGTCCTCGGTGTCCTGAAAGCTTACTAACCTTTAAAGAAAACAAACCTAAAGCTAATGCTTCAAGGACTCTGCTCCAAGCTTCCGCTTTGGTAGGCTATTCAAGGCTTTATCTTGGGGAAAGGACTCACGTCACGTTTCCTTTTAGCTCTAGAGCGTCTCAGGAGGAGCTCCCACCCAGGCTATGAAAGCACCCTGTTGATCTAGAGAACACTCGTTCCCTTCCCAGAGCCCTGCCTACAGTGTCTAAAGGCCCGTCCTAAAACTGTAATTTAGGTAGCTTCAAGGCAGCATGAGTGGTGCATTCAAAATGGGAAAGCAAGCCTTGTGCCATCAGGTGACCGTTTCCAGCGAAAACGCAGCCTACCTCCTTGTGATTTCTACCAAGTAAATATACACTCTAGCTACACACTGGCCCCTTCCTTAATAAAGTTGGTTTGGCACGGAGTTCTGCGTGTAGCCACGGCCTCCCCAAAGGAGCGCTCTAGGTACGCTATCGGGGCTTAGCCTCTTCTAAAACCCTGCAGTGTAGGAGGAAGAACTGTGCTTTGGTACCAGCAGGAACGCAAGCCGACTTTCTCCTGTAAGTATGGCATCTTAAGGTATGACTTTGTAGAAGGAATGCTAAGCAGTTTTGGTTTCTCAGTGCCGATCAGCTTAGGGCAATGAGGCAGATTGGCATGACATGTAGGAAATGAGAGAACAGATTTCCTGGAGCTGGTGGAGTGCGGAGGATATCCAGCTCCTCCAAGGAAGAGTGCAGTGTGTTGCCCTACACTTAGCATCCAGAGGGTGACTGGGAAACTTTTCCGGGCCTGGATGTTTCCTGGCAGGCCAGGGGAGCCTGGCCGGTCCCGGTGTTCTTGCAGGGAATAGGGTGCCCACGCGAGGTCCTCGGCACCTGAAAAGCTTACTAACGTTAAAAGAAAGCAGACCTAAAATTAAGCCTCAGGTTCTCTGCTCCAAGCTTCCGCTTCGGCAGGCTATTCAAGGCTTTACCTTGAGGAAAGGACTCCCGCCAAGTTTCCTTTTAGCTCTAGAGCGTCTCAGGAGGAGCTCCCACCCAGGCTATGAAAGCACCCTGTTGATTTAGAGAAAACTCTTTCCCTTCCCAGGACACTGCCTATAGAGACAAGGGACCCGTCCAAAACACTCTTATTTAAGTATCTTCAAGGCAGAAAGAATGGAGCATTCAATATGGAAAAGCAAGTCTTGTGCCATAAATTCCCCGTTTCCAATGAACACGCAGCCTACCTCCTTGTGATTTCGACCAAGTAAATATACACTCTAGCTACACACTGGTCCCTTCCTTGAATAAAGTTGGTTTGGCAGGGAGTTCTGCGTCTAGCCAACGCCCTCCACCAAGGAGCGATCTAGGTTCGCTATCGGGGCTTAGCTTCTTCTAAAACCCTGCACTGTAAGAGGAAGAACTGGGCTTTGGTTACAGCAGGAACGAAGCCGACTTTCTCCTGTAAATATGGGATCTTAAGGTATGACACTCTAGAAGGAATGCGAAACAGTTTTGGTTTCTCAGTGTCGCTCAGCCTAGGGCAAGGAGGCAGATTTGCATGACATGTAGGTTGTAAGAGAAGAGATTTCCTGGAGCCTTTGGAGTGCTGAGGAAACCTAGGTCTCCCAAGGAAGAGTGCAGTGTGTTGCCCTACACTCAGCATACACAGAGTGACTGGGAAAGGTTTCCGGGCCTGGATGTTTCTTAGCAGGCCAGGGGAGCCTGCCGGAACTCGGTGTTCTAGCAGGGAATAGGGTGCCCATGCGAGGTCCTGGTGCCCTGAAAAGCTTACTAACGTTAAAAGAAAGCAGACCTAAATTTAAGCCTCAAGGACTCTGCTCCATGCTTCCTCTTCGGCAGGATATTCAAGGCTTTACCTTG
This sequence comes from Balaenoptera physalus, assembly GCF_965194825.1. Classification (NCBI taxonomy): domain Eukaryota; kingdom Metazoa; phylum Chordata; class Mammalia; order Artiodactyla; family Balaenopteridae; genus Balaenoptera; species Balaenoptera physalus. The sequence goes on from NW_028126499.1 coordinate 318,499, forward strand.
AGGAAGGGACTCCCGTCAAGTTTCCTTTTAGCTCTAGAGCGTCTCAGGAGGAGCTCCCACCCAGGCTATGAAAGCACCCTGTTGATGGAGAGAACACTCGTTCCCTTCCCAGAGCCCTGCCTACTGCGACTAGACACCCGTCCTAAAACTGTTATTTAGGTAGTGTTAAGGCAACATGAATGGAGCATTCAAAATGGGAAAGCAAGGCCTGTGCCATCAGGTCCCTGTTTCCAGCGAACACGCAGCCTACCTCCTTGTGCTTTCTACCAGGTAAATACACACTCTAGCTAAACACTGGTCCCTTCCCTGAATAACGTTTTCTTGGCATGGAGTTCTCCGTGTAGCCAACTGCCTCTCCCAAGGAAGGCTCTAGCTACGCTATCGGGGCTTAGCTTCTTCTAAAACCCTGCAGTGTAAGACGTAGAACTGTGCTTTGCTTCCAGCAGGAAAGCAAGCCGACTTTCTCCTGTAAGTATGGGGTGTTAAGGTATGCCACTCTAGAAGGAATGCGAAGCAGTTTTGGTTTCTCAGTGCCGCTCAGCCTAGGGCAATGAGGCAAGATATGCATGACATGTGGGATGTAAGAGAACAGATTTCCTGGAGCCTTTGCAGTGCTGATTAAACCTAGGTCTCCCAAGGAAGAGTGCAGTGTGTTGCCCTACACTCAGCATACGCAGAGTGACTGGGAAAGGTTTCCGGGCCTGGATGTTTCTTAGCAGCCTAGTGGTGCCTGCCGGTACTAGGTGTTCTTGCAGGGAATAGGGAGCCCACGCGAGGTCCTCGGTGTCCTGAAAGCTTACTAACCTTAAAAGAAAACAAACCTAAAGCTAATGCTTCAAGGACTCTGCTCCAAGCTTCCGCTTTGGTAGGCTATTCAAGGCTTTATCTTGGGGAAAGGACTCACGTCACGTTTCCTTTTAGCTCTAGAGCGTCTCAGGAGGAGCTCCCACCCAGGCTATGAAAGCACCCTGTTGATCTAGAGAACACTCGTTCCCTTCCCAGAGCCCTGCCTACAGTGTCTAAAGGCCCGTCCTAAAACTGTAATTTAGGTAGCTTCAAGGCAGCATGAGTGGTGCATTCAAAATGGGAAAGCAAGCCTTGTGCCATCAGGTGACCGTTTCCAGCGAAAACGCAGCCTACCTCCTTGTGATTTCTACCAAGTAAATATACACTCTAGCTACACACTGGCCCCTTCCTTAATAAAGTTGGTTTGGCACGGAGTTCTGCGTGTGGCCACGGCCTCCCCAAAGGAGCGCTCTAGGTACGCTATCGGGGCTTAGCCTCTTCTAAAACCCTGCAGTGTAGGAGGAAGAACTGTGCTTTGGTACCAGCAGGAACGCAAGCCGACTTTCTCCTGTAAGTATGGCATCTTAAGGTATGACTTTGTAGAAGGAATGCTAAGCAGTTTTGGTTTCTCAGTGCCGATCAGCTTAGGGCAATGAGGCAGATTGGCATGACATGTAGGAAATGAGAGAACAGATTTCCTGGAGCTGGTGGAGTGCGGAGGAAATCCAGCTCCTCCAAGGAAGAGTGCAGTGTGTTGCCCTACACTTAGCATCCAGAGAGTGACTGGGAAACTTTTCCGGGCCTGGATGTTTCCTGGCAGGCCAGGGGAGCCTGGCCGGTGCCGGTGTTCTTGCAGGGAATAGGGTGCCCACGCGAGGTCCTCGGTACCTGAAAAGCTTACTAACGTTAAAAGAAAGCAGACCTAAAATTAAGCCTCAAGTTCTCTGCTCCAAGCTTCCGCTTCGGCAGGCTGTTCAAGGCTTTACCTTGAGGAAAGGACTCCCGTCAAGTTTCCTTTTAGCTCTAGAGCGTCTCAGGAGGAGCTCCCACCCAGGCTATGAAAGCACCCTGTTGATTTAGAGAAAACTCTTTCCCTTCCCAGTACACTGCCTACAGTGACAGGGACCCGTGCAAAACACTGTTATTTAGGTAGCTTCAAGGCAGCAAGAATGGAGCATTCAATATGGAAAAGCAAGCCTTGTGCCATAAATTCCCCGTTTCCAGTGAACACGCAGCCTACCTCCTTGAGATTTTACCAAGTAAATATACACTCTAGCTCCACACTGGTCCCTTCCTTGAATAAAGTTGGTTTGGCAGGGAGTTCTGCGTCTAGCCAACGGCGTCCACCAAGGAGCGATCTAGGTTCGCTATCGGGGCTTAGCTTCTTCTAAAACCCTGCACTGGAAGAGCAAGAACTGGGCTTTGGTTACAGCAGGAATGCAAGCCGACTCTCTCCTGTAAATATGGGGTCTTAAGGTATGACACTCTAGAAGGAATGCGAAGCAGTTTTGGTTTCTCAGTGCCGCTCAGCCTAGGGCAATGAGGCAGATTTCCATGACATGTAGGATGTAAGAGAACAGATTTCCTGGAGCTGTTGGAGTGCGGAGGAAACCTAGGTCTCCCAAGGAAGAGTGCAGTGTGTTGCCCTACACTCAGCATACACAGAGTGACTGGGAAAGGTTTCCGGGCCTGGATGTTCCTTAGCAGCCCAGGGGAGCCTGCCGGAACTCTGTGTTCTAGTAGGGAATAGGGTGCCCACGCGAGGTCCTGGTGCCCTGAAAAGCTTACTAACGTTAAAAGAAAGCAGACCTAAATTTAAGCCTCAAGGACTCTGCTCCAAGCTTCAGCTTCGGCAGGCTATTCAAGGCTTTACCTTGAGGAAGGGACTCCCGTCAAGTTTCCTTTTAGCTCTAGAGCGTCTCAGGAGGAGCTCCCACCCAGGCTATGAAAGCACCCTGTTGATGGAGAGAACACTCGTTCCCTTCCCAGAGCCCTGCCTACTGCGACTAGACACCCTTCCTAAAACTGTTATTTAGGTAGTGTTAAGGCAACATGAATGGAGCATTCAAAATAGGAAAGCAAGGCCTGTGCCATCAGGTCCCTGTTTCCAGCGAACACGCAGCCTACCTCCTTGTGCTTTCTACCAGGTAAATACACACTCTAGCTAAACCCTGGTCCCTTCCCTGAATAACGTTTTCTTGGCACGGAGTTCTCCGTGTAGCCAACTGCCTCTCCCAAGGAAGGCTCTAGGTACGCTATCGGGGCTTAGCTTCTTCTAAAACCCTGCAGTGTAAGACATAGAACTGTGCTTTGCTTACAGCAGGAAAGCAAGCCGACTTTCTCCTGTAAGTATGGGGTGTTAAGGTATGACACTCTAGAAGGAATGCGAAGCAGTTTTGGTTTCTCAGTGCCGCTCAGCCTAGGGCAATGAGGCAAGATATGCATGACATGTGGGATGTAAGAGAACAGATTTCCTGGAGCCTTTGCAGTGCTGATTAAACCTAGGTCTCCCAAGGAAGAGTGCAGTGTGTTGCCCTACACTCAGCATACGCAGAGTGACTGGGAAAGGTTTCCGGGCCTGGATGTTTCTTAGCAGCCTAGTGGTGCCTGCCGGTACTAGGTGTTCTTGCAGGGAATAGGGAGCCCACGCGAGGTCCTCGGTGTCCTGAAAGCTTACTAACCTTAAAAGAAAACAAACCTAAAGCTAATGCTTCAAGGACTCTGCTCCAAGCTTCCGCTTTGGTAGGCTATTCAAGGCTTTATCTTGGGGAAAGGACTCACGTCACGTTTCCTTTTAGCTCTAGAGCGTCTCAGGAGGAGCTCCCACCCAGGCTATGAAAGCACCCTGTTGATCTAGAGAACACTCGTTCCCTTCCTAGAGCCCTGCCTACAGTGTCTAAAGGCCCGTCCTAAAACTGTAATTTAGGTAGCTTCAAGGCAGCATGAGTGGTGCATTCAAAATGGGAAAGCAAGCCTTGTGCCATCAGGTGACCGTTTCCAGCGAAAACGCAGCCTACCTCCTTGTGATTTCTACCAAGTAAATATACACTCTAGCTACACACTGACCCCTTCCTTAATAAAGTTGGTTTGGCACGGAGTTCTGCGTGTAGCCACGGCCTCCCCAAAGGAGCGCTCTAGGTACGCTATCGGGGCTTAGCCTCTTCTAAAACCCTGCAGTGTAGGAGGAAGAACTGTGCTTTGGTACCAGCAGGAACGCAAGCCGACTTTCTCCTGTAAGTATGGCATCTTAAGGTATGACTTTGTAGAAGGAATGCTAAGCAGTTTTGGTTTCTCAGTGCCGATCAGCTTAGGGCAATGAGGCAGATTGGCATGACCTGTAGGAAATGAGAGAACAGATTTCCTGGAGCTGGTGGAGTGCGGAGGAAATCCAGCTCCTCCAAGGAAGAGTGCAGTGTGTTGCCCTACACTTAGCATCCAGAGAGTGAGTGGGAAACTTTTCCGGGCCTGGATGTTTCCTGGCAGGCCAGGGGAGCCTGGCCGGTCCCGGTGTTCTTGCAGGGAATAGGGTGCCCACGCGAGGTCCTCGGTACCTGAAAAGCTTACTAACGTTAAAAGAAAGCAGACCTAAAATTAAGCCTCAAGTTCTCTGCTCCAAGCTTCCGCTTCGGCAGGCTGTTCAAGGCTTTACCTTGAGGAAAGGACTCCCGTCAAGTTTCCTTTTAGCTCTAGAGCGTCTCAGGAGGAGCTCCCACCCAGGCTATGAAAGCACCCTGTTGATTTAGAGAAAACTCTTTCCCTTCCCAGTACACTGCCTACAGTGACAGGGACCCGTGCAAAACACTGTTATTTAGGTAGCTTCAAGGCAGCAAGAATGGAGCATTCAATATGGAAAAGCAAGCCTTGTGCCATAAATTCCCCGTTTCCAGTGAACACGCAGCCTACCTCCTTGAGATTTTACCAAGTAAATATACACTCTAGCTCCACACTGGTCCCTTCCTTGAATAAAGTTGGTTTGGCAGGGAGTTCTGCGTCTAGCCAACGGCGTCCACCAAGGAGCGATCTAGGTTCGCTATCGGGGCTTAGCTTCTTCTAAAACCCTGCACTGGAAGAGCAAGAACTGGGCTTTGGTTACAGCAGGAACGCAAGCCAACTCTCTCCTGTAAATATGGGGTCTTAAGGTATGACACTCTAGAAGGAATGCGATGCAGTTTTGGTTTCTCAGTGCCGCTCAGCCTAGGGCAATGAGGCAGATTTCCATGACATGTAGGATGTACGAGAACAGATTTCCTGGAGCCTTTGGAGTGCTGAGGAAACCTTGGTCTCCCAAGGAAGAGTGCAGTGTGTTGCCCTACACTCAGCATACACAGAGTGACTGGGAAAGGTTTCCGGGCCTGGATGTTCCTTAGCAGCCCAGGGGAGCCTGCCGGAACTCTGTGTTCTAGTAGGGAATAGGGTGCCCACGCGAGGTCCTGGTGCCCTGAAAAGCTTACTAACGTTAAAAGAAAGCAGACCTAAATTTAAGCCTCAAGGACTCTGCTCCAAGCTTCCGCTTCGGCAGGCTATTCAAGGCTTTACCTTGAGGAAGGGACTCCCGTCAAGTTTCCTTTTAGCTCTAGAGCGTCTCAGGAGGAGCTCCCACCCAGGCTATGAAAGCACCCTGTTGATGGAGAGAACACTCGTTCCCTTCCCAGAGCCCTGCCTACTGCGACTAGACACCCTTCCTAAAACTGTTATTTAGGTAGTGTTAAGGCAACATGAATGGAGCATTCAAAATGGGAAAGCAAGGCCTGTGCCATCAGGTCCCTGTTTCCAGCGAACACGCAGCCTACCTCCTTGTGCTTTCTACCAGGTAAATACACACTCTAGCTAAACCCTGGTCCCTTCCCTGAATAACGTTTTCTTGGCACGGAGTTCTCCGTGTAGCCAACTGCCTCTCCCAAGGAAGGCTCTAGGTACGCTATCGGGGCTTAGCTTCTTCTAAAACCCTGCAGTGTAAGACGTAGAAGTGTGCTTTGCTTCCAGCAGGAAAGCAAGCCGACTTTCTCCTGTAAGTATGGGGTGTTAAGGTATGACACTCTAGAAGGAATGCGAAGCAGTTTTGGTTTCTCAGTGCCGCTCAGCCTAGGGCAATGAGGCAAGATATGCATGACATGTGGGATGTAAGAGAACAGATTTCCTGGAGTCTTTGGAGTGGTGATTAAACCTAGGTCTCCCAAGGAAGAGTGCAGTGTGTTGCCCTACACTCAGCATACGCAGAGTGACTGGGAAAGGTTTCCGGGCCTGGATGTTTCTTAGCAGCCTAGTGGAGGCTGCCGGTACTAGGTGTTCTTGCAGGGAATAGGGAGCCCACGCGAGGTCCTCGGTGTCCTGAAAGCTTACTAACCTTAAAAGAAAACAAACCTAAAGCTAATGCTTCAAGGACTCTGCTCCAAGCTTCCGCTTTGGTAGGCTATTCAAGGCTTTATCTTGGGGAAAGGACTCACGTCACGTTTCCTTTTAGCTCTAGAGCGTCTCAGGAGGAGCTCCCACCCAGGCTATGAAAGCACCCTGTTGATCTAGAGAACACTCGTTCCCTTCCCAGAGCCCTGCCTACAGTGTCTAAAGGCCCGTCCTAAAACTGTAATTTAGGTAGCTTCAAGGCAGCATGAGTGGTGCATTCAAAATGGGAAAGCAAGCCTTGTGCCATCAGGTGACCGTTTCCAGCGAAAACGCAGCCTACCTCCTTGTGATTTCTACCAAGTAAATATACACTCTAGCTACACACTGACCCCTTCCTTAATAAAGTTGGTTTGGCACGGAGTTCTGCGTGTAGCCACGGCCTCCCCAAAGGAGCGCTCTAGGTACGCTATCGGGGCTTAGCCTCTTCTAAAACCCTGCAGTGTAGGAGGAAAAACTGTGCTTTGGTACCAGCAGGAACGCAAGCCGACTTTCTCCTGTAAGTATGGCATCTTAAGGTATGACTTTGTAGAAGGAATGCTAAGCAGTTTTGGTTTCTCAGTGCCGATCAGCTTAGGGCAATGAGGCAGATTGGCATGACATGTAGGAAATGAGAGAACAGATTTCCTGGAGCTGGTGGAGTGCGGAGGAAATCCAGCTCCTCCAAGGAAGAGTGCAGTGTGTTGCCCTACACTTAGCATCCAGAGGGTGACTGGGAAACTTTTCCGTGCCTGGATGTTTCCTGGCAGGCCAGGGGAGCCTGGCCGGTCCCGGTGTTCTTGCAGGGAATAGGGTGCCCACGCGAGGTCCTCGGCACCTGAAAAGCTTACTAACGTTAAAAGAAAGCAGACCTAAAATTAAGCCTCAGGTTCTCTGCTCCAAGCTTCCGCTTCGGCAGGCTATTCAAGGCTTTACCTTGAGGAAAGGACTCCCGTCAAGTTTCCTTTTAGCTCTAGAGCGTCTCAGGAGGAGCTCCCAGCCAGGCTATGAAAGCACCCTGTTGATTTAGAGAAAACTCTTTCCCTTCCCAGTACACTGCCTACAGTGACAGGGACCCGTGCAAAACACTGTTATTTAGGTAGCTTCAAGGCAGCAAGAATGGAGCATTCAATATGGAAAAGCAAGCCTTGTGCCATAAATTCCCCGTTTCCAGTGAACACGCAGCCTACCTCCTTGAGATTTTACCAAGTAAATATACACTCTAGCTCCACACTGGTCCCTTCCTTGAATAAAGTTGGTTTGGCAGGGAGTTCTGCGTCTAGCCAACGGCGTCCACCAAGGAGCGATCTAGGTTCGCTATCGGGGCTTAGCTTTTTCTAAAACCCTGCACTGGAAGAGCAAGAACTGGGCTTTGGTTACAGCAGGAATGCAAGCCGACTCTCTCCTGTAAATATGGGGTCTTAAGGTATAACACACTAGAAGGAATGCGAAGCAGTTTTGGTTTCTCAGTGCCGCTCAGCCTAGGGCAATGAGGCAGATTTCCATGACATGTAGGATGTAAGAGAACAGATTTCCTGGAGCTGTTGGAGTGCGGAGGAAACCTAGGTCTCCCAAGGAAGAGTGCAGTGTGTTGCCCTACACTCAGCATACACAGAGTGACTGTGAAAGGTTTCCGGGCCTGGATGTTCCTTAGCAGCCCAGGGGAGCCTGCCGGAACTCTGTGTTCTAGTAGGGAATAGGGTGCCCACGCGAGGTCCTGGTGCCCTGAATAGCTTACTAACTTTAAAAGAAAGCAGACCTAAATTTAAGCCTCAAGGACTCTGCTCCAAGCTTCCGCTTCGGCAGGCTATTCAAGGCTTTACCTTGAGGAAGGGACTCCCGTCAAGTTTCCTTTTAGCTCTAGAGCGTCTCAGGAGGAGCTCCCACCCAGGCTATGAAAGCACCCTGTTGATGGAGAGAACACTCGTTCCCTTCCCAGAGCCCTGCCTACTGCGACTAGACACCCGTCCTAAAACTGTTATTTAGGTAGTGTTAAGGCAACATGAATGGAGCATTCAAAATGGGAAAGCAAGGCCTGTGCCATCAGGTCCCTGTTTCCAGCGAACACGCAGCCTACCTCCTTGTGCTTTCTACCAGGTAAATACACACTCTAGCTAAACCCTGGTCCCTTCCCTGAATAACGTTTTCTTGGCACGGAGTTCTCCGTGTAGCCAACTGCCTCTCCCAAGGAAGGCTCTAGGTACGCTATCGGGGCTTAGCTTCTTCTAAAACCCTGCAGTGTAAGACGTAGAACTGTGCTTTGCTTCCAGCAGGAAAGCAAGCCGACTTTCTCCTGTAAGTATGGGGTGTTAAGGTATGACACTCTAGAAGGAATGCGAAGCAGTTTTGGTTTCTCAGTGCCGCTCAGCCTAGGGCAATGAGGCAAGATATGCATGACATGTGGGATGTAAGAGAACAGATTTCCTGGAGCCTTTGGAGTGCTGATTAAACCTAGGTCTCCCAAGGAAGAGTGCAGTGTGTTGCCCTACACTCAGCATACGCAGAGTGACTGGGAAAGGTTTCCGGGCCTGGATGTTTCTTAGCAGCCTAGTGGAGCCTGCGGGTACTAGGTGTTCTTGCAGGGAATAGGGAGCCCACGCGAGGTCCTCGGTGTCCTGAAAGCTTACTAACCTTTAAAGAAAACAAACCTAAAGCTAATGCTTCAAGGACTCTGCTCCAAGCTTCCGCTTTGGTAGGCTATTCAAGGCTTTATCTTGGGGAAAGGACTCACGTCACGTTTCCTTTTAGCTCTAGAGCGTCTCAGGAGGAGCTCCCACCCAGGCTATGAAAGCACCCTGTTGATCTAGAGAACACTCGTTCCCTTCCCAGAGCCCTGCCTACAGTGTCTAAAGGCCCGTCCTAAAACTGTAATTTAGGTAGCTTCAAGGCAGCATGAGTGGTGCATTCAAAATGGGAAAGCAAGCCTTGTGCCATCAGGTGACCGTTTCCAGCGAAAACGCAGCCTACCTCCTTGTGATTTCTACCAAGTAAATATACACTCTAGCTACACACTGGCCCCTTCCTTAATAAAGTTGGTTTGGCACGGAGTTCTGCGTGTAGCCACGGCCTCCCCAAAGGAGCGCTCTAGGTACGCTATCGGGGCTTAGCCTCTTCTAAAACCCTGCAGTGTAGGAGGAAGAACTGTGCTTTGGTACCAGCAGGAACGCAAGCCGACTTTCTCCTGTAAGTATGGCATCTTCAGGTATGACTTTGTAGAAGGAATGCTAAGCAGTTTTGGTTTCTCAGTGCCGATCAGCTTAGGGCAATGAGGCAGATTGGCATGACATGTAGGAAATGAGAGAACAGATTTCCTGGAGCTGGTGGAGTGCGGAGGAAATCCAGCTCCTCCAAGGAAGAGTGCAGTGTGTTGCCCTACACTTAGCATCCAGAGAGTGACTGGGAAACTTTTCCGGGCCTGGATGTTTCCTGGCAGGCCAGGGGAGCCTGGCCGGTCCCGGTGTTCTTGCAGGGAATAGGGTGCCCACGCGAGGTCCTCGGTACCTGAAAAGCTTACTAACGTTAAAAGAAAGCAGACCTAAAATTAAGCCTCAAGTTCTCTGCTCCAAGCTTCCGCTTCGGCAGGCTATTCAAGGCTTTACCTTGAGGAAAGGACTCCCGTCAAGTTTCCTTTTAGCTCTAGAGCCTCTCAGGAGGAGCTCCCACCCAGGCTATGAAAGCACCCTGTTGATTTAGAGAAAACTCTTTCCCTTCCCAGTACACTGCCTACAGTGACAGGGACCCGTGCAAAACACTGTTATTTAGGTAGCTTCAAGGCAGCAAGAATGGAGCATTCAATATGGAAAGGCAAGCCTTGTGCCATAAATTCCCCGTTTCCAGTGAACACGCAGCCCACCTCCTTGTGATTTTGCCAAGTCAATATACACTCTAGCTCCACACTGGTCCCTGCCTTGAATAAAGTTGGTTTGGCAGGGAGTTCTGCGTCTAGCCAACGGCGTCCACCAAGGAGAGATCTAGGTTCGCTATCGGGGTTTAGCTTCTTCTACAACCCTGCACTGGAAGAGCAAGAACTGGGCTTTGGTTACAGCAGGAATGCAAGCCGACTCTCTCCTGTAAATATGGGGTCTTAAGGTATGACACTCTAGAAGGAATGCGAAGCAGTTTTGGTTTCTCAGTGCCGCTCAGCCTAGGGCAATGAGGCAGATTTCCATGACATGGAGGATGTACGAGAACAGATTTCCTGGAGCCTTTGGAGTGCTGAGGAAACCTTGGTCTCCCAAGGAAGAGTGCAGTGTGTTGCCCTACACTCAGCATACACAGAGTGACTGGGAAAGGTTTCCGGGCCTGGATGTTCCTTGGCAGCCCAGGGGAGCCTGCCGGAACTCTGTGTTCTAGTAGGGAATAGGGTGCCCACGCGAGGTCCTGGTGCCCTGAAAAGCTTACTAACGTTAAAAGAAAGCAGACCTAAATTTAAGCCTCAAGGACTCTGCTCCAAGCTTCCGCTTCGGCAGGCTATTCAAGGCTTTACCTTGAGGAAAGGACTCCCGTCAAGTTTCCTTTTAGCTCTAGAGCGTCTCAGGAGGAGCTCCCACCCAGGCTATGAAAGCACCCTGTTGATGGAGAGAACACTCGTTCCCTTCCCAGAGCCCTGCCTACTGCGACTAGACACCCGTCCTAAAACTGTTATTTAGGTAGTGTTAAGGCAACATGAATGGAGCATTCAAAATGGGAAAGCAAGGCCTGTGCCATCAGGTCCCTGTTTCCAGCGAACACGCAGCCTACCTCCTTGTGCTTTCTACCAGGTAAATACACACTCTAGCTAAACCCTGGTCCCTTCCCTGAATAACGTTTTCTTGGCACGGAGTTCTCCGTGTAGCCAACTGCCTCTCCCAAGGAAGGCTCTAGGTACGCTATCGGGGCTTAGCTTCTTCTAAAACCCTGCAGTGTAAGACGTAGAACTGTGCTTTGCTTCCAGCAGGAAAGCAAGCCGACTTTCTCCTGTAAGTATGGGGTGTTAAGGTATGACACTCTAGAAGGAATGCGAAGCAGTTTTGGTTTCTCAGTGCCGCTCAGCCTAGGGCAATGAGGCAGATTTCCATGACATGTAGGATGTAAGAGAACAGATTTCCTGGAGCTGTTGGAGTGCGGAGGAAACCTAGGTCTCCCAAGGAAGAGTGCAGTGTGTTGCCCTACACTCAGCATACGCAGAGTGACTGGGAAAGGTTTCCGGGCCTGGATGTTTCTTAGCAGCCTAGTGGAGGCTGCCGGTACTAGGTGTTCTTGCAGGGAATAGGGAGCCCACGCGAGGTCCTCGGTGTCCTGAAAGCTTACTAACCTTCAAAGAAAACAAACCTAAAGCTAATGCTTCAAGGACTCTGCTCCAAGCTTCCGCTTTGGTAGGCTATTCCAGGCTTTATCTTGGGGAAAGGACTCACGTCACGTTTCCTTTTAGCTCTAGAGCGTCTCAGGAGGAGCTCCCACCCAGGCTATGAAAGCACCCTGTTGATCTAGAGAACACTCGTTCCCTTCCCAGAGCCCTGCCTACAGTGTCTAAAGGCCCGTCCGAAAACTGTAATTTAGGTAGCTTCAAGGCAGCATGAGTGGTGCATTCAAAATGGGAAAGCAAGCCTTGTGCCATCAGGTGACCGTTTCCAGCGAAAACGCAGCCTACCTCCTTGTGATTTCTACCAAGTAAATATACACTCTAGCTGCACACTGGCCCCTTCCTTAATAAAGTTGGTTTGGCACGGAGTTCTGCGTGTAGCCACGGCCTCCCCAAAGGAGCGCTCTAGGTACGCTATCGGGGCTTAGCCTCTTCTAAAACCCTGCAGTGTAGGAGGAAGAACTGTGCTTTGGTACCAGCAGGAACGCAAGCCGACTTTCTCCTGTAAGTATGGCATCTTCAGGTATGACTTTGTAGAAGGAATGCTAAGCAGTTTTGGTTTCTCAGTGCCGATCAGCTTAGGGCAATGAGGCAGATTGGCATGACATGTAGGAAATGAGAGAACAGATTTCCTGGAGCTGGTGGAGTGCGGAGGAAATCCAGCTCCTCCAAGGAAGAGTGCAGTGTGTTGCCCTACACTTAGCATCCAGAGAGTGACTGGGAAACTTTTCCGGGCCTGGATGTTTCCTGGCAGGCCAGGGGAGCCTGGCCGGTCCCGGTGTTCTTGCAGGGAATAGGGTGCCCACGCGAGGTCCTCGGTACCTGAAAAGCTTACTAAAGTTAAAAGAAAGCAGACCTAAAATTAAGCCTCAAGTTCTCTGCTCCAAGCTTCCGCTTCGGCAGGCTATTCAAGGCTTTACCTTGAGGAAAGGACTCCCGTCAAGTTTCCTTTTAGCTCTAGAGCCTCTCAGGAGGAGCTCCCACCCAGGCTATGAAAGCACCCTGTTGATTTAGAGAAAACTCTTTCCCTTCCCAGTACACTGCCTACAGTGACAGGGACCCGTGCAAAACACTGTTATTTAGGTAGCTTCAAGGCAGCAAGAATGGAGCATTCAATATGGAAAGGCAAGCCTTGTGCCATAAATTCCCCGTTTCCAGTGAACACGCAGCCCACCTCCTTGTGATTTTGCCAAGTCAATATACACTCTAGCTCCACACTGGTCCCTGCCTTGAATAAAGTTGGTTTGGCAGGGAGTTCTGCGTCTAGCCAACGGCGTCCACCAAGGAGAGATCTAGGTTCGCTATCGGGGTTTAGCTTCTTCTACAACCCTGCACTGGAAGAGCAAGAACTGGGCTTTGGTTACAGCAGGAATGCAAGCCGACTCTCTCCTGTAAATATGGGGTCTTAAGGTATGACACTCTAGAAGGAATGCGAAGCAGTTTTGGTTTCTCAGTGCCGCTCAGCCTAGGGCAATGAGGCAGATTTCCATGACATTGAGGATGTACGAGAACAGATTTCCTGGAGCCTTTGGAGTGCTGAGGAAACCTTGGTCTCCCAAGGAAGAGTGCAGTGTGTTGCCCTACACTCAGCATACACAGAGTGACTGGGAAAGGTTTCCGGGCCTGGATGTTCCTTGGCAGCCCAGGGGAGCCTGCCGGAACTCTGTGTTCTAGTAGGGAATAGGGTGCCCACGCGAGGTCCTGGTGCCCTGAAAAGCTTACTAACGTTAAAAGAAAGCAGACCTAAATTTAAGCCTCAAGGACTCTGCTCCAAGCTTCCGCTTCGGCAGGCTATTCAAGGCTTTACCTTGAGGAAAGGACTCCCGTCAAGTTTCCTTTTAGCTCTAGAGCGTCTCAGGAGGAGCTCCCACCCAGGCTATGAAAGCACTCTGTTGATGGAGAGAACACTCGTTCCCTTCCCAGAGCCCTGCCTACTGCGACTAGACACCCGTCCTAAAACTGTTATTTAGGTAGTGTTAAGGCAACATGAATGGAGCATTCAAAATGGGAAAGCAAGGCCTGTGCCATCAGGTCCCTGTTTCCAGCGAACACGCAGCCTACCTCCTTGTGCTTTCTACCAGGTAAATACACACTCTAGCTAAACACTGCTCCCTTCCCTGAATAACGTTTTCTTGGCACGGAGTTCTCCGTGTAGCCAACTGCCTCTCCCAAGGAAGGCTCTAGGTACGCTATCGGGGCTTAGCTTCTTCTAAAACCCTGCAGTGTAAGACGTAGAACTGTGCTTTGCTTCCAGCAGGAAAGCAAGCCGACTTTCTCCTGTAAGTATGGGGTGTTAAGGTATGACACTCTAGAAGGAATGCGAAGCAGTTTTGGTTTCTCAGTGCCGCTCAGCCTAGGGCAATGAGGCAGATTTCCATGACATGTAGGATGTAAGAGAACAGATTTCCTGGAGCTGTTGGAGTGCGGAGGAAACCTAGGTCTCCCAAGGAAGAGTGCAGTGTGTTGCCCTACACTCAGCATACACAGAGTGACTGGGAAAGGTTTCCGGGCCTGGATGTTTCTTAGCAGCCTAGTGGAGCCTGCCGGTACTAGGTGTTCTTGCAGGGAATAGGGAGCCCACACGAGGTCCTCGGTGTCCTGAAAGCTTACTAACCTTCAAAGAAAACAAACCTAAAGCTAATGCTTCAAGGACTCTGCTCCAAGCTTCCGCTTTGGTAGGCTATTCCAGGCTTTATCTTGGGGAAAGGACTCACGTCACGTTTCCTTTTAGCTCTAGAGCGTCTCAGGAGGAGCTCCCACCCAGGCTATGAAAGCACCCTGTTGATCTAGAGAACACTCGTTCCCTTCCCAGAGCCCTGCCTACAGTGTCTAAAGGCCCGTCCGAAAACTCTAATTTATGTAGCTTCAAGGCAGCATGAGTGGTGCATTCAAAATGGGAAAGCAAGCCTTGTGCCATCAGGTGACCGTTTCCAGCGAAAACGCAGCCTACCTCCTTGTGATTTCTACCAAGTAAATATACACTCTAGCTGCACACTGGCCCCTTCCTTAATAAAGTTGGTTTGGCACGGAGTTCTGCGTGTAGCCACGGCCTCCCCAAAGGAGCGCTCTAGGTACGCTATCGGGGCTTAGCCTCTTCTAAAACCCTGCAGTGTAGGAGGAAGAACTGTGCTTTGGTACCAGCAGGAACGCAAGCCGACTTTCTCCTGTAAGTATGGCATCTTCAGGTATGACTTTGTAGAAGGAATGCTAAGCAGTTTTGGTTTCTCAGTGCCGATCAGCTTAGGGCAATGAGGCAGATTGGCATGACATGTAGGAAATGAGAGAACAGATTTCCTGGAGCTGGTGGAGTGCGGAGGAAATCCAGCTCCTCCAAGGAAGAGTGCAGTGTGTTGCCCTACACTTAGCATCCAGAGAGTGACTGGGAAACTTTTCCGGGCCTGGATGTTTCCTGGCAGGCCAGGGGAGCCTGGCCGGTCCCGGTGTTCTTGCAGGGAATAGGGTGCCCACGCGAGGTCCTCGGTACCTGAAAAGCTTACTAACGTTAAAAGAAAGCAGACCTAAAATTAAGCCTCAAGTTCTCTGCTCCAAGCTTCCGCTTCGGCAGGCTATTCAAGGCTTTATCTTGAGGAAAGGACTCCCGTCAAGTTTCCTTTTAGCTCTAGAGCCTCTCAGGAGGAGCTCCCACCCAGGCTATGAAAGCACCCTGTTGATTTAGAGAAAACTCTTTCCCTTCCCAGTACACTGCCTACAGTGACAGGGACCCGTGCAAAACACTGTTATTTAGGTAGCTTCAAGGCAGCAAGAATGGAGCATTCAATATGGAAAGGCAAGCCTTGTGCCATAAATTCCCCGTTTCCAGTGAACACGCAGCCCACCTCCTTGTGATTTTACCAAGTCAATATACACTCTAGCTCCACACTGGTCGCTGCCTTGAATAAAGTTGGTTTGGCAGGGAGTTCTGCGTCTAGCCAACGGCGTCCACCAAGGAGAGATCTAGGTTCGCTATCGGGGTTTAGCTTCTTCTACAACCCTGCACTGGAAGAGCAAGAACTGGGCTTTGGTTACAGCAGGAATGCAAGCCGACTCTCTCCTGTAAATATGGGGTCTTAAGGTATGACACTCTAGAAGGAATGCGAAGCAGTTTTGGTTTCTCAGTGCCGCTCAGCCTAGGGCAATGAGGCAGATTTCCATGACATGGAGGATGTACGAGAACAGATTTCCTGGAGCCTTTGGAGTGCTGAGGAAACCTTGGTCTCCCAAGGAAGAGTGCAGTGTGTTGCCCTACACTCAGCATACACAGAGTGACTGGGAAAGGTTTCCGGGCCTGGATGTTCCTTGGCAGCCCAGGGGAGCCTGCCGGAACTCTGTGTTCTAGTAGGGAATAGGGTGCCCACGCGAGGTCCTGGTGCCCTGAAAAGCTTACTAACGTTAAAAGAAAGCAGACCTAAATTTAAGCCTCAAGGACTCTGCTCCAAGCTTCCGCTTCGGCAGGCTATTCAAGGCTTTACCTTGAGGAAAGGACTCCCGTCAAGTTTCCTTTTAGCTCTAGAGCGTCTCAGGAGGAGCTCCCACCCAGGCTATGAAAGCACCCTGTTGATGGAGAGAACACTCGTTCCCTTCCCAGAGCCCTGCCTACTGCGACTAGACACCCGTCCTAAAACTGTTATTTAGGTAGTGTTAAGGCAACATGAATGGAGCATTCAAAATGGGAAAGCAAGGCCTGTGCCATCAGGTCCCTGTTTCCAGCGAACACGCAGCCTACCTCCTTGTGCTTTCTACCAGGTAAATACACACTCTAGCTAAACACTGCTCCCTTCCCTGAATAACGTTTTCTTGGCACGGAGTTCTCCGTGTAGCCAACTGCCTCTCCCAAGGAAGGCTCTAGGTACGCTATCGGGGCTTAGCTTCTTCTAAAACCCTGCAGTGTAAGACGTAGAACTGTGTTTTGCTTCCAGCAGGAAAGCAAGCCGACTTTCTCCTGTAAGTATGGGGTGTTAAGGTATGACACTCTAGAAGGAATGCGAAGCAGTTTTGGTTTCTCAGTGCCGCTCAGCCTAGGGCAATGAGGCAAGATATGCATGACATGTGGGATGTAAGAGAACAGATTTCCTGGAGCCTTTGGAGTGCTGATTAAACCTAGGTCTCCCAAGGAAGAGTGCAGTGTGTTGCCCTACACTCAGCATACGCAGAGTGACTGGGAAAGGTTTCCGGGCCTGGATGTTTCTTAGCAGCCTAGTGGAGCCTGCCGGTACTAGGTGTTCTTGCAGGGAATAGGGAGCCCACGCGAGGTCCTCGGTGTCCTGAAAGCTTACTAACCTTCAAAGAAAACAAACCTAAAGCTAATGCTTCAAGGACTCTGCTCCAAGCTTCCGCTTTGGTAGGCTATTCCAGGCTTTATCTTGGGGAAAGGACTCACGTCACGTTTCCTTTTAGCTCTAGAGCGTCTCAGGAGGAGCTCCCACCCAGGCTATGAAAGCACCCTGTTGATCTAGAGAACACTCGTTCCCTTCCCAGAGCCCTGCCTACAGTGTCTAAAGGCCCGTCCGAAAACTGTAATTTAGGTAGCTTCAAGGCAGCATGAGTGGTGCATTCAAAATGGGAAAGCAAGCCTTGTGCCATCAGGTGACCGTTTCCAGCGAAAACGCAGCCTACCTCCTTGTGATTTCTACCAAGTAAATATACACTCTAGCTGCACACTGGCCCCTTCCTTAATAAAGTTGGTTTGGCACGGAGTTCTGCGTGTAGCCACGGCCTCCCCAAAGGAGCGCTCTAGGTACGCTATCGGGGCTTAGCCTCTTCTAAAACCCTGCAGTGTAGGAGGAAGAACTGTGCTTTGGTACCAGCAGGAACGCAAGCCGACTTTCTCCTGTAAGTATGGCATCTTCAGGTATGACTTTGTAGAAGGAATGCTAAGCAGTTTTGGTTTCTCAGTGCCGATCAGCTTAGGGCAATGAGGCAGATTGGCATGACATGTAGGAAATGAGAGAACAGATTTCCTGGAGCTGGTGGAGTGCGGAGGAAATCCAGCTCCTCCAAGGAAGAGTGCAGTGTGTTGCCCTACACTTAGCATCCAGAGAGTGACTGGGAAACTTTTCCGGGCCTGGATGTTTCCTGGCAGGCCAGGGGAGCCTGGCCGGTCCCGGTGTTCTTGCAGGGAATAGGGTGCCCACGCGAGGTCCTCGGTACCTGAAAAGCTTACTAACGTTAAAAGAAAGCAGACCTAAAATTGAGCCTCAAGTTCTCTGCTCCAAGCTTCCGCTTCGGCAGGCTATTCAAGGCTTTACCTTGAGGAAAGGACTCCCGTCAAGTTTCCTTTTAGCTCTAGAGCCTCTCAGGAGGAGCTCCCACCCAGGCTATGAAAGCACCCTGTTGATTTAGAGAAAACTCTTTCCCTTCCCAGTACACTGCCTACAGTGACAGGGACCCGTGCAAAACACTGTTATTTAGGTAGCTTCAAGGCAGCAAGAATGGAGCATTCAATATGGAAAGGCAAGCCTTGTGCCATAAATTCCCCGTTTCCAGTGAACACGCAGCCCACCTCCTTGTGATTTTGCCAAGTCAATATACACTCTAGCTCCACACTGGTCCCTGCCTTGAATAAAGTTGGTTTGGCAGGGAGTTCTGCGTCTAGCCAACGGCGTCCACCAAGGAGAGATCTAGGTTCGCTATCGGGGTTTAGCTTCTTCTACAACCCTGCACTGGAAGAGCAAGAACTGGGCTTTGGTTACAGCAGGAATGCAAGCCGACTCTCTCCTGTAAATATGGGGTCTTAAGGTATGACACTCTAGAAGGAATGCGAAGCAGTTTTGGTTTCTCAGTGCCGCTCAGCCTAGGGCAATGAGGCAGATTTCCATGACATGGAGGATGTACGAGAACAGATTTCCTGGAGCCTTTGGAGTGCTGAGGAAACCTTGGTCTCCCAAGGAAGAGTGCAGTGTGTTGCCCTACACTCAGCATACACAGAGTGACTGGAAAAGGTTTCCGGGCCTGGATGTTCCTTGGCAGCCCAGGGGAGCCTGCCAGAACTCTGTGTTCTAGTTGGGAATAGGGTGCCCACGCGAGGTCCTGGTGCCCTGAAAAGCTTACTAACGTTAAAAGAAAGCAGACCTAAATTTAAGCCTCAAGGACTCTGCTCCAAGCTTCCGCTTCGGCAGGCTATTCAAGGCTTTACCTTGAGGAAAGGACTCCCGTCAAGTTTCCTTTTAGCTCTAGAGCGTCTCAGGAGGAGCTCCCACCCAGGCTATGAAAGCACCCTGTTGATGGAGAGAACACTCGTTCCCTTCCCAGAGCCCTGCCTACTGCGACTAGACACCCGTCCTAAAACTGTTATTTAGGTAGTGTTAAGGCAACATGAATGGAGCATTCAAAATGGGAAAGCAAGGCCTGTGCCATCAGGTCCCTGTTTCCAGCGAACACGCAGCCTACCTCCTTGTGCTTTCTACCAGGTAAATACACACTCTAGCTAAACACTGCTCCCTTCCCTGAATAACGTTTTCTTGGCACGGAGTTCTCCGTGTAGCCAACTGCCTCTCCCAAGGAAGGCTCTAGGTACGCTATCGGGGCTTAGCTTCTTCTAAAACCCTGCAGTGTAAGACGTAGAACTGTGCTTTGCTTCCAGCAGGAAAGCAAGCCGACTTTCTCCTGTAAGTATGGGGTGTTAAGGTATGACACTCTAGAAGGAATGCGAAGCAGTTTTGGTTTCTCAGTGCCGCTCAGCCTAGGGCAATGAGGCAAGATATGCATGACATGTAGGATGTACGAGAACAGATTTCCTGGAGCCTTTGGAGTGCTGATTAAACCTAGGTCTCCCAAGGAAGAGTGCAGTGTGTTGCCCTACACTCAGCATACGCAGAGTGACTGGGAAAGGTTTCCGGGCCTGGATGTTTCTTAGCAGCCTAGTGGAGCCTGCCGGTACTAGGTGTTCTTGCAGGGAATAGGGAGCCCACGCGAGGTCCTCGGTGTCCTGAAAGCTTACTAACCTTCAAAGAAAACAAACCTAAAGCTAATGCTTCAAGGACTCTGCTCCAAGCTTCCGCTTTGGTAGGCTATTCCAGGCTTTATCTTGGGGAAAGGACTCACGTCACGTTTCCTTTTAGCTCTAGAGCGTCTCAGGAGGAGCTCCCACCCAGGCTATGAAAGCACCCTGTTGATCTAGAGAACACTCGTTCCCTTCCCAGAGCCCTGCCTACAGTGTCTAAAGGCCCGTCCGAAAACTGTAATTTAGGTAGCTTCAAGGCAGCATGAGTGGTGCATTCAAAATGGGAAAGCAAGCCTTGTGCCATCAGGTGACCGTTTCCAGCGAAAACGCAGCCTACCTCCTTGTGATTTCTACCAAGTAAATATACACTCTAGCTGCACACTGGCCCCTTCCTTAATAAAGTTGGTTTGGCACGGAGTTCTGCGTGTAGCCACGGCCTCCCCAAAGGAGCGCTCTAGGTACGCTATCGGGGCTTAGCCTCTTCTAAAACCCTGCAGTGTAGGAGGAAGAACTGTGCTTTGGTACCAGCAGGAACGCAAGCCGACTTTCTCCTGTAAGTATGGCATCTTCAGGTATGACTTTGTAGAAGGAATGCTAAACAGTTTTGGTTTCTCAGTGTCGATCAGCTTAGGGCAATGAGGCAGATTGGCATGACATGTAGGAAATGAGAGAACAGATTTCCTGGAGCTGGTGGAGTGCGGAGGAAATCCAGCTCCTCCAAGGAAGAGTGCAGTGTGTTGCCCTACACTTAGCATCCAGAGAGTGACTGGGAAACTTTTCCGGGCCTGGATGTTTCCTGGCAGGCCAGGGGAGCCTGGCCGGTCCCGGTGTTCTTGCAGGGAATAGGGTGCCCACGCGAGGTCCTCGGTACCTGAAAAGCTTACTAACGTTAAAAGAAAGCAGACCTAAAATTAAGCCTCAAGTTCTCTGCTCCAAGCTTCCGCTTCGGCAGGCTATTCAAGGCTTTACCTTGAGGAAAGGACTCCCGTCAAGTTTCCTTTTAGCTCTAGAGCCTCTCAGGAGGAGCTCCCACCCAGGCTATGAAAGCACCCTGTTGATTTAGAGAAAACTCTTTCCCTTCCCAGTACACTGCCTACAGTGACAGGGACCCGTGCAAAACACTGTTATTTAGGTAGCTTCAAGGCAGCAAGAATGGAGCATTCAATATGGAAAGGCAAGCCTTGTGCCATAAATTCCCCGTTTCCAGTGAACACGCAGCCCACCTCCTTGTGATTTTACCAAGTCAATATACACTCTAGCTCCACACTGGTCCCTGCCTTGAATAAAGTTGGTTTGGCAGGGAGTTCTGCGTCTAGCCAACGGCGTCCACCAAGGAGAGATCTAGGTTCGCTATCGGGGTTTAGCTTCTTCTACAACCCTGCACTGGAAGAGCAAGAACTGGGCTTTGGTTACAGCAGGAATGCAAGCCGACTCTCTCCTGTAAATATGGGGTCTTAAGGTATGACACTCTAGAAGGAATGCGAAGCAGTTTTGGTTTCTCAGTGCCGCTCAGCCTAGGGCAATGAGGCAGATTTCCATGACATGGAGGATGTACGAGAACAGATTTCCTGGAGCCTTTGGAGTGCTGAGGAAACCTTGGTCTCCCAAGGAAGAGTGCAGTGTGTTGCCCTACACTCAGCATACACAGAGTGACTGGGAAAGGTTTCCGGGCCTGGATGTTCCTTGGCAGCCCAGGGGAGCCTGCCGGAACTCTGTGTTCTAGTAGGGAATAGGGTGCCCACGCGAGCTCCTGGTGCCCTGAAAAGCTTACTAACGTTAAAAGAAAGCAGACCTAAATTTAAGCCTCAAGGACTCTGCTCCAAGCTTCCGCTTCGGCAGGCTATTCAAGGCTTTACCTTGAGGAAAGGACTCCCGTCAAGTTTCCTTTTAGCTCTAGAGCGTCTCAGGAGGAGCTCCCACCCAGGCTATGAAAGCACCCTGTTGATGGAGAGAACACTCGTTCCCTTCCCAGAGCCCTGCCTACTGCGACTAGACACCCGTCCTAAAACTGTTATTTAGGTAGTGTTAAGGCAACATGAATGGAGCATTCAAAATGGGAAAGCAAGGCCTGTGCCATCAGGTCCCTGTTTCCAGTGAACACGCAGCCTACCTCCTTGTGCTTTCTACCAGGTAAATACACACTCTAGCTAAACACTGCTCCCTTCCCTGAATAACGTTTTCTTGGCACGGAGTTCTCCGTGTAGCCAACTGCCTCTCCCAAGGAAGGCTCTAGGTACGCTATCGGGGCTTAGCTTCTTCTAAAACCCTGCAGTGTAAGACGTAGAACTGTGCTTTGCTTCCAGCAGGAAAGCAAGCCGACTTTCTCCTGTAAGTATGGGGTGTTAAGGTATGACACTCTAGAAGGAATGCGAAGCAGTTTTGGTTTCTCAGTGCCGCTCAGCCTAGGGCAATGAGGCAAGATATGCATGACATGTAGGATGTACGAGAACAGATTTCCTGGAGCCTTTGGAGTGCTGATTAAACCTAGGTCTCCCAAGGAAGAGTGCAGTGTGTTGCCCTACACTCAGCATACGCAGAGTGACTGGGAAAGGTTTCCGGGCCTGGATGTTTCTTAGCAGCCTAGTGGAGCCTGCCGGTACTAGGTGTTCTTGCAGGGAATAGGGAGCCCACGCGAGGTCCTCGGTGTCCTGAAAGCTTACTAACCTTCAAAGAAAACAAACCTAAAGCTAATGCTTCAAGGACTCTGCTCCAAGCTTCCGCTTTGGTAGGCTATTCCAGGCTTTATCTTGGGGAAAGGACTCACGTCACGTTTCCTTTTAGCTCTAGAGCGTCTCAGGAGGAGCTCCCACCCAGGCTATGAAAGCACACTGTTGATCTAGAGAACACTCCATTCCTTCCCAGAGCCCTGCCTACAGTGTCTAAAGGCCCGTCCGAAAACTCTAATTTAGGTAGCTTCAAGGCAGCATGAGTGGTGCATTCAAAATGGGAAAGCAAGCCTTGTGCCATCAGGTGACCGTTTCCAGCGAAAACGCAGCCTACCTCCTTGTGATTTCTACCAAGTAAATATACACTCTAGCTGCACACTGGCCCCTTCCTTAATAAAGTTGGTTTGGCACGGAGTTCTGCGTGTAGCCACGGCCTCCCCAAAGGAGCGCTCTAGGTACGCTATCGGGGCTTAGCCTCTTCTAAAACCCTGCAGTGTAGGAGGAAGAACTGTGCTTTGGTACCAGCAGGAACGCAAGCCGACTTTCTCCTGTAAGTATGGCATCTTCAGGTATGACTTTGTAGAAGGAATGCTAAGCAGTTTTGGTTTCTCAGTGCCGATCAGCTTAGGGCAATGAGGCAGATTGGCATGACATGTAGGAAATGAGAGAACAGATTTCCTGGAGCTGGTGGAGTGCGGAGGAAATCCAGCTCCTCCAAGGAAGAGTGCAGTGTGTTGCCCTACACTTAGCATCCAGAGAGTGACTGGGAAACTTTTCCGGGCCTGGATGTTTCCTGGCAGGCCAGGGGAGCCTGGCCGGTCCCGGTGTTCTTGCAGGGAATAGGGTGCCCACGCGAGGTCCTCGGTACCTGAAAAGCTTACTAACGTTAAAAGAAAGCAGACCTAAAATTAAGCCTCAAGTTCTCTGCTCCAAGCTTCCGCTTCGGCAGGCTATTCAAGGCTTTACCTTGAGGAAAGGACTCCCGTCAAGTTTCCTTTTAGCTCTAGAGCCTCTCAGGAGGAGCTCCCACCCAGGCTATGAAAGCACCCTGTTGATTTAGAGAAAACTCTTTCCCTTCCCAGTACACTGCCTACAGTGACAGGGACCCGTGCAAAACACTGTTATTTAGGTAGCTTCAAGGCAGCAAGAATGGAGCATTCAATATGGAAAGGCAAGCCTTGTGCCATAAATTCCCCGTTTCCAGTGAACACGCAGCCCACCTCCTTGTGATTTTACCAAGTCAATATACACTCTAGCTCCACACTGGTCCCTGCCTTGAATAAAGTTGGTTTGGCAGGGAGTTCTGCGTCTAGCCAACGGCGTCCACCAAGGAGAGATCTAGGTTCGCTATCGGGGTTTAGCTTCTTCTACAACCCTGCACTGGAAGAGCAAGAACTGGGCTTTGGTTACAGCAGGAATGCAAGCCGACTCTCTCCTGTAAATATGGGGTCTTAAGGTATGACACTCTAGAAGGAATGCGAAGCAGTTTTGGTTTCTCAGTGCCGCTCAGCCTAGGGCAATGAGGCAGATTTCCATGACATGGAGGATGTACGAGAACAGATTTCCTGGAGCCTTTGGAGTGCTGAGGAAACCTTGGTCTCCCAAGGAAGAGTGCAGTGTGTTGCCCTACACTCAGCATACACAGAGTGACTGGGAAAGGTTTCCGGGCCTGGATGTTCCTTGGCAGCCCAGGGGAGCCTGCCGGAACTCTGTGTTCTAGTAGGGAATAGGGTGCCCACGCGAGGTCCTGGTGCCCTGAAAAGCTTACTAACGTTAAAAGAAAGCAGACCTAAATTTAAGCCTCAAGGACTCTGCTCCAAGCTTCCGCTTCGGCAGGCTATTCAAGGCTTTACCTTGAGGAAAGGACTCCCGTCAAGTTTCCTTTTAGCTCTAGAGCGTCTCAGGAGGAGCTCCCACCCAGGCTATGAAAGCACCCTGTTGATGGAGAGAACACTCGTTCCCTTCCCAGAGCCCTGCCTACTGCGACTAGACACCCGTCCTAAAACTGTTATTTAGGTAGTGTTAAGGCAACATGAATGGAGCATTCAAAATGGGAAAGCAAGGCCTGTGCCATCAGGTCCCTGTTTCCAGCGAACACGCAGCCTACCTCCTTGTGCTTTCTACCAGGTAAATACACACTCTAGCTAAACACTGCTCCCTTCCCTGAATAACGTTTTCTTGGCACGGAGTTCTCCGTGTAGCCAACTGCCTCTCCCAAGGAAGGCTCTAGGTACGCTATCGGGGCTTAGCTTCTTCTAAAACCCTGCAGTGTAAGACGTAGAACTGTGCTTTGCTTCCAGCAGGAAAGCAAGCCGACTTTCTCCTGTAAGTATGGGGTGTTAAGGTATGACACTCTAGAAGGAATGCGAAGCAGTTTTGGTTTCTCAGTGCCGCTCAGCCTAGGGCAATGAGGCAAGATATGCATGACATGTAGGATGTACGAGAACAGATTTCCTGGAGCCTTTGGAGTGCTGATTAAACCTAGGTCTCCCAAGGAAGAGTGCAGTGTGTTGCCCTACACTCAGCATACGCAGAGTGACTGGGAAAGGTTTCCGGGCCTGGATGTTTCTTAGCAGCCTAGTGGAGCCTGCCGGTACTAGGTGTTCTTGCAGGGAATAGGGAGCCCACGCGAGGTCCTCGGTGTCCTGAAAGCTTACTAACCTTCAAAGAAAACAAACCTAAAGCTAATGCTTCAAGGACTCTGCTCCAAGCTTCCGCTTTGGTAGGCTATTCCAGGCTTTATCTTGGGGAAAGGACTCACGTCACGTTTCCTTTTAGCTCTAGAGCGTCTCAGGAGGAGCTCCCACCCAGGCTATGAAAGCACCCTGTTGATCTAGAGAACACTCGTTCCCTTCCCAGAGCCCTGCCTACAGTGTCTAAAGGCCCGTCCGAAAACTCTAATTTAGGTAGCTTCAAGGCAGCATGAGTGGTGCATTCAAAATGGGAAAGCAAGCCTTGTGCCATCAGGTGACCGTTTCCAGCGAAAACGCAGCCTACCTCCTTGTGATTTCTACCAAGTAAATATACACTCTAGCTGCACACTGGCCCCTTCCTTAATAAAGTTGGTTTGGCACGGAGTTCTGCGTGTAGCCACGGCCTCCCCAAAGGAGCGCTCTAGGTACGCTATCGGGGCTTAGCCTCTTCTAAAACCCTGCAGTGTAGGAGGAAGAACTGTGCTTTGGTACCAGCAGGAACGCAAGCCGACTTTCTCCTGTAAGTATGGCATCTTCAGGTATGACTTTGTAGAAGGAATGCTAAGCAGTTTTGGTTTCTCAGTGCCGATCAGCTTAGGGCAATGAGGCAGATTGGCATGACATGTAGGAAATGAGAGAACAGATTTCCTGGAGCTGGTGGAGTGCGGAGGAAATCCAGCTCCTCCAAGGAAGAGTGCAGTGTGTTGCCCTACACTTAGCATCCAGAGAGTGACTGGGAAACTTTTCCGGGCCTGGATGTTTCCTGGCAGGCCAGGGGAGCCTGGCCGGTCCCGGTGTTCTTGCAGGGAATAGGGTGCCCACGCGAGGTCCTCGGTACCTGAAAAGCTTACTAACGTTAAAAGAAAGCAGACCTAAAATTAAGCCTCAAGTTCTCTGCTCCAAGCTTCCGCTTCGGCAGGCTATTCAAGGCTTTACCTTGAGGAAAGGACTCCCGTCAAGTTTCCTTTTAGCTCTAGAGCCTCTCAGGAGGAGCTCCCACCCAGGCTATGAAAGCACCCTGTTGATTTAGAGAAAACTCTTTCCCTTCCCAGTACACTGCCTACAGTGACAGGGACCCGTGCAAAACACTGTTATTTAGGTAGCTTCAAGGCAGCAAGAATGGAGCATTCAATATGGAAAGGCAAGCCTTGTGCCATAAATTCCCCGTTTCCAGTGAACACGCAGCCCACCTCCTTGTGATTTTACCAAGTCAATATACACTCTAGCTCCACACTGGTCCCTGCCTTGAATAAAGTTGGTTTGGCAGGGAGTTCTGCGTCTAGCCAACGGCGTCCACCAAGGAGAGATCTAGGTTCGCTATCGGGGTTTAGCTTCTTCTACAACCCTGCACTGGAAGAGCAAGAACTGGGCTTTGGTTACAGCAGGAATGCAAGCCGACTCTCTCCTGTAAATATGGGGTCTTAAGGTATGACACTCTAGAAGGAATGCGAAGCAGTTTTGGTTTCTCAGTGCCGCTCAGCCTAGGGCAATGAGGCAGATTTCCATGACATGGAGGATGTACGAGAACAGATTTCCTGGAGCCTTTGGAGTGCTGAGGAAACCTTGGTCTCCCAAGGAAGAGTGCAGTGTGTTGCCCTACACTCAGCATACACAGAGTGACTGGGAAAGGTTTCCGGGCCTGGATGTTCCTTGGCAGCCCAGGGGAGCCTGCCGGAACTCTGTGTTCTAGTAGGGAATAGGGTGCCCACGCGAGGTCCTGGTGCCCTGAAAAGCTTACTAACGTTAAAAGAAAGCAGACCTAAATTTAAGCCTCAAGGACTCTGCTCCAAGCTTCCGCTTCGGCAGGCTATTCAAGGCTTTACCTTGAGGAAAGGACTCCCGTCAAGTTTCCTTTTAGCTCTAGAGCGTCTCAGGAGGAGCTCCCACCCAGGCTATGAAAGCACCCTGTTGATGGAGAGAACACTCGTTCCCTTCCCAGAGCCCTGCCTACTGCGACTAGACACCCGTCCTAAAACTGTTATTTAGGTAGTGTTAAGGCAACATGAATGGAGCATTCAAAATGGGAAAGCAAGGCCTGTGCCATCAGGTCCCTGTTTCCAGCGAACACGCAGCCTACCTCCTTGTGCTTTCTACCAGGTAAATACACACTCTAGCTAAACACTGCTCCCTTCCCTGAATAACGTTTTCTTGGCACGGAGTTCTCCGTGTAGCCAACTGCCTCTCCCAAGGAAGGCTCTAGGTACGCTATCGGGGCTTAGCTTCTTCTAAAACCCTGCAGTGTAAGACGTAGAACTGTGCTTTGCTTCCAGCAGGAAAGCAAGCCGACTTTCTCCTGTAAGTATGGGGTGTTAAGGTATGACACTCTAGAAGGAATGCGAAGCAGTTTTGGTTTCTCAGTGCCGCTCAGCCTAGGGCAATGAGGCAAGATATGCATGACATGTAGGATGTACGAGAACAGATTTCCTGGAGCCTTTGGAGTGCTGATTAAACCTAGGTCTCCCAAGGAAGAGTGCAGTGTGTTGCCCTACACTCAGCATACGCAGAGTGACTGGGAAAGGTTTCCGGGCCTGGATGTTTCTTAGCAGCCTAGTGGAGCCTGCCGGTACTAGGTGTTCTTGCAGGGAATAGGGAGCCCACGCGAGGTCCTCGGTGTCCTGAAAGCTTACTAACCTTCAAAGAAAACAAACCTAAAGCTAATGCTTCAAGGACTCTGCTCCAAGCTTCCGCTTTGGTAGGCTATTCCAGGCTTTATCTTGGGGAAAGGACTCACGTCACGTTTCCTTTTAGCTCTAGAGCGTCTCAGGAGGAGCTCCCACCCAGGCTATGAAAGCACCCTGTTGATCTAGAGAACACTCGTTCCCTTCCCAGAGCCCTGCCTACAGTGTCTAAAGGCCCGTCCGAAAACTCTAATTTAGGTAGCTTCAAGGCAGCATGAGTGGTGCATTCAAAATGGGAAAGCAAGCCTTGTGCCATCAGGTGACCGTTTCCAGCGAAAACGCAGCCTACCTCCTTGTGATTTCTACCAAGTAAATATACACTCTAGCTGCACACTGGCCCCTTCCTTAATAAAGTTGGTTTGGCACGGAGTTCTGCGTGTAGCCACGGCCTCCCCAAAGGAGCGCTCTAGGTACGCTATCGGGGCTTAGCCTCTTCTAAAACCCTGCAGTGTAGGAGGAAGAACTGTGCTTTGGTACCAGCAGGAACGCAAGCCGACTTTCTCCTGTAAGTATGGCATCTTCAGGTATGACTTTGTAGAAGGAATGCTAAGCAGTTTTGGTTTCTCAGTGCCGATCAGCTTAGGGCAATGAGGCAGATTGGCATGACATGTAGGAAATGAGAGAACAGATTTCCTGGAGCTGGTGGAGTGCGGAGGAAATCCAGCTCCTCCAAGGAAGAGTGCAGTGTGTTGCCCTACACTTAGCATCCAGAGAGTGACTGGGAAACTTTTCCGGGCCTGGATGTTTCCTGGCAGGCCAGGGGAGCCTGGCCGGTCCCGGTGTTCTTGCAGGGAATAGGGTGCCCACGCGAGGTCCTCGGTACCTGAAAAGCTTACTAACGTTAAAAGAAAGCAGACCTAAAATTAAGCCTCAAGTTCTCTGCTCCAAGCTTCCGCTTCGGCAGGCTATTCAAGGCTTTACCTTGAGGAAAGGACTCCCGTCAAGTTTCCTTTTAGCTCTAGAGCCTCTCAGGAGGAGCTCCCACCCAGGCTATGAAAGCACCCTGTTGATTTAGAGAAAACTCTTTCCCTTCCCAGTACACTGCCTACAGTGACAGGGACCCGTGCAAAACACTGTTATTTAGGTAGCTTCAAGGCAGCAAGAATGGAGCATTCAATATGGAAAGGCAAGCCTTGTGCCATAAATTCCCCGTTTCCAGTGAACACGCAGCCCACCTCCTTGTGATTTTACCAAGTCAATATACACTCTAGCTCCACACTGGTCCCTGCCTTGAATAAAGTTGGTTTGGCAGGGAGTTCTGCGTCTAGCCAACGGCGTCCACCAAGGAGAGATCTAGGTTCGCTATCGGGGTTTAGCTTCTTCTACAACCCTGCACTGGAAGAGCAAGAACTGGGCTTTGGTTACAGCAGGAATGCAAGCCGACTCTCTCCTGTAAATATGGGGTCTTAAGGTATGACACTCTAGAAGGAATGCGAAGCAGTTTTGGTTTCTCAGTGCCGCTCAGCCTAGGGCAATGAGGCAGATTTCCATGACATGGAGGATGTACGAGAACAGATTTCCTGGAGCCTTTGGAGTGCTGAGGAAACCTTGGTCTCCCAAGGAAGAGTGCAGTGTGTTGCCCTACACTCAGCATACACAGAGTGACTGGGAAAGGTTTCCGGGCCTGGATGTTCCTTGGCAGCCCAGGGGAGCCTGCCGGAACTCTGTGTTCTAGTAGGGAATAGGGTGCCCACGCGAGGTCCTGGTGCCCTGAAAAGCTTACTAACGTTAAAAGAAAGCAGACCTAAATTTAAGCCTCAAGGACTCTGCTCCAAGCTTCCGCTTCGGCAGGCTATTCAAGGCTTTACCTTGAGGAAAGGACTCCCGTCAAGTTTCCTTTTAGCTCTAGAGCGTCTCAGGAGGAGCTCCCACCCAGGCTATGAAAGCACCCTGTTGATGGAGAGAACACTCGTTCCCTTCCCAGAGCCCTGCCTACTGCGACTAGACACCCGTCCTAAAACTGTTATTTAGGTAGTGTTAAGGCAACATGAATGGAGCATTCAAAATGGGAAAGCAAGGCCTGTGCCATCAGGTCCCTGTTTCCAGCGAACACGCAGCCTACCTCCTTGTGCTTTCTACCAGGTAAATACACACTCTAGCTAAACACTGCTCCCTTCCCTGAATAACGTTTTCTTGGCACGGAGTTCTCCGTGTAGCCAACTGCCTCTCCCAAGGAAGGCTCTAGGTACGCTATCGGGGCTTAGCTTCTTCTAAAACCCTGCAGTGTAAGACGTAGAACTGTGCTTTGCTTCCAGCAGGAAAGCAAGCCGACTTTCTCCTGTAAGTATGGGGTGTTAAGGTATGACACTCTAGAAGGAATGCGAAGCAGTTTTGGTTTCTCAGTGCCGCTCAGCCTAGGGCAATGAGGCAAGATATGCATGACATGTAGGATGTACGAGAACAGATTTCCTGGAGCCTTTGGAGTGCTGATTAAACCTAGGTCTCCCAAGGAAGAGTGCAGTGTGTTGCCCTACACTCAGCATACGCAGAGTGACTGGGAAAGGTTTCCGGGCCTGGATGTTTCTTAGCAGCCTAGTGGAGCCTGCCGGTACTAGGTGTTCTTGCAGGGAATAGGGAGCCCACGCGAGGTCCTCGGTGTCCTGAAAGCTTACTAACCTTCAAAGAAAACAAACCTAAAGCTAATGCTTCAAGGACTCTGCTCCAAGCTTCCGCTTTGGTAGGCTATTCCAGGCTTTATCTTGGGGAAAGGACTCACGTCACGTTTCCTTTTAGCTCTAGAGCGTCTCAGGAGGAGCTCCCACCCAGGCTATGAAAGCACCCTGTTGATCTAGAGAACACTCGTTCCCTTCCCAGAGCCCTGCCTACAGTGTCTAAAGGCCCGTCCGAAAACTGTAATTTAGGTAGCTTCAAGGCAGCATGAGTGGTGCATTCAAAATGGGAAAGCAAGCCTTGTGCCATCAGGTGACCGTTGCCAGCGAAAACGCAGCCTACCTCCTTGTGATTTCTACCAAGTAAATATACACTCTAGCTGCACACTGGCCCCTTCCTTAATAAAGTTGGTTTGGCACGGAGTTCTGCGTGTAGCCACGGCCTCCCCAAAGGAGCGCTCTAGGTACGCTATCGGGGCTTAGCCTCTTCTAAAACCCTGCAGTGTAGGAGGAAGAACTGTGCTTTGGTACCAGCAGGAACGCAAGCCGACTTTCTCCTGTAAGTATGGCATCTTCAGGTATGACTTTGTAGAAGGAATGCTAAGCAGTTTTGGTTTCTCAGTGCCGATCAGCTTAGGGCAATGAGGCAGATTGGCATGACATGTAGGAAATGAGAGAACAGATTTCCTGGAGCTGGTGGAGTGCGGAGGAAATCCAGCTCCTCCAAGGAAGAGTGCAGTGTGTTGCCCTACACTTAGCATCCAGAGAGTGACTGGGAAACTTTTCCGGGCCTGGATGTTTCCTGGCAGGCCAGGGGAGCCTGGCCGGTCCCGGTGTTCTTGCAGGGAATAGGGTGCCCACGCGAGGTCCTCGGTACCTGAAAAGCTTACTAACGTTAAAAGAAAGCAGACCTAAAATTAAGCCTCAAGTTCTCTGCTCCAAGCTTCCGCTTCGGCAGGCTATTCAAGGCTTTACCTTGAGGAAAGGACTCCCGTCAAGTTTCCTTTTAGCTCTAGAGCCTCTCAGGAGGAGCTCCCACCCAGGCTATGAAAGCACCCTGTTGATTTAGAGAAAACTCTTTCCCTTCCCAGTACACTGCCTACAGTGACAGGGACCCGTGCAAAACACTGTTATTTAGGTAGCTTCAAGGCAGCAAGAATGGAGCATTCAATATGGAAAGGCAAGCCTTGTGCCATAAATTCCCCGTTTCCAGTGAACACGCAGCCCACCTCCTTGTGATTTTACCAAGTCAATATACACTCTAGCTCCACACTGGTCCCTGCCTTGAATAAAGTTGGTTTGGCAGGGAGTTCTGCGTCTAGCCAACGGCGTCCACCAAGGAGAGATCTAGGTTCGCTATCGGGGTTTAGCTTCTTCTACAACCCTGCACTGGAAGAGCAAGAACTGGGCTTTGGTTACAGCAGGAATGCAAGCCGACTCTCTCCTGTAAATATGGGGTCTTAAGGTATGACACTCTAGAAGGAATGCGAAGCAGTTTTGGTTTCTCAGTGCCGCTCAGCCTAGGGCAATGAGGCAGATTTCCATGACATGGAGGATGTACGAGAACAGATTTCCTGGAGCCTTTGGAGTGCTGAGGAAACCTTGGTCTCCCAAGGAAGAGTGCAGTGTGTTGCCCTACACTCAGCATACACAGAGTGACTGGGAAAGGTTTCCGGGCCTGGATGTTCCTTGGCAGCCCAGGGGAGCCTGCCGGAACTCTGTGTTCTAGTAGGGAATAGGGTGCCCACGCGAGGTCCTGGTGCCCTGAAAAGCTTACTAACGTTAAAAGAAAGCAGACCTAAATTTAAGCCTCAAGGACTCTGCTCCAAGCTTCCGCTTCGGCAGGCTATTCAAGGCTTTACCTTGAGGAAAGGACTCCCGTCAAGTTTCCTTTTAGCTCTAGAGCGTCTCAGGAGGAGCTCCCACCCAGGCTATGAAAGCACCCTGTTGATGGAGAGAACACTCGTTCCCTTCCCAGAGCCCTGCCTACTGCGACTAGACACCCGTCCTAAAACTGTTATTTAGGTAGTGTTAAGGCAACATGAATGGAGCATTCAAAATGGGAAAGCAAGGCCTGTGCCATCAGGTCCCTGTTTCCAGCGAACACGCAGCCTACCTCCTTGTGCTTTCTACCAGGTAAATACACACTCTAGCTAAACACTGCTCCCTTCCCTGAATAACGTTTTCTTGGCACGGAGTTCTCCGTGTAGCCAACTGCCTCTCCCAAGGAAGGCTCTAGGTACGCTATCGGGGCTTAGCTTCTTCTAAAACCCTGCAGTGTAAGACGTAGAACTGTGCTTTGCTTCCAGCAGGAAAGCAAGCCGACTTTCTCCTGTAAGTATGGGGTGTTAAGGTATGACACTCTAGAAGGAATGCGAAGCAGTTTTGGTTTCTCAGTGCCGCTCAGCCTAGGGCAATGAGGCAAGATATGCATGACATGTAGGATGTACGAGAACAGATTTCCTGGAGCCTTTGGAGTGCTGATTAAACCTAGGTCTCCCAAGGAAGAGTGCAGTGTGTTGCCCTACACTCAGCATACGCAGAGTGACTGGGAAAGGTTTCCGGGCCTGGATGTTTCTTAGCAGCCTAGTGGAGCCTGCCGGTACTAGGTGTTCTTGCAGGGAATAGGGAGCCCACGCGAGGTCCTCGGTGTCCTGAAAGCTTACTAACCTTCAAAGAAAACAAACCTAAAGCTAATGCTTCAAGGACTCTGCTCCAAGCTTCCGCTTTGGTAGGCTATTCCAGGCTTTATCTTGGGGAAAGGACTCACGTCACGTTTCCTTTTAGCTCTAGAGCGTCTCAGGAGGAGCTCCCACCCAGGCTATGAAAGCACCCTGTTGATCCAGAGAACACTCCTTCCCTTCCCAGAGCCCTGCCTACAGTGTCTAAAGGCCCGTCCGAAA
Source organism: Balaenoptera physalus (assembly GCF_965194825.1). NCBI lineage: Eukaryota > Metazoa > Chordata > Mammalia > Artiodactyla > Balaenopteridae > Balaenoptera > Balaenoptera physalus. The sequence goes on from NW_028126499.1 coordinate 351,490, forward strand.
ACTGTAATTTAGGTAGCTTCAAGGCAGCATGAGTGGTGCATTCAAAATGGGAAAGCAAGCCTTGTGCCATCAGGTGACCGTTTCCAGCGAAAACGCAGCCTACCTCCTTGTGATTTCTACCAAGTAAATATACACTCTAGCTGCACACTGGCCCCTTCCTTAATAAAGTTGGTTTGGCACGGAGTTCTGCGTGTAGCCACGGCCTCCCCAAAGGAGCGCTCTAGGTACGCTATCGGGGCTTAGCCTCTTCTAAAACCCTGCAGTGTAGGAGGAAGAACTGTGCTTTGGTACCAGCAGGAACGCAAGCCGACTTTCTCCTGTAAGTATGGCATCTTCAGGTATGACTTTGTAGAAGGAATGCTAAGCAGTTTTGGTTTCTCAGTGCCGATCAGCTTAGGGCAATGAGGCAGATTGGCATGACATGTAGGAAATGAGAGAACAGATTTCCTGGAGCTGGTGGAGTGCGGAGGAAATCCAGCTCCTCCAAGGAAGAGTGCAGTGTGTTGCCCTACACTTAGCATCCAGAGAGTGACTGGGAAACTTTTCCGGGCCTGGATGTTTCCTGGCAGGCCAGGGGAGCCTGGCCGGTCCCGGTGTTCTTGCAGGGAATAGGGTGCCCACGCGAGGTCCTCGGTACCTGAAAAGCTTACTAACGTTAAAAGAAAGCAGACCTAAAATTAAGCCTCAAGTTCTCTGCTCCAAGCTTCCGCTTCGGCAGGCTATTCAAGGCTTTACCTTGAGGAAAGGACTCCCGTCAAGTTTCCTTTTAGCTCTAGAGCCTCTCAGGAGGAGCTCCCACCCAGGCTATGAAAGCACCCTGTTGATTTAGAGAAAACTCTTTCCCTTCCCAGTACACTGCCTACAGTGACAGGGACCCGTGCAAAACACTGTTATTTAGGTAGCTTCAAGGCAGCAAGAATGGAGCATTCAATATGGAAAGGCAAGCCTTGTGCCATAAATTCCCCGTTTCCAGTGAACACGCAGCCCACCTCCTTGTGATTTTACCAAGTCAATATACACTCTAGCTCCACACTGGTCCCTGCCTTGAATAAAGTTGGTTTGGCAGGGAGCTCTGCGTCTAGCCAACGGCGTCCACCAAGGAGAGATCTAGGTTCGCTATCGGGGTTTAGCTTCTTCTACAACCCTGCACTGGAAGAGCAAGAACTGGGCTTTGGTTACAGCAGGAATGCAAGCCGACTCTCTCCTGTAAATATGGGGTCTTAAGGTATGACACTCTAGAAGGAATGCGAAGCAGTTTTGGTTTCTCAGTGCCGCTCAGCCTAGGGCAATGAGGCAGATTTCCATGACATGGAGGATGTACGAGAACAGATTTCCTGGAGCCTTTGGAGTGCTGAGGAAACCTTGGTCTCCCAAGGAAGAGTGCAGTGTGTTGCCCTACACTCAGCATACACAGAGTGACTGGGAAAGGTTTCCGGGCCTGGATGTTCCTTGGCAGCCCAGGGGAGCCTGCCGGAACTCTGTGTTCTAGTAGGGAATAGGGTGCCCACGCGAGGTCCTGGTGCCCTGAAAAGCTTACTAACGTTAAAAGAAAGCAGACCTAAATTTAAGCCTCAAGGACTCTGCTCCAAGCTTCCGCTTCGGCAGGCTATTCAAGGCTTTACCTTGAGGAAAGGACTCCCGTCAAGTTTCCTTTTAGCTCTAGAGCGTCTCAGGAGGAGCTCCCACCCAGGCTATGAAAGCACCCTGTTGATGGAGAGAACACTCGTTCCCTTCCCAGAGCCCTGCCTACTGCGACTAGACACCCGTCCTAAAACTGTTATTTAGGTAGTGTTAAGGCAACATGAATGGAGCATTCAAAATGGGAAAGCAAGGCCTGTGCCATCAGGTCCCTGTTTCCAGCGAACACGCAGCCTACCTCCTTGTGCTTTCTACCAGGTAAATACACACTCTAGCTAAACACTGCTCCCTTCCCTGAATAACGTTTTCTTGGCACGGAGTTCTCCGTGTAGCCAACTGCCTCTCCCAAGGAAGGCTCTAGGTACGCTATCGGGGCTTAGCTTCTTCTAAAACCCTGCAGTGTAAGACGTAGAACTGTGCTTTGCTTCCAGCAGGAAAGCAAGCCGACTTTCTCCTGTAAGTATGGGGTGTTAAGGTATGACACTCTAGAAGGAATGCGAAGCAGTTTTGGTTTCTCAGTGCCGCTCAGCCTAGGGCAATGAGGCAAGATATGCATGACATGTAGGATGTACGAGAACAGATTTCCTGGAGCCTTTGGAGTGCTGATTAAACCTAGGTCTCCCAAGGAAGAGTGCAGTGTGTTGCCCTACACTCAGCATACGCAGAGTGACTGGGAAAGGTTTCCGGGCCTGGATGTTTCTTAGCAGCCTAGTGGAGCCTGCCGGTACTAGGTGTTCTTGCAGGGAATAGGGAGCCCACGCGAGGTCCTCGGTGTCCTGAAAGCTTACTAACCTTCAAAGAAAACAAACCTAAAGCTAATGCTTCAAGGACTCTGCTCCAAGCTTCCGCTTTGGTAGGCTATTCCAGGCTTTATCTTGGGGAAAGGACTCACGTCACGTTTCCTTTTAGCTCTAGAGCGTCTCAGGAGGAGCTCCCACCCAGGCTATGAAAGCACCCTGTTGATCTAGAGAACACTCGTTCCCTTCCCAGAGCCCTGCCTACAGTGTCTAAAGGCCCGTCCGAAAACTGTAATTTAGGTAGCTTCAAGGCAGCATGAGTGGTGCATTCAAAATGGGAAAGCAAGCCTTGTGCCATCAGGTGACCGTTTCCAGCGAAAACGCAGCCTACCTCCTTGTGATTTCTACCAAGTAAATATACACTCTAGCTGCACACTGGCCCCTTCCTTAATAAAGTTGGTTTGGCACGGAGTTCTGCGTGTAGCCACGGCCTCCCCAAAGGAGCGCTCTAGGTACGCTATCGGGGCTTAGCCTCTTCTAAAACCCTGCAGTGTAGGAGGAAGAACTGTGCTTTGGTACCAGCAGGAACGCAAGCCGACTTTCTCCTGTAAGTATGGCATCTTCAGGTATGACTTTGTAGAAGGAATGCTAAGCAGTTTTGGTTTCTCAGTGCCGATCAGCTTAGGGCAATGAGGCAGATTGGCATGACATGTAGGAAATGAGAGAACAGATTTCCTGGAGCTGGTGGAGTGCGGAGGAAATCCAGCTCCTCCAAGGAAGAGTGCAGTGTGTTGCCCTACACTTAGCATCCAGAGAGTGACTGGGAAACTTTTCCGGGCCTGGATGTTTCCTGGCAGGCCAGGGGAGCCTGGCCGGTCCCGGTGTTCTTGCAGGGAATAGGGTGCCCACGCGAGGTCCTCGGTACCTGAAAAGCTTACTAACGTTAAAAGAAAGCAGACCTAAAATTAAGCCTCAAGTTCTCTGCTCCAAGCTTCCGCTTCGGCAGGCTATTCAAGGCTTTACCTTGAGGAAAGGACTCCCGTCAAGTTTCCTTTTAGCTCTAGAGCCTCTCAGGAGGAGCTCCCACCCAGGCTATGAAAGCACCCTGTTGATTTAGAGAAAACTCTTTCCCTTCCCAGTACACTGCCTACAGTGACAGGGACCCGTGCAAAACACTGTTATTTAGGTAGCTTCAAGGCAGCAAGAATGGAGCATTCAATATGGAAAGGCAAGCCTTGTGCCATAAATTCCCCGTTTCCAGTGAACACGCAGCCCACCTCCTTGTGATTTTACCAAGTCAATATACACTCTAGCTCCACACTGGTCCCTGCCTTGAATAAAGTTGGTTTGGCAGGGAGTTCTGCGTCTAGCCAACGGCGTCCACCAAGGAGAGATCTAGGTTCGCTATCGGGGTTTAGCTTCTTCTACAACCCTGCACTGGAAGAGCAAGAACTGGGCTTTGGTTACAGCAGGAATGCAAGCCGACTCTCTCCTGTAAATATGGTGTCTTAAGGTATGACACTCTAGAAGGAATGCGAAGCAGTTTTGGTTTCTCAGTGCCGCTCAGCCTAGGGCAATGAGGCAGATTTCCATGACATGGAGGATGTACGAGAACAGATTTCCTGGAGCCTTTGGAGTGCTGAGGAAACCTTGGTCTCCCAAGGAAGAGTGCAGTGTGTTGCCCTACACTCAGCATACACAGAGTGACTGGGAAAGGTTTCCGGGCCTGGATGTTCCTTGGCAGCCCAGGGGAGCCTGCCGGAACTCTGTGTTCTAGTAGGGAATAGGGTGCCCACGCGAGGTCCTGGTGCCCTGAAAAGCTTACTAACGTTAAAAGAAAGCAGACCTAAATTTAAGCCTCAAGGACTCTGCTCCAAGCTTCCGCTTCGGCAGGCTATTCAAGGCTTTACCTTGAGGAAAGGACTCCCGTCAAGTTTCCTTTTAGCTCTAGAGCGTCTCAGGAGGAGCTCCCACCCAGGCTATGAAAGCACCCTGTTGATGGAGAGAACACTCGTTCCCTTCCCAGAGCCCTGCCTACTGCGACTAGACACCCGTCCTAAAACTGTTATTTAGGTAGTGTTAAGGCAACATGAATGGAGCATTCAAAATGGGAAAGCAAGGCCTGTGCCATCAGGTCCCTGTTTCCAGCGAACACGCAGCCTACCTCCTTGTGCTTTCTACCAGGTAAATACACACTCTAGCTAAACACTGCTCCCTTCCCTGAATAACGTTTTCTTGGCACGGAGTTCTCCGTGTAGCCAACTGCCTCTCCCAAGGAAGGCTCTAGGTACGCTATCGGGGCTTAGCTTCTTCTAAAACCCTGCAGTGTAAGACGTAGAACTGTGCTTTGCTTCCAGCAGGAAAGCAAGCCGACTTTCTCCTGTAAGTATGGGGTGTTAAGGTATGACACTCTAGAAGGAATGCGAAGCAGTTTTGGTTTCTCAGTGCCGCTCAGCCTAGGGCAATGAGGCAAGATATGCATGACATGTAGGATGTACGAGAACAGATTTCCTGGAGCCTTTGGAGTGCTGATTAAACCTAGGTCTCCCAAGGAAGAGTGCAGTGTGTTGCCCTACACTCAGCATACGCAGAGTGACTGGGAAAGGTTTCCGGGCCTGGATGTTTCTTAGCAGCCTAGTGGAGCCTGCCGGTACTAGGTGTTCTTGCAGGGAATAGGGAGCCCACGCGAGGTCCTCGGTGTCCTGAAAGCTTACTAACCTTCAAAGAAAACAAACCTAAAGCTAATGCTTCAAGGACTCTGCTCCAAGCTTCCGCTTTGGTAGGCTATTCCAGGCTTTATCTTGGGGAAAGGACTCACGTCACGTTTCCTTTTAGCTCTAGAGCGTCTCAGGAGGAGCTCCCACCCAGGCTATGAAAGCACCCTGTTGATCTAGAGAACACTCCTTCCCTTCCCAGAGCCCTGCCTACAGTGTCTAAAGGCCCGTCCGAAAACTGTAATTTAGGTAGCTTCAAGGCAGCATGAGTGGTGCATTCAAAATGGGAAAGCAAGCCTTGTGCCATCAGGTGACCGTTTCCAGCGAAAACGCAGCCTACCTCCTTGTGATTTCTACCAAGTAAATATACACTCTAGCTGCACACTGGCCCCTTCCTTAATAAAGTTGGTTTGGCACGGAGTTCTGCGTGTAGCCACGGCCTCCCCAAAGGAGCGCTCTAGGTACGCTATCGGGGCTTAGCCTCTTCTAAAACCCTGCAGTGTAGGAGGAAGAACTGTGCTTTGGTACCAGCAGGAACGCAAGCCGACTTTCTCCTGTAAGTATGGCATCTTCAGGTATGACTTTGTAGAAGGAATGCTAAACAGTTTTGGTTTCTCAGTGTCGATCAGCTTAGGGCAATGAGGCAGATTGGCATGACATGTAGGAAATGAGAGAACAGATTTCCTGGAGCTGGTGGAGTGCGGAGGAAATCCAGCTCCTCCAAGGAAGAGTGCAGTGTGTTGCCCTACACTTAGCATCCAGAGAGTGACTGGGAAACTTTTCCGGGCCTGGATGTTTCCTGGCAGGCCAGGGGAGCCTGGCCGGTCCCGGTGTTCTTGCAGGGAATAGGGTGCCCACGCGAGGTCCTCGGTACCTGAAAAGCTTACTAACGTTAAAAGAAAGCAGACCTAAAATTAAGCCTCAAGTTCTCTGCTCCAAGCTTCCGCTTCGGCAGGCTATTCAAGGCTTTACCTTGAGGAAAGGACTCCCGTCAAGTTTCCTTTTAGCTCTAGAGCCTCTCAGGAGGAGCTCCCACCCAGGCTATGAAAGCACCCTGTTGATTTAGAGAAAACTCTTTCCCTTCCCAGTACACTGCCTACAGTGACAGGGACCCGTGCAAAACACTGTTATTTAGGTAGCTTCAAGGCAGCAAGAATGGAGCATTCAATATGGAAAGGCAAGCCTTGTGCCATAAATTCCCCGTTTCCAGTGAACACGCAGCCCACCTCCTTGTGATTTTACCAAGTCAATATACACTCTAGCTCCACACTGGTCCCTGCCTTGAATAAAGTTGGTTTGGCAGGGAGTTCTGCGTCTAGCCAATGGCGTCCACCAAGGAGAGATCTAGGTTCGCTATCGGGGTTTAGCTTCTTCTACAACCCTGCACTGGAAGAGCAAGAACTGGGCTTTGGTTACAGCAGGAATGCAAGCCGACTCTCTCCTGTAAATATGGGGTCTTAAGGTATGACACTCTAGAAGGAATGCGAAGCAGTTTTGGTTTCTCAGTGCCGCTCAGCCTAGGGCAATGAGGCAGATTTCCATGACATGGAGGATGTACGAGAACAGATTTCCTGGAGCCTTTGGAGTGCTGAGGAAACCTTGGTCTCCCAAGGAAGAGTGCAGTGTGTTGCCCTACACTCAGCATACACAGAGTGACTGGGAAAGGTTTCCGGGCCTGGATGTTCCTTGGCAGCCCAGGGGAGCCTGCCGGAACTCTGTGTTCTAGTAGGGAATAGGGTGCCCACGCGAGGTCCTGGTGCCCTGAAAAGCTTACTAACGTTAAAAGAAAGCAGACCTAAATTTAAGCCTCAAGGACTCTGCTCCAAGCTTCCGCTTCGGCAGGCTATTCAAGGCTTTACCTTGAGGAAAGGACTCCCGTCAAGTTTCCTTTTAGCTCTAGAGCCTCTCAGGAGGAGCTCCCACCCAGGCTATGAAAGCACCCTGTTGATTTAGAGAAAACTCTTTCCCTTCCCAGTACACTGCCTACAGTGACAGGGACCCGTGCAAAACACTGTTATTTAGGTAGCTTCAAGGCAGCAAGAATGGAGCATTCAATATGGAAAGGCAAGCCTTGTGCCATAAATTCCCCGTTTCCAGTGAACACGCAGCCCACCTCCTTGTGATTTTACCAAGTCAATATACACTCTAGCTCCACACTGGTCCCTGCCTTGAATAAAGTTGGTTTGGCAGGGAGTTCTGCGTCTAGCCAATGGCGTCCACCAAGGAGAGATCTAGGTTCGCTATCGGGGTTTAGCTTCTTCTACAACCCTGCACTGGAAGAGCAAGAACTGGGCTTTGGTTACAGCAGGAATGCAAGCCGACTCTCTCCTGTAAATATGGGGTCTTAAGGTATGACACTCTAGAAGGAATGCGAAGCAGTTTTGGTTTCTCAGTGCCGCTCAGCCTAGGGCAATGAGGCAGATTTCCATGACATGGAGGATGTACGAGAACAGATTTCCTGGAGCCTTTGGAGTGCTGAGGAAACCTTGGTCTCCCAAGGAAGAGTGCAGTGTGTTGCCCTACACTCAGCATACACAGAGTGACTGGGAAAGGTTTCCGGGCCTGGATGTTCCTTGGCAGCCCAGGGGAGCCTGCCGGAACTCTGTGTTCTAGTAGGGAATAGGGTGCCCACGCGAGGTCCTGGTGCCCTGAAAAGCTTACTAACGTTAAAAGAAAGCAGACCTAAATTTAAGCCTCAAGGACTCTGCTCCAAGCTTCCGCTTCGGCAGGCTATTCAAGGCTTTACCTTGAGGAAAGGACTCCCGTCAAGTTTCCTTTTAGCTCTAGAGCCTCTCAGGAGGAGCTCCCACCCAGGCTATGAAAGCACCCTGTTGATTTAGAGAAAACTCTTTCCCTTCCCAGTACACTGCCTACAGTGACAGGGACCCGTGCAAAACACTGTTATTTAGGTAGCTTCAAGGCAGCAAGAATGGAGCATTCAATATGGAAAGGCAAGCCTTGTGCCATAAATTCCCCGTTTCCAGTGAACACGCAGCCCACCTCCTTGTGATTTTACCAAGTCAATATACACTCTAGCTCCACACTGGTCCCTGCCTTGAATAAAGTTGGTTTGGCAGGGAGTTCTGCGTCTAGCCAACGGCGTCCACCAAGGAGAGATCTAGGTTCGCTATCGGGGTTTAGCTTCTTCTACAACCCTGCACTGGATGAGCAAGAACTGGGCTTTGGTTACAGCAGGAATGCAAGCCGACTCTCTCCTGTAAATATGGTGTCTTAAGGTATGACACTCTAGAAGGAATGCGAAGCAGTTTTGGTTTCTCAGTGCCGCTCAGCCTAGGGCAATGAGGCAGATTTCCATGACATGGAGGATGTACGAGAACAGATTTCCTGGAGCCTTTGGAGTGCTGAGGAAACCTTGGTCTCCCAAGGAAGAGTGCAGTGTGTTGCCCTACACTCAGCATACACAGAGTGACTGGGAAAGGTTTCCGGGCCTGGATGTTCCTTGGCAGCCCAGGGGAGCCTGCCGGAACTCTGTGTTCTAGTAGGGAATAGGGTGCCCACGCGAGGTCCTGGTGCCCTGAAAAGCTTACTAACGTTAAAAGAAAGCAGACCTAAATTTAAGCCTCAAGGACTCTGCTCCAAGCTTCCGCTTCGGCAGGCTATTCAAGGCTTTACCTTGAGGAAAGGACTCCCGTCAAGTTTCCTTTTAGCTCTAGAGCGTCTCAGGAGGAGCTCCCACCCAGGCTATGAAAGCACCCTGTTGATGGAGAGAACACTCGTTCCCTTCCCAGAGCCCTGCCTACTGCGACTAGACACCCGTCCTAAAACTGTTATTTAGGTAGTGTTATGGCAACATGAATGGAGCATTCAAAATGGGAAAGCAAGGCCTGTGCCATCAGGTCCCTGTTTCCAGCGAACACGCAGCCTACCTCCTTGTGCTTTCTACCAGGTAAATACACACTCTAGCTAAACCCTTGTCCCTTCCCTGAATAACGTTTTCTTGGCACGGAGTTCTCCGTGTAGCCAACTGCCTCTCCCAAGGAAGGCTCTAGGTACGCTATCGGGGCTTAGCTTCTTCTAAAACCCTGCAGTGTAAGACGTAGAACTGTGCTTTGCTTCCAGCAGGAAAGCAAGCCGACTTTCTCCTGTAAGTATGGGGTGTTAAGGTATGACACTCTAGAAGGAATGCGAAGCAGTTTTGGTTTCTCAGTGCCGCTCAGCCTAGGGCAATGAGGCAAGATATGCATGACATGTAGGATGTACGAGAACAGATTTCCTGGAGCCTTTGGAGTGCTGATTAAACCTAGGTCTCCCAAGGAAGAGTGCAGTGTGTTGCCCTACACTCAGCATACGCAGAGTGACTGGGAAAGGTTTCCGGGCCTGGATGTTTCTTAGCAGCCTAGTGGAGCCTGCCGGTACTAGGTGTTCTTGCAGGGAATAGGGAGCCCACGCGAGGTCCTTGGTGTCCTGAAAGCTTACTAACCTTCAAAGAAAACAAACCTAAAGCTAATGCTTCAAGGACTCTGCTCCAAGCTTCCGCTTTGGTAGGCTATTCCAGGCTTTATCTTGGGGAAAGGACTCACGTCACGTTTCCTTTTAGCTCTAGAGCGTCTCAGGAGGAGCTCCCACCCAGGCTATGAAAGCACCCTGTTGATCTAGAGAACACTCGTTCCCTTCCCAGAGCCCTGCCTACAGTGTCTAAAGGCCCGTCCGAAAACTGTAATTTAGGTAGCTTCAAGGCAGCATGAGTGGTGCATTCAAAATGGGAAAGCAAGCCTTGTGCCATCAGGTGACCGTTTCCAGCGAAAACGCAGCCTACCTCCTTGTGATTTCTACCAAGTAAATATACACTCTAGCTGCACACTGGCCCCTTCCTTAATAAAGTTGGTTTGGCACGGAGTTCTGCGTGTAGCCACGGCCTCCCCAAAGGAGCGCTCTAGGTACGCTATCGGGGCTTAGCCTCTTCTAAAACCCTGCAGTGTAGGAGGAAGAACTGTGCTTTGGTACCAGCAGGAACGCAAGCCGACTTTCTCCTGTAAGTATGGCATCTTCAGGTATGACTTTGTAGAAGGAATGCTAAGCAGTTTTGGTTTCTCAGTGCCGATCAGCTTAGGGCAATGAGGCAGATTGGCATGACATGTAGGAAATGAGAGAACAGATTTCCTGGAGCTGGTGGAGTGCGGAGGAAATCCAGCTCCTCCAAGGAAGAGTGCAGTGTGTTGCCCTACACTTAGCATCCAGAGAGCGACTGGGAAACTTTTCCGGGCCTGGATGTTTCCTGGCAGGCCAGGGGAGCCTGGCCGGTCCCGGTGTTCTTGCAGGGAATAGGGTGCCCACGCGAGGTCCTCGGTACCTGAAAAGCTTACTAACGTTAAAAGAAAGCAGACCTAAAATTAAGCCTCAAGTTCTCTGCTCCAAGCTTCCGCTTCGGCAGGCTATTCAAGGCTTTACCTTGAGGAAAGGACTCCCGTCAAGTTTCCTTTTAGCTCTAGAGCCTCTCAGGAGGAGCTCCCACCCAGGCTATGAAAGCACCCTGTTGATTTAGAGAAAACTCTTTCCCTTCCCAGTACACTGCCTACAGTGACAGGGACCCGTGCAAAACACTGTTATTTAGGTAGCTTCAAGGCAGCAAGAATGGAGCATTCAATATGGAAAGGCAGGCCTTGTGCCATAAATTCCCCGTTTCCAGTGAACACGCAGCCCACCTCCTTGTGATTTTGCCAAGTCAATATACACTCTAGCTCCACACTGGTCCCTTCCTTGAATAAAGTTGGTTTGGCAGGGAGTTCTGCGTCTAGCCAACGGCGTCCACCAAGGAGAGATCTAGGTTCGCTATCGGGGTTTAGCTTCTTCTACAACCCTGCACTGGAAGAGCAAGAACTGGGCTTTGGTTACAGCAGGAATGCAAGCCGACTCTCTCCTGTAAATATGGGGTCTTAAGGTATGACACTCTAGAAGGAATGCGAAGCAGTTTTGGTTTCTCAGTGCCGCTCAGCCTAGGGCAATGAGGCAGATTTCCATGACATGGAGGATGTACGAGAACAGATTTCCTGGAGCCTTTGGAGTGCTGAGGAAACCTTGGTCTCCCAAGGAAGAGTGCAGTGTGTTGCCCTACACTCAGCATACACAGAGTGACTGGGAAAGGTTTCCGGGCCTGGATGTTCCTTGGCAGCCCAGGGGAGCCTGCCGGAACTCTGTGTTCTAGTAGGGAATAGGGTGCCCACGCGAGGTCCTGGTGCCCTGAAAAGCTTACTAACGTTAAAAGAAAGCAGACCTAAATTTAAGCCTCAAGGACTCTGCTCCAAGCTTCCGCTTCGGCAGGCTATTCAAGGCTTTACCTTGAGGAAAGGACTCCCGTCAAGTTTCCTTTTAGCTCTAGAGCGTCTCAGGAGGAGCTCCCACCCAGGCTATGAAAGCACCCTGTTGATGGAGAGAACACTCACTCGTTCCCTTCCCAGAGCCCTGCCTACTGCGACTAGACACCCGTCCTAAAACTGTTATTTAGGTAGTGTTAAGGCAACATGAATGGAGCATTCAAAATGGGAAAGCAAGGCCTGTGCCATCAGGTCCCTGTTTCCAGCGAACACGCAGCCTACCTCCTTGTGCTTTCTACCAGGTAAATACACACTCTAGCTAAACCCTGGTCCCTTCCCTGAATAACGTTTTCTTGGCACGGAGTTCTCCGTGTAGCCAACTGCCTCTCCCAAGGAAGGCTCTAGGTACGCTATCGGGGCTTAGCTTCTTCTAAAACCCTGCAGTGTAAGACGTAGAACTGTGCTTTGCTTCCAGCAGGAAAGCAAGCCGACTTTCTCCTGTAAGTATGGGGTGTTAAGGTATGACACTCTAGAAGGAATGCGAAGCAGTTTTGGTTTCTCAGTGCCGCTCAGCCTAGGGCAATGAGGCAAGATATGCATGACATGTAGGATGTACGAGAACAGATTTCCTGGAGCCTTTGGAGTGCTGATTAAACCTAGGTCTCCCAAGGAAGAGTGCAGTGTGTTGCCCTACACTCAGCATAAGCAGAGTGACTGGGAAAGGTTTCCGGGCCTGGATGTTTCTTAGCAGCCTAGTGGAGCCTGCCGGTACTAGGTGTTCTTGCAGGGAATAGGGAGCCCACGCGAGGTCCTCGGTGTCCTGAAAGCTTACTAACCTTCAAAGAAAACAAACCTAAAGCTAATGCTTCAAGGACTCTGCTCCAAGCTTCCGCTTTGGTAGGCTATTCCAGGCTTTATCTTGGGGAAAGGACTCACGTCACGTTTCCTTTTAGCTCTAGAGCGTCTCAGGAGGAGCTCCCACCCAGGCTATGAAAGCACCCTGTTGATCTAGAGAACACTCGTTCCCTTCCCAGAGCCCTGCCTACAGTGTCTAAAGGCCCGTCCGAAAACTGTAATTTAGGTAGCTTCAAGGCAGCATGAGTGGTGCATTCAAAATGGGAAAGCAAGCCTTGTGCCATCAGGTGACCGTTTCCAGCGAAAACGCAGCCTACCTCCTTGTGATTTCTACCAAGTAAATATACACTCTAGCTGCACACTGGCCCCTTCCTTAATAAAGTTGGTTTGGCACGGAGTTCTGCGTGTAGCCACGGCCTCCCCAAAGGAGCGCTCTAGGTACGCTATCGGGGCTTAGCCTCTTCTAAAACCCTGCAGTGTAGGAGGAAGAACTGTGCTTTGGTACCAGCAGGAACGCAAGCCGACTTTCTCCTGTAAGTATGGCATCTTCAGGTATGACTTTGTAGAAGGAATGCTAAGCAGTTTTGGTTTCTCAGTGCCGATCAGCTTAGGGCAATGAGGCAGATTGGCATGACATGTAGGAAATGAGAGAACAGATTTCCTGGAGCTGGTGGAGTGCGGAGGAAATCCAGCTCCTCCAAGGAAGAGTGCAGTGTGTTGCCCTACACTTAGCATCCAGAGAGCGACTGGGAAACTTTTCCGGGCCTGGATGTTTCCTGGCAGGCCAGGGGAGCCTGGCCGGTCCCGGTGTTCTTGCAGGGAATAGGGTGCCCACGCGAGGTCCTCGGTACCTGAAAAGCTTACTAACGTTAAAAGAAAGCAGACCTAAAATTAAGCCTCAAGTTCTCTGCTCCAAGCTTCCGCTTCGGCAGGCTATTCAAGGCTTTACCTTGAGGAAAGGACTCCCGTCAAGTTTCCTTTTAGCTCTAGAGCCTCTCAGGAGGAGCTCCCACCCAGGCTATGAAAGCACCCTGTTGATTTAGAGAAAACTCTTTCCCTTCCCAGTACACTGCCTACAGTGACAGGGACCCGTGCAAAACACTGTTATTTAGGTAGCTTCAAGGCAGCAAGAATGGAGCATTCAATATGGAAAGGCAGGCCTTGTGCCATAAATTCCCCGTTTCCAGTGAACACGCAGCCCACCTCCTTGTGATTTTGCCAAGTCAATATACACTCTAGCTCCACACTGGTCCCTTCCTTGAATAAAGTTGGTTTGGCAGGGAGTTCTGCGTCTAGCCAACGGCGTCCACCAAGGAGAGATCTAGGTTCGCTATCGGGGTTTAGCTTCTTCTACAACCCTGCACTGGAAGAGCAAGAACTGGGCTTTGGTTACAGCAGGAATGCAAGCCGACTCTCTCCTGTAAATATGGGGTCTTAAGGTATGACACTCTAGAAGGAATGCGAAGCAGTTTTGGTTTCTCAGTGCCGCTCAGCCTAGGGCAATGAGGCAGATTTCCATGACATGGAGGATGTACGAGAACAGATTTCCTGGAGCCTTTGGAGTGCTGAGGAAACCTTGGTCTCCCAAGGAAGAGTGCAGTGTGTTGCCCTACACTCAGCATACACAGAGTGACTGGGAAAGGTTTCCGGGCCTGGATGTTCCTTGGCAGCCCAGGGGAGCCTGCCGGAACTCTGTGTTCTAGTAGGGAATAGGGTGCCCACGCGAGGTCCTGGTGCCCTGAAAAGCTTACTAACGTTAAAAGAAAGCAGACCTAAATTTAAGCCTCAAGGACTCTGCTCCAAGCTTCCGCTTCGGCAGGCTATTCAAGGCTTTACCTTGAGGAAAGGACTCCCGTCAAGTTTCCTTTTAGCTCTAGAGCGTCTCAGGAGGAGCTCCCACCCAGGCTATGAAAGCACCCTGTTGATGGAGAGAACACTCACTCGTTCCCTTCCCAGAGCCCTGCCTACTGCGACTAGACACCCGTCCTAAAACTGTTATTTAGGTAGTGTTAAGGCAACATGAATGGAGCATTCAAAATGGGAAAGCAAGGCCTGTGCCATCAGGTCCCTGTTTCCAGCGAACACGCAGCCTACCTCCTTGTGCTTTCTACCAGGTAAATACACACTCTAGCTAAACACTGCTCCCTTCCCTGAATAACGTTTTCTTGGCACGGAGTTCTCCGTGTAGCCAACTGCCTCTCCCAAGGAAGGCTCTAGGTACGCTATCGGGGCTTAGCTTCTTCTAAAACCCTGCAGTGTAAGACGTAGAACTGTGCTTTGCTTCCAGCAGGAAAGCAAGCCGACTTTCTCCTGTAAGTATGGGGTGTTAAGGTATGACACTCTAGAAGGAATGCGAAGCAGTTTTGGTTTCTCAGTGCCGCTCAGCCTAGGGCAATGAGGCAAGATATGCATGACATGTAGGATGTACGAGAACAGATTTCCTGGAGCCTTTGGAGTGCTGATTAAACCTAGGTCTCCCAAGGAAGAGTGCAGTGTGTTGCCCTACACTCAGCATAAGCAGAGTGACTGGGAAAGGTTTCCGGGCCTGGATGTTTCTTAGCAGCCTAGTGGAGCCTGCCGGTACTAGGTGTTCTTGCAGGGAATAGGGAGCCCACGCGAGGTCCTCGGTGTCCTGAAAGCTTACTAACCTTCAAAGAAAACAAACCTAAAGCTAATGCTTCAAGGACTCTGCTCCAAGCTTCCGCTTTGGTAGGCTATTCCAGGCTTTATCTTGGGGAAAGGACTCACGTCACGTTTCCTTTTAGCTCTAGAGCGTCTCAGGAGGAGCTCCCACCCAGGCTATGAAAGCACCCTGTTGATCTAGAGAACACTCGTTCCCTTCCCAGAGCCCTGCCTACAGTGTCTAAAGGCCCGTCCGAAAACTGTAATTTAGGTAGCTTCAAGGCAGCATGAGTGGTGCATTCAAAATGGGAAAGCAAGCCTTGTGCCATCAGGTGACCGTTTCCAGCGAAAACGCAGCCTACCTCCTTGTGATTTCTACCAAGTAAATATACACTCTAGCTGCACACTGGCCCCTTCCTTAATAAAGTTGGTTTGGCACGGAGTTCTGCGTGTAGCCACGGCCTCCCCAAAGGAGCGCTCTAGGTACGCTATCGGGGCTTAGCCTCTTCTAAAACCCTGCAGTGTAGGAGGAAGAACTGTGCTTTGGTACCAGCAGGAACGCAAGCCGACTTTCTCCTGTAAGTATGGCATCTTCAGGTATGACTTTGTAGAAGGAATGCTAAGCAGTTTTGGTTTCTCAGTGCCGATCAGCTTAGGGCAATGAGGCAGATTGGCATGACATGTAGGAAATGAGAGAACAGATTTCCTGGAGCTGGTGGAGTGCGGAGGAAATCCAGCTCCTCCAAGGAAGAGTGCAGTGGGTTGCCCTACACTTAGCATCCAGAGAGCGACTGGGAAACTTTTCCGGGCCTGGATGTTTCCTGGCAGGCCAGGGGAGCCTGGCCGGGTCCGGTGTTCTTGCAGGGAATAGGGTGCCCACGCGAGGTCCTCGGTACCTGAAAAGCTTACTAACGTTAAAAGAAAGCAGACCTAAAATTAAGCCTCAAGTTCTCTGCTCCAAGCTTCCGCTTCGGCAGGCTATTCAAGGCTTTACCTTGAGGAAAGGACTCCCGTCAAGTTTCCTTTTAGCTCTAGAGCCTCTCAGGAGGAGCTCCCACCCAGGCTATGAAAGCACCCTGTTGATTTAGAGAAAACTCTTTCCCTTCCCAGTACACTGCCTACAGTGACAGGGACCCGTGCAAAACACTGTTATTTAGGTAGCTTCAAGGCAGCAAGAATGGAGCATTCAATATGGAAAGGCAGGCCTTGTGCCATAAATTCCCCGTTTCCAGTGAACACGCAGCCCACCTCCTTGTGATTTTACCAAGTCAATATACACTCTAGCTCCACACTGGTCCCTGCCTTGAATAAAGTTGGTTTGGCAGGGAGTTCTGCGTCTAGCCAACGGCGTCCACCAAGGAGAGATCTAGGTTCACTATCGGGGTTTAGCTTCTTCTACAACCCTGCACTGGAAGAGCAAGAACTGGGCTTTGGTTACAGCAGGAATGCAAGCCGACTCTCTCCTGTAAATATGGGGTCTTAAGGTATGACACTCTAGAAGGAATGCGAAGCAGTTTTGGTTTCTCAGTGCCGCTCAGCCTAGGGCAATGAGGCAGATTTCCATGACATGGAGGATGTACGAGAACAGATTTCCTGGAGCCTTTGGAGTGCTGAGGAAACCTTGGTCTCCCAAGGAAGAGTGCAGTGTGTTGCCCTACACTCAACATACACAGAGTGACTGGGAAAGGTTTCCGGGCCTGGATGTTCCTTGGCAGCCCAGGGGAGCCTGCCGGAACTCTGTGTTCTAGTAGGGAATAGGGTGCCCACGCGAGGTCCTGGTGCCCTGAAAAGCTTACTAACGTTAAAAGAAAGCAGACCTAAATTTAAGCCTCAAGGACTCTGCTCCAAGCTTCCGCTTCGGCAGGCTATTCAAGGCTTTACCTTGAGTAAAGGACTCCCGTCAAGTTTCCTTTTAGCTCTAGAGCGTCTCAGGAGGAGCTCCCACCCAGGCTATGAAAGCACCCTGTTGATGGAGAGAACACTCACTCGTTCCCTTCCCAGAGCCCTGCCTACTGCGACTAGACACCCGTCCTAAAACTGTTATTTAGGTAGTGTTAAGGCAACATGAATGGAGCATTCAAAATGGGAAAGCAAGGCCTGTGCCATCAGGTCCCTGTTTCCAGCGAACACGCAGCCTACCTCCTTGTGCTTTCTACCAGGTAAATACACACTCTAGCTAAACACTGCTCCCTTCCCTGAATAACGTTTTCTTGGCACGGAGTTCTCCGTGTAGCCAACTGCCTCTCCCAAGGAAGGCTCTAGGTACGCTATCGGGGCTTAGCTTCTTCTAAAACCCTGCAGTGTAAGACGTAGAACTGTGCTTTGCTTCCAGCAGGAAAGCAAGCCGACTTTCTCCTGTAAGTATGGGGTGTTAAGGTATGACACTCTAGAAGGAATGCGAAGCAGTTTTGGTTTCTCAGTGCCGCTCAGCCTAGGGCAATGAGGCAAGATATGCATGACATGTAGGATGTACGAGAACAGATTTCCTGGAGCCTTTGGAGTGCTGATTAAACCTAGGTCTCCCAAGGAAGAGTGCAGTGTGTTGCCCTACACTCAGCATACGCAGAGTGACTGGGAAAGGTTTCCGGGCCTGGATGTTTCTTAGCAGCCTAGTGGAGCCTGCCGGTACTAGGTGTTCTTGCAGGGAATAGGGAGCCCACGCGAGGTCCTCGGTGTCCTGAAAGCTTACTAACCTTCAAAGAAAACAAACCTAAAGCTAATGCTTCAAGGACTCTGCTCCAAGCTTCCGCTTTGGTAGGCTATTCCAGGCTTTATCTTGGGGAAAGGACTCACGTCACGTTTCCTTTTAGCTCTAGAGCGTCTCAGGAGGAGCTCCCACCCAGGCTATGAAAGCACCCTGTTGATCTAGAGAACACTCCTTCCCTTCCCAGAGCCCTGCCTACAGTGTCTAAAGGCCCGTCCGAAAACTGTAATTTAGGTAGCTTCAAGGCAGCATGAGTGGTGCATTCAAAATGGGAAAGCAAGCCTTGTGCCATCAGGTGACCGTTTCCAGTGAAAACGCAGCCTACCTCCTTGTGATTTCTACCAAGTAAATATACACTCTAGCTGCACACTGGCCCCTTCCTTAATAAAGTTGGTTTGGCACGGAGTTCTGCGTGTAGCCACGGCCTCCCCAAAGGAGCGCTCTAGGTACGCTATCGGGGCTTAGCCTCTTCTAAAACCCTGCAGTGTAGGAGGAAGAACTGTGCTTTGGTACCAGCAGGAACGCAAGCCGACTTTCTCCTGTAAGTATGGCATCTTCAGGTATGACTTTGTAGAAGGAATGCTAAGCAGTTTTGGTTTCTCAGTGCCGATCAGCTTAGGGCAATGAGGCAGATTGGCATGACATGTAGGAAATGAGAGAACAGATTTCCTGGAGCTGGTGGAGTGCGGAGGAAATCCAGCTCCTCCAAGGAAGAGTGCAGTGTGTTGCCCTACACTTAGCATCCAGAGAGTGACTGGGAAACTTTTCCGGGCCTGGATGTTTCCTGGCAGGCCAGGGGAGCCTGGCCGGTCCCGGTGTTCTTGCAGGGAATAGGGTGCCCACGCGAGGTCCTCGGTACCTGAAAAGCTTACTAACGTTAAAAGAAAGCAGACCTAAAATTAAGCCTCAAGTTCTCTGCTCCAAGCTTCCGCTTCGGCAGGCTATTCAAGGCTTTACCTTGAGGAAAGGACTCCCGTCAAGTTTCCTTTTAGCTCTAGAGCCTCTCAGGAGGAGCTCCCACCCAGGCTATGAAAGCACCCTGTTGATTTAGAGAAAACTCTTTCCCTTCCCAGTACACTGCCTACAGTGACAGGGACCCGTGCAAAACACTGTTATTTAGGTAGCTTCAAGGCAGCAAGAATGGAGCATTCAATATGGAAAGGCAGGCCTTGTGCCATAAATTCCCCGTTTCCAGTGAACACGCAGCCCACCTCCTTGTGATTTTACCAAGTCAATATACACTCTACCTCCACACTGGTCCCTGCCTTGAATAAAGTTGGTTTGGCAGGGAGTTCTGCGTCTAGCCAACGGCGTCCACCAAGGAGAGATCTAGGTTCGCTATCGGGGTTTAGCTTCTTCTACAACCCTGCACTGGAAGAGCAAGAACTGGGCTTTGGTTACAGCAGGAATGCAAGCCGACTCTCTCCTGTAAATATGGGGTCTTAAGGTATGACACTCTAGAAGGAATGCGAAGCAGTTTTGGTTTCTCAGTGCCGCTCAGCCTAGGGCAATGAGGCAGATTTCCATGACATGGAGGATGTACGAGAACAGATTTCCTGGAGCCTTTGGAGTGCTGAGGAAACCTTGGTCTCCCAAGGAAGAGTGCAGTGTGTTGCCCTACACTCAGCATACACAGAGTGACTGGGAAGGGTTTCCGGGCCTGGATGTTCCTTGGCAGCCCAGGGGAGCCTGCCGGAACTCTGTGTTCTAGTAGGGAATAGGGTGCCCACGCGAGGTCCTGGTGCCCTGAAAAGCTTACTAACGTTAAAAGAAAGCAGACCTAAATTTAAGCCTCAAGGACTCTGCTCCAAGCTTCCGCTTCGGCAGGCTATTCAAGGCTTTACCTTGAGGAAAGGACTCCCGTCAAGTTTCCTTTTAGCTCTAGAGCCTCTCAGGAGGAGCTCCCACCCAGGCTATGAAAGCACCCTGTTGATTTAGAGAAAACTCTTTCCCTTCCCAGTACACTGCCTACAGTGACAGGGACCCGTGCAAAACACTGTTATTTAGGTAGCTTCAAGGCAGCAAGAATGGAGCATTCAATATGGAAAGGCAAGCCTTGTGCCATAAATTCCCCGTTTCCAGTGAACACGCAGCCCACCTCCTTGTGATTTTGCCAAGTCAATATACACTCTAGCTCCACACTGGTCCCTTCCTTGAATAAAGTTGGTTTGGCAGGGAGTTCTGCGTCTAGCCAACGGCGTCCACCAAGGAGAGATCTAGGTTCGCTATCGGGGTTTAGCTTCTTCTACAACCCTGCACTGGAAGAGCAAGAACTGGGCTTTGGTTACAGCAGGAATGCAAGCCGACTCTCTCCTGTAAATATGGGGTCTTAAGGTATGACACTCTAGAAGGAATGCGAAGCAGTTTTGGTTTCTCAGTGCCGCTCAGCCTAGGGCAATGAGGCAGATTTCCATGACATGGAGGATGTACGAGAACAGATTTCCTGGAGCCTTTGGAGTGCTGAGGAAACCTTGGTCTCCCAAGGAAGAGTGCAGTGTGTTGCCCTACACTCAGCATACACAGAGTGACTGGGAAAGGTTTCCGGGCCTGGATGTTCCTTGGCAGCCCAGGGGAGCCTGCCGGAACTCTGTGTTCTAGTAGGGAATAGGGTGCCCACGCGAGGTCCTGGTGCCCTGAAAAGCTTACTAACGTTAAAAGAAAGCAGACCTAAATTTAAGCCTCAAGGACTCTGCTCCAAGCTTCCGCTTCGGCAGGCTATTCAAGGCTTTACCTTGAGTAAAGGACTCCCGTCAAGTTTCCTTTTAGCTCTAGAGCGTCTCAGGAGGAGCTCCCACCCAGGCTATGAAAGCACCCTGTTGATGGAGAGAACACTCACTCGTTCCCTTCCAAGAGCCCTGCCTACTGCGACTAGACACCCGTCCTAAAACTGTTATTTAGGTAGTGTTAAGGCAACATGAATGGAGCATTCAAAATGGGAAAGCAAGGCCTGTGCCATCAGGTCCCTGTTTCCAGCGAACACGCAGCCTACCTCCTTGTGCTTTCTACCAGGTAAATACACACTCTAGCTAAACACTGCTCCCTTCCCTGAATAACGTTTTCTTGGCACGGAGTTCTCCGTGTAGCCAACTGCCTCTCCCAAGGAAGGCTCTAGGTACGCTATCGGGGCTTAGCTTCTTCTAAAACCCTGCAGTGTAAGACGTAGAACTGTGCTTTGCTTCCAGCAGGAAAGCAAGCCGACTTTCTCCTGTAAGTATGGGGTGTTAAGGTATGACACTCTAGAAGGAATGCGAAGCAGTTTTGGTTTCTCAGTGCCGCTCAGCCTAGGGCAATGAGGCAAGATATGCATGACATGTAGGATGTACGAGAACAGATTTCCTGGAGCCTTTGGAGTGCTGATTAAACCTAGGTCTCCCAAGGAAGAGTGCAGTGTGTTGCCCTACACTCAGCATACGCAGAGTGACTGGGAAAGGTTTCCGGGCCTGGATGTTTCTTAGCAGCCTAGTGGAGCCTGCCGGTACTAGGTGTTCTTGCAGGGAATAGGGAGCCCACGCGAGGTCCTCGGTGTCCTGAAAGCTTACTAACCTTCAAAGAAAACAAACCTAAAGCTAATGCTTCAAGGACTCTGCTCCAAGCTTCCGCTTTGGTAGGCTATTCCAGGCTTTATCTTGGGGAAAGGACTCACGTCACGTTTCCTTTTAGCTCTAGAGCGTCTCAGGAGGAGCTCCCACCCAGGCTATGAAAGCACCCTGTTGATCTAGAGAACACTCGTTCCCTTCCCAGAGCCCTGCCTACAGTGTCTAAAGGCCCGTCCGAAAACTGTAATTTAGGTAGCTTCAAGGCAGCATGAGTGGTGCATTCAAAATGGGAAAGCAAGCCTTGTGCCATCAGGTGACCGTTTCCAGCGAAAACGCAGCCTACCTCCTTGTGATTTCTACCAAGTAAATATACACTCTAGCTGCACACTGGCCCCTTCCTTAATAAAGTTGGTTTGGCACGGAGTTCTGCGTGTAGCCACGGCCTCCCCAAAGGAGCGCTCTAGGTACGCTATCGGGGCTTAGCCTCTTCTAAAACCCTGCAGTGCAGGAGGAAGAACTGTGCTTTGGTACCAGCAGGAACGCAAGCCGACTTTCTCCTGTAAGTATGGCATCTTCAGGTATGACTTTGTAGAAGGAATGCTAAGCAGTTTTGGTTTCTCAGTGCCGATCAGCTTAGGGCAATGAGGCAGATTGGCATGACATGTAGGAAATGAGAGAACAGATTTCCTGGAGCTGGTGGAGTGCGGAGGAAATCCAGCTCCTCCAAGGAAGAGTGCAGTGGGTTGCCCTACACTTAGCATCCAGAGAGTGACTGGGAAACTTTTCCGGGCCTGGATGTTTCCTGGCAGGCCAGGGGAGCCTGGCCGGTCCCGGTGTTCTTGCAGGGAATAGGGTGCCCACGCGAGGTCCTCGGTACCTGAAAAGCTTACTAACGTTAAAAGAAAGCAGACCTAAAATTAAGCCTCAAGTTCTCTGCTCCAAGCTTCCGCTTCGGCAGGCTATTCAAGGCTTTACCTTGAGGAAAGGACTCCCGTCAAGTTTCCTTTTAGCTCTAGAGCCTCTCAGGAGGAGCTCCCACCCAGGCTATGAAAGCACCCTGTTGATTTAGAGAAAACTCTTTCCCTTCCCAGTACACTGCCTACAGTGACAGGGACCCGTGCAAAACACTGTTATTTAGGTAGCTTCAAGGCAGCAAGAATGGAGCATTCAATATGGAAAGGCAGGCCTTGTGCCATAAATTCCCCGTTTCCAGTGAACACGCAGCCCACCTCCTTGTGATTTTACCAAGTCAATATACACTCTAGCTCCACACTGGTCCCTGCCTTGAATAAAGTTGGTTTGGCAGGGAGTTCTGCATCTAGCCAACGGCGTCCACCAAGGAGAGATCTAGGTTCGCTATCGGGGTTTAGCTTCTTCTACAACCCTGCACTGGAAGAGCAAGAACTGGGCTTTGGTTACAGCAGGAATGCAAGCCGACTCTCTCCTGTAAATATGGGGTCTTAAGGTATGACACTCTAGAAGGAATGCGAAGCAGTTTTGGTTTCTCAGTGCCGCTCAGCCTAGGGCAATGAGGCAGATTTACATGACATGGAGGATGTACGAGAACAGATTTCCTGGAGCCTTTGGAGTGCTGAGGAAACCTTGGTCTCCCAAGGAAGAGTGCAGTGTGTTGCCCTACACTCAGCATACACAGAGTGACTGGGAAGGGTTTCCGGGCCTGGATGTTCCTTGGCAGCCCAGGGGAGCCTGCCGGAACTCTGTGTTCTAGTAGGGAATAGGGTGCCCACGCGAGGTCCTGGTGCCCTGAAAAGCTTACTAACGTTAAAAGAAAGCAGACCTAAATTTAAGCCTCAAGGACTCTGCTGCAAGCTTCCGCTTCGGCAGGCTATTCAAGGCTTTACCTTGAGGAAAGGACTCCCGTCAAGTTTCCTTTTAGCTCTAGAGCGTCTCAGGAGGAGCTCCCACCCAGGCTATGAAAGCACCCTGTTGATGGAGAGAACACTCGTTCCCTTCCCAGAGCCCTGCCTACTGCGACTAGACACCCGTCCTAAAACTGTTATTTAGGTAGTGTTATGGCAACATGAATGGAGCATTCAAAATGGGAAAGCAAGGCCTGTGCCATCAGGTCCCTGTTTCCAGCGAACACGCAGCCTACCTCCTTGTGCTTTCTACCAGGTAAATACACACTCTAGCTAAACACTGCTCCCTTCCCTGAATAACGTTTTCTTGGCACGGAGTTCTCCGTGTAGCCAACTGCCTCTCCCAAGGAAGGCTCTAGGTACGCTATCGGGGCTTAGCTTCTTCTAAAACCCTGCAGTGTAAGACGTAGAACTGTGCTTTGCTTCCAGCAGGAAAGCAAGCCGACTTTCTCCTGTAAGTATGGGGTGTTAAGGTATGACACTCTAGAAGGAATGCGAAGCAGTTTTGGTTTCTCAGTGCCGCTCAGCCTAGGGCAATGAGGCAAGATATGCATGACATGTAGGATGTACGAGAACAGATTTCCTGGAGCCTTTGGAGTGCTGATTAAATCTAGGTCTCCCAAGGAAGAGTGCAGTGTGTTGCCCTACACTCAGCATACGCAGAGTGACTGGGAAAGGTTTCCGGGCCTGGATGTTTCTTAGCAGCCTAGTGGAGCCTGCCGGTACTAGGTGTTCTTGCAGGGAATAGGGAGCCCACGCGAGGTCCTCGGTGTCCTGAAAGCTTACTAACCTTCAAAGAAAACAAACCTAAAGCTAATGCTTCAAGGACTCTGCTCCAAGCTTCCGCTTTGGTAGGCTATTCCAGGCTTTATCTTGGGGAAAGGACTCACGTCACGTTTCCTTTTAGCTCTAGAGCGTCTCAGGAGGAGCTCCCACCCAGGCTATGAAAGCACCCTGTTGATCTAGAGAACACTCGTTCCCTTCCCAGAGCCCTGCCTACAGTGTCTAAAGGCCCGTCCGAAAACTGTAATTTAGGTAGCTTCAAGGCAGCATGAGTGGTGCATTCAAAATGGGAAAGCAAGCCTTGTGCCATCAGGTGACCGTTTCCAGCGAAAACGCAGCCTACCTCCTTGTGATTTCTACCAAGTAAATATACACTCTAGCTGCACACTGGCCCCTTCCTTAATAAAGTTGGTTTGGCACGGAGTTCTGCGTGTAGCCACGGCCTCCCCAAAGGAGCGCTCTAGGTACGCTATCGGGGTTTAGCCTCTTCTAAAACCCTACAGTGTAGGAGGAAGAACTGTGCTTTGGTACCAGCAGGAACGCAAGCCGACTTTCTCCTGTAAGTATGGCATCTTCAGGTATGACTTTGTAGAAGGAATGCTAAGCAGTTTTGGTTTCTCAGTGCCGATCAGCTTAGGGCAATGAGGCAGATTGGCATGACATGTAGGAAATGAGAGAACAGATTTCCTGGAGCTGGTGGAGTGCGGAGGAAATCCAGCTCCTCCAAGGAAGAGTGCAGTGTGTTGCCCTACACTTAGCATCCAGAGAGCGACTGGGAAACTTTTCCGGGCCTGGATGTTTCCTGGCAGGCCAGGGGAGCCTGGCCGGTCCCGGTGTTCTTGCAGGGAATAGGGTGCCCACGCGAGGTCCTCGGTACCTGAAAAGCTTACTAACGTTAAAAGAAAGCAGACCTAAAATTAAGCCTCAAGTTCTCTGCTCCAAGCTTCCGCTTCGGCAGGCTATTCAAGGCTTTACCTTGAGGAAAGGACTCCCGTCAAGTTTCCTTTTAGCTCTAGAGCCTCTCAGGAGGAGCTCCCACCCAGGCTATGAAAGCACCCTGTTGATTTAGAGAAAACTCTTTCCCTTCCCAGTACACTGCCTACAGTGACAGGGACCCGTGCAAAACACTGTTATTTAGGTAGCTTCAAGGCAGCAAGAATGGAGCATTCAATATGGAAAGGCAGGCCTTGTGCCATAAATTCCCCGTTTCCAGTGAACACGCAGCCCACCTCCTTGTGATTTTGCCAAGTCAATATACACTCTAGCTCCACACTGGTCCCTTCCTTGAATAAAGTTGGTTTGGCAGGGAGTTCTGCGTCTAGCCAACGGCGTCCACCAAGGAGAGATCTAGGTTCGCTATCGGGGTTTAGCTTCTTCTACAACCCTGCACTGGAAGAGCAAGAACTGGGCTTTGGTTACAGCAGGAATGCAAGCCGACTCTCTCCTGTAAATATGGGGTCTTAAGGTATGACACTCTAGAAGGAATGCGAAGCAGTTTTGGTTTCTCAGTGCCGCTCAGCCTAGGGCAATGAGGCAGATTTCCATGACATGGAGGATGTACGAGAACAGATTTCCTGGAGCCTTTGGAGTGCTGAGGAAACCTTGGTCTCCCAAGGAAGAGTGCAGTGTGTTGCCCTACACTCAGCATACACAGAGTGACTGGGAAAGGTTTCCGGGCCTGGATGTTCCTTGGCAGCCCAGGGGAGCCTGCCGGAACTCTGTGTTCTAGTAGGGAATAGGGTGCCCACGCGAGGTCCTGGTGCCCTGAAAAGCTTACTAACGTTAAAAGAAAGCAGACCTAAATTTAAGCCTCAAGGACTCTGCTCCAAGCTTCCACTTCGGCAGGCTATTCAAGGCTTTACCTTGAGGAAAGGACTCCCGTCAAGTTTCCTTTTAGCTCTAGAGCGTCTCAGGAGGAGCTCCCACCCAGGCTATGAAAGCACCCTGTTGATGGAGAGAACACTCGTTCCCTTCCCAGAGCCCTGCCTACTGCGACTAGACACCCGTCCTAAAACTGTTATTTAGGTAGTGTTAAGGCAACATGAATGGAGCATTCAAAATGGGAAAGCAAGGCCTGTGCCATCAGGTCCCTGTTTCCAGCGAACACGCAGCCTACCTCCTTGTGCTTTCTACCAGGTAAATACACACTCTAGCTAAACACTGCTCCCTTCCCTGAATAACGTTTTCTTGGCACGGAGTTCTCCGTGTAGCCAACTGCCTCTCCCAAGGAAGGCTCTAGGTACGCTATCGGGGCTTAGCTTCTTCTAAAACCCTGCAGTGTAAGACGTAGAACTGTGCTTTGCTTCCAGCAGGAAATCAAGCCGACTTTCTCCTGTAAGTATGGGGTGTTAAGGTATGACACTCTAGAAGGAATGCGAAGCAGTTTTGGTTTCTCAGTGCCGCTCAGGCTAGGGCAATGAGGCAAGATATGCATGACATATAGGATGTACGAGAACAGATTTCCTGGAGCCTTTGGAGTGCTGATTAAACCTAGGTCTCCCAAGGAAGAGTGCAGTGTGTTGCCCTACACTCAGCATACGCAGAGTGACTGGGAAAGGTTTCCGGGCCTGGATGTTTCTTAGCAGCCTAGTGGAGCCTGCCGATACTAGGTGTTCTTGCAGGGAATAGGGAGCCCACGCGAGGTCCTCGGTGTCCTGAAAGCTTACTAACCTTCAAAGAAAACAAACCTAAAGCTAATGCTTCAAGGACTCTGCTCCAAGCTTCCGCTTTGGTAGGCTATTCCAGGCTTTATCTTGGGGAAAGGACTCACGTCACGTTTCCTTTTAGCTCTAGAGCGTCTCAGGAGGAGCTCCCACCCAGGCTATGAAAGCACCCTGTTGATCTAGAGAACACTCGTTCCCTTCCCAGAGCCCTGCCTACAGTGTCTAAAGGCCCGTCCGAAAACTGTAATTTAGGTAGCTTCAAGGCAGCATGAGTGGTGCATTCAAAATGGGAAAGCAAGCCTTGTGCCATCAGGTGACCGTTTCCAGCGAAAACGCAGCCTACCTCCTTGTGATTTCTACCAAGTAAATATACACTCTAGCTGCACACTGGCCCCTTCCTTAATAAAGTTGGTTTGGCACGGAGTTCTGCGTGTAGCCACGGCCTCCCCAAAGGAGCGCTCTAGGTACGCTATCGGGGCTTAGCCTCTTCTAAAACCCTGCAGTGTAGGAGGAAGAACTGTGCTTTGGTACCAGCAGGAACGCAAGCCGACTTTCTCCTGTAAGTATGGCATCTTCAGGTATGACTTTGTAGAAGGAATGCTAAGCAGTTTTGGTTTCTCAGTGCCGATCAGCTTAGGGCAATGAGGCAGATTGGCATGACATGTAGGAAATGAGAGAACAGATTTACTGGAGCTGGTGGAGTGCGGAGGAAATCCAGCTCCTCCAAGGAAGAGTGCAGTGGGTTGCCCTACACTTAGCATCCAGAGAGTGACTGGGAAACTTTTCCGGGCCTGGATGTTTCCTGGCAGGCCAGGGGAGCCTGGCCGGTCCCGGTGTTCTTGCAGGGAATAGGGTGCCCACGCGAGGTCCTCGGTACCTGAAAAGCTTACTAACGTTAAAAGAAAGCCGACCTAAAATTAAGCCTCAAGTTCTCTGCTCCAAGCTTCCGCTTCGGCAGGCTATTCAAGGCTTTACCTTGAGGAAAGGACTCCCGTCAAGTTTCCTTTTAGCTCTAGAGCCTCTCAGGAGGAGCTCCCACCCAGGCTATGAAAGCACCCTGTTGATTTAGAGAAAACTCTTTCCCTTCCCAGTACACTGCCTACAGTGACAGGGACCCGTGCAAAACACTGTTATTTAGGTAGCTTCAAGGCAGCAAGAATGGAGCATTCAATATGGAAAGGCAGGCCTTGTGCCATAAATTCCCCGTTTCCAGTGAACACGCAGCCCACCTCCTTGTGATTTTACCAAGTCAATATACACTCTAGCTCCACACTGGTCCCTGCCTTGAATAAAGTTGGTTTGGCAGGGAGTTCTGCGTCTAGCCAACGGCGTCCACCAAGGAGAGATCTAGGTTCGCTATCGGGGTTTAGCTTCTTCTACAACCCTGCACTGGAAGAGCAAGAACTGGGCTTTGGTTACAGCAGGAATGCAAGCCGACTCTCTCCTGTAAATATGGGGTCTTAAGGTATGACACTCTAGAAGGAATGCGAAGCAGTTTTGGTTTCTCAGTGCCGCTCAGCCTAGGGCAATGAGGCAGATTTCCATGACATGGAGGATGTACGAGAACAGATTTCCTGGAGCCTTTGGAGTGCTGAGGAAACCTTGGTCTCCCAAGGAAGAGTGCAGTGTGTTGCCCTACACTCAGCATACACAGAGTGACTGGGAAAGGTTTCCGGGCCTGGATGTTCCTTGGCAGCCCAGGGGAGCCTGCCGGAACTCTGTGTTCTAGTAGGGAATAGGGTGCCCACGCGAGGTCCTGGTGCCCTGAAAAGCTTACTAACGTTAAAAGAAAGCAGACCTAAATTTAAGCCTCAAGGACTCTGCTCCAAGCTTCCGCTTCGGCAGGCTATTCAAGGCTTTACCTTGAGGAAAGGACTCCCGTCAAGTTTCCTTTTAGCTCTAGAGCGTCTCAGGAGGAGCTCCCACCCAGGCTATGAAAGCACCCTGTTGATGGAGAGAACACTCACTCGTTCCCTTCCCAGAGCCCTGCCTACTGCGACTAGACACCCGTCCTAAAACTGTTATTTAGGTAGTGTTAAGGCAACATGAATGGAGCATTCAAAATGGGAAAGCAAGGCCTGTGCCATCAGGTCCCTGTTTCCAGCGAACACGCAGCCTACCTCCTTGTGCTTTCTACCAGGTAAATACACACTCTAGCTAAACACTGCTCCCTTCCCTGAATAACGTTTTCTTGGCACGGAGTTCTCCGTGTAGCCAACTGCCTCTCCCAAGGAAGGCTCTAGGTACGCTATCGGGGCTTAGCTTCTTCTAAAACCCTGCAGTGTAAGACGTAGAACTGTGCTTTGCTTCCAGCAGGAAAGCAAGCCGACTTTCTCCTGTAAGTATGGGGTGTTAAGGTATGACACTCTAGAAGGAATGCGAAGCAGTTTTGGTTTCTCAGTGCCGCTCAGCCTAGGGCAATGAGGCAAGATATGCATGACATGTAGGATGTACGAGAACAGATTTCCTGGAGCCTTTGGAGTGCTGATTAAACCTAGGTCTCCCAAGGAAGAGTGCAGTGTGTTGCCCTACACTCAGCATACGCAGAGTGACTGGGAAAGGTTTCCGGGCCTGGATGTTTCTTAGCAGCCTAGTGGAGCCTGCCGGTACTAGGTGTTCTTGCAGGGAATAGGGAGCCCACGCGAGGTCCTCGGTGTCCTGAAAGCTTACTAACCTTCAAAGAAAACAAACCTAAAGCTAATGCTTCAAGGACTCTGCTCCAAGCTTCCGCTTTGGTAGGCTATTCCAGGCTTTATCTTGGGGAAAGGACTCACGTCACGTTTCCTTTTAGCTCTAGAGCGTCTCAGGAGGAGCTCCCACCCAGGCTATGAAAGCACCCTGTTGATCTAGAGAACACTCCTTCCCTTCCCAGAGCCCTGCCTACAGTGTCTAAAGGCCCGTCCGAAAACTGTAATTTAGGTAGCTTCAAGGCAGCATGAGTGGTGCATTCAAAATGGGAAAGCAAGCCTTGTGCCATCAGGTGACCGTTGCCAGCGAAAACGCAGCCTACCTCCTTGTGATTTCTACCAAGTAAATATACACTCTAGCTGCACACTGGCCCCTTCCTTAATAAAGTTGGTTTGGCACGGAGTTCTGCGTGTAGCCACGGCCTCCCCAAAGGAGCGCTCTAGGTACGCTATCGGGGCTTAGCCTCTTCTAAAACCCTGCAGTGTAGGAGGAAGAACTGTGCTTTGGTACCAGCAGGAACGCAAGCCGACTTTCTCCTGTAAGTATGGCATCTTCAGGTATGACTTTGTAGAAGGAATGCTAAGCAGTTTTGGTTTCTCAGTGCCGATCAGCTTAGGGCAATGAGGCAGATTGGCATGACATGTAGGAAATGAGAGAACAGATTTCCTGGAGCTGGTGGAGTGCGGAGGAAATCCAGCTCCTCCAAGGAAGAGTGCAGTGGGTTGCCCTACACTTAGCATCCAGAGAGTGACTGGGAAACTTTTCCGGGCCTGGATGTTTCCTGGCAGGCCAGGGGAGCCTGGCCGGTCCCGGTGTTCTTGCAGGGAATAGGGTGCCCACGCGAGGTCCTCGGTACCTGAAAAGCTTACTAACGTTAAAAGAAAGCAGACCTAAAATTAAGCCTCAAGTTCTCTGCTCCAAGCTTCCGCTTCGGCAGGCTATTCAAGGCTTTACCTTGAGGAAAGGACTCCCGTCAAGTTTCCTTTTAGCTCTAGAGCCTCTCAGGAGGAGCTCCCACCCAGGCTATGAAAGCACCCTGTTGATTTAGAGAAAACTCTTTCCCTTCCCAGTACACTGCCTACAGTGACAGGGACCCGTGCAAAACACTGTTATTTAGGTAGCTTCAAGGCAGCAAGAATGGAGCATTCAATATGGAAAGGCAGGCCTTGTGCCATAAATTCCCCGTTTCCAGTGAACACGCAGCCCACCTCCTTGTGATTTTGCCAAGTCAATATACACTCTAGCTCCACACTGGTCCCTTCCTTGAATAAAGTTGGTTTGGCAGGGAGTTCTGCGTCTAGCCAACGGCGTCCACCAAGGAGAGATCTAGGTTCGCTATCGGGGTTTAGCTTCTTCTACAACCCTGCACTGGAAGAGCAAGAACTGGGCTTTGGTTACAGCAGGAATGCAAGCCGACTCTCTCCTGTAAATATGGGGTCTTAAGGTATGACACTCTAGAAGGAATGCGAAGCAGTTTTGGTTTCTCAGTGCCGCTCAGCCTAGGGCAATGAGGCAGATTTCCATGACATGGAGGATGTACGAGAACAGATTTCCTGGAGCCTTTGGAGTGCTGAGGAAACCTTGGTCTCCCAAGGAAGAGTGCAGTGTGTTGCCCTACACTCAGCATACACAGAGTGACTGGGAAAGGTTTCCGGGCCTGGATGTTCCTTGGCAGCCCAGGGGAGCCTGCCGGAACTCTGTGTTCTAGTAGGGAATAGGGTGCCCACGCGAGGTCCTGGTGCCCTGAAAAGCTTACTAACGTTAAAAGAAAGCAGACCTAAATTTAAGCCTCAAGGACTCTGCTCCAAGCTTCCACTTCGGCAGGCTATTCAAGGCTTTACCTTGAGGAAAGGACTCCCGTCAAGTTTCCTTTTAGCTCTAGAGCGTCTCAGGAGGAGCTCCCACCCAGGCTATGAAAGCACCCTGTTGATGGAGAGAACACTCGTTCCCTTCCCAGAGCCCTGCCTACTGCGACTAGACACCCGTCCTAAAACTGTTATTTAGGTAGTGTTAAGGCAACATGAATGGAGCATTCAAAATGGGAAAGCAAGGCCTGTGCCATCAGGTCCCTGTTTCCAGCGAACACGCAGCCTACCTCCTTGTGCTTTCTACCAGGTAAATACACACTCTAGCTAAACACTGCTCCCTTCCCTGAATAACGTTTTCTTGGCACGGAGTTCTCCGTGTAGCCAACTGCCTCTCCCAAGGAAGGCTCTAGGTACGCTATCGGGGCTTAGCTTCTTCTAAAACCCTGCAGTGTAAGACGTAGAACTGTGCTTTGCTTCCAGCAGGAAATCAAGCCGACTTTCTCCTGTAAGTATGGGGTGTTAAGGTATGACACTCTAGAAGGAATGCGAAGCAGTTTTGGTTTCTCAGTGCCGCTCAGGCTAGGGCAATGAGGCAAGATATGCATGACATGTAGGATGTACGAGAACAGATTTCCTGGAGCCTTTGGAGTGCTGATTAAACCTAGGTCTCCCAAGGAAGAGTGCAGTGTGTTGCCCTACACTCAGCATACGCAGAGTGACTGGGAAAGGTTTCCGGGCCTGGATGTTTCTTAGCAGCCTAGTGGAGCCTGCCGATACTAGGTGTTCTTGCAGGGAATAGGGAGCCCACGCGAGGTCCTCGGTGTCCTGAAAGCTTACTAACCTTCAAAGAAAACAAACCTAAAGCTAATGCTTCAAGGACTCTGCTCCAAGCTTCCGCTTTGGTAGGCTATTCCAGGCTTTATCTTGGGGAAAGGACTCACGTCACGTTTCCTTTTAGCTCTAGAGCGTCTCAGGAGGAGCTCCCACCCAGGCTATGAAAGCACCCTGTTGATCTAGAGAACACTCGTTCCCTTCCCAGAGCCCTGCCTACAGTGTCTAAAGGCCCGTCCGAAAACTGTAATTTAGGTAGCTTCAAGGCAGCATGAGTGGTGCATTCAAAATGGGAAAGCAAGCCTTGTGCCATCAGGTGACCGTTTCCAGCGAAAACGCAGCCTACCTCCTTGTGATTTCTACCAAGTAAATATACACTCTAGCTGCACACTGGCCCCTTCCTTAATAAAGTTGGTTTGGCACGGAGTTCTGCGTGTAGCCACGGCCTCCCCAAAGGAGCGCTCTAGGTACGCTATCGGGGCTTAGCCTCTTCTAAAACCCTGCAGTGTAGGAGGAAGAACTGTGCTTTGGTACCAGCAGGAACGCAAGCCGACTTTCTCCTGTAAGTATGGCATCTTCAGGTATGACTTTGTAGAAGGAATGCTAAGCAGTTTTGGTTTCTCAGTGCCGATCAGCTTAGGGCAATGAGGCAGATTGGCATGACATGTAGGAAATGAGAGAACAGATTTACTGGAGCTGGTGGAGTGCGGAGGAAATCCAGCTCCTCCAAGGAAGAGTGCAGTGGGTTGCCCTACACTTAGCATCCAGAGAGTGACTGGGAAACTTTTCCGGGCCTGGATGTTTCCTGGCAGGCCAGGGGAGCCTGGCCGGTCCCGGTGTTCTTGCAGGGAATAGGCTGCCCACGCGAGGTCCTCGGTACCTGAAAAGCTTACTAACGTTAAAAGAAAGCCGACCTAAAATTAAGCCTCAAGTTCTCTGCTCCAAGCTTCCGCTTCGGCAGGCTATTCAAGGCTTTACCTTGAGGAAAGGACTCCCGTCAAGTTTCCTTTTAGCTCTAGAGCCTCTCAGGAGGAGCTCCCACCCAGGCTATGAAAGCACCCTGTTGATTTAGAGAAAACTCTTTCCCTTCCCAGTACACTGCCTACAGTGACAGGGACCCGTGCAAAACACTGTTATTTAGGTAGCTTCAAGGCAGCAAGAATGGAGCATTCAATATGGAAAGGCAGGCCTTGTGCCATAAATTCCCCGTTTCCAGTGAACACGCAGCCCACCTCCTTGTGATTTTACCAAGTCAATATACACTCTAGCTCCACACTGGTCCCTGCCTTGAATAAAGTTGGTTTGGCAGGGAGTTCTGCGTCTAGCCAACGGCGTCCACCAAGGAGAGATCTAGGTTCGCTATCGGGGTTTAGCTTCTTCTACAACCCTGCACTGGAAGAGCAAGAACTGGGCTTTGGTTACAGCAGGAATGCAAGCCGACTCTCTCCTGTAAATATGGGGTCTTAAGGTATGACACTCTAGAAGGAATGCGAAGCAGTTTTGGTTTCTCAGTGCCGCTCAGCCTAGGGCAATGAGGCAGATTTCCATGACATGGAGGATGTACGAGAACAGATTTCCTGGAGCCTTTGGAGTGCTGAGGAAACCTTGGTCTCCCAAGGAAGAGTGCAGTGTGTTGCCCTACACTCAGCATACACAGAGTGACTGGGAAAGGTTTCCGGGCCTGGATGTTCCTTGGCAGCCCAGGGGAGCCTGCCGGAACTCTGTGTTCTAGTAGGGAATAGGGTGCCCACGCGAGGTCCTGGTGCCCTGAAAAGCTTACTAACGTTAAAAGAAAGCAGACCTAAATTTAAGCCTCAAGGACTCTGCTCCAAGCTTCCGCTTCGGCAGGCTATTCAAGGCTTTACCTTGAGGAAAGGACTCCCGTCAAGTTTCCTTTTAGCTCTAGAGCGTCTCAGGAGGAGCTCCCACCCAGGCTATGAAAGCACCCTGTTGATGGAGAGAACACTCACTCGTTCCCTTCCCAGAGCCCTGCCTACTGCGACTAGACACCCGTCCTAAAACTGTTATTTAGGTAGTGTTAAGGCAACATGAATGGAGCATTCAAAATGGGAAAGCAAGGCCTGTGCCATCAGGTCCCTGTTTCCAGCGAACACGCAGCCTACCTCCTTGTGCTTTCTACCAGGTAAATACACACTCTAGCTAAACACTGCTCCCTTCCCTGAATAACGTTTTCTTGGCACGGAGTTCTCCGTGTAGCCAACTGCCTCTCCCAAGGAAGGCTCTAGGTACGCTATCGGGGCTTAGCTTCTTCTAAAACCCTGCAGTGTAAGACGTAGAACTGTGCTTTGCTTCCAGCAGGAAAGCAAGCCGACTTTCTCCTGTAAGTATGGGGTGTTAAGGTATGACACTCTAGAAGGAATGCGAAGCAGTTTTGGTTTCTCAGTGCCGCTCAGCCTAGGGCAATGAGGCAAGATATGCATGACATGTAGGATGTACGAGAACAGATTTCCTGGAGCCTTTGGAGTGCTGATTAAACCTAGGTCTCCCAAGGAAGAGTGCAGTGTGTTGCCCTACACTCAGCATACGCAGAGTGACTGGGAAAGGTTTCCGGGCCTGGATGTTTCTTAGCAGCCTAGTGGAGCCTGCCGGTACTAGGTGTTCTTGCAGGGAATAGGGAGCCCACGCGAGGTCCTCGGTGTCCTGAAAGCTTACTAACCTTCAAAGAAAACAAACCTAAAGCTAATGCTTCAAGGACTCTGCTCCAAGCTTCCGCTTTGGTAGGCTATTCCAGGCTTTATCTTGGGGAAAGGACTCACGTCACGTTTCCTTTTAGCTCTAGAGCGTCTCAGGAGGAGCTCCCACCCAGGCTATGAAAGCACCCTGTTGATCTAGAGAACACTCCTTCCCTTCCCAGAGCCCTGCCTACAGTGTCTAAAGGCCCGTCCGAAAACTGTAATTTAGGTAGCTTCAAGGCAGCATGAGTGGTGCATTCAAAATGGGAAAGCAAGCCTTGTGCCATCAGGTGACCGTTGCCAGCGAAAACGCAGCCTACCTCCTTGTGATTTCTACCAAGTAAATATACACTCTAGCTGCACACTGGCCCCTTCCTTAATAAAGTTGGTTTGGCACGGAGTTCTGCGTGTAGCCACGGCCTCCCCAAAGGAGCGCTCTAGGTACGCTATCGGGGCTTAGCCTCTTCTAAAACCCTGCAGTGTAGGAGGAAGAACTGTGCTTTGGTACCAGCAGGAACGCAAGCCGACTTTCTCCTGTAAGTATGGCATCTTCAGGTATGACTTTGTAGAAGGAATGCTAAGCAGTTTTGGTTTCTCAGTGCCGATCAGCTTAGGGCAATGAGGCAGATTGGCATGACATGTAGGAAATGAGAGAACAGATTTCCTGGAGCTGGTGGAGTGCGGAGGAAATCCAGCTCCTCCAAGGAAGAGTGCAGTGGGTTGCCCTACACTTAGCATCCAGAGAGTGACTGGGAAACTTTTCCGGGCCTGGATGTTTCCTGGCAGGCCAGGGGAGCCTGGCCGGTCCCGGTGTTCTTGCAGGGAATAGGGTGCCCACGCGAGGTCCTCGGTACCTGAAAAGCTTACTAACGTTAAAAGAAAGCAGACCTAAAATTAAGCCTCAAGTTCTCTGCTCCAAGCTTCCGCTTCGGCAGGCTATTCAAGGCTTTACCTTGAGGAAAGGACTCCCGTCAAGTTTCCTTTTAGCTCTAGAGCCTCTCAGGAGGAGCTCCCACCCAGGCTATGAAAGCACCCTGTTGATTTAGAGAAAACTCTTTCCCTTCCCAGTACACTGCCTACAGTGACAGGGACCCGTGCAAAACACTGTTATTTAGGTAGCTTCAAGGCAGCAAGAATGGAGCATTCAATATGGAAAGGCAGGCCTTGTGCCATAAATTCCCCGTTTCCAGTGAACACGCAGCCCACCTCCTTGTGATTTTACCAAGTCAATATACACTCTAGCTCCACACTGGTCCCTGCCTTGAATAAAGTTGGTTTGGCAGGGAGTTCTGCGTCTAGCCAACGGCGTCCACCAAGGAGAGATCTAGGTTCGCTATCGGGGTTTAGCTTCTTCTACAACCCTGCACTGGAAGAGCAAGAACTGGGCTTTGGTTACAGCAGGAATGCAAGCCGACTCTCTCCTGTAAATATGGGGTCTTAAGGTATGACACTCTAGAAGGAATGCGAAGCAGTTTTGGTTTCTCAGTGCCGCTCAGCCTAGGGCAATGAGGCAGATTTCCATGACATGGAGGATGTACGAGAACAGATTTCCTGGAGCCTTTGGAGTGCTGAGGAAACCTTGGTCTCCCAAGGAAGAGTGCAGTGTGTTGCCCTACACTCAGCATACACAGAGTGACTGGGAAGGGTTTCCGGGCCTGGATGTTCCTTGGCAGCCCAGGGGAGCCTGCCGGAACTCTGTGTTCTAGTAGGGAATAGGGTGCCCACGCGAGGTCCTGGTGCCCTGAAAAGCTTACTAACGTTAAAAGAAAGCAGACCTAAATTTAAGCCTCAAGGACTCTGCTCCAAGCTTCCGCTTCGGCAGGCTATTCAAGGCTTTACCTTGAGGAAAGGACTCCCGTCAAGTTTCCTTTTAGCTCTAGAGCGTCTCAGGAGGAGCTCCCACCCAGGCTATGAAAGCACCCTGTTGATGGAGAGAACACTCGTTCCCTTCCCAGAGCCCTGCCTACTGCGACTAGACACCCGTCCTAAAACTGTTATTTAGGTAGTGTTAAGGCAACATGAATGGAGCATTCAAAATGGGAAAGCAAGGCCTGTGCCAACAGGTCCCTGTTTCCAGCGAACACGCAGCCTACCTCCTTGTGCTTTCTACCAGGTAAATACACACTCTAGCTAAACACTGCTCCCTTCCCTGAATAACGTTTTCTTGGCACGGAGTTCTCCGTGTAGCCAACTACCTCTCCCAAGGAAGGCTCTAGGTACGCTATCGGGGCTTAGCTTCTTCTAAAACCCTGCAGTGTAAGACGTAGAACTGTGCTTTGCTTCCAGCAGGAAAGCAAGCCGACTTTCTCCTGTAAGTATGGGGTGTTAAGGTATGACACTCTAGAAGGAATGCGAAGCAGTTTTGGTTTCTCAGTGCCGCTCAGCCTAGGGCAATGAGGCAAGATATGCATGACATCTGGGATGTACGAGAACAGATTTCCTGGAGCCTTTGGAGTGCTGATTACACCTAGGTCTCCCAAGGAAGAGTGCAGTGTGTTGCCCTACACTCAGCATACGCAGAGTGACTGGGAAAGGTTTCCGGGCCTGGATGTTTCTTAGCAGCCTAGTGGAGGCTGCCGGTACTAGGTGTTCTTGCAGGGAATAGGGAGCCCACGCGAGGTCCTCGGTGTCCTGAAAGCTTACTAACCTTCAAAGAAAACAAACCTAAAGCTAATGCTTCAAGGACTCTGCTCCAAGCTTCCGCTTTGGTAGGCTATTCCAGGCTTTATCTTGGGGAAAGGACTCACGTCACGTTTCCTTTTAGCTCTAGAGCGTCTCAGGAGGAGCTCCCACCCAGGCTATGAAAGCACCCTGTTGATCTAGAGAACACTCGTTCCCTTCCCAGAGCCCTGCCTACAGTGTCTAAAGGCCCGTCCGAAAACTGTAATTTAGGTAGCTTCAAGGCAGCATGAGTGGTGCATTCAAAATGGGAAAGCAAGCCTTGTGCCATCAGGTGACCGTTTCCAGTGAAAACGCAGCCTACCTCCTTGTGATTTCTACCAAGTAAATATACACTCTAGCTGCACACTGGCCCCTTCCTTAATAAAGTTGGTTTGGCACGGAGTTCTGCGTGTAGCCACGGCCTCCCCAAAGGAGCGCTCTAGGTACGCTATCGGGGCTTAGCCTCTTCTAAAACCCTGCAGTGCAGGAGGAAGAACTGTGCTTTGGTACCAGCAGGAACGCAAGCCGACTTTCTCCTGTAAGTATGGCATCTTCAGGTATGACTTTGTAGAAGGAATGCTAAGCAGTTTTGGTTTCTCAGTGCCGATCAGCTTAGGGCAATGAGGCAGATTGGCATGACATGTAGGAAATGAGAGAACAGATTTCCTGGAGCTGGTGGAGTGCGGAGGAAATCCAGCTCCTCCAAGGAAGAGTGCAGTGTGTTGCCCTACACTTAGCATCCAGAGAGTGACTGGGAAACTTTTCCGGGCCTGGATGTTTCCTGGCAGGCCAGGGGAGCCTGGCCGGTCCCGGTGTTCTTGCAGGGAATAGGGTGCCCACGCGAGGTCCTCGGTACCTGAAAAGCTTACTAACGTTAAAAGAAAGCAGACCTAAAATTAAGCCTCAAGTTCTCTGCTCCAAGCTTCCGCTTCGGCAGGCTATTCAAGGCTTTACCTTGAGGAAAGGACTCCCGTCAAGTTTCCTTTTAGCTCTAGAGCGTCTCAGGAGGAGCTCCCACCCAGGCTATGAAAGCACCCTGTTGATTTAGAGAAAACTCTTTCCCTTCCCAGTACACTGCCTACAGTGACAGGGACCCGTGCAAAACACTGTTATTTAGGTAGCTTCAAGGCAGCAAGAATGGAGCATTCAATATGGAAAGGCAAGCCTTGTGCCATAAATTCCCCGTTTCCAGTGAACACGCAGCCCACCTCCTTGTGATTTTACCAAGTCAATATACACTCTAGCTCCACACTGGTCCCTGCCTTGAATAAAGTTGGTTTGGCAGGGAGTTCTGCGTCTAGCCAACGGCGTCCACCAAGGAGAGATCTAGGTTCGCTATCGGGGTTTAGCTTCTTCTACAACCCTGCACTGGAAGAGCAAGAACTGGGCTTTGGTTACAGCAGGAATGCAAGCCGACTCTCTCCTGTAAATATGGGGTCTTAAGGTATGACACTCTAGAAGGAATGCGAAGCAGTTTTGGTTTCTCAGTGCCGCTCAGCCTAGGGCAATGAGGCAGATTTCCATGACATGGAGGATGTACGAGAACAGATTTCCTGGAGCCTTTGGAGTGCTGAGGAAACCTTGGTCTCCCAAGGAAGAGTGCAGTGTGTTGCCCTACACTCAGCATACACAGAGTGACTGGGAAAGGTTTCCGGGCCTGGATGTTCCTTGGCAGCCCAGGGGAGCCTGCCGGAACTCTGTGTTCTAGTAGGGAATAGGGTGCCCACGCGAGGTCCTGGTGCCCTGAAAAGCTTACTAACGTTAAAAGAAAGCAGACCTAAATTTAAGCCTCAAGGACTCTGCTCCAAGCTTCCGCTTCGGCAGGCTATTCAAGGCTTTATCTTGAGGAAAGGACTCCTGTCAAGTTTCCTTTTAGCTCTAGAGCGTCTCAGGAGGAGCTCCCACCCAGGCTATGAAAGCACCCTGTTGATGGAGAGAACACTCACTCGTTCCCTTCCCAGAGCCCTGCCTACTGCGACTAGACACCCGTCCTAAAACTGTTATTTAGGTAGTGTTAAGGCAACATGAATGGAGCATTCAAAATGGGAAAGCAAGGCCTGTGCCATCAGGTCCCTGTTTCCAGCGAACACGCAGCCTACCTCCTTGTGCTTTCTACCAGGTAAATACACACTCTAGCTAAACACTGCTCCCTTCCCTGAATAACGTTTTCTTGGCACGGAGTTCTCCGTGTAGCCAACTGCCTCTCCCAAGGAAGGCTCTAGGTACGCTATCGGGGCTTAGCTTCTTCTAAAACCCTGCAGTGTAAGACGTAGAACTGTGCTTTGCTTCCAGCAGGAAAGCAAGCCGACTTTCTCCTGTAAGTATGGGGTGTTAAGGTATGACACTCTAGAAGGAATGCGAAGCAGTTTTGGTTTCTCAGTGCCGCTCAGCCTAGGGCAATGAGGCAAGATATGCATGACATGTAGGATGTACGAGAACAGATTTCCTGGAGCCTTTGGAGTGCTGATTAAACCTAGGTCTCCCAAGGAAGAGTGCAGTGTGTTGCCCTACACTCAGCATACGCAGAGTGACTGGGAAAGGTTTCCGGGCCTGGATGTTTCTTAGCAGCCTAGTGGAGCCTGCCGGTACTAGGTGTTCTTGCAGGGAATAGGGAGCCCACGCGAGGTCCTCGGTGTCCTGAAAGCTTACTAACCTTCAAAGAAAACAAACCTAAAGCTAATGCTTCAAGGACTCTGCTCCAAGCTTCCGCTTTGGTAGGCTATTCCAGGCTTTATCTTGGGGAAAGGACTCACGTCACGTTTCCTTTTAGCTCTAGAGCGTCTCAGGAGGAGCTCCCACCCAGGCTATGAAAGCACCCTGTTGATCTAGAGAACACTCCTTCCCTTCCCAGAGCCCTGGCTACAGTGTCTAAAGGCCCGTCCGAAAACTGTAATTTAGGTAGCTTCAAGGCAGCATGAGTGGTGCATTCAAAATGGGAAAGCAAGCCTTGTGCCATCAGGTGACCGTTGCCAGCGAAAACGCAGCCTACCTCCTTGTGATTTCTACCAAGTAAATATACACTCTAGCTGCACACTGGCCCCTTCCTTAATAAAGTTGGTTTGGCACGGAGTTCTGCGTGTAGCCACGGCCTCCCCAAAGGAGCGCTCTAGGTACGCTATCGGGGCTTAGCCTCTTCTAAAACCCTGCAGTGTAGGAGGAAGAACTGTGCTTTGGTACCAGCAGGAACGCAAGCCGACTTTCTCCTGTAAGTATGGCATCTTCAGGTATGACTTTGTAGAAGGAATGCTAAGCAGTTTTGGTTTCTCAGTGCCGATCAGCTTAGGGCAATGAGGCAGATTGGCATGACATGTAGGAAATGAGAGAACAGATTTCCTGGAGCTGGTGGAGTGCGGAGGAAATCCAGCTCCTCCAAGGAAGAGTGCAGTGGGTTGCCCTACACTTAGCATCCAGAGAGTGACTGGGAAACTTTTCCGGGCCTGGATGTTTCCTGGCAGGCCAGGGGAGCCTGGCCGGTCCCGGTGTTCTTGCAGGGAATAGGGTGCCCACGCGAGGTCCTCGGTACCTGAAAAGCTTACTAACGTTAAAAGAAAGCAGACCTAAAATTAAGCCTCAAGTTCTCTGCTCCAAGCTTCCGCTTCGGCAGGCTATTCAAGGCTTTACCTTGAGGAAAGGACTCCCGTCAAGTTTCCTTTTAGCTCTAGAGCCTCTCAGGAGGAGCTCCCACCCAGGCTATGAAAGCACCCTGTTGATTTAGAGAAAACTCTTTCCCTTCCCAGTACACTGCCTACAGTGACAGGGACCCGTGCAAAACACTGTTATTTAGGTAGCTTCAAGGCAGCAAGAATGGAGCATTCAATATGGAAAGACAGGCCTTGTGCCATAAATTCCCCGTTTCCAGTGAACACGCAGCCCACCTCCTTGTGATTTTACCAAGTCAATATACACTCTAGCTCCACACTGGTCCCTGCCTTGAATAAAGTTGGTTTGGCAGGGAGTTCTGCGTCTAGCCAACGGCGTCCACCAAGGAGAGATCTAGGTTCGCTATCGGGGTTTAGCTTCTTCTACAACCCTGCACTGGAAGAGCAAGAACTGGGCTTTGGTTACAGCAGGAATGCAAGCCGACTCTCTCCTGTAAATATGGGGTCTTAAGGTATGACACTCTAGAAGGAATGCGAAGCAGTTTTGGTTTCTCAGTGCCGCTCAGCCTAGGGCAATGAGGCAGATTTCCATGACATGGAGGATGTACGAGAACAGATTTCCTGGAGCCTTTGGAGTGCTGAGGAAACCTTGGTCTCCCAAGGAAGAGTGCAGTGTGTTGCCCTACACTCAGCATACACAGAGTGACTGGGAAGGGTTTCCGGGCCTGGATGTTCCTTGGCAGCCCAGGGGAGCCTGCCGGAACTCTGTGTTCTAGTAGGGAATAGGGTGCCCACGCGAGGTCCTGGTGCCCTGAAAAGCTTACTAACGTTAAAAGAAAGCAGACCTAAATTTAAGCCTCAAGGACTCTGCTCCAAGCTTCCGCTTCGGCAGGCTATTCAAGGCTTTACCTTGAGGAAAGGACTCCCGTCAAGTTTCCTTTTAGCTCTAGAGCGTCTCAGGAGGAGCTCCCACCCAGGCTATGAAAGCACCCTGTTGATGGAGAGAACACTCGTTCCCTTCCCAGAGCCCTGCCTACTGCGACTAGACACCCGTCCTAAAACTGTTATTTAGGTAGTGTTAAGGCAACATGAATGGAGCATTCAAAATGGGAAAGCAAGGCCTGTGCCAACAGGTCCCTGTTTCCAGCGAACACGCAGCCTACCTCCTTGTGCTTTCTACCAGGTAAATACACACTCTAGCTAAACACTGCTCCCTTCCCTGAATAACGTTTTCTTGGCACGGAGTTCTCCGTGTAGCCAACTACCTCTCCCAAGGAAGGCTCTAGGTACGCTATCGGGGCTTAGCTTCTTCTAAAACCCTGCAGTGTAAGACGTAGAACTGTGCTTTGCTTCCAGCAGGAAAGCAAGCCGACTTTCTCCTGTAAGTATGGGGTGTTAAGGTATGACACTCTAGAAGGAATGCGAAGCAGTTTTGGTTTCTCAGTGCCGCTCAGCCTAGGGCAATGAGGCAAGATATGCATGACATCTGGGATGTACGAGAACAGATTTCCTGGAGCCTTTGGAGTGCTGATTACACCTAGGTCTCCCAAGGAAGAGTGCAGTGTGTTGCCCTACACTCAGCATACGCAGAGTGACTGGGAAAGGTTTCCGGGCCTGGATGTTTCTTAGCAGCCTAGTGGAGGCTGCCGGTACTAGGTGTTCTTGCAGGGAATAGGGAGCCCACGCGAGGTCCTCGGTGTCCTGAAAGCTTACTAACCTTCAAAGAAAACAAACCTAAAGCTAATGCTTCAAGGACTCTGCTCCAAGCTTCCGCTTTGGTAGGCTATTCCAGGCTTTATCTTGGGGAAAGGACTCACGTCACGTTTCCTTTTAGCTCTAGAGCGTCTCAGGAGGAGCTCCCACCCAGGCTATGAAAGCACCCTGTTGATCTAGAGAACACTCCTTCCCTTCCCAGAGCCCTGCCTACAGTGTCTAAAGGCCCGTCCGAAAACTGTAATTTAGGTAGCTTCAAGGCAGCATGAGTGGTGCATTCAAAATGGGAAAGCAAGCCTTGTGCCATCAGGTGACCGTTTCCAGTGAAAACGCAGCCTACCTCCTTGTGATTTCTACCAAGTAAATATACACTCTAGCTGCACACTGGCCCCTTCCTTAATAAAGTTGGTTTGGCACGGAGTTCTGCGTGTAGCCACGGCCTCCCCAAAGGAGCGCTCTAGGTACGCTATCGGGGCTTAGCCTCTTCTAAAACCCTGCAGTGCAGGAGGAAGAACTGTGCTTTGGTACCAGCAGGAACGCAAGCCGACTTTCTCCTGTAAGTATGGCATCTTAAGGTATGACTTTGTAGAAGGAATGCTAAGCAGTTTTGGTTTCTCAGTGCCGATCAGCTTAGGGCAATGAGGCAGATTGGCATGACATGTAGGAAATGAGAGAACAGATTTCCTGGAGCTGGTGGAGTGCGGAGGAAATCCAGCTCCTCCAAGGAAGAGTGCAGTGTGTTGCCCTACACTTAGCATCCAGAGAGTGACTGGGAAACTTTTCCGGGCCTGGATGTTTCCTGGCAGGCCAGGGGAGCCTGGCCGGTCCCGGTGTTCTTGCAGGGAATAGGGTGCCCACGCGAGGTCCTCGGTACCTGAAAAGCTTACTAACGTTAAAAGAAAGCAGACCTAAAATTAAGCCTCAAGTTCTCTGCTCCAAGCTTCCGCTTCGGCAGGCTATTCAAGGCTTTACCTTGAGGAAAGGACTCCCGTCAAGTTTCCTTTTAGCTCTAGAGCCTCTCAGGAGGAGCTCCCACCCAGGCTATGAAAGCACCCTGTTGATTTAGAGAAAACTCTTTCCCTTCCCAGTACACTGCCTACAGTGACAGGGACCCGTGCAAAACACTGTTATTTAGGTAGCTTCAAGGCAGCAAGAATGGAGCATTCAATATGGAAAGGCAAGCCTTGTGCCATAAATTCCCCGTTTCCAGTGAACACGCAGCTCACCTCCTTGTGATTTTACCAAGTCAATATACACTCTAGCTCCACACTGGTCCCTGCCTTGAATAAAGTTGGTTTGGCAGGGAGTTCTGCGTCTAGCCAACGGCGTCCACCAAGGAGAGATCTAGGTTCGCTATCGGGGTTTAGCTTCTTCTACAACCCTGCACTGGAAGAGCAAGAACTGGGCTTTGGTTACAGCAGGAATGCAAGCCGACTCTCTCCTGTAAATATGGGGTCTTAAGGTATGACACTCTAGAAGGAATGCGAAGCAGTTTTGGTTTCTCAGTGCCGCTCAGCCTAGGGCAATGAGGCAGATTTCCATGACATGGAGGATGTACGAGAACAGATTTCCTGGAGCCTTTGGAGTGCTGAGGAAACCTTGGTCTCCCAAGGAAGAGTGCAGTGTGTTGCCCTACACTCAGCATACACAGAGTGACTGGGAAAGGTTTCCGGGCCTGGATGTTCCTTAGCAGCCCAGGGGAGCCTGCCGGAACTCTGTGTTCTAGTAGGGAATAGGGTGCCCACGCGAGGTCCTGGTGCCCTGAAAAGCTTACTAACGTTAAAAGAAAGCAGACCTAAATTTAAGCCTCAAGGACTCTGCTCCAAGCTTCCGCTTCGGCAGGCTATTCAAGGCTTTACCTTGAGGAAAGGACTCCCGTCAAGTTTCCTTTTAGCTCTAGAGCGTCTCAGGAGGAGCTCCCACCCAGGCTATGAAAGCACCCTGTTGATGGAGAGAACACTCGTTCCCTTCCCAGAGCCCTGCCTACTGCGACTAGACACCCGTCCTAAAACTGTTATTTAGGTAGTGTTAAGGCAACATGAATGGAGCATTCAAAATGGGAAAGCAAGGCCTGTGCCATCAGGTCCCTGTTTCCAGCGAACACGCAGCCTACCTCCTTGTGCTTTCTACCAGGTAAATACACACTCTAGCTAAACCCTGGTCCCTTCCCTGAATAACGTTTTCTTGGCACGGAGTTCTCCGTGTAGCCAACTGCCTCTCCCAAGGAAGGCTCTAGGTACGCTATCGGGGCTTAGCTTCTTCTAAAACCCTGCAGTGTAAGACGTAGAACTGTGCTTTGCTTCCAGCAGGAAAGCAAGCCGACATTCTCCTGTAAGTATGGGGTGTTAAGGTAT
The DNA here is from genome assembly GCF_965194825.1 of Balaenoptera physalus. Lineage (NCBI taxonomy): Eukaryota > Metazoa > Chordata > Mammalia > Artiodactyla > Balaenopteridae > Balaenoptera > Balaenoptera physalus. Next base: position 396,241 of record NW_028126499.1, read on the forward strand.
GACACTCTAGAAGGAATGCGAAGCAGTTTTGGTTTCTCAGTGCCGCTCAGCCTAGGGCAATGAGGCGAGATATGCATGACATGTAGGATGTACGAGAACAGATTTCCTGGAGCCTTTGGAGTGCTGATTAAACCTAGGTCTCCGAAGGAAGAGTGCAGTGTGTTGCCCTACACTCAGCATACGCAGAGTGACTGGGAAAGGTTTCCGGGCCTGGATGTTTCTTAGCAGCCTAGTGGAGCCTGCCGGTACTAGGTGTTCTTGCAGGGAATAGGGAGCCCACGCGAGGTCCTCGGTGTCCTGAAAGCTTACTAACCTTAAAAGAAAACAAACCTAAAGCTAATGCTTCAAGGACTCTGCTCCAAGCTTCCGCTTTGGTAGGCTATTCCAGGCTTTATCTTGGGGAAAGGACTCACGTCACGTTTCCTTTTAGCTCTAGAGCGTCTCAGGAGGAGCTCCCACCCAGGCTATGAAAGCACCCTGTTGATCTAGAGAACACTCGTTCCCTTCCTAGAGCCCTGCCTACAGTGTCTAAAGGCCCGTCCTAAAATTGTAATTTAGGTAGCTTCAAGGCAGCATGAGTGGTGCATTCAAAATGGGAAAGCAAGGCCTCTGCCATCAGGTCCCTGTTTCCAGCGAACACGCAGCCTACCTCCTTGTGATTTCTACCAAGTAAATATACACTCTAGCTACACACTGGCCCCTTCCTTAATAAAGTTGGTTCGGCACGGAGTTCTGCGTGTAGCCACGGCCTCCCCAAAGGAGCACTCTAGGTACGCTATCGGGGCTTAGCCTCTTCTAAAACCCTGCAGTGTAGGAGGAAGAACTGTGCTTTGGTACCAGCAGGAACGCAAGCCGACTTTCTCCTGTAAGTATGGCATCTTAAGGTATGACTTTGTAGAAGGAATGCTAAGCTGATTTGGTTTCTCAGTGCCGATCACCTTAGGGCAATGAGGCAGATTGGCATGACATGTAGGAAATGAGAGAACAGATTTCCTGGAGCTGGTGGAGTGCGGAGGAAATCCAGCTCCTCCAAGGAAGAGAGCAGTGTGTTGCCCTACACTTAGCATCCAGAGGGTGACTGGGAAACTTTTCAGGGCCTGGATGTTTCCTGGCAGGCCAGGGGAGCCTGGCCGGTCCCGGTGTTCTTGCAGGAAATAGGGTGCCCACGCGAGGTCCTCGGTACCTGAAAAGCTTACTAACGTTAAAAGAAAGCAGACCTAAAATTAAGCCTCAGGTTCTCTCCTCCAAGCTTCCGCTTCGGCAGGCTATTCAAGGCTTTACCTTGAGGAAAGGACTCCCGTCAAGTTTCCTTTTAGCTCTAGAGCGTCTCAGGAGGATCTCCCACCCAGGCTATGAAAGCACCCTGTTGATTTAGAGAAAACTCTTTCCCTTCCCAGTACACTGCCTACAGTGACAGGGACCCGTGTAAAACACTGTTATTTAGGTAGCTTCAAGGCAGCAAGAATGGAGCATTCAATATGGAAAAGCAAGCCTTGTGCCATAAATTCCCCGTTTCCAGTGAACACGTAGACTACCTCCTTGTGATTTTACCAAGTAAATATACACTCTAGCTCCACACTGGTCCCTTCCTTGAATAAAGTTGGTTTGGCAGGGAGTTCTGCGTCTAGCCAACGGCGTCCACCAAGGAGCGATCTAGGTTCGCTATCGGGGCTTAGCTTCTTCTAAAACCCTGCACTGGAAGAGCAAGAACTGGGCTTTGGTTACAGCAGGAACGCAAGCCGACTCTCTCCTGTAAATATGGGGTCTTAAGGTATGACACTCTAGAAGGAATGCGAAGCAGTTTTGGTTTCTCAGTGCCGCTCAGCCTAGGGCAATGAGGCAGATTTCCATGACATGTAGGATGTACGAGAACAGATTTCCTGGAGCCTTTGGAGTGCTGAGGAAACCTTGGTCTCCCAAGGAAGAGTGCAGTGTGTTGCCCTACACTCAGCATACACAGAGTGACTGGGAAAGGTTTCCGGGCCTGGATGTTCCTTAGCAGCCCAGGGGAGCCTGCCGGAACTCTGTGTTCTAGTAGGGAATAGGGTGCCCACGCGAGGTCCTGGTGCCCTGAAAAGCTTACTAACGTTAAAAGAAAGCAGACCTAAATTTAAGCCTCAAGGACTCTGCTCCAAGCTTCCGCTTCGGCAGGCTATTCAAGTCTTTACCTTGAGGAAGGGACTCCCGTCAAGTTTCCTTTTAGCTCTAGAGCGTCTCAGGAGGAGCTCCCACCCAGGCTATGAAAGCACCCTGTTGATGGAGAGAACACTCGTTCCCTTCCCAGAGCCCTGCCTACTGCGACTAGACACCCGTCCTAAAACTGTTATTTAGGTAGTGTTAAGGCAACATGAATGGAGCATTCAAAATGGGAAAGCAAGGCCTGTGCCATCAGGTCCCTGTTTCCAGCGAACACGCAGCCTACCTCCTTGTGATTTCTACCAAGTAAATATACACTCTAGCTACACACTGGCCCCTTCCTTAATAAAGTTGGTTCGGCACGGAGTTCTGCGTGTAGCCACGGCCTCCCCAAAGGAGCACTCTAGGTACGCTATCGGGGCTTAGCCTCTTCTAAAACCCTGCAGTGTAGGAGGAAGAACTGTGCTTTGGTACCAGCAGGAACGCAAGCCGACTTTCTCCTGTAAGTATGGCATCTTAAGGTATGACTTTGTAGAAGGAATGCTAAGCTGATTTGGTTTCTCAGTGCCGATCAGCTTAGGGCAATGAGGCAGATTGGCATGACATGTAGGAAATGAGAGAACAGATTTCCTGGAGCTGGTGGAGTGCGGAGGAAATCCAGCTCCTCCAAGGAAGAGAGCAGTGTGTTGCCCTACACTTAGCATCCAGAGGGTGACTGGGAAACTTTTCAGGGCCTGGATGTTTCCTGGCAGGCCAGGGGAGCCTGGCCGGTCCCGGTGTTCTTGCAGGAAATAGGGTGCCCACGCGAGGTCCTCGGTACCTGAAAAGCTTACTAACGTTAAAAGAAAGCAGACCTAAAATTAAGCCTCAGGTTCTCTCCTCCAAGCTTCCGCTTCGGCAGGCTATTCAAGGCTTTACCTTGAGGAAAGGACTCCCGTCAAGTTTCCTTTTAGCTCTAGAGCGTCTCAGGAGGAGCTCCCACCCAGGCTATGAAAGCACCCTGTTGATTTAGAGAAAACTCTTTCCCTTCCCAGTACACTGCCTACAGTGACAGGGACCCGTGTAAAACACTGTTATTTAGGTAGCTTCAAGGCAGCAAGAATGGAGCATTCAATATGGAAAAGCAAGCCTTGTGCCATAAATTCCCCGTTTCCAGTGAACACGTAGCCTACCTCCTTGTGATTTTACCAAGTAAATATACACTCTAGCTCCACACTGGTCCCTTCCTTGAATAAAGTTGGTTTGGCAGGGAGTTCTGCGTCTAGCCAACGGCGTCCACCAAGGAGCGATCTAGGTTCGCTATCGGGGCTTAGCTTCTTCTAAAACCCTGCACTGGAAGAGCAAGAACTGGGCTTTAGTTACAGCAGGAACGCAAGCCGACTCTCTCCTGTAAATATGGGGTCTTAAGGTATGACACTCTAGAAGGAATGCGAAGCAGTTTTGGTTTCTCAGTGCCGCTCAGCCTAGGGCAATGAGGCAGATTTCCATGACATGTAGGATGTACGAGAACAGATTTCCTGGAGCCTTTGGAGTGCTGAGGAAACCTTGGTCTCCCAAGGAAGAGTGCAGTGTGTTGCCCTACACTCAGCATACACAGAGTGACTGGGAAAGGTTTCCGGGCCTGGATGTTCCTTAGCAGCCCAGGGGAGCCTGCCGGAACTCTGTGTTCTAGTAGGGAATAGGGTGCCCACGCGAGGTCCTGGTGCCCTGAAAAGCTTACTAACGTTAAAAGAAAGCAGACCTAAATTTAAGCCTCAAGGACTCTGCTCCAAGCTTCCGCTTCGGCAGGCTATTCAAGTCTTTACCTTGAGGAAGGGACTCCCGTCAAGTTTCCTTTTAGCTCTAGAGCGTCTCAGGAGGAGCTCCCACCCAGGCTATGAAAGCACCCTGTTGATGGAGAGAACACTCGTTCCCTTCCCAGAGCCCTGCCTACTGCGACTAGACACCCGTCCTAAAACTGTTATTTAGGTAGTGTTAAGGCAACATGAATGGAGCATTCAAAATGGGAAAGCAAGGCCTGTGCCATCAGGTCCCTGTTTCCAGCGAACACGCAGCCTACCTCCTTGTGCTTTCTACCAGGTAAATACACACTCTAGCTAAACACTGGTCCCTTCCCTGAATAACGTTTTCTTGGCACGGAGTTCTCCGTGTAGCCAACTGCCTCTCCCAGGGAAGGCTCTAGGTACGCTATCGGGGCTTAGATTCTTCTAAAACCCTGCAGTGTAAGACGTAGAACTGTGCTTTGCTTACAGCTGGAAAGCAAGCCGAATTTCTCCTGTAAGTATGGGGTGTTAAGGTATGACACTCTAGAAGGAATGCAAAGCCGTTTTGGTTTCTCAGTGCCGCTCAGCCTAGGGCAATGAGGCGAGATATGCATGACATGTGGGATGTAAGAGAACAGATTTCCTGGAGCCTTTCGAGTGCTGATTAAACCTAGGTCTCCCAAGGAAGAGTGCAGTGTGTTGCCCTACACTCAGCATACGCAGAGTGACTGGGAAAGGTTTCCGGGCCTGGATGTTTCTTAGCAGCCTAGTGGAGCCTGCCGGTACTAGGTGTTCTTGCAGGGAATAGGGAGCCCACGCGAGGTCCTCGGTGTCCTGAAAGCTTACTAACCTTAAAAGAAAACAAACCTAAAGCTAATGCTTCAAGGACTCTGCTCCAAGCTTCCGCTTTGGTAGGCTATTCAAGGCTTTATCTTGGGGAAAGGACTCACGTCACGTTTCCTTTTAGCTCTAGAGCGTCTCAGGAGGAGCTCCCACCCAGGCTATGAAAGCACCCTGTTGATCTAGAGAACACTCGTTCCCTTCCCAGAGCCCTGCCTACAGTGTCTAAAGGCCCGTCCGAAAACTGTAATTTAGGTAGCTTCAAGGCAGCATGAGTGGTGCATTCAAAATGGGAAAGCAAGCCTTGTGCCATCAGGTGACCGTTTCCAGTGAAAACGCAGCCTACCTCCTTGTGATTTCTACCAAGTAAATATACACTCTAGCTGCACACTGGCCCCTTCCTTAATAAAGTTGGTTTGGCACGGAGTTCTGCGTGTAGCCACGGCCTCCCCAAAGGAGCGCTCTAGGTACGCTATCGGGGCTTAGCCTCTTCTAAAACCCTGCAGTGCAGGAGGAAGAACTGTGCTTTGGTACCAGCAGGAACGCAAGCCGACTTTCTCCTGTAAGTATGGCATCTTCAGGTATGACTTTGTAGAAGGAATGCTAAGCAGTTTTGGTTTCTCAGTGCCGATCAGCTTAGGGCAATGAGGCAGATTGGCATGACATGTAGGAAATGAGAGAACAGATTTCCTGGAGCTGGTGGAGTGCGGAGGAAATCCAGCTCCTCCAAGGAAGAGTGCAGTGTGTTGCCCTACACTTAGCATCCAGAGAGTGACTGGGAAACTTTTCCGGGCCTGGATGTTTCCTGGCAGGCCAGGGGAGCCTGGCCGGTCCCGGTGTTCTTGCAGGGAATAGGGTGCCCACGCGAGGTCCTCGGTACCTGAAAAGCTTACTAACGTTAAAAGAAAGCAGACCTAAAATTAAGCCTCAAGTTCTCTGCTCCAAGCTTCCGCTTCGGCAGGCTATTCAAGGCTTTACCTTGAGGAAAGGACTCCCGTCAAGTTTCCTTTTAGCTCTAGAGCCTCTCAGGAGGAGCTCCCACCCAGGCTATGAAAGCACCCTGTTGATTTAGAGAAAACTCTTTCCCTTCCCAGTACACTGCCTACAGTGACAGGGACCCGTGCAAAACACTGTTATTTAGGTAGCTTCAAGGCAGCAAGAATGGAGCATTCAATATGGAAAGGCAAGCCTTGTGCCATAAATTCCCCGTTTCCAGTGAACACGCAGCCCACCTCCTTGTGATTTTACCAAGTCAATATACACTCTAGCTCCACACTGGTCCCTGCCTTGAATAAAGTTGGTTTGGCAGGGAGTTCTGCGTCTAGCCAACGGCGTCCACCAAGGAGAGATCTAGGTTCGCTATCGGGGTTTAGCTTCTTCTACAACCCTGCACTGGAAGAGCAAGAACTGGGCTTTGGTTACAGCAGGAATGCAAGCCGACTCTCTCCTGTAAATATGGGGTCTTAAGGTATGACACTCTAGAAGGAATGCGAAGCAGTTTTGGTTTCTCAGTGCCGCTCAGCCTAGGGCAATGAGGCAGATTTCCATGACATGGAGGATGTACGAGAACAGATTTCCTGGAGCCTTTGGAGTGCTGAGGAAACCTTGGTCTCCCAAGGAAGAGTGCAGTGTGTTGCCCTACACTCAGCATACACAGAGTGACTGGGAAAGGTTTCCGGGCCTGGATGTTCCTTAGCAGCCCAGGGGAGCCTGCCGGAACTCTGTGTTCTAGTAGGGAATAGGGTGCCCACGCGAGGTCCTGGTGCCCTGAAAAGCTTACTAACGTTAAAAGAAAGCAGACCTAAATTTAAGCCTCAAGGACTCTGCTCCAAGCTTCCGCTTCGGCAGGCTATTCAAGGCTTTACCTTGAGGAAAGGACTCCCGTCAAGTTTCCTTTTAGCTCTAGAGCGTCTCAGGAGGAGCTCCCACCCAGGCTATGAAAGCACCCTGTTGATGGAGAGAACACTCGTTCCCTTCCCAGAGCCCTGCCTACTGCGACTAGACACCCGTCCTAAAACTGTTATTTAGGTAGTGTTAAGGCAACATGAATGGAGCATTCAAAATGGGAAAGCAAGGCCTGTGCCATCAGGTCCCTGTTTCCAGCGAACACGCAGCCTACCTCCTTGTGCTTTCTACCAGGTAAATACACACTCTAGCTAAACCCTGGTCCCTTCCCTGAATAACGTTTTCTTGGCACGGAGTTCTCCGTGTAGCCAACTGCCTCTCCCAAGGAAGGCTCTAGGTACGCTATCGGGGCTTAGCTTCTTCTAAAACCCTGCAGTGTAAGACGTAGAACTGTGCTTTGCTTCCAGCAGGAAAGCAAGCCGACATTCTCCTGTAAGTATGGGGTGTTAAGGTATGACACTCTAGAAGGAATGCGAAGCAGTTTTGGTTTCTCAGTGCCGCTCAGCCTAGGGCAATGAGGCGAGATATGCATGACATGTAGGATGTACGAGAACAGATTTCCTGGAGCCTTTGGAGTGCTGATTAAACCTAGGTCTCCGAAGGAAGAGTGCAGTGTGTTGCCCTACACTCAGCATACGCAGAGTGACTGGGAAAGGTTTCCGGGCCTGGATGTTTCTTAGCAGCCTAGTGGAGCCTGCCGGTACTAGGTGTTCTTGCAGGGAATAGGGAGCCCACGCGAGGTCCTCGGTGTCCTGAAAGCTTACTAACCTTAAAAGAAAACAAACCTAAAGCTAATGCTTCAAGGACTCTGCTCCAAGCTTCCGCTTTGGTAGGCTATTCCAGGCTTTATCTTGGGGAAAGGACTCACGTCACGTTTCCTTTTAGCTCTAGAGCGTCTCAGGAGGAGCTCCCACCCAGGCTATGAAAGCACCCTGTTGATCTAGAGAACACTCGTTCCCTTCCTAGAGCCCTGCCTACAGTGTCTAAAGGCCCGTCCTAAAATTGTAATTTAGGTAGCTTCAAGGCAGCATGAGTGGTGCATTCAAAATGGGAAAGCAAGGCCTCTGCCATCAGGTCCCTGTTTCCAGCGAACACGCAGCCTACCTCCTTGTGATTTCTACCAAGTAAATATACACTCTAGCTACACACTGGCCCCTTCCTTAATAAAGTTGGTTCGGCACGGAGTTCTGCGTGTAGCCACGGCCTCCCCAAAGGAGCACTCTAGGTACGCTATCGGGGCTTAGCCTCTTCTAAAACCCTGCAGTGTAGGAGGAAGAACTGTGCTTTGGTACCAGCAGGAACGCAAGCCGACTTTCTCCTGTAAGTATGGCATCTTAAGTTATGACTTTGTAGAAGGAATGCTAAGCTGATTTGGTTTCTCAGTGCCGATCACCTTAGGGCAATGAGGCAGATTGGCATGACATGTAGGAAATGAGAGAACAGATTTCCTGGAGCTGGTGGAGTGCGGAGGAAATCCAGCTCCTCCAAGGAAGAGAGCAGTGTGTTGCCCTACACTTAGCATCCAGAGGGTGACTGGGAAACTTTTCAGGGCCTGGATGTTTCCTGGCAGGCCAGGGGAGCCTGGCCGGTCCCGGTGTTCTTGCAGGAAATAGGGTGCCCACGCGAGGTCCTCGGTACCTGAAAAGCTTACTAACGTTAAAAGAAAGCAGACCTAAAATTAAGCCTCAGGTTCTCTCCTCCAAGCTTCCGCTTCGGCAGGCTATTCAAGGCTTTACCTTGAGGAAAGGACTCCCGTCAAGTTTCCTTTTAGCTCTAGAGCGTCTCAGGAGGATCTCCCACCCAGGCTATGAAAGCACCCTGTTGATTGAGAGAAAACTCTTTCCCTTCCCAGTACACTGCCTACAGTGACAGGGACCCGTGTAAAACACTGTTATTTAGGTAGCTTCAAGGCAGCAAGAATGGAGCATTCAATATGGAAAAGCAAGCCTTGTGCCATAAATTCCCCGTTTCCAGTGAACACGTAGACTACCTCCTTGTGATTTTACCAAGTAAATATACACTCTAGCTCCACACTGGTCCCTTCCTTGAATAAAGTTGGTTTGGCAGGGAGTTCTGCGTCTTTCCAACGGCGTCCACCAAGGAGCGATCTAGGTTCGCTATCGGGGCTTAGCTTCTTCTAAAACCCTGCACTGGAAGAGCAAGAACTGGGCTTTGGTTACAGCAGGAACGCAAGCCGACTCTCTCCTGTAAATATGGGGTCTTAAGGTATGACACTCTAGAAGGAATGCGAAGCAGTTTTGGTTTCTCAGTGCCGCTCAGCCTAGTGCAATGAGGCAGATTTCCATGACATGTAGGATGTACGAGAACAGATTTCCTGGAGCCTTTGGAGTGCTGAGGAAACCTTGGTCTCCCAAGGAAGAGTGCAGTGTGTTGCCCTACACTCAGCATACACAGAGTGACTGGGAAAGGTTTCCGGGCCTGGATGTTCCTTAGCAGCCCAGGGGAGCCTGCCGGAACTCTGTGTTCTAGTAGGGAATAGGGTGCCCACGCGAGGTCCTGGTGCCCTGAAAAGCTTACTAACGTTAAAAGAAAGCAGACCTAAATTTAAGCCTCAAGGACTCTGCTCCAAGCTTCCGCTTCGGCAGGCTATTCAAGTCTTTACCTTGAGGAAGGGACTCCCGTCAAGTTTCCTTTTAGCTCTAGAGCGTCTCAGGAGGAGCTCCCACCCAGGCTATGAAAGCACCCTGTTGATGGAGAGAACACTCGTTCCCTTCCCAGAGCCCTGCCTACTGCGACTAGACACCCGTCCTAAAACTGTTATTTAGGTAGTGTTAAGGCAACATGAATGGAGCATTCAAAATGGGAAAGCAAGGCCTGTGCCATCAGGTCCCTGTTTCCAGCGAACACGCAGCCTACCTCCTTGTGATTTCTACCAAGTAAATATACACTCTAGCTACACACTGGCCCCTTCCTTAATAAAGTTGGTTCGGCACGGAGTTCTGCGTGTAGCCACGGCCTCCCCAAAGGAGCACTCTAGGTACGCTATCGGGGCTTAGCCTCTTCTAAAACCCTGCAGTGTAGGAGGAAGAACTGTGCTTTGGTACCAGCAGGAACGCAAGCCGACTTTCTCCTGTAAGTATGGCATCTTAAGGTATGACTTTGTAGAAGGAATGCTAAGCTGATTTGGTTTCTCAGTGCCGATCAGCTTAGGGCAATGAGGCAGATTGGCATGACATGTAGGAAATGAGAGAACAGATTTCCTGGAGCTGGTGGAGTGCGGAGGAAATCCAGCTCCTCCAAGGAAGAGAGCAGTGTGTTGCCCTACACTTAGCATCCAGAGGGTGACTGGGAAACTTTTCAGGGCCTGGATGTTTCCTGGCAGGCCAGGGGAGCCTGGCCGGTCCCGGTGTTCTTGCAGGAAATAGGGTGCCCACGCGAGGTCCTCGGTACCTGAAAAGCTTACTAACGTTAAAAGAAAGCAGACCTAAAATTAAGCCTCAGGTTCTCTCCTCCAAGCTTCCGCTTCGGCAGGCTATTCAAGGCTTTACCTTGAGGAAAGGACTCCCGTCAAGTTTCCTTTTAGCTCTAGAGCGTCTCAGGAGGAGCTCCCACCCAGGCTATGAAAGCACCCTGTTGATTTAGAGAAAACTCTTTCCCTTCCCAGTACACTGCCTACAGTGACAGGGACCCGTGTAAAACACTGTTATTTAGGTAGCTTCAAGGCAGCAAGAATGGAGCATTCAATATGGAAAAGCAAGCCTTGTGCCATAAATTCCCCGTTTCCAGTGAACACGTAGCCTACCTCCTTGTGATTTTACCAAGTAAATATACACTCTAGCTCCACACTGGTCCCTTCCTTGAATAAAGTTGGTTTGGCAGGGAGTTCTGCGTCTAGCCAACGGCGTCCACCAAGGAGCGATCTAGGTTCGCTATCGGGGCTTAGCTTCTTCTAAAACCCTGCACTGGAAGAGCAAGAACTGGGCTTTAGTTACAGCAGGAACGCAAGCCGACTCTCTCCTGTAAATATGGGGTCTTAAGGTATGACACTCTAGAAGGAATGCGAAGCAGTTTTGGTTTCTCAGTGCCGCTCAGCCTAGGGCAATGAGGCAGATTTCCATGACATGTAGGATGTACGAGAACAGATTTCCTGGAGCCTTTGGAGTGCTGAGGAAACCTTGGTCTCCCAAGGAAGAGTGCAGTGTGTTGCCCTACACTCAGCATACACAGAGTGACTGGGAAAGGTTTCCGGGCCTGGATGTTCCTTAGCAGCCCAGGGGAGCCTGCCGGAACTCTGTGTTCTAGTAGGGAATAGGGTGCCCACGCGAGGTCCTGGTGCCCTGAAAAGCTTACTAACGTTAAAAGAAAGCAGACCTAAATTTAAGCCTCAAGGACTCTGCTCCAAGCTTCCGCTTCGGCAGGCTATTCAAGTCTTTACCTTGAGGAAGGGACTCCCGTCAAGTTTCCTTTTAGCTCTAGAGCGTCTCAGGAGGAGCTCCCACCCAGGCTATGAAAGCACCCTGTTGATGGAGAGAACACTCGTTCCCTTCCCAGAGCCCTGCCTACTGCGACTAGACACCCGTCCTAAAACTGTTATTTAGGTAGTGTTAAGGCAACATGAATGGAGCATTCAAAATGGGAAAGCAAGGCCTGTGCCATCAGGTCCCTGTTTCCAGCGAACACGCAGCCTACCTCCTTGTGCTTTCTACCAGGTAAATACACACTCTAGCTAAACACTGGTCCCTTCCCTGAATAACGTTTTCTTGGCACGGAGTTCTCCGTGTAGCCAACTGCCTCTCCCAGGGAAGGCTCTAGGTACGCTATCGGGGCTTAGATTCTTCTAAAACCCTGCAGTATAAGACGTAGAACTGTGCTTTGCTTACAGCTGGAAAGCAAGCCGACTTTCTCCTGTAAGTATGGGGTGTTAAGGTATGACACTCTAGAAGGAATGCAAAGCCGTTTTGGTTTCTCAGTGCCGCTCAGCCTAGGGCAATGAGGCGAGATATGCATGACATGTGGGATGTAAGAGAACAGATTTCCTGGAGCCTTTCGAGTGCTGATTAAACCTAGGTCTCCCAAGGAAGAGTGCAGTGTGTTGCCCTACACTCAGCATACGCAGAGTGACTGGGAAAGGTTTCCGGGCCTGGATGTTTCTTAGCAGCCTAGTGTAGCCTGCCGGTACTAGGTGTTCTTGCAGGGAATAGGGAGCCCACGCGAGGTCCTCGGTGTCCTGAAAGCTTACTAACCTTCAAAGAAAACAAACCTAAAGCTAATGCTTCAAGGACTCTGCTCCAAGCTTCCGCTTTGGTAGGCTATTCAAGGCTTTATCTTGGGGAAAGGACTCACGTCACGTTTCCTTTTAGCTCTAGAGCGTCTCAGGAGGAGCTCCCACCCAGGCTATGAAAGCACCCTGTTGATCTAGAGAACACTCGTTCCCTTCCCAGAGCCCTGCCTACAGTGTCTAAAGGCCCGTCCGAAAACTGTAATTTAGGTAGCTTCAAGGCAGCATGAGTGGTGCATTCAAAATGGGAAAGCAAGCCTTGTGCCATCAGGTGACCGTTTCCAGTGAAAACGCAGCCTACCTCCTTGTGATTTCTACCAAGTAAATATACACTCTAGCTGCACACTGGCCCCTTCCTTAATAAAGTTGGTTTGGCACGGAGTTCTGCGTGTAGCCACGGCCTCCCCAAAGGAGCGCTCTAGGTACGCTATCGGGGCTTAGCCTCTTCTAAAACCCTGCAGTGCAGGAGGAAGAACTGTGCTTTGGTACCAGCAGGAACGCAAGCCGACTTTCTCCTGTAAGTATGGCATCTTCAGGTATGACTTTGTAGAAGGAATGCTAAGCAGTTTTGGTTTCTCAGTGCCGATCAGCTTAGGGCAATGAGGCAGATTGGCATGACATGTAGGAAATGAGAGAACAGATTTCCTGGAGCTGGTGGAGTGCGGAGGAAATCCAGCTCCTCCAAGGAAGAGTGCAGTGTGTTGCCCTACACTTAGCATCCAGAGAGTGACTGGGAAACTTTTCCGGGCCTGGATGTTTCCTGGCAGGCCAGGGGAGCCTGGCCGGTCCCGGTGTTCTTGCAGGGAATAGGGTGCCCACGCGAGGTCCTCGGTACCTGAAAAGCTTACTAACGTTAAAAGAAAGCAGACCTAAAATTAAGCCTCAAGTTCTCTGCTCCAAGCTTCCGCTTCGGCAGGCTATTCAAGGCTTTACCTTGAGGAAAGGACTCCCGTCAAGTTTCCTTTTAGCTCTAGAGCCTCTCAGGAGGAGCTCCCACCCAGGCTATGAAAGCACCCTGTTGATTTAGAGAAAACTCTTTCCCTTCCCAGTACACTGCCTACAGTGACAGGGACCCGTGCAAAACACTGTTATTTAGGTAGCTTCAAGGCAGCAAGAATGGAGCATTCAATATGGAAAGGCAAGCCTTGTGCCATAAATTCCCCGTTTCCAGTGAACACGCAGCCCACCTCCTTGTGATTTTACCAAGTCAATATACACTCTAGCTCCACACTGGTCCCTGCCTTGAATAAAGTTGGTTTGGCAGGGAGTTCTGCGTCTAGCCAACGGCGTCCACCAAGGAGAGATCTAGGTTCGCTATCGGGGTTTAGCTTCTTCTACAACCCTGCACTGGAAGAGCAAGAACTGGGCTTTGGTTACAGCAGGAATGCAAGCCGACTCTCTCCTGTAAATATGGGGTCTTAAGGTATGACACTCTAGAAGGAATGCGAAGCAGTTTTGGTTTCTCAGTGCCGCTCAGCCTAGGGCAATGAGGCAGATTTCCATGACATGGAGGATGTACGAGAACAGATTTCCTGGAGCCTTTGGAGTGCTGAGGAAACCTTGGTCTCCCAAGGAAGAGTGCAGTGTGTTGCCCTACACTCAGCATACACAGAGTGACTGGGAAAGGTTTCCGGGCCTGGATGTTCCTTAGCAGCCCAGGGGAGCCTGCCGGAACTCTGTGTTCTAGTAGGGAATAGGGTGCCCACGCGAGGTCCTGGTGCCCTGAAAAGCTTACTAACGTTAAAAGAAAGCAGACCTAAATTTAAGCCTCAAGGACTCTGCTCCAAGCTTCCGCTTCGGCAGGCTATTCAAGGCTTTACCTTGAGGAAAGGACTCCCGTCAAGTTTCCTTTTAGCTCTAGAGCGTCTCAGGAGGAGCTCCCACCCAGGCTATGAAAGCACCCTGTTGATGGAGAGAACACTCGTTCCCTTCCCAGAGCCCTGCCTACTGCGACTAGACACCCGTCCTAAAACTGTTATTTAGGTAGTGTTAAGGCAACATGAATGGAGCATTCAAAATGGGAAAGCAAGGCCTGTGCCATCAGGTCCCTGTTTCCAGCGAACACGCAGCCTACCTCCTTGTGCTTTCTACCAGGTAAATACACACTCTAGCTAAACCCTGGTCCCTTCCCTGAATAACGTTTTCTTGGCACGGAGTTCTCCGTGTAGCCAACTGCCTCTCCCAAGGAAGGCTCTAGGTACGCTATCGGGGCTTAGCTTCTTCTAAAACCCTGCAGTGTAAGACGTAGAACTGTGCTTTGCTTCCAGCAGGAAAGCAAGCCGACATTCTCCTGTAAGTATGGGGTGTTAAGGTATGACACTCTAGAAGGAATGCGAAGCAGTTTTGGTTTCTCAGTGCCGCTCAGCCTAGGGCAATGAGGCGAGATATGCATGACATGTAGGATGTACGAGAACAGATTTCCTGGAGCCTTTGGAGTGCTGATTAAACCTAGGTCTCCGAAGGAAGAGTGCAGTGTGTTGCCCTACACTCAGCATACGCAGAGTGACTGGGAAAGGTTTCCGGGCCTGGATGTTTCTTAGCAGCCTAGTGGAGCCTGCCGGTACTAGGTGTTCTTGCAGGGAATAGGGAGCCCACGCGAGGTCCTCGGTGTCCTGAAAGCTTACTAACCTTAAAAGAAAACAAACCTAAAGCTAATGCTTCAAGGACTCTGCTCCAAGCTTCCGCTTTGGTAGGCTATTCCAGGCTTTATCTTGGGGAAAGGACTCACGTCACGTTTCCTTTTAGCTCTAGAGCGTCTCAGGAGGAGCTCCCACCCAGGCTATGAAAGCACCCTGTTGATCTAGAGAACACTCGTTCCCTTCCTAGAGCCCTGCCTACAGTGTCTAAAGGCCCGTCCTAAAATTGTAATTTAGGTAGCTTCAAGGCAGCATGAGTGGTGCATTCAAAATGGGAAAGCAAGGCCTCTGCCATCAGGTCCCTGTTTCCAGCGAACACGCAGCCTACCTCCTTGTGATTTCTACCAAGTAAATATACACTCTAGCTACACACTGGCCCCTTCCTTAATAAAGTTGGTTCGGCACGGAGTTCTGCGTGTAGCCACGGCCTCCCCAAAGGAGCACTCTAGGTACGCTATCGGGGCTTAGCCTCTTCTAAAACCCTGCAGTGTAGGAGGAAGAACTGTGCTTTGGTACCAGCAGGAACGCAAGCCGACTTTCTCCTGTAAGTATGGCATCTTAAGGTATGACTTTGTAGAAGGAATGCTAAGCTGATTTGGTTTCTCAGTGCCGATCACCTTAGGGCAATGAGGCAGATTGGCATGACATGTAGGAAATGAGAGAACAGATTTCCTGGAGCTGGTGGAGTGCGGAGGAAATCCAGCTCCTCCAAGGAAGAGAGCAGTGTGTTGCCCTACACTTAGCATCCAGAGGGTGACTGGGAAACTTTTCAGGGCCTGGATGTTTCCTGGCAGGCCAGGGGAGCCTGGCCGGTCCCGGTGTTCTTGCAGGAAATAGGGTGCCCACGCGAGGTCCTCGGTACCTGAAAAGCTTACTAACGTTAAAAGAAAGCAGACCTAAAATTAAGCCTCAGGTTCTCTCCTCCAAGCTTCCGCTTCGGCAGGCTATTCAAGGCTTTACCTTGAGGAAAGGACTCCCGTCAAGTTTCCTTTTAGCTCTAGAGCGTCTCAGGAGGATCTCCCACCCAGGCTATGAAAGCACCCTGTTGATTGAGAGAAAACTCTTTCCCTTCCCAGTACACTGCCTACAGTGACAGGGACCCGTGTAAAACACTGTTATTTAGGTAGCTTCAAGGCAGCAAGAATGGAGCATTCAATATGGAAAAGCAAGCCTTGTGCCATAAATTCCCCGTTTCCAGTGAACACGTAGACTACCTCCTTGTGATTTTACCAAGTAAATATACACTCTAGCTCCACACTGGTCCCTTCCTTGAATAAAGTTGGTTTGGCAGGGAGTTCTGCGTCTAGCCAACGGCGTCCACCAAGGAGCGATCTAGGTTCGCTATCGGGGCTTAGCTTCTTCTAAAACCCTGCACTGGAAGAGCAAGAACTGGGCTTTGGTTACAGCAGGAACGCAAGCCGACTCTCTCCTGTAAATATGGGGTCTTAAGGTATGACACTCTAGAAGGAATGCGAAGCAGTTTTGGTTTCTCAGTGCCGCTCAGCCTAGTGCAATGAGGCAGATTTCCATGACATGTAGGATGTACGAGAACAGATTTCCTGGAGCCTTTGGAGTGCTGAGGAAACCTTGGTCTCCCAAGGAAGAGTGCAGTGTGTTGCCCTACACTCAGCATACACAGAGTGACTGGGAAAGGTTTCCGGGCCTGGATGTTCCTTAGCAGCCCAGGGGAGCCTGCCGGAACTCTGTGTTCTAGTAGGGAATAGGGTGCCCACGCGAGGTCCTGGTGCCCTGAAAAGCTTACTAACGTTAAAAGAAAGCAGACCTAAATTTAAGCCTCAAGGACTCTGCTCCAAGCTTCCGCTTCGGCAGGCTATTCAAGTCTTTACCTTGAGGAAGGGACTCCCGTCAAGTTTCCTTTTAGCTCTAGAGCGTCTCAGGAGGAGCTCCCACCCAGGCTATGAAAGCACCCTGTTGATGGAGAGAACACTCGTTCCCTTCCCAGAGCCCTGCCTACTGCGACTAGACACCCGTCCTAAAACTGTTATTTAGGTAGTGTTAAGGCAACATGAATGGAGCATTCAAAATGGGAAAGCAAGGCCTGTGCCATCAGGTCCCTGTTTCCAGCGAACACGCAGCCTACCTCCTTGTGATTTCTACCAAGTAAATATACACTCTAGCTACACACTGGCCCCTTCCTTAATAAAGTTGGTTCGGCACGGAGTTCTGCGTGTAGCCACGGCCTCCCCAAAGGAGCACTCTAGGTACGCTATCGGGGCTTAGCCTCTTCTAAAACCCTGCAGTGTAGGAGGAAGAACTGTGCTTTGGTACCAGCAGGAACGCAAGCCGACTTTCTCCTGTAAGTATGGCATCTTAAGGTATGACTTTGTAGAAGGAATGCTAAGCTGATTTGGTTTCTCAGTGCCGATCAGCTTAGGGCAATGAGGCAGATTGGCATGACATGTAGGAAATGAGAGAACAGATTTCCTGGAGCTGGTGGAGTGCGGAGGAAATCCAGCTCCTCCAAGGAAGAGAGCAGTGTGTTGCCCTACACTTAGCATCCAGAGGGTGACTGGGAAACTTTTCAGGGCCTGGATGTTTCCTGGCAGGCCAGGGGAGCCTGGCCGGTCCCGGTGTTCTTGCAGGAAATAGGGTGCCCACGCGAGGTCCTCGGTACCTGAAAAGCTTACTAACGTTAAAAGAAAGCAGACCTAAAATTAAGCCTCAGGTTCTCTCCTCCAAGCTTCCGCTTCGGCAGGCTATTCAAGGCTTTACCTTGAGGAAAGGACTCCCGTCAAGTTTCCTTTTAGCTCTAGAGCGTCTCAGGAGGAGCTCCCACCCAGGCTATGAAAGCACCCTGTTGATTTAGAGAAAACTCTTTCCCTTCCCAGTACACTGCCTACAGTGACAGGGACCCGTGTAAAACACTGTTATTTAGGTAGCTTCAAGGCAGCAAGAATGGAGCATTCAATATGGAAAAGCAAGCCTTGTGCCATAAATTCCCCGTTTCCAGTGAACACGTAGCCTACCTCCTTGTGATTTTACCAAGTAAATATACACTCTAGCTCCACACTGGTCCCTTCCTTGAATAAAGTTGGTTTGGCAGGGAGTTCTGCGTCTAGCCAACGGCGTCCACCAAGGAGCGATCTAGGTTCGCTATCGGGGCTTAGCTTCTTCTAAAACCCTGCACTGGAAGAGCAAGAACTGGGCTTTAGTTACAGCAGGAACGCAAGCCGACTCTCTCCTGTAAATATGGGGTCTTAAGGTATGACACTCTAGAAGGAATGCGAAGCAGTTTTGGTTTCTCAGTGCCGCTCAGCCTAGGGCAATGAGGCAGATTTCCATGACATGTAGGATGTACGAGAACAGATTTCCTGGAGCCTTTGGAGTGCTGAGGAAACCTTGGTCTCCCAAGGAAGAGTGCAGTGTGTTGCCCTACACTCAGCATACACAGAGTGACTGGGAAAGGTTTCCGGGCCTGGATGTTCCTTAGCAGCCCAGGGGAGCCTGCCGGAACTCTGTGTTCTAGTAGGGAATAGGGTGCCCACGCGAGGTCCTGGTGCCCTGAAAAGCTTACTAACGTTAAAAGAAAGCAGACCTAAATTTAAGCCTCAAGGACTCTGCTCCAAGCTTCCGCTTCGGCAGGCTATTCAAGTCTTTACCTTGAGGAAGGGACTCCCGTCAAGTTTCCTTTTAGCTCTAGAGCGTCTCAGGAGGAGCTCCCACCCAGGCTATGAAAGCACCCTGTTGATGGAGAGAACACTCGTTCCCTTCCCAGAGCCCTGCCTACTGCGACTAGACACCCGTCCTAAAACTGTTATTTAGGTAGTGTTAAGGCAACATGAATGGAGCATTCAAAATGGGAAAGCAAGGCCTGTGCCATCAGGTCCCTGTTTCCAGCGAACACGCAGCCTACCTCCTTGTGCTTTCTACCAGGTAAATACACACTCTAGCTAAACACTGGTCCCTTCCCTGAATAACGTTTTCTTGGCACGGAGTTCTCCGTGTAGCCAACTGCCTCTCCCAGGGAAGGCTCTAGGTACGCTATCGGGGCTTAGATTCTTCTAAAACCCTGCAGTGTAAGACGTAGAACTGTGCTTTGCTTACAGCTGGAAAGCAAGCCGACTTTCTCCTGTAAGTATGGGGTGTTAAGGTATGACACTCTAGAAGGAATGCAAAGCCGTTTTGGTTTCTCAGTGCCGCTCAGCCTAGGGCAATGAGGCGAGATATGCATGACATGTGGGATGTAAGAGAACAGATTTCCTGGAGCCTTTCGAGTGCTGATTAAACCTAGGTCTCCCAAGGAAGAGTGCAGTGTGTTGCCCTACACTCAGCATACGCAGAGTGACTGGGAAAGGTTTCCGGGCCTGGATGTTTTTTAGCAGCCTAGTGGAGCCTGCCGGTACTAGGTGTTCTTGCAGGGAATAGGGAGCCCACGCGAGGTCCTCGGTGTCCTGAAAGCTTACTAACCTTAAAAGAAAACAAACCTAAAGCTAATGCTTCAAGGACTCTGCTCCAAGCTTCCGCTTTGGTAGGCTATTCAAGGCTTTATCTTGGGGAAAGGACTCACGTCACGTTTCCTTTTAGCTCTAGAGCGTCTCAGGAGGAGCTCCCACCCAGGCTATGAAAGCACCCTGTTGATCTAGAGAACACTCGTTCCCTTCCCAGAGCCCTGCCTACAGTGTCTAAAGGCCCGTCCGAAAACTGTAATTTAGGTAGCTTCAAGGCAGCATGAGTGGTGCATTCAAAATGGGAAAGCAAGCCTTGTGCCATCAGGTGACCGTTTCCAGCGAAAACGCAGCCTACCTCCTTGTGATTTCTACCAAGTAAATATACACTCTAGCTGCACACTGGCCCCTTCCTTAATAAAGTTGGTTTGGCACGGAGTTCTGCGTGTAGCCACGGCCTCCCCAAAGGAGCGCTCTAGGTACGCTATCGGGGCTTAGCCTCTTCTAAAACCCTGCAGTGTAGGAGGAAGAACTGTGCTTTGGTACCAGCAGGAACGCAAGCCGACTTTCTCCTGTAAGTATGGCATCTTCAGGTATGACTTTGTAGAAGGAATGCTAAGCAGTTTTGGTTTCTCAGTGCCGCTCAGCCTAGTGCAATGAGGCAGATTTCCATGACATGTAGGATGTACGAGAACAGATTTCCTGGAGCCTTTGGAGTGCTGAGGAAACCTTGGTCTCCCAAGGAAGAGTGCAGTGTGTTGCCCTACACTCAGCATACACAGAGTGACTGGGAAAGGTTTCCGGGCCTGGATGTTCCTTAGCAGCCCAGGGGAGCCTGCCGGAACTCTGTGTTCTAGTAGGGAATAGGGTGCCCACGCGAGGTCCTGGTGCCCTGAAAAGCTTACTAACGTTAAAAGAAAGCAGACCTAAATTTAAGCCTCAAGGACTCTGCTCCAAGCTTCCGCTTCGGCAGGCTATTCAAGTCTTTACCTTGAGGAAGGGACTCCCGTCAAGTTTCCTTTTAGCTCTAGAGCGTCTCAGGAGGAGCTCCCACCCAGGCTATGAAAGCACCCTGTTGATGGAGAGAACACTCGTTCCCTTCCCAGAGCCCTGCCTACTGCGACTAGACACCCGTCCTAAAACTGTTATTTAGGTAGTGTTAAGGCAACATGAATGGAGCATTCAAAATGGGAAAGCAAGGCCTGTGCCATCAGGTCCCTGTTTCCAGCGAACACGCAGCCTACCTCCTTGTGCTTTCTACCAGGTAAATACACACTCTAGCTAAACACTGGTCCCTTCCCTGAATAACGTTTTCTTGGCACGGAGTTCTCCGTGTAGCCAACTGCCTCTCCCAGGGAAGGCTCTAGGTACGCTATCGGGGCTTAGATTCTTCTAAAACCCTGCAGTATAAGACGTAGAACTGTGCTTTGCTTACAGCTGGAAAGCAAGCCGACTTTCTCCTGTAAGTATGGGGTGTTAAGGTATGACACTCTAGAAGGAATGCAAAGCCGTTTTGGTTTCTCAGTGCCGCTCAGCCTAGGGCAATGAGGCGAGATATGCATGACATGTGGGATGTAAGAGAACAGATTTCCTGGAGCCTTTCGAGTGCTGATTAAACCTAGGTCTCCCAAGGAAGAGTGCAGTGTGTTGCCCTACACTCAGCATACGCAGAGTGACTGGGAAAGGTTTCCGGGCCTGGATGTTTCTTAGCAGCCTAGTGGAGCCTGCCGGTACTAGGTGTTCTTGCAGGGAATAGGGAGCCCACGCGAGGTCCTCGGTGTCCTGAAAGCTTACTAACCTTAAAAGAAAACAAACCTAAAGCTAATGCTTCAAGGACTCTGCTCCAAGCTTCCGCTTTGGTAGGCTATTCAAGGCTTTATCTTGGGGAAAGGACTCACGTCACGTTTCCTTTTAGCTCTAGAGCGTCTCAGGAGGAGCTCCCACCCAGGCTATGAAAGCACCCTGTTGATCTAGAGAACACTCGTTCCCTTCCCAGAGCCCTGCCTACAGTGTCTAAAGGCCCGTCCGAAAACTGTAATTTAGGTAGCTTCAAGGCAGCATGAGTGGTGCATTCAAAATGGGAAAGCAAGCCTTGTGCCATCAGGTGACCGTTTCCAGTGAAAACGCAGCCTACCTCCTTGTGATTTCTACCAAGTAAATATACACTCTAGCTGCACACTGGCCCCTTCCTTAATAAAGTTGGTTTGGCACGGAGTTCTGCGTGTAGCCACGGCCTCCCCAAAGGAGCACTCTAGGTACGCTATCGGGGCTTAGCCTCTTCTAAAACCCTGCAGTGTAGGAGGAAGAACTGTGCTTTGGTACCAGCAGGAACGCAAGCCGACTTTCTCCTGTAAGTATGGCATCTTAAGGTATGACTTTGTAGAAGGAATGCTAAGCTGATTTGGTTTCTCAGTGCCGATCACCTTAGGGCAATGAGGCAGATTGGCATGACATGTAGGAAATGAGAGAACAGATTTCCTGGAGCTGGTGGAGTGCGGAGGAAATCCAGCTCCTCCAAGGAAGAGAGCAGTGTGTTGCCCTACACTTAGCATCCAGAGGGTGACTGGGAAACTTTTCAGGGCCTGGATGTTTCCTGGCAGGCCAGGGGAGCCTGGCCGGTCCCGGTGTTCTTGCAGGAAATAGGGTGCCCACGCGAGGTCCTCGGTACCTGAAAAGCTTACTAACGTTAAAAGAAAGCAGACCTAAAATTAAGCCTCAGGTTCTCTCCTCCAAGCTTCCGCTTCGGCAGGCTATTCAAGGCTTTACCTTGAGGAAAGGACTCCCGTCAAGTTTCCTTTTAGCTCTAGAGCGTCTCAGGAGGATCTCCCACCCAGGCTATGAAAGCACCCTGTTGATTGAGAGAAAACTCTTTCCCTTCCCAGTACACTGCCTACAGTGACAGGGACCCGTGTAAAACACTGTTATTTAGGTAGCTTCAAGGCAGCAAGAATGGAGCATTCAATATGGAAAAGCAAGCCTTGTGCCATAAATTCCCCGTTTCCAGTGAACACGTAGACTACCTCCTTGTGATTTTACCAAGTAAATATACACTCTAGCTCCACACTGGTCCCTTCCTTGAATAAAGTTGGTTTGGCAGGGAGTTCTGCGTCTAGCCAACGGCGTCCACCAAGGAGCGATCTAGGTTCGCTATCGGGGCTTAGCTTCTTCTAAAACCCTGCACTGGAAGAGCAAGAACTGGGCTTTGGTTACAGCAGGAACGCAAGCCGACTCTCTCCTGTAAATATGGGGTCTTAAGGTATGACACTCTAGAAGGAATGCGAAGCAGTTTTGGTTTCTCAGTGCCGCTCAGCCTAGTGCAATGAGGCAGATTTCCATGACATGTAGGATGTACGAGAACAGATTTCCTGGAGCCTTTGGAGTGCTGAGGAAACCTTGGTCTCCCAAGGAAGAGTGCAGTGTGTTGCCCTACACTCAGCATACACAGAGTGACTGGGAAAGGTTTCCGGGCCTGGATGTTCCTTAGCAGCCCAGGGGAGCCTGCCGGAACTCTGTGTTCTAGTAGGGAATAGGGTGCCCACGCGAGGTCCTGGTGCCCTGAAAAGCTTACTAACGTTAAAAGAAAGCAGACCTAAATTTAAGCCTCAAGGACTCTGCTCCAAGCTTCCGCTTCGGCAGGCTATTCAAGTCTTTACCTTGAGGAAGGGACTCCCGTCAAGTTTCCTTTTAGCTCTAGAGCGTCTCAGGAGGAGCTCCCACCCAGGCTATGAAAGCACCCTGTTGATGGAGAGAACACTCGTTCCCTTCCCAGAGCCCTGCCTACTGCGACTAGACACCCGTCCTAAAACTGTTATTTAGGTAGTGTTAAGGCAACATGAATGGAGCATTCAAAATGGGAAAGCAAGGCCTGTGCCATCAGGTCCCTGTTTCCAGCGAACACGCAGCCTACCTCCTTGTGATTTCTACCAAGTAAATATACACTCTAGCTACACACTGGCCCCTTCCTTAATAAAGTTGGTTCGGCACGGAGTTCTGCGTGTAGCCACGGCCTCCCCAAAGGAGCACTCTAGGTACGCTATCGGGGCTTAGCCTCTTCTAAAACCCTGCAGTGTAGGAGGAAGAACTGTGCTTTGGTACCAGCAGGAACGCAAGCCGACTTTCTCCTGTAAGTATGGCATCTTAAGGTATGACTTTGTAGAAGGAATGCTAAGCTGATTTGGTTTCTCAGTGCCGATCAGCTTAGGGCAATGAGGCAGATTGGCATGACATGTAGGAAATGAGAGAACAGATTTCCTGGAGCTGGTGGAGTGCGGAGGAAATCCAGCTCCTCCAAGGAAGAGAGCAGTGTGTTGCCCTACACTTAGCATCCAGAGGGTGACTGGGAAACTTTTCAGGGCCTGGATGTTTCCTGGCAGGCCAGGGGAGCCTGGCCGGTCCCGGTGTTCTTGCAGGAAATAGGGTGCCCACGCGAGGTCCTCGGTACCTGAAAAGCTTATTAACGTTAAAAGAAAGCAGACCTAAAATTAAGCCTCAGGTTCTCTCCTCCAAGCTTCCGCTTCGGCAGGCTATTCAAGGCTTTACCTTGAGGAAAGGACTCCCGTCAAGTTTCCTTTTAGCTCTAGAGCGTCTCAGGAGGATCTCCCACCCAGGCTATGAAAGCACCCTGTTGATTTAGAGAAAACTCTTTCCCTTCCCAGTACACTGCCTACAGTGACAGGGACCCGTGTAAAACACTGTTATTTAGGTAGCTTCAAGGCAGCAAGAATGGAGCATTCAATATGGAAAAGCAAGCCTTGTGCCATAAATTCCCCGTTTCCAGTGAACACGTAGCCTACCTCCTTGTGATTTTACCAAGTAAATATACACTCTAGCTCCACACTGGTCCCTTCCTTGAATAAAGTTGGTTTGGCAGGGAGTTCTGCGTCTAGCCAACGGCGTCCACCAAGGAGCGATCTAGGTTCGCTATCGGGGCTTAGCTTCTTCTAAAACCCTGCACTGGAAGAGCAAGAACTGGGCTTTAGTTACAGCAGGAACGCAAGCCGACTCTCTCCTGTAAATATGGGGTCTTAAGGTATGACACTCTAGAAGGAATGCGAAGCAGTTTTGGTTTCTCAGTGCCGCTCAGCCTAGGGCAATGAGGCAGATTTCCATGACATGTAGGATGTACGAGAACAGATTTCCTGGAGCCTTTGGAGTGCTGAGGAAACCTTGGTCTCCCAAGGAAGAGTGCAGTGTGTTGCCCTACACTCAGCATACACAGAGTGACTGGGAAAGGTTTCCGGGCCTGGATGTTCCTTAGCAGCCCAGGGGAGCCTGCCGGAACTCTGTGTTCTAGTAGGGAATAGGGTGCCCACGCGAGGTCCTGGTGCCCTGAAAAGCTTACTAACGTTAAAAGAAAGCAGACCTAAATTTAAGCCTCAAGGACTCTGCTCCAAGCTTCCGCTTCGGCAGGCTATTCAAGTCTTTACCTTGAGGAAGGGACTCCCGTCAAGTTTCCTTTTAGCTCTAGAGCGTCTCAGGAGGAGCTCCCACCCAGGCTATGAAAGCACCCTGTTGATGGAGAGAACACTCGTTCCCTTCCCAGAGCCCTGCCTACTGCGACTAGACACCCGTCCTAAAACTGTTATTTAGGTAGTGTTAAGGCAACATGAATGGAGCATTCAAAATGGGAAAGCAAGGCCTGTGCCATCAGGTCCCTGTTTCCAGCGAACACGCAGCCTACCTCCTTGTGCTTTCTACCAGGTAAATACACACTCTAGCTAAACACTGGTCCCTTCCCTGAATAACGTTTTCTTGGCACGGAGTTCTCCGTGTAGCCAACTGCCTCTCCCAGGGAAGGCTCTAGGTACGCTATCGGGGCTTAGATTCTTCTAAAACCCTGCAGTGTAAGACGTAGAACTGTGCTTTGCTTACAGCTGGAAAGCAAGCCGACTTTCTCCTGTAAGTATGGGGTGTTAAGGTATGACACTCTAGAAGGAATGCAAAGCCGTTTTGGTTTCTCAGTGCCGCTCAGCCTAGGGCAATGAGGCGAGATATGCATGACATGTGGGATGTAAGAGAACAGATTTCCTGGAGCCTTTCGAGTGCTGATTAAACCTAGGTCTCCCAAGGAAGAGTGCAGTGTGTTGCCCTACACTCAGCATACGCAGAGTGACTGGGAAAGGTTTCCGGGCCTGGATGTTTTTTAGCAGCCTAGTGGAGCCTGCCGGTACTAGGTGTTCTTGCAGGGAATAGGGAGCCCACGCGAGGTCCTCGGTGTCCTGAAAGCTTACTAACCTTAAAAGAAAACAAACCTAAAGCTAATGCTTCAAGGACTCTGCTCCAAGCTTCCGCTTTGGTAGGCTATTCAAGGCTTTATCTTGGGGAAAGGACTCACGTCACGTTTCCTTTTAGCTCTAGAGCGTCTCAGGAGGAGCTCCCACCCAGGCTATGAAAGCACCCTGTTGATCTAGAGAACACTCGTTCCCTTCCCAGAGCCCTGCCTACAGTGTCTAAAGGCCCGTCCGAAAACTGTAATTTAGGTAGCTTCAAGGCAGCATGAGTGGTGCATTCAAAATGGGAAAGCAAGCCTTGTGCCATCAGGTGACCGTTTCCAGCGAAAACGCAGCCTACCTCCTTGTGATTTCTACCAAGTAAATATACACTCTAGCTGCACACTGGCCCCTTCCTTAATAAAGTTGGTTTGGCACGGAGTTCTGCGTGTAGCCACGGCCTCCCCAAAGGAGCGCTCTAGGTACGCTATCGGGGCTTAGCCTCTTCTAAAACCCTGCAGTGTAGGAGGAAGAACTGTGCTTTGGTACCAGCAGGAACGCAAGCCGACTTTCTCCTGTAAGTATGGCATCTTCAGGTATGACTTTGTAGAAGGAATGCTAAGCAGTTTTGGTTTCTCAGTGCCGATCAGCTTAGGGCAATGAGGCAGATTGGCATGACATGTAGGAAATGAGAGAACAGATTTCCTGGAGCTGGTGGAGTGCGGAGGAAATCCAGCTCCTCCAAGGAAGAGTGCAGTGTGTTGCCCTACACTTAGCATCCAGAGAGTGACTGGGAAACTTTTCCGGGCCTGGATGTTTCCTGGCAGGCCAGGGGAGCCTGGCCGGTCCCGGTGTTCTTGCAGGGAATAGGGTGCCCACGCGAGGTCCTCGGTACCTGAAAAGCTTACTAACGTTAAAAGAAAGCAGACCTAAAATTAAGCCTCAAGTTCTCTGCTCCAAGCTTCCGCTTCGGCAGGCTATTCAAGGCTTTACCTTGAGGAAAGGACTCCCGTCAAGTTTCCTTTTAGCTCTAGAGCCTCTCAGGAGGAGCTCCCACCCAGGCTATGAAAGCACCCTGTTGATTTAGAGAAAACTCTTTCCCTTCCCAGTACACTGCCTACAGTTACAGGGACCCGTGCAAAACACTGTTATTTAGGTAGCTTCAAGGCAGCAAGAATGGAGCATTCAATATGGAAAGGCAAGCCTTGTGCCATAAATTCCCCGTTTCCAGTGAACACGCAGCCCACCTCCTTGTGATTTTACCAAGTCAATATACACTCTAGCTCCACACTGGTCCCTGCCTTGAATAAAGTTGGTTTGGCAGGGAGTTCTGCGTCTAGCCAACGGCGTCCACCAAGGAGAGATCTAGGTTCGCTATCGGGGTTTAGCTTCTTCTACAACCCTGCACTGGAAGAGCAAGAACTGGGCTTTGGTTACAGCAGGAATGCAAGCTGACTCTCTCCTGTAAATATGGGGTCTTAAGGTATGACACTCTAGAAGGAATGCGAAGCAGTTTTGGTTTCTCAGTGCCGCTCAGCCTAGGGCAATGAGGCAGATTTCCATGACATGGAGGATGTACGAGAACAGATTTCCTGGAGCCTTTGGAGTGCTGAGGAAACCTTGGTCTCCCAAGGAAGAGTGCAGTGTGTTGCCCTACACTCAGCATACACAGAGTGACTGGGAAAGGTTTCCGGGCCTGGATGTTCCTTGGCAGCCCAGGGGAGCCTGCCGGAACTCTGTGTTCTAGTAGGGAATAGGGTGCCCACGCGAGGTCCTGGTGCACTGAAAAGCTTACTAACGTTAAAAGAAAGCAGACCTAAAATTAAGCCTCAAGTTCTCTGCTCCAAGCTTCCGCTTCGGCAGGCTATTCAAGGCTTTACCTTGAGGAAAGGACTCCCGTCAAGTTTCCTTTTAGCTCTAGAGGCTCTCAGGAGGAGCTCCCACCCAGGCTATGAAAGCACCCTGTTGATTTAGAGAAAACTCTTTCCCTTCCCAGTACACTGCCTACAGTGACAGGGACCCGTGCAAAACACTGTTATTTAGGTAGCTTCAAGGCAGCAAGAATGGAGCATTCAATATGGAAAGGCAGGCCTTGTGCCATAAATTCCCCGTTTCCAGTGAACACGCAGCCCACCTCCTTGTGATTTTGCCAAGTAAATATACACTCTAGCTCCACACTGGTCCCTTCCTTGAATAAAGTTGGTTTGGCAGGGAGTTCTGCGTCTAGCCAACGGCGTCCACCAAGGAGAGATCTAGGTTCGCTATCGGGGTTTAGCTTCTTCTACAACCCTGCACTGGAAGAGCAAGAACTGGGCTTTGGTTACAGCAGGAATGCAAGCCGACTCTCTCCTGTAAATATGGGGTCTTAAGGTATGACACTCTAGAAGGAATGCGAAGCAGTTTTGGTTTCTCAGTGCCGCTCAGCCTAGGGCAATGAGGCAGATTTCCATGACATGGAGGATGTACGAGAACAGATTTCCTGGAGCCTTTGGAGTGCTGAGGAAACCTTGGTCTCCCAAGGAAGAGTGCAGTGTGTTGCCCTACACTCAGCATACACAGAGTGACTGGGAAAGGTTTCCGGGCCTGGATGTTCCTTGGCAGCCCAGGGGAGCCTGCCGGAACTCTGTGTTCTAGTAGGGAATAGGGTGCCCACGCGAGGTCCTGGTGCCCTGAAAAGCTTACTAACGTTAAAAGAAAGCAGACCTAAATTTAAGCCTCAAGGACTCTGCTCCAAGCTTCCGCTTCGGCAGGCTATTCAAGGCTTTACCTTGAGGAAAGGACTCCCGTCAAGTTTCCTTTTAGCTCTAGAGCGTCTCAGGAGGAGCTCCCACCCAGGCTATGAAAGCACCCTGTTGATGGAGAGAACACTCGTTCCCTTCCCAGAGCCCTGCCTACTGCGACTAGACACCCGTCCTAAAACTGTTATTTAGGTAGTGTTAAGGCAACATGAATGGAGCATTCAAAATGGGAAAGCAAGGCCTGTGCCATCAGGTCCCTGTTTCCAGCGAACACGCAGCCTACCTCCTTGTGCTTTCTACCAGGTAAATACACACTCTAGCTAAACACTGCTCCCTTCCCTGAATAACGTTTTCTTGGCACGGAGTTCTCCGTGTAGCCAACTGCCTCTCCCAAGGAAGGCTCTAGGTACGCTATCGGGGCTTAGCTTCTTCTAAAACCCTGCAGTGTAAGACGTAGAACTGTGCTTTGCTTCCAGCAGGAAAGCAAGCCGACTTTCTCCTGTAAGTATGGGGTGTTAAGGTATGACACTCTAGAAGGAATGCGAAGCAGTTTTGGTTTCTCAGTGCCGCTCAGCCTAGGGCAATGAGGCAAGATATGCATGACATGTAGGATGTACGAGAACAGATTTCCTGGAGCCTTTGGAGTGCTGATTAAACCTAGGTCTCCCAAGGAAGAGTGCAGTGTGTTGCCCTACACTCAGCATACGCAGAGTGACTGGAAAAGGTTTCCGGGCCTGGATGTTTCTTAGCAGCCTAGTGGAGCCTGCCGGTACTAGGTGTTCTTGCAGGGAATAGGGAGCCCACGCGAGGTCCTCGGTGTCCTGAAAGCTTACTAACCTTCAAAGAAAACAAACCTAAAGCTAATGCTTCAAGGACTCTGCTCCAAGCTTCCGCTTTGGTAGGCTATTCCAGGCTTTATCTTGGGGAAAGGACTCACGTCACGTTTCCTTTTAGCTCTAGAGCGTCTCAGGAGGAGCTCCCACCCAGGCTATGAAAGCACCCTGTTGATCTAGAGAACACTCGTTCCCTTCCTAGAGCCCTGCCTACAGTGTCTAAAGGCCCGTCCTAAAATTGTAATTTAGGTAGCTTCAAGGCAGCATGAGTGGTGCATTCAAAATGGGAAAGCAAGGCCTCTGCCATCAGGTCCCTGTTTCCAGCGAACACGCAGCCTACCTCCTTGTGATTTCTACCAAGTAAATATACACTCTAGCTGCACACTGGCCCCTTCCTTAATAAAGTTGGTTCGGCACGGAGTTCTGCGTGTAGCCACGGCCTCCCCAAAGGAGCACTCTAGGTACGCTATCGGGGCTTAGCCTCTTCTAAAACCCTGCAGTGTAGGAGGAAGAACTGTGCTTTGGTACCAGCAGGAACGCAAGCCGACTTTCTCCTGTAAGTATGGCATCTTAAGGTATGACTTTGTAGAAGGAATGCTAAGCTGATTTGGTTTCTCAGTGCCGATCACCTTAGGGCAATGAGGCAGATTGGCATGACATGTAGGAAATGAGAGAACAGATTTCCTGGAGCTGGTGGAGTGCGGAGGAAATCCAGCTCCTCCAAGGAAGAGAGCAGTGTGTTGCCCTACACTTAGCATCCAGAGGGTGACTGGGAAACTTTTCAGGGCCTGGATGTTTCCTGGCAGGCCAGGGGAGCCTGGCCGGTCCCGGTGTTCTTGCAGGAAATAGGGTGCCCACGCGAGGTCCTCGGTACCTGAAAAGCTTACTAACGTTAAAAGAAAGCAGACCTAAAATTAAGCCTCAGGTTCTCTCCTCCAAGCTTCCGCTTCGGCAGGCTATTCAAGGCTTTACCTTGAGGAAAGGACTCCCGTCAAGTTTCCTTTTAGCTCTAGAGCGTCTCAGGAGGAGCTCCCACCCAGGCTATGAAAGCACCCTGTTGATTTAGAGAAAACTCTTTCCCTTCCCAGTACACTGCCTACAGTGACAGGGACCCGTGTAAAACACTGTTATTTAGGTAGCTTCAAGGCAGCAAGAATGGAGCATTCAATATGGAAAAGCAAGCCTTGTGCCATAAATTCCCCGTTTCCAGTGAACACGTAGCCTACCTCCTTGTGATTTTACCAAGTAAATATACACTCTAGCTCCACACTGGTCCCTTCCTTGAATAAAGTTGGTTTGGCAGGGAGTTCTGCGTCTAGCCAACGGCGTCCACCAAGGAGCGATCTAGGTTCGCTATCGGGGCTTAGCTTCTTCTAAAACCCTGCACTGGAAGAGCAAGAACTGGGCTTTGGTTACAGCAGGAACGCAAGCCGACTCTCTCCTGTAAATATGGGGTCTTAAGGTATGACACTCTAGAAGGAATGCGAAGCAGTTTTGGTTTCTCAGTGCCGCTCAGCCTAGGGCAATGAGGCAGATTTCCATGACATGTAGGATGTACGAGAACAGATTTCCTGGAGCCTTTGGAGTGCTGAGGAAACCTTGGTCTCCCAAGGAAGAGTGCAGTGTGTTGCCCTACACTCAGCATACACAGAGTGACTGGGAAAGGTTTCCGGGCCTGGATGTTCCTTAGCAGCCCAGGGGAGCCTGCCGGAACTCTGTGTTCTAGTAGGGAATAGGGTGCCCACGCGAGGTCCTGGTGCCCTGAAAAGCTTACTAACGTTAAAAGAAAGCAGACCTAAATTTAAGCCTCAAGGACTCTGCTCCAAGCTTCCGCTTCGGCAGGCTATTCAAGTCTTTACCTTGAGGAAGGGACTCCCGTCAAGTTTCCTTTTAGCTCTAGAGCGTCTCAGGAGGAGCTCCCACCCAGGCTATGAAAGCACCCTGTTGATGGAGAGAACACTCGTTCCCTTCCCAGAGCCCTGCCTACTGCGACTAGACACCCGTCCTAAAACTGTTATTTAGGTAGTGTTAAGGCAACATGAATGGAGCATTCAAAATGGGAAAGCAAGGCCTGTGCCATCAGGTCCCTGTTTCCAGCGAACACGCAGCCTACCTCCTTGTGCTTTCTACCAGGTAAATACACACTCTAGCTAAACACTGGTCCCTTCCCTGAATAACGTTTTCTTGGCACGGAGTTCTCCGTGTAGCCAACTGCCTCTCCCAGGGAAGGCTCTAGGTACGCTATCGGGGCTTAGATTCTTCTAAAACCCTGCAGTGTAAGACGTAGAACTGTGCTTTGCTTACAGCTGGAAAGCAAGCCGACTTTCTCCTGTAAGTATGGGGTGTTAAGGTATGACACTCTAGAAGGAATGCAAAGCCGTTTTGGTTTCTCAGTGCCGCTCAGCCTAGGGCAATGAGGCGAGATATGCATGACATGTGGGATGTAAGAGAACAGATTTCCTGGAGCCTTTCGAGTGCTGATTAAACCTAGGTCTCCCAAGGAAGAGTGCAGTGTGTTGCCCTACACTCAGCATACGCAGAGTGACTGGGAAAGGTTTCCGGGCCTGGATGTTTCTTAGCAGCCTAGTGGAGCCTGCCGGTACTAGGTGTTCTTGCAGGGAATAGGGAGCCCACGCGAGGTCCTCGGTGTCCTGAAAGCTTACTAACCTTAAAAGAAAACAAACCTAAAGCTAATGCTTCAAGGACTCTGCTCCAAGCTTCCGCTTTGGTAGGCTATTCAAGGCTTTATCTTGGGGAAAGGACTCACGTCACGTTTCCTTTTAGCTCTAGAGCGTCTCAGGAGGAGCTCCCACCCAGGCTATGAAAGCACCCTGTTGATCTAGAGAACACTCGTTCCCTTCCCAGAGCCCTGCCTACAGTGTCTAAAGGCCCGTCCGAAAACTGTAATTTAGGTAGCTTCAAGGCAGCATGAGTGGTGCATTCAAAATGGGAAAGCAAGCCTTGTGCCATCAGGTGACCGTTTCCAGCGAAAACGCAGCCTACCTCCTTGTGATTTCTACCAAGTAAATATACACTCTAGCTGCACACTGGCCCCTTCCTTAATAAAGTTGGTTTGGCACGGAGTTCTGCGTGTAGCCACGGCCTCCCCAAAGGAGCGCTCTAGGTACGCTATCGGGGCTTAGCCTCTTCTAAAACCCTGCAGTGTAGGAGGAAGAACTGTGCTTTGGTACCAGCAGGAACGCAAGCCGACTTTCTCCTGTAAGTATGGCATCTTCAGGTATGACTTTGTAGAAGGAATGCTAAGCAGTTTTGGTTTCTCAGTGCCGATCAGCTTAGGGCAATGAGGCAGATTGGCATGACATGTAGGAAATGAGAGAACAGATTTCCTGGAGCTGGTGGAGTGCGGAGGAAATCCAGCTCCTCCAAGGAAGAGTGCAGTGTGTTGCCCTACACTTAGCATCCAGAGAGTGACTGGGAAACTTTTCCGGGCCTGGATGTTTCCTGGCAGGCCAGGGGAGCCTGGCCGGTCCCGGTGTTCTTGCAGGGAATAGGGTGCCCACGCGAGGTCCTCGGTACCTGAAAAGCTTACTAACGTTAAAAGAAAGCAGATCTAAAATTAAGCCTCAAGTTCTCTGCTCCAAGCTTCCGCTTCGGCAGGCTATTCAAGGCTTTACCTTGAGGAAAGGACTCCCGTCAAGTTTCCTTTTAGCTCTAGAGCCTCTCAGGAGGAGCTCCCACCCAGGCTATGAAAGCACCCTGTTGATTTAGAGAAAACTCTTTCCCTTCCCAGTACACTGCCTACAGTTACAGGGACCCGTGCAAAACACTGTTATTTAGGTAGCTTCAAGGCAGCAAGAATGGAGCATTCAATATGGAAAGGCAAGCCTTGTGCCATAAATTCCCCGTTTCCAGTGAACACGCAGCCCACCTCCTTGTGATTTTACCAAGTCAATATACACTCTAGCTCCACACTGGTCCCTGCCTTGAATAAAGTTGGTTTGGCAGGGAGTTCTGCGTCTAGCCAACGGCGTCCACCAAGGAGAGATCTAGGTTCGCTATCGGGGTTTAGCTTCTTCTACAACCCTGCACTGGAAGAGCAAGAACTGGGCTTTGGTTACAGCAGGAATGCAAGCTGACTCTCTCCTGTAAATATGGGGTCTTAAGGTATGACACTCTAGAAGGAATGCGAAGCAGTTTTGGTTTCTCAGTGCCGCTCAGCCTAGGGCAATGAGGCAGATTTCCATGACATGGAGGATGTACGAGAACAGATTTCCTGGAGCCTTTGGAGTGCTGAGGAAACCTTGGTCTCCCAAGGAAGAGTGCAGTGTGTTGCCCTACACTCAGCATACACAGAGTGACTGGGAAAGGTTTCCGGGCCTGGATGTTCCTTGGCAGCCCAGGGGAGCCTGCCGGAACTCTGTGTTCTAGTAGGGAATAGGGTGCCCACGCGAGGTCCTGGTGCACTGAAAAGCTTACTAACGTTAAAAGAAAGCAGACCTAAAATTAAGCCTCAAGTTCTCTGCTCCAAGCTTCCGCTTCGGCAGGCTATTCAAGGCTTTACCTTGAGGAAAGGACTCCCGTCAAGTTTCCTTTTAGCTCTAGAGGCTCTCAGGAGGAGCTCCCACCCAGGCTATGAAAGCACCCTGTTGATTTAGAGAAAACTCTTTCCCTTCCCAGTACACTGCCTACAGTGACAGGGACCCGTGCAAAACACTGTTATTTAGGTAGCTTCAAGGCAGCAAGAATGGAGCATTCAATATGGAAAGGCAGGCCTTGTGCCATAAATTCCCCGTTTCCAGTGAACACGCAGCCCACCTCCTTGTGATTTTGCCAAGTCAATATACACTCTAGCTCCACACTGGTCCCTTCCTTGAATAAAGTTGGTTTGGCAGGGAGTTCTGCGTCTAGCCAACGGCGTCCACCAAGGAGAGATCTAGGTTCACTATCGGGGTTTAGCTTCTTCTACAACCCTGCACTGGAAGAGCAAGAACTGGGCTTTGGTTACAGCAGGAATGCAAGTCGACTCTCTCCTGTAAATATGGGGTCTTAAGGTATGACACTCTAGAAGGAATGCGAAGCAGTTTTGGTTTCTCAGTGCCGCTCAGCCTAGGGCAATGAGGCAGATTTCCATGACATGGAGGATGTACGAGAACAGATTTCCTGGAGCCTTTGGAGTGCTGAGGAAACCTTGGTCTCCCAAGGAAGAGTGCAGTGTGTTGCCCTACACTCAGCATACACAGAGTGACTGGGAAAGGTTTCCGGGCCTGGATGTTCCTTGGCAGCCCAGGGGAGCCTGCCGGAACTCTGTGTTCTAGTAGGGAATAGGGTGCCCACGCGAGGTCCTGGTGCCCTGAAAAGCTTACTAACGTTAAAAGAAAGCAGACCTAAATTTAAGCCTCAAGGACTCTGCTCCAAGCTTCCGCTTCGGCAGGCTATTCAAGGCTTTACCTTGAGGAAAGGACTCCCGTCAAGTTTCCTTTTAGCTCTAGAGCGTCTCAGGAGGAGCTCCCACCCAGGCTATGAAAGCACCCTGTTGATGGAGAGAACACTCGTTCCCTTCCCAGAGCCCTGCCTACTGCGACTAGACACCCGTCCTAAAACTGTTATTTAGGTAGTGTTAAGGCAACATGAATGGAGCATTCAAAATGGGAAAGCAAGGCCTGTGCCATCAGGTCCCTGTTTCCAGCGAACACGCAGCCTACCTCCTTGTGCTTTCTACCAGGTAAATACACACTCTAGCTAAACACTGCTCCCTTCCCTGAATAACGTTTTCTTGGCACGGAGTTCTCCGTGTAGCCAACTGCCTCTCCCAAGGAAGGCTCTAGGTACGCTATCGGGGCTTAGCTTCTTCTAAAACCCTGCAGTGTAAGACGTAGAACTGTGCTTTGCTTCCAGCAGGAAAGCAAGCCGACTTTCTCCTGTAAGTATGGGGTGTTAAGGTATGACACTCTAGAAGGAATGCGAAGCAGTTTTGGTTTCTCAGTGCCGCTCAGCCTGGGGCAATGAGGCAAGATATGCATGACATGTAGGATGTACGAGAACAGATTTCCTGGAGCCTTTCGAGTGCTGATTAAACCTAGGTCTCCCAAGGAAGAGTGCAGTGTGTTGCCCTACACTCAGCATACGCAGAGTGACTGGGAAAGGTTTCCGGGCCTGGATGTTTCTTAGCAGCCTAGTGGAGCCTGCCGGTACTAGGTGTTCTTGCAGGGAATAGGGAGCCCACGCGAGGTCCTCGGTGTCCTGAAAGCTTACTAACCTTCAAAGAAAACAAACCTAAAGCTAATGCTTCAAGGACTCTGCTCCAAGCTTCCGCTTTGGTAGGCTATTCCAGGCTTTATCTTGGGGAAAGGACTCACGTCACGTTTCCTTTTAGCTCTAGAGCGTCTCAGGAGGAGCTCCCACCCAGGCTATGAAAGCACCCTGTTGATCTAGAGAACACTCGTTCCCTTCCCAGAGCCCTGCCTACAGTGTCTAAAGGCCCGTCCGAAAACTGTAATTTAGGTAGCTTCAAGGCAGCATGAGTGGTGCATTCAAAATGGGAAAGCAAGCCTTGTGCCATCAGGTGACCGTTTCCAGCGAAAACGCAGCCTACCTCCTTGTGATTTCTACCAAGTAAATATACACTCTAGCTGCACACTGGCCCCTTCCTTAATAAAGTTGGTTTGGCACGGAGTTCTGCGTGTAGCCACGGCCTCCCCAAAGGAGCGCTCTAGGTACGCTATCGGGGCTTAGCCTCTTCTAAAACCCTGCAGTGTAGGAGGAAGAACTGTGCTTTGGTACCAGCAGGAACGCAAGCCGACTTTCTCCTGTAAGTATGGCATCTTCAGGTATGACTTTGTAGAAGGAATGCTAAGCAGTTTTGGTTTCTCAGTGCCGATCAGCTTAGGGCAATGAGGCAGATTGGCATGACATGTAGGAAATGAGAGAACAGATTTCCTGGAGCTGGTGGAGTGCGGAGGAAATCCAGCTCCTCCAAGGAAGAGTGCAGTGTGTTGCCCTACACTTAGCATCCAGAGAGTGACTGGGAAACTTTTCCGGGCCTGGATGTTTCCTGGCAGGCCAGGGGAGCCTGGCCGGTCCCGGTGTTCCTGCAGGGAATAGGGTGCCCACGCGAGGTCCTCGGTACCTGAAAAGCTTACTAACGTTAAAAGAAAGCAGACCTAAATTTAAGCCTCAAGGACTCTGCTCCAAGCTTCCGCTTCGGCAGGCTATTCAAGGCTTTACCTTGAGGAAAGGACTCCCGTCAAGTTTCCTTTTAGCTCTAGAGCCTCTCAGGAGGAGCTCCCACCCAGGCTATGAAAGCACCCTGTTGAGTTAGAGAAAACTCTTTCCCTTCCCAGTACACTGCCTACAGTGACAGGGACCCGTGCAAAACACTGTTATTTAGGTAGCTTCAAGGCAGCAAGAATGGAGCATTCAATATGGAAAGGCAAGCCTTGTGCCATAAATTCCCCGTTTCCAGTGAACACGCAGCCCACCTCCTTGTGATTTTGCCAAGTCAATATACACTCTAGCTCCACACTGGTCCCTTCCTTGAATAAAGTTGGTTTGGCAGGGAGTTCTGCGTCTAGCCAACGGCGTCCACCAAGGAGAGATCTAGGTTCGCTATCGGGGTTTAGCTTCTTCTACAACCCTGCACTGGAAGAGCAAGAACTGGGCTTTGGTTACAGCAGGAATGCAAGCCGACTCTCTCCTGTAAATATGGGGTCTTAAGGTATGACACTCTAGAAGGAATGCGAAGCAGTTTTGGTTTCTCAGTGCCGCTCAGCCTAGGGCAATGAGGCAGATTTCCATGACATGGAGGATGTACGAGAACAGATTTCCTGGAGCCTTTGGAGTGCTGAGGAAACCTTGGTCTCCCAAGGAAGAGTGCAGTGTGTTGCCCTACACTCAGCATACACAGAGTGACTGGGAAAGGTTTCCGGGCCTGGATGTTCCTTGGCAGCCCAGGGGAGCCTGCCGGAACTCTGTGTTCTAGTAGGGAATAGGGTGCCCACGCGAGGTCCTGGTGCCCTGAAAAGCTTACTAACGTTAAAAGAAAGCAGACCTAAATTTAAGCCTCAAGGACTCTGCTCCAAGCTTCCGCTTCGGCAGGCTATTCAAGGCTTTACCTTGAGGAAAGGACTCCCGTCAAGTTTCCTTTTAGCTCTAGAGCGTCTCAGGAGGAGCTCCCACCCAGGCTATGAAAGCACCCTGTTGATGGAGAGAACACTCGTTCCCTTCCCAGAGCCCTGCCTACTGCGACTAGACACCCGTCCTAAAACTGTTATTTAGGTAGTGTTAAGGCAACATGAATGGAGCATTCAAAATGGGAAAGCAAGGCCTGTGCCATCAGGTCCCTGTTTCCAGCGAACACGCAGCCTACCTCCTTGTGCTTTCTACCAGGTAAATACACACTCTAGCTAAACACTGCTCCCTTCCCTGAATAACGTTTTCTTGGCACGGAGTTCTCCGTGTAGCCAACTGCCTCTCCCAAGGAAGGCTCTAGGTACGCTATCGGGGCTTAGCTTCTTCTAAAACCCTGCAGTGTAAGACGTAGAACTGTGCTTTGCTTCCAGCAGGAAAGCAAGCCGACTTTCTCCTGTAAGTATGGGGTGTTAACGTATGACACTCTAGAAGGAATGCGAAGCAGTTTTGGTTTCTCAGTGCCGCTCAGCCTAGGGCAATGAGGCAAGATATGCATGACATGTAGGATGTACGAGAACAGATTTCCTGGAGCCTTTGGAGTGCTGATTAAACCTAGGTCTCCCAAGGAAGAGTGCAGTGTGTTGCCCTACACTCAGCATACGCAGAGTGACTGGGAAAGGTTTCCGGGCCTGGATGTTTCTTAGCAGCCTAGTGGAGGCTGCCGGTACTAGGTGTTCTTGCAGGGAATAGGGAGCCCACGCGAGGTCCTCGGTGTCCTGAAAGCTTACTAACCTTCAAAGAAAACAAACCTAAAGCTAATGCTTCAAGGACTCTGCTCCAAGCTTCCGCTTTGGTAGGCTATTCCAGGCTTTATCTTGGGGAAAGGACTCACGTCACGTTTCCTTTTAGCTCTAGAGCGTCTCAGGAGGAGCTCCCACCCAGGCTATGAAAGCACCCTGTTGATCTAGAGAACACTCGTTCCCTTCCCAGAGCCCTGCCTACAGTGTCTAAAGGCCCGTCCGAAAACTGTAATTTAGGTAGCTTCAAGGCAGCATGAGTGGTGCATTCAAAATGGGAAAGCAAGCCTTGTGCCATCAGGTGACCGTTTCCAGCGAAAACGCAGCCTACCTCCTTGTGATTTCTACCAAGTAAATATACACTCTAGCTGCACACTGGCCCCTTCCTTAATAAAGTTGGTTTGGCACGGAGTTCTGCGTGTAGCCACGGCCTCCCCAAAGGAGCGCTCTAGGTACGCTATCGGGGCTTAGCCTCTTCTAAAACCCTGCAGTGTAGGAGGAAGAACTGTGCTTTGGTACCAGCAGGAACGCAAGCCGACTTTCTCCTGTAAGTATGGCATCTTCAGGTATGACTTTGTAGAAGGAATGCTAAGCAGTTTTGGTTTCTCAGTGCCGATCAGCTTAGGGCAATGAGGCAGATTGGCATGACATGTAGGAAATGAGAGAACAGATTTCCTGGAGCTGGTGGAGTGCGGAGGAAATCCAGCTCCTCCAAGGAAGAGTGCAGTGTGTTGCCCTACACTTAGCATCCAGAGAGTGACTGGGAAACTTTTCCGGGCCTGGATGTTTCCTGGCAGGCCAGGGGAGCCTGGCCGGTCCCGGTGTTCTTGCAGGGAATAGGGTGCCCACGCGAGGTCCTCGGTACCTGAAAAGCTTACTAACGTTAAAAGAAAGCAGACCTAAAATTAAGCCTCAAGTTCTCTGCTCCAAGCTTCCGCTTCGGCAGGCTATTCAAGGCTTTACCTTGAGGAAAGGACTCCCGTCAAGTTTCCTTTTAGCTCTAGAGGCTCTCAGGAGGAGCTCCCACCCAGGCTATGAAAGCACCCTGTTGATTTAGAGAAAACTCTTTCCCTTCCCAGTACACTGCCTACAGTGACAGGGACCCGTGCAAAACACTGTTATTTAGGTAGCTTCAAGGCAGCAAGAATGGAGCATTCAATATGGAAAGGCAGGCCTTGTGCCATAAATTCCCCGTTTCCAGTGAACACGCAGCCCACCTCCTTGTGATTTTGCCAAGTCAATATACACTCTAGCTCCACACTGGTCCCTTCCTTGAATAAAGTTGGTTTGGCAGGGAGTTCTGCGTCTAGCCAACGGCGTCCACCAAGGAGAGATCTAGGTTCGCTATCGGGGTTTAGCTTCTTCTACAACCCTGCACTGGAAGAGCAAGAACTGGGCTTTGGTTACAGCAGGAATGCAAGCCGACTCTCTCCTGTAAATATGGGGTCTTAAGGTATGACACTCTAGAAGGAATGCGAAGCAGTTTTGGTTTCTCAGTGCCGCTCAGCCTAGGGCAATGAGGCAGATTTCCATGACATGGAGGATGTACGAGAACAGATTTCCTGGAGCCTTTGGAGTGCTGAGGAAACCTTGGTCTCCCAAGGAAGAGTGCAGTGTGTTGCCCTACACTCAGCATACACAGAGTGACTGGGAAAGGTTTCCGGGCCTGGATGTTCCTTGGCAGCCCAGGGGAGCCTGCCGGAACTCTGTGTTCTAGTAGGGAATAGGGTGCCCACGCGAGGTCCTGGTGCCCTGAAAAGCTTACTAACGTTAAAAGAAAGCAGACCTAAATTTAAGCCTCAAGGACTCTGCTCCAAGCTTCCGCTTCGGCAGGCTATTCAAGGCTTTACCTTGAGGAAAGGACTCCCGTCAAGTTTCCTTTTAGCTCTAGAGCGTCTCAGGAGGAGCTCCCACCCAGGCTATGAAAGCACCCTGTTGATGGAGAGAACACTCGTTCCCTTCCCAGAGCCCTGCCTACTGCGACTAGACACCCGTCCTAAAACTGTTATTTAGGTAGTGTTAAGGCAACATGAATGGAGCATTCAAAATGGGAAAGCAAGGCCTGTGCCATCAGGTCCCTGTTTCCAGCGAACACGCAGCCTACCTCCTTGTGCTTTCTACCAGGTAAATACACACTCTAGCTAAACACTGCTCCCTTCCCTGAATAACGTTTTCTTGGCACGGAGTTCTCCGTGTAGCCAACTG
Source organism: Balaenoptera physalus (assembly GCF_965194825.1). NCBI lineage: Eukaryota > Metazoa > Chordata > Mammalia > Artiodactyla > Balaenopteridae > Balaenoptera > Balaenoptera physalus. The sequence continues at coordinate 436,036 of NW_028126499.1, forward strand.
CCTCTCCCAAGGAAGGCTCTAGGTACGCTATCGGGGCTTAGCTTCTTCTAAAACCCTGCAGTGTAAGACGTAGAACTGTGCTTTGCTTCCAGCAGGAAAGCAAGCCGACTTTCTCCTGTAAGTATGGGGTGTTAAGGTATGACACTCTAGAAGGAATGCGAAGCAGTTTTGGTTTCTCAGTGCCGCTCAGCCTAGGGCAATGAGGCAAGATATGCATGACATGTAGGATGTACGAGAACAGATTTCCTGGAGCCTTTGGAGTGCTGATTAAACCTAGGTCTCCCAAGGAAGAGTGCAGTGTGTTGCCCTACACTCAGCATACGCAGAGTGACTGGGAAAGGTTTCCGGGCCTGGATGTTTCTTAGCAGCCTAGTGGAGCCTGCCGGTACTAGGTGTTCTTGCAGGGAATAGGGAGCCCACGCGAGGTCCTCGGGGTCCTGAAAGCTTACTAACCTTCAAAGAAAACAAACCTAAAGCTAATGCTTCAAGGACACTGCTCCAAGCTTCCGCTTTGGTAGGCTATTCCAGGCTTTATCTTGGGGAAAGGACTCACGTCACGTTTCCTTTTAGCTCTAGAGCGTCTCAGGAGGAGCTCCCACCCAGGCTATGAAAGCACCCTGTTGATCTAGAGAACACTCGTTCCCTTCCCAGAGCCCTGCCTACAGTGTCTAAAGGCCCGTCCGAAAACTCTAATTTAGGTAGCTTCAAGGCAGCATGAGTGGTGCATTCAAAATGGGAAAGCAAGCCTTGTGCCATCAGGTGACCGTTTCCAGCGAAAACGCAGCCTACCTCCTTGTGATTTCTACCAAGTAAATATACACTCTAGCTGCACACTGACCCCTTCCTTAATAAAGTTGGTTTGGCACGGAGTTCTGCGTGTAGCCACGGCCTCCCCAAAGAAGCGCTCTAGGTACGCTATCGGGGCTTAGCCTCTTCTAAAACCCTGCAGTGTAGGAGGAAGAACTGTGCTTTGGTACCAGCAGGAACGCAAGCCGACTTTCTCCTGTAAGTATGGCATCTTCAGGTATGACTTTGTAGAAGGAATGCTAAGCAGTTTTGGTTTCTCAGTGCCGATCAGCTTAGGGCAATGAGGCAGATTGGCATGACATGTAGGAAATGAGAGAACAGATTTCCTGGAGCTGGTGGAGTGCGGAGGAAATCCAGCTCCTCCAAGGAAGAGTGCAGTGTGTTGCCCTACACTTAGCATCCAGAGAGTGACTGGGAAACTTTTCCGGGCCTGGATGTTTCCTGGCAGGCCAGGGGAGCCTGGCCGGTCCCGGTGTTCTTGCAGGGAATAGGGTGCCCACGCGAGGTCCTCGGTACCTGAAAAGCTTACTAACGTTAAAAGAAAGCAGACCTAAAATTAAGCCTCAAGTTCTCTGCTCCAAGCTTCCGCTTCGGCAGGCTATTCAAGGCTTTACCTTGAGGAAAGGACTCCCGTCAAGTTTCCTTTTAGCTCTAGAGCCTCTCAGGAGGAGCTCCCACCCAGGCTATGAAAGCACCCTGTTGATTTAGAGAAAACTCTTTCCCTTCCCAGTACACTGCCTACAGTGACAGGGACCCGTGCAAAACACTGTTATTTAGGTAGCTTCAAGGCAGCAAGAATGGAGCATTCAATATGGAAAGGCAAGCCTTGTGCCATAAATTCCCCGTTTCCAGTGAACACGCAGCCCACCTCCTTGTGATTTTACCAAGTCAATATACACTCTAGCTCCACACTGGTCCCTGCCTTGAATAAAGTTGGTTTGGCAGGGAGTTCTGCGTCTAGCCAACGGCGTCCACCAAGGAGAGATCTAGGTTCGCTATCGGGGTTTAGCTTCTTCTACAACCCTGCACTGGAAGAGCAAGAACTGGGCTTTGGTTACAGCAGGAATGCAAGCCGACTCTCTCCTGTAAATATGGGGTCTTAAGGTATGACACTCTAGAAGGAATGCGAAGCAGTTTTGGTTTCTCAGTGCCGCTCAGCCTAGGGCAATGAGGCAGATTTCCATGACATGGAGGATGTACGAGAACAGATTTCCTGGAGCCTTTGGAGTGCTGAGGAAACCTTGGTCTCCCAAGGAAGAGTGCAGTGTGTTGCCCTACACTCAGCATACACAGAGTGACTGGGAAAGGTTTCCGGGCCTGGATGTTCCTTGGCAGCCCAGGGGAGCCTGCCGGAACTCTGTGTTCTAGTAGGGAATAGGGTGCCCACGCGAGGTCCTGGTGCCCTGAAAAGCTTACTAACGTTAAAAGAAAGCAGACCTAAATTTAAGCCTCAAGGACTCTGCTCCAAGCTTCCGCTTCGGCAGGCTATTCAAGGCTTTACCTTGAGGAAAGGACTCCCGTCAAGTTTCCCTTTAGCTCTAGAGCGTCTCAGGAGGAGCTCCCACCCAGGCTATGAAAGCACCCTGTTGATGGAGAGAACACTCGTTCCCTTCCCAGAGCCCTGCCTACTGCGACTAGACACCCGTCCTAAAACTGTTATTTAGGTAGTGTTAAGGCAACATGAATGGAGCATTCAAAATGGGAAAGCAAGGCCTGTGCCATCAGGTCCCTGTTTCCAGCGAACACGCAGCCTACCTCCTTGTGCTTTCTACCAGGTAAATACACACTCTAGCTAAACACTGCTCCCTTCCCTGAATAACGTTTTCTTGGCACGGAGTTCTCCGTGTAGCCAACTGCCTCTCCCAAGGAAGGCTCTAGGTACGCTATCGGGGCTTAGCTTCTTCTAAAACCCTGCAGTGTAAGACGTAGAACTGTGCTTTGCTTCCAGCAGGAAAGCAAGCTGACTTTCTCCTGTAAGTATGGGGTGTTAAGGTATGACACTCTAGAAGGAATGCGAAGCAGTTTTGGTTTCTCAGTGCCGCTCAGCCTAGGGCAATGAGGCAAGATATGCATGACATGTAGGATGTACGAGAACAGATTTCCTGGAGCCTTTGGAGTGCTGATTAAACCTAGGTCTCCCAAGGAAGAGTGCAGTGTGTTGCCCTACACTCAGCATACGCAGAGTGACTGGGAAAGGTTTCCGGGCCTGGATGTTTCTTAGCAGCCTAGTGGAGGCTGCCGGTACTAGGTGTTCTTGCAGGGAATAGGGAGCCCACGCGAGGTCCTCGGTGTCCTGAAAGCTTACTAACCTTCAAAGAAAACAAACCTAAAGCTAATGCTTCAAGGACTCTGCTCCAAGCTTCCGCTTTGGTAGGCTATTCCAGGCTTTATCTTGGGGAAAGGACTCACGTCACGTTTCCTTTTAGCTCTAGAGCGTCTCAGGAGGAGCTCCCACCCAGGCTATGAAAGCACCCTGTTGATCTAGAGAACACTCGTTCCCTTCCCAGAGCCCTGCCTACAGTGTCTAAAGGCCCGTCCGAAAACTGTAATTTAGGTAGCTTCAAGGCAGCATGAGTGGTGCATTCAAAATGGGAAAGCAAGCCTTGTGCCATCAGGTGACCGTTTCCAGCGAAAACGCAGCCTACCTCCTTGTGATTTCTACCAAGTAAATATACACTCTAGCTGCACACTGGCCCCTTCCTTAATAAAGTTGGTTTGGCACGGAGTTCTGCGTGTAGCCACGGCCTCCCCAAAGGAGCGCTCTAGGTACGCTATCGGGGCTTAGCCTCTTCTAAAACCCTGCAGTGTAGGAGGAAGAACTGTGCTTTGGTACCAGCAGGAACGCAAGCCGACTTTCTCCTGTAAGTATGGCATCTTCAGGTATGACTTTGTAGAAGGAATGCTAAGCAGTTTTGGTTTCTCAGTGCCGATCAGCTTAGGGCAATGAGGCAGATTGGCATGACATGTAGGAAATGAGAGAACAGATTTCCTGGAGCTGGTGGAGTGCGGAGGAAATCCAGCTCCTCCAAGGAAGAGTGCAGTGTGTTGCCCTACACTTAGCATCCAGAGAGTGACTGGGAAACTTTTCCGGGCCTGGATGTTTCCTGGCAGGCCAGGGGAGCCTGGCCGGTCCCGGTGTTCTTGCAGGGAATAGGGTGCCCACGCGAGGTCCTCGGTACCTGAAAAGCTTACTAACGTTAAAAGAAAGCAGACCTAAAATTAAGCCTCAAGTTCTCTGCTCCAAGCTTCCGCTTCGGCAGGCTATTCAAGGCTTTACCTTGAGGAAAGGACTCCCGTCAAGTTTCCTTTTAGCTCTAGAGCCTCTCAGGAGGAGCTCCCACCCAGGCTATGAAAGCACCCTGTTGATTTAGAGAAAACTCTTTCCCTTCCCAGTACACTGCCTACAGTGACAGGGACCCGTGCAAAACACTGTTATTTAGGTAGCTTCAAGGCAGCAAGAATGGAGCATTCAATATGGAAAGGCAAGCCTTGTGCCATAAATTCCCCGTTTCCAGTGAACACGCAGCCCACCTCCTTGTGATTTTACCAAGTCAATATACACTCTAGCTCCACACTGGTCCCTGCCTTGAATAAAGTTGGTTTGGCAGGGAGTTCTGCGTCTAGCCAACGGCGTCCACCAAGGAGAGATCTAGGTTCGCTATCGGGGTTTAGCTTCTTCTACAACCCTGCACTGGAAGAGCAAGAACTGGGCTTTGGTTACAGCAGGAATGCAAGCCGACTCTCTCCTGTAAATATGGGGTCTTAAGGTATGACACTCTAGAAGGAATGCGAAGCAGTTTTGGTTTCTCAGTGCCGCTCAGCCTAGGGCAATGAGGCAGATTTCCATGACATGGAGGATGTACGAGAACAGATTTCCTGGAGCCTTTGGAGTGCTGAGGAAACCTTGGTCTCCCAAGGAAGAGTGCAGTGTGTTGCCCTACACTCAGCATACACAGAGTGACTGGGAAAGGTTTCCGGGCCTGGATGTTCCTTGGCAGCCCAGGGGAGCCTGCCGGAACTCTGTGTTCTAGTAGGGAATAGGGTGCCCACGCGAGGTCCTGGTGCCCTGAAAAGCTTACTAACGTTAAAAGAAAGCAGACCTAAATTTAAGCCTCAAGGACTCTGCTCCAAGCTTCCGCTTCGGCAGGCTATTCAAGGCTTTACCTTGAGGAAAGGACTCCCGTCAAGTTTCCTTTTAGCTCTAGAGCGTCTCAGGAGGAGCTCCCACCCAGGCTATGAAAGCACCCTGTTGATGGAGAGAACACTCGTTCCCTTCCCAGAGCCCTGCCTACTGCGACTAGACACCCGTCCTAAAACTGTTATTTAGGTAGTGTTAAGGCAACATGAATGGAGCATTCAAAATGGGAAAGCAAGGCCTGTGCCATCAGGTCCCTGTTTCCAGCGAACACGCAGCCTACCTCCTTGTGCTTTCTACCAGGTAAATACACACTCTAGCTAAACACTGCTCCCTTCCCTGAATAACGTTTTCTTGGCACGGAGTTCTCCGTGTAGCCAACTGCCTCTCCCAAGGAAGGCTCTAGGTACGCTATCGGGGCTTAGCTTCTTCTAAAACCCTGCAGTGTAAGACGTAGAACTGTGCTTTGCTTCCAGCAGGAAAGCAAGCCGACTTTCTCCTGTAAGTATGGGGTGTTAAGGTATGACACACTAGAAGGAATGCGAAGCAGTTTTGGTTTCTCAGTGCCGCTCAGCCTAGGGCAATGAGGCAAGATATGCATGACATGTAGGATGTACGAGAACAGATTTCCTGGAGCCTTTGGAGTGCTGATTAAACCTAGGTCTCCCAAGGAAGAGTGCAGTGTGTTGCCCTACACTCAGCATACGCAGAGTGACTGGGAAAGGTTTCCGGGCCTGGATGTTTCTTAGCAGCCTAGTGGAGGCTGCCGGTACTAGGTGTTCTTGCAGGGAATAGGGAGCCCACGCGAGGTCCTCGGTGTCCTGAAAGCTTACTAACCTTCAAAGAAAACAAACCTAAAGCTAATGCTTCAAGGACTCTGCTCCAAGCTTCCGCTTTGGTAGGCTATTCCAGGCTTTATCTTGGGGAAAGGACTCACGTCACGTTTCCTTTTAGCTCTAGAGCGTCTCAGGAGGAGCTCCCACCCAGGCTATGAAAGCACCCTGTTGATCTAGAGAACACTCGTTCCCTTCCCAGAGCCCTGCCTACAGTGTCTAAAGGCCCGTCCGAAAACTGTAATTTAGGTAGCTTCAAGGCAGCATGAGTGGTGCATTCAAAATGGGAAAGCAAGCCTTGTGCCATCAGGTGACCGTTTCCAGCGAAAACGCAGCCTACCTCCTTGTGATTTCTACCAAGTAAATATACACTCTAGCTGCACACTGGCCCCTTCCTTAATAAAGTTGGTTTGGCACGGAGTTCTGCGTGTAGCCACGGCCTCCCCAAAGGAGCGCTCTAGGTACGCTATCGGGGCTTAGCCTCTTCTAAAACCCTGCAGTGTAGGAGGAAGAACTGTGCTTTGGTACCAGCAGGAACGCAAGCCGACTTTCTCCTGTAAGTATGGCATCTTCAGGTATGACTTTGTAGAAGGAATGCTAAGCAGTTTTGGTTTCTCAGTGCCGATCAGCTTAGGGCAATGAGGCAGATTGGCATGACATGTAGGAAATGAGAGAACAGATTTCCTGGAGCTGGTGGAGTGCGGAGGAAATCCAGCTCCTCCAAGGAAGAGTGCAGTGTGTTGCCCTACACTTAGCATCCAGAGAGTGACTGGGAAACTTTTCCGGGCCTGGATGTTTCCTGGCAGGCCAGGGGAGCCTGGCCGGTCCCGGTGTTCTTGCAGGGAATAGGGTGCCCACGCGAGGTCCTCGGTACCTGAAAAGCTTACTAACGTTAAAAGAAAGCAGACCTAAAATTAAGCCTCAAGTTCTCTGCTCCAAGCTTCCGCTTCGGCAGGCTATTCAAGGCTTTACCTTGAGGAAAGGACTCCCGTCAAGTTTCCTTTTAGCTCTAGAGCCTCTCAGGAGGAGCTCCCACCCAGGCTATGAAAGCACCCTGTTGATTTAGAGAAAACTCTTTCCCTTCCCAGTACACTGCCTACAGTGACAGGGACCCGTGCAAAACACTGTTATTTAGGTAGCTTCAAGGCAGCAAGAATGGAGCATTCAATATGGAAAGGCAAGCCTTGTGCCATAAATTCCCCGTTTCCAGTGAACACGCAGCCCACCTCCTTGTGATTTTACCAAGTCAATATACACTCTAGCTCCACACTGGTCCCTGCCTTGAATAAAGTTGGTTTGGCAGGGAGTTCTGCGTCTAGCCAACGGCGTCCACAAAGGAGAGATCTAGGTTCGCTATCGGGGTTTAGCTTCTTCTACAACCCTGCACTGGAAGAGCAAGAACTGGGCTTTGGTTACAGCAGGAATGCAAGCCGACTCTCTCCTGTAAATATGGGGTCTTAAGGTATGACACTCTAGAAGGAATGCGAAGCAGTTTTGGTTTCTCAGTGCCGCTCAGCCTAGGGCAATGAGGCAGATTTCCATGACATGGAGGATGTACGAGAACAGATTTCCTGGAGCCTTTGGAGTGCTGAGGAAACCTTGGTCTCCCAAGGAAGAGTGCAGTGTGTTGCCCTACACTCAGCATACACAGAGTGACTGGGAAAGGTTTCCGGGCCTGGATGTTCCTTGGCAGCCCAGGGGAGCCTGCCGGAACTCTGTGTTCTAGTAGGGAATAGGGTGCCCACGCGAGGTCCTGGTGCCCTGAAAAGCTTACTAACGTTAAAAGAAAGCAGACCTAAATTTAAGCCTCAAGGACTCTGCTCCAAGCTTCCGCTTCGGCAGGCTATTCAAGGCTTTACCTTGAGGAAAGGACTCCCGTCAAGTTTCCTTTTAGCTCTAGAGCCTCTCAGGAGGAGCTCCCACCCAGGCTATGAAAGCACCCTGTTGATTTAGAGAAAACTCTTTCCCTTCCCAGTACACTGCCTACAGTGACAGGGACCCGTGCAAAACACTGTTATTTAGGTAGCTTCAAGGCAGCAAGAATGGAGCATTCAATATGGAAAGGCAAGCCTTGTGCCATAAATTCCCCGTTTCCAGTGAACACGCAGCCCACCTCCTTGTGATTTTGCCAAGTCAATATACACTCTAGCTCCACACTGGTCCCTTCCTTGAATAAAGTTGGTTTGGCAGGGAGTTCTGCGTCTAGCCAACGGCGTCCACCAAGGAGAGATCTAGGTTCGCTATCGGGGTTTAGCTTCTTCTACAACCCTGCACTGGAAGAGCAAGAACTGGGCTTTGGTTACAGCAGGAATGCAAGCCGACTCTCTCCTGTAAATATGGGGTCTTAAGGTATGACACTCTAGAAGGAATGCGAAGCAGTTTTGGTTTCTCAGTGCCGCTCAGCCTAGGGCAATGAGGCAGATTTCCATGACATGGAGGATGTACGAGAACAGATTTCCTGGAGCCTTTGGAGTGCTGAGGAAACCTTGGTCTCCCAAGGAAGAGTGCAGTGTGTTGCCCTACACTCAGCATACACAGAGTGACTGGGAAAGGTTTCCGGGCCTGGATGTTCCTTGGCAGCACAGGGGAGCCTGCCGGAACTCTGTGTTCTAGTAGGGAATAGGGTGCCCACGCGAGGTCCTGGTGCCCTGAAAAGCTTACTAACGTTAAAAGAAAGCAGACCTAAATTTAAGCCTCAAGGACTCTGCTCCAAGCTTCCGCTTCGGCAGGCTATTCAAGGCTTTACCTTGAGGAAAGGACTCCCGTCAAGTTTCCTTTTAGCTCTAGAGCGTCTCAGGAGGAGCTCCCACCCAGGCTATGAAAGCACCCTGTTGATGGAGAGAACACTCGTTCCCTTCCCAGAGCCCTGCCTACTGCGACTAGACACCCGTCCTAAAACTGTTATTTAGGTAGTGTTAAGGCAACATGAATGGAGCATTCAAAATGGGAAAGCAAGGCCTGTGCCATCAGGTCCCTGTTTCCAGCGAACACGCAGCCTACCTCCTTGTGCTTTCTACCAGGTAAATACACACTCTAGCTAAACACTGCTCCCTTCCCTGAATAACGTTTTCTTGGCACGGAGTTCTCCGTGTAGCCAACTGCCTCTCCCAAGGAAGGCTCTAGGTACGCTATCGGGGCTTAGCTTCTTCTAAAACCCTGCAGTGTAAGACGTAGAACTGTGCTTTGCTTCCAGCAGGAAAGCAAGCCGACTTTCTCCTGTAAGTATGGGGTGTTAAGGTATGACACTCTAGAAGGAATGCGAAGCAGTTTTGGTTTCTCAGTGCCGCTCAGCCTAGGGCAATGAGGCAAGATATGCATGACATGTAGGATGTACGAGAACAGATTTCCTGGAGCCTTTGGAGTGCTGATTAAACCTAGGTCTCCCAAGGAAGAGTGCAGTGTGTTGCCCTACACTCAGCATACGCAGAGTGACTGGGAAAGGTTTCCGGGCCTGGATGTTTCTTAGCAGCCTAGTGGAGCCTGCCGGTACTAGGTGTTCTTGCAGGGAATAGGGAGCCCACGCGAGGTCCTCGGTGTCCTGAAAGCTTACTAACCTTCAAAGAAAACAAACCTAAAGCTAATGCTTCAAGGACTCTGCTCCAAGCTTCCGCTTTGGTAGGCTATTCCAGGCTTTATCTTGGGGAAAGGACTCACGTCACGTTTCCTTTTAGCTCTAGAGCGTCTCAGGAGGAGCTCCCACCCAGGCTATGAAAGCACCCTGTTGATCTAGAGAACACTCGTTCCCTTCCCAGAGCCCTGCCTACAGTGTCTAAAGGCCCGTCCGAAAACTGTAATTTAGGTAGCTTCAAGGCAGCATGAGTGGTGCATTCAAAATGGGAAAGCAAGCCTTGTGCCATCAGGTGACCGTTTCCAGCGAAAACGCAGCCTACCTCCTTGTGATTTCTACCAAGTAAATATACACTCTAGCTGCACACTGGCCCCTTCCTTAATAAAGTTGGTTTGGCACGGAGTTCTGCGTGTAGCCACGGCCTCCCCAAAGGAGCGCTCTAGGTACGCTATCGGGGCTTAGCCTCTTCTAAAACCCTGCAGTGTAGGAGGAAGAACTGTGCTTTGGTACCAGCAGGAACGCAAGCCGACTTTCTCCTGTAAGTATGGCATCTTCAGGTATGACTTTGTAGAAGGAATGCTAAGCAGTTTTGGTTTCTCAGTGCCGATCAGCTTAGGGCAATGAGGCAGATTGGCATGACATGTAGGAAATGAGAGAACAGATTTCCTGGAGCTGGTGGAGTGCGGAGGAAATCCAGCTCCTCCAAGGAAGAGTGCAGTGTGTTGCCCTACACTTAGCATCCAGAGAGTGACTGGGAAACTTTTCCGGGCCTGGATGTTTCCTGGCAGGCCAGGGGAGCCTGGCCGGTCCCGGTGTTCTTGCAGGGAATAGGGTGCCCACGCGAGGTCCTCGGTACCTGAAAAGCTTACTAACGTTAAAAGAAAGCAGACCTAAAATTAAGCCTCAAGTTCTCTGCTCCAAGCTTCCGCTTCGGCAGGCTATTCAAGGCTTTACCTTGAGGAAAGGACTCCCGTCAAGTTTCCTTTTAGCTCTAGAGCCTCTCAGGAGGAGCTCCCACCCAGGCTATGAAAGCACCCTGTTGATTTAGAGAAAACTCTTTCCCTTCCCAGTACACTGCCTACAGTGACAGGGACCCGTGCAAAACACTGTTATTTAGGTAGCTTCAAGGCAGCAAGAATGGAGCATTCAATATGGAAAGGCAAGCCTTGTGCCATAAATTCCCCGTTTCCAGTGAACACGCAGCCCACCTCCTTGTGATTTTACCAAGTCAATATACACTCTAGCTCCACACTGGTCCCTGCCTTGAATAAAGTTGGTTTGGCAGGGAGTTCTGCGTCTAGCCAACGGCGTCCACCAAGGAGAGATCTAGGTTCGCTATCGGGGTTTAGCTTCTTCTACAACCCTGCACTGGAAGAGCAAGAACTGGGCTTTGGTTACAGCAGGAATGCAAGCCGACTCTCTCCTGTAAATATGGGGTCTTAAGGTATGACACTCTAGAAGGAATGCGAAGCAGTTTTGGTTTCTCAGTGCCGCTCAGCCTAGGGCAATGAGGCAGATTTCCATGACATGGAGGATGTACGAGAACAGATTTCCTGGAGCCTTTGGAGTGCTGAGGAAACCTTGGTCTCCCAAGGAAGAGTGCAGTGTGTTGCCCTACACTCAGCATACACAGAGTGACTGGGAAAGGTTTCCGGGCCTGGATGTTCCTTGGCAGCCCAGGGGAGCCTGCCGGAACTCTGTGTTCTAGTAGGGAATAGGGTGCCCACGCGAGGTCCTGGTGCCCTGAAAAGCTTACTAACGTTAAAAGAAAGCAGACCTAAATTTAAGCCTCAAGGACTCTGCTCCAAGCTTCCGCTTCGGCAGGCTATTCAAGGCTTTACCTTGAGGAAAGGACTCCCGTCAAGTTTCCTTTTAGCTCTAGAGCGTCTCAGGAGGAGCTCCCACCCAGGCTATGAAAGCACCCTGTTGATGGAGAGAACACTCGTTCCCTTCCCAGAGCCCTGCCTACTGCGACTAGACACCCGTCCTAAAACTGTTATTTAGGTAGTGTTAAGGCAACATGAATGGAGCATTCAAAATGGGAAAGCAAGGCCTGTGCCATCAGGTCCCTGTTTCCAGCGAACACGCAGCCTACCTCCTTGTGCTTTCTACCAGGTAAATACACACTCTAGCTAAACACTGCTCCCTTCCCTGAATAACGTTTTCTTGGCACGGAGTTCTCCGTGTAGCCAACTGCCTCTCCCAAGGAAGGCTCTAGGTACGCTATCGGGGCTTAGCTTCTTCTAAAACCCTGCAGTGTAAGACGTAGAACTGTGCTTTGCTTCCAGCAGGAAAGCAAGCCGACTTTCTCCTGTAAGTATGGGGTGTTAAGGTATGACACTCTAGAAGGAATGCGAAGCAGTTTTGGTTTCTCAGTGCCGCTCAGCCTAGGGCAATGAGGCAAGATATGCATGACATGTAGGATGTACGAGAACAGATTTCCTGGAGCCTTTGGAGTGCTGATTAAACCTAGGTCTCCCAAGGAAGAGTGCAGTGTGTTGCCCTACACTCAGCATACGCAGAGTGACTGGGAAAGGTTTCCGGGCCTGGATGTTTCTTAGCAGCCTAGTGGAGGCTGCCGGTACTAGGTGTTCTTGCAGGGAATAGGGAGCCCACGCGAGGTCCTCGGTGTCCTGAAAGCTTACTAACCTTCAAAGAAAACAAACCTAAAGCTAATGCTTCAAGGACTCTGCTCCAAGCTTCCGCTTTGGTAGGCTATTCCAGGCTTTATCTTGGGGAAAGGACTCACGTCACGTTTCCTTTTAGCTCTAGAGCGTCTCAGGAGGAGCTCCCACCCAGGCTATGAAAGCACCCTGTTGATCTAGAGAACACTCGTTCCCTTCCCAGAGCCCTGCCTACAGTGTCTAAAGGCCCGTCCGAAAACTGTAATTTAGGTAGCTTCAAGGCAGCATGAGTGGTGCATTCAAAATGGGAAAGCAAGCCTTGTGCCATCAGGTGACCGTTTCCAGCGAAAACGCAGCCTACCTCCTTGTGATTTCTACCAAGTAAATATACACTCTAGCTGCACACTGGCCCCTTCCTTAATAAAGTTGGTTTGGCACGGAGTTCTGCGTGTAGCCACGGCCTCCCCAAAGGAGCGCTCTAGGTACGCTATCGGGGCTTAGCCTCTTCTAAAACCCTGCAGTGTAGGAGGAAGAACTGTGCTTTGGTACCAGCAGGAACGCAAGCCGACTTTCTCCTGTAAGTATGGCATCTTCAGGTATGACTTTGTAGAAGGAATGCTAAGCAGTTTTGGTTTCTCAGTGCCGATCAGCTTAGGGCAATGAGGCAGATTGGCATGACATGTAGGAAATGAGAGAACAGATTTCCTGGAGCTGGTGGAGTGCGGAGGAAATCCAGCTCCTCCAAGGAAGAGTGCAGTGTGTTGCCCTACACTTAGCATCCAGAGAGTGACTGGGAAACTTTTCCGGGCCTGGATGTTTCCTGGCAGGCCAGGGGAGCCTGGCCGGTCCCGGTGTTCTTGCAGGGAATAGGGTGCCCACGCGAGGTCCTCGGTACCTGAAAAGCTTACTAACGTTAAAAGAAAGCAGACCTAAAATTAAGCCTCAAGTTCTCTGCTCCAAGCTTCCGCTTCGGCAGGCTATTCAAGGCTTTACCTTGAGGAAAGGACTCCCGTCAAGTTTCCTTTTAGCTCTAGAGCCTCTCAGGAGGAGCTCCCACCCAGGCTATGAAAGCACCCTGTTGATTTAGAGAAAACTCTTTCCCTTCCCAGTACACTGCCTACAGTGACAGGGACCCGTGCAAAACACTGTTATTTAGGTAGCTTCAAGGCAGCAAGAATGGAGCATTCAATATGGAAAGGCAAGCCTTGTGCCATAAATTCCCCGTTTCCAGTGAACACGCAGCCCACCTCCTTGTGATTTTACCAAGTCAATATACACTCTAGCTCCACACTGGTCCCTGCCTTGAATAAAGTTGGTTTGGCAGGGAGTTCTGCGTCTAGCCAACGGCGTCCACAAAGGAGAGATCTAGGTTCGCTATCGGGGTTTAGCTTCTTCTACAACCCTGCACTGGAAGAGCAAGAACTGGGCTTTGGTTACAGCAGGAATGCAAGCCGACTCTCTCCTGTAAATATGGGGTCTTAAGGTATGACACTCTAGAAGGAATGCGAAGCAGTTTTGGTTTCTCAGTGCCGCTCAGCCTAGGGCAATGAGGCAGATTTCCATGACATGGAGGATGTACGAGAACAGATTTCCTGGAGCCTTTGGAGTGCTGAGGAAACCTTGGTCTCCCAAGGAAGAGTGCAGTGTGTTGCCCTACACTCAGCATACACAGAGTGACTGGGAAAGGTTTCCGGGCCTGGATGTTCCTTGGCAGCCCAGGGGAGCCTGCCGGAACTCTGTGTTCTAGTAGGGAATAGGGTGCCCACGCGAGGTCCTGGTGCCCTGAAAAGCTTACTAACGTTAAAAGAAAGCAGACCTAAATTTAAGCCTCAAGGACTCTGCTCCAAGCTTCCGCTTCGGCAGGCTATTCAAGGCTTTACCTTGAGGAAAGGACTCCCGTCAAGTTTCCTTTTAGCTCTAGAGCCTCTCAGGAGGAGCTCCCACCCAGGCTATGAAAGCACCCTGTTGATTTAGAGAAAACTCTTTCCCTTCCCAGTACACTGCCTACAGTGACAGGGACCCGTGCAAAACACTGTTATTTAGGTAGCTTCAAGGCAGCAAGAATGGAGCATTCAATATGGAAAGGCAAGCCTTGTGCCATAAATTCCCCGTTTCCAGTGAACACGCAGCCCACCTCCTTGTGATTTTGCCAAGTCAATATACACTCTAGCTCCACACTGGTCCCTTCCTTGAATAAAGTTGGTTTGGCAGGGAGTTCTGCGTCTAGCCAACGGCGTCCACCAAGGAGAGATCTAGGTTCGCTATCGGGGTTTAGCTTCTTCTACAACCCTGCACTGGAAGAGCAAGAACTGGGCTTTGGTTACAGCAGGAATGCAAGCCGACTCTCTCCTGTAAATATGGGGTCTTAAGGTATGACACTCTAGAAGGAATGCGAAGCAGTTTTGGTTTCTCAGTGCCGCTCAGCCTAGGGCAATGAGGCAGATTTCCATGACATGGAGGATGTACGAGAACAGATTTCCTGGAGCCTTTGGAGTGCTGAGGAAACCTTGGTCTCCCAAGGAAGAGTGCAGTGTGTTGCCCTACACTCAGCATACACAGAGTGACTGGGAAAGGTTTCCGGGCCTGGATGTTCCTTGGCAGCACAGGGGAGCCTGCCGGAACTCTGTGTTCTAGTAGGGAATAGGGTGCCCACGCGAGGTCCTGGTGCCCTGAAAAGCTTACTAACGTTAAAAGAAAGCAGACCTAAATTTAAGCCTCAAGGACTCTGCTCCAAGCTTCCGCTTCGGCAGGCTATTCAAGGCTTTACCTTGAGGAAAGGACTCCCGTCAAGTTTCCTTTTAGCTCTAGAGCGTCTCAGGAGGAGCTCCCACCCAGGCTATGAAAGCACCCTGTTGATGGAGAGAACACTCGTTCCCTTCCCAGAGCCCTGCCTACTGCGACTAGACACCCGTCCTAAAACTGTTATTTAGGTAGTGTTAAGGCAACATGAATGGAGCATTCAAAATGGGAAAGCAAGGCCTGTGCCATCAGGTCCCTGTTTCCAGCGAACACGCAGCCTACCTCCTTGTGCTTTCTACCAGGTAAATACACACTCTAGCTAAACACTGCTCCCTTCCCTGAATAACGTTTTCTTGGCACGGAGTTCTCCGTGTAGCCAACTGCCTCTCCCAAGGAAGGCTCTAGGTACGCTATCGGGGCTTAGCTTCTTCTAAAACCCTGCAGTGTAAGACGTAGAACTGTGCTTTGCTTCCAGCAGGAAAGCAAGCCGACTTTCTCCTGTAAGTATGGGGTGTTAAGGTATGACACTCTAGAAGGAATGCGAAGCAGTTTTGGTTTCTCAGTGCCGCTCAGCCTAGGGCAATGAGGCAAGATATGCATGACATGTAGGATGTACGAGAACAGATTTCCTGGAGCCTTTGGAGTGCTGATTAAACCTAGGTCTCCCAAGGAAGAGTGCAGTGTGTTGCCCTACACTCAGCATACGCAGAGTGACTGGGAAAGGTTTCCGGGCCTGGATGTTTCTTAGCAGCCTAGTGGAGCCTGCCGGTACTAGGTGTTCTTGCAGGGAATAGGGAGCCCACGCGAGGTCCTCGGTGTCCTGAAAGCTTACTAACCTTCAAAGAAAACAAACCTAAAGCTAATGCTTCAAGGACTCTGCTCCAAGCTTCCGCTTTGGTAGGCTATTCCAGGCTTTATCTTGGGGAAAGGACTCACGTCACGTTTCCTTTTAGCTCTAGAGCGTCTCAGGAGGAGCTCCCACCCAGGCTATGAAAGCACCCTGTTGATCTAGAGAACACTCGTTCCCTTCCCAGAGCCCTGCCTACAGTGTCTAAAGGCCCGTCCGAAAACTGTAATTTAGGTAGCTTCAAGGCAGCATGAGTGGTGCATTCAAAATGGGAAAGCAAGCCTTGTGCCATCAGGTGACCGTTTCCAGCGAAAACGCAGCCTACCTCCTTGTGATTTCTACCAAGTAAATATACACTCTAGCTGCACACTGGCCCCTTCCTTAATAAAGTTGGTTTGGCACGGAGTTCTGCGTGTAGCCACGGCCTCCCCAAAGGAGCGCTCTAGGTACGCTATCGGGGCTTAGCCTCTTCTAAAACCCTGCAGTGTAGGAGGAAGAACTGTGCTTTGGTACCAGCAGGAACGCAAGCCGACTTTCTCCTGTAAGTATGGCATCTTCAGGTATGACTTTGTAGAAGGAATGCTAAGCAGTTTTGGTTTCTCAGTGCCGATCAGCTTAGGGCAATGAGGCAGATTGGCATGACATGTAGGAAATGAGAGAACAGATTTCCTGGAGCTGGTGGAGTGCGGAGGAAATCCAGCTCCTCCAAGGAAGAGTGCAGTGTGTTGCCCTACACTTAGCATCCAGAGAGTGACTGGGAAACTTTTCCGGGCCTGGATGTTTCCTGGCAGGCCAGGGGAGCCTGGCCGGTCCCGGTGTTCTTGCAGGGAATAGGGTGCCCACGCGAGGTCCTCGGTACCTGAAAAGCTTACTAACGTTAAAAGAAAGCAGACCTAAAATTAAGCCTCAAGTTCTCTGCTCCAAGCTTCCGCTTCGGCAGGCTATTCAAGGCTTTACCTTGAGGAAAGGACTCCCGTCAAGTTTCCTTTTAGCTCTAGAGCCTCTCAGGAGGAGCTCCCACCCAGGCTATGAAAGCACCCTGTTGATTTAGAGAAAACTCTTTCCCTTCCCAGTACACTGCCTACAGTGACAGGGACCCGTGCAAAACACTGTTATTTAGGTAGCTTCAAGGCAGCAAGAATGGAGCATTCAATATGGAAAGGCAAGCCTTGTGCCATAAATTCCCCGTTTCCAGTGAACACGCAGCCCACCTCCTTGTGATTTTACCAAGTCAATATACACTCTAGCTCCACACTGGTCCCTGCCTTGAATAAAGTTGGTTTGGCAGGGAGTTCTGCGTCTAGCCAACGGCGTCCACCAAGGAGAGATCTAGGTTCGCTATCGGGGTTTAGCTTCTTCTACAACCCTGCACTGGAAGAGCAAGAACTGGGCTTTGGTTACAGCAGGAATGCAAGCTGACTCTCTCCTGTAAATATGGGGTCTTAAGGTATGACACTCTAGAAGGAATGCGAAGCAGTTTTGGTTTCTCAGTGCCGCTCAGCCTAGGGCAATGAGGCAGATTTCCATGACATGGAGGATGTACGAGAACAGATTTCCTGGAGCCTTTGGAGTGCTGAGGAAACCTTGGTCTCCCAAGGAAGAGTGCAGTGTGTTGCCCTACACTCAGCATACACAGAGTGACTGGGAAAGGTTTCCGGGCCTGGATGTTCCTTGGCAGCCCAGGGGAGCCTGCCGGAACTCTGTGTTCTAGTAGGGAATAGGGTGCCCACGCGAGGTCCTGGTGCACTGAAAAGCTTACTAACGTTAAAAGAAAGCAGACCTAAAATTAAGCCTCAAGTTCTCTGCTCCAAGCTTCCGCTTCGGCAGGCTATTCAAGGCTTTACCTTGAGGAAAGGACTCCCGTCAAGTTTCCTTTTAGCTCTAGAGGCTCTCAGGAGGAGCTCCCACCCAGGCTATGAAAGCACCCTGTTGATTTAGAGAAAACTCTTTCCCTTCCCAGTACACTGCCTACAGTGACAGGGACCCGTGCAAAACACTGTTATTTAGGTAGCTTCAAGGCAGCAAGAATGGAGCATTCAATATGGAAAGGCAGGCCTTGTGCCATAAATTCCCCGTTTCCAGTGAACACGCAGCCCACCTCCTTGTGATTTTGCCAAGTCAATATACACTCTAGCTCCACACTGGTCCCTTCCTTGAATAAAGTTGGTTTGGCAGGGAGTTCTGCGTCTAGCCAACGGCGTCCACCAAGGAGAGATCTAGGTTCGCTATCGGGGTTTAGCTTCTTCTACAACCCTGCACTGGAAGAGCAAGAACTGGGCTTTGGTTACAGCAGGAATGCAAGTCGACTCTCTCCTGTAAATATGGGGTCTTAAGGTATGACACTCTAGAAGGAATGCGAAGCAGTTTTGGTTTCTCAGTGCCGCTCAGCCTAGGGCAATGAGGCAGATTTCCATGACATGGAGGATGTACGAGAACAGATTTCCTGGAGCCTTTGGAGTGCTGAGGAAACCTTGGTCTCCCAAGGAAGAGTGCAGTGTGTTGCCCTACACTCAGCATACACAGAGTGACTGGGAAAGTTTTCCGGGCCTGGATGTTCCTTGGCAGCCCAGGGGAGCCTGCCGGAACTCTGTGTTCTAGTAGGGAATAGGGTGCCCACGCGAGGTCCTGGTGCCCTGAAAAGCTTACTAACGTTAAAAGAAAGCAGACCTAAATTTAAGCCTCAAGGACTCTGCTCCAAGCTTCCGCTTCGGCAGGCTATTCAAGGCTTTACCTTGAGGAAAGGACTCCCGTCAAGTTTCCTTTTAGCTCTAGAGCGTCTCAGGAGGAGCTCCCACCCAGGCTATGAAAGCACCCTGTTGATGGAGAGAACACTCGTTCCCTTCCCAGAGCCCTGCCTACTGCGACTAGACACCCGTCCTAAAACTGTTATTTAGGTAGTGTTAAGGCAACATGAATGGAGCATTCAAAATGGGAAAGCAAGGCCTGTGCCATCAGGTCCCTGTTTCCAGCGAACACGCAGCCTACCTCCTTGTGCTTTCTACCAGGTAAATACACACTCTAGCTAAACACTGCTCCCTTCCCTGAATAACGTTTTCTTGGCACGGAGTTCTCCGTGTAGCCAACTGCCTCTCCCAAGGAAGGCTCTAGGTACGCTATCGGGGCTTAGCTTCTTCTAAAACCCTGCAGTGTAAGACGTAGAACTGTGCTTTGCTTCCAGCAGGAAAGCAAGCCGACTTTCTCCTGTAAGTATGGGGTGTTAAGGTATGACACTCTAGAAGGAATGCGAAGCAGTTTTGGTTTCTCAGTGCCGCTCAGCCTGGGGCAATGAGGCAAGATATGCATGACATGTAGGATGTACGAGAACAGATTTCCTGGAGCCTTTCGAGTGCTGATTAAACCTAGGTCTCCCAAGGAAGAGTGCAGTGTGTTGCCCTACACTCAGCATACGCAGAGTGACTGGGAAAGGTTTCCGGGCCTGGATGTTTCTTAGCAGCCTAGTGGAGGCTGCCGGTACTAGGTGTTCTTGCAGGGAATAGGGAGCCCACGCGAGGTCCTCGGTGTCCTGAAAGCTTACTAACCTTCAAAGAAAACAAACCTAAAGCTAATGCTTCAAGGACTCTGCTCCAAGCTTCCGCTTTGGTAGGCTATTCCAGGCTTTATCTTGGGGAAAGGACTCACGTCACGTTTCCTTTTAGCTCTAGAGCGTCTCAGGAGGAGCTCCCACCCAGGCTATGAAAGCACCCTGTTGATCTAGAGAACACTCGTTCCCTTCCCAGAGCCCTGCCTACAGTGTCTAAAGGCCCGTCCGAAAACTGTAATTTAGGTAGCTTCAAGGCAGCATGAGTGGTGCATTCAAAATGGGAAAGCAAGCCTTGTGCCATCAGGTGACCGTTTCCAGCGAAAACGCAGCCTACCTCCTTGTGATTTCTACCAAGTAAATATACACTCTAGCTGCACACTGGCCCCTTCCTTAATAAAGTTGGTTTGGCACGGAGTTCTGCGTGTAGCCACGGCCTCCCCAAAGGAGCGCTCTAGGTACGCTATCGGGGCTTAGCCTCTTCTAAAACCCTGCAGTGTAGGAGGAAGAACTGTGCTTTGGTACCAGCAGGAACGCAAGCCGACTTTCTCCTGTAAGTATGGCATCTTCAGGTATGACTTTGTAGAAGGAATGCTAAGCAGTTTTGGTTTCTCAGTGCCGATCAGCTTAGGGCAATGAGGCAGATTGGCATGACATGTAGGAAATGAGAGAACAGATTTCCTGGAGCTGGTGGAGTGCGGAGGAAATCCAGCTCCTCCAAGGAAGAGTGCAGTGTGTTGCCCTACACTTAGCATCCAGAGAGTGACTGGGAAACTTTTCCGGGCCTGGATGTTTCCTGGCAGGCCAGGGGAGCCTGGCCGGTCCCGGTGTTCCTGCAGGGAATAGGGTGCCCACGCGAGGTCCTCGGTACCTGAAAAGCTTACTAACGTTAAAAGAAAGCAGACCTAAATTTAAGCCTCAAGGACTCTGCTCCAAGCTTCCGCTTCGGCAGGCTATTCAAGGCTTTACCTTGAGGAAAGGACTCCCGTCAAGTTTCCTTTTAGCTCTAGAGCCTCTCAGGAGGAGCTCCCACCCAGGCTATGAAAGCACCCTGTTGAGTTAGAGAAAACTCTTTCCCTTCCCAGTACACTGCCTACAGTGACAGGGACCCGTGCAAAACACTGTTATTTAGGTAGCTTCAAGGCAGCAAGAATGGAGCATTCAATATGGAAAGGCAAGCCTTGTGCCATAAATTCCCCGTTTCCAGTGAACACGCAGCCCACCTCCTTGTGATTTTGCCAAGTCAATATACACTCTAGCTCCACACTGGTCCCTTCCTTGAATAAAGTTGGTTTGGCAGGGAGTTCTGCGTCTAGCCAACGGCGTCCACCAAGGAGAGATCTAGGTTCGCTATCGGGGTTTAGCTTCTTCTACAACCCTGCACTGGAAGAGCAAGAACTGGGCTTTGGTTACAGCAGGAATGCAAGCCGACTCTCTCCTGTAAATATGGGGTCTTAAGGTATGACACTCTAGAAGGAATGCGAAGCAGTTTTGGTTTCTCAGTGCCGCTCAGCCTAGGGCAATGAGGCAGATTTCCATGACATGGAGGATGTACGAGAACAGATTTCCTGGAGCCTTTGGAGTGCTGAGGAAACCTTGGTCTCCCAAGGAAGAGTGCAGTGTGTTGCCCTACACTCAGCATACACAGAGTGACTGGGAAAGGTTTCCGGGCCTGGATGTTCCTTGGCAGCCCAGGGGAGCCTGCCGGAACTCTGTGTTCTAGTAGGGAATAGGGTGCCCACGCGAGGTCCTGGTGCCCTGAAAAGCTTACTAACGTTAAAAGAAAGCAGACCTAAATTTAAGCCTCAAGGACTCTGCTCCAAGCTTCCGCTTCGGCAGGCTATTCAAGGCTTTACCTTGAGGAAAGGACTCCCGTCAAGTTTCCTTTTAGCTCTAGAGCGTCTCAGGAGGAGCTCCCACCCAGGCTATGAAAGCACCCTGTTGATGGAGAGAACACTCGTTCCCTTCCCAGAGCCCTGCCTACTGCGACTAGACACCCGTCCTAAAACTGTTATTTAGGTAGTGTTAAGGCAACATGAATGGAGCATTCAAAATGGGAAAGCAAGGCCTGTGCCATCAGGTCCCTGTTTCCAGCGAACACGCAGCCTACCTCCTTGTGCTTTCTACCAGGTAAATACACACTCTAGCTAAACACTGCTCCCTTCCCTGAATAACGTTTTCTTGGCACGGAGTTCTCCGTGTAGCCAACTGCCTCTCCCAAGGAAGGCTCTAGGTACGCTATCGGGGCTTAGCTTCTTCTAAAACCCTGCAGTGTAAGACGTAGAACTGTGCTTTGCTTCCAGCAGGAAAGCAAGCCGACTTTCTCCTGTAAGTATGGGGTGTTAACGTATGACACTCTAGAAGGAATGCGAAGCAGTTTTGGTTTCTCAGTGCCGCTCAGCCTAGGGCAATGAGGCAAGATATGCATGACATGTAGGATGTACGAGAACAGATTTCCTGGAGCCTTTGGAGTGCTGATTAAACCTAGGTCTCCCAAGGAAGAGTGCAGTGTGTTGCCCTACACTCAGCATACGCAGAGTGACTGGGAAAGGTTTCCGGGCCTGGATGTTTCTTAGCAGCCTAGTGGAGGCTGCCGGTACTAGGTGTTCTTGCAGGGAATAGGGAGCCCACGCGAGGTCCTCGGTGTCCTGAAAGCTTACTAACCTTCAAAGAAAACAAACCTAAAGCTAATGCTTCAAGGACTCTGCTCCAAGCTTCCGCTTTGGTAGGCTATTCCAGGCTTTATCTTGGGGAAAGGACTCACGTCACGTTTCCTTTTAGCTCTAGAGCGTCTCAGGAGGAGCTCCCACCCAGGCTATGAAAGCACCCTGTTGATCTAGAGAACACTCGTTCCCTTCCCAGAGCCCTGCCTACAGTGTCTAAAGGCCCGTCCGAAAACTGTAATTTAGGTAGCTTCAAGGCAGCATGAGTGGTGCATTCAAAATGGGAAAGCAAGCCTTGTGCCATCAGGTGACCGTTTCCAGCGAAAACGCAGCCTACCTCCTTGTGATTTCTACCAAGTAAATATACACTCTAGCTGCACACTGGCCCCTTCCTTAATAAAGTTGGTTTGGCACGGAGTTCTGCGTGTAGCCACGGCCTCCCCAAAGGAGCGCTCTAGGTACGCTATCGGGGCTTAGCCTCTTCTAAAACCCTGCAGTGTAGGAGGAAGAACTGTGCTTTGGTACCAGCAGGAACGCAAGCCGACTTTCTCCTGTAAGTATGGCATCTTCAGGTATGACTTTGTAGAAGGAATGCTAAGCAGTTTTGGTTTCTCAGTGCCGATCAGCTTAGGGCAATGAGGCAGATTGGCATGACATGTAGGAAATGAGAGAACAGATTTCCTGGAGCTGGTGGAGTGCGGAGGAAATCCAGCTCCTCCAAGGAAGAGTGCAGTGTGTTGCCCTACACTTAGCATCCAGAGAGTGACTGGGAAACTTTTCCGGGCCTGGATGTTTCCTGGCAGGCCAGGGGAGCCTGGCCGGTCCCGGTGTTCTTGCAGGGAATAGGGTGCCCACGCGAGGTCCTCGGTACCTGAAAAGCTTACTAACGTTAAAAGAAAGCAGACCTAAAATTAAGCCTCAAGTTCTCTGCTCCAAGCTTCCGCTTCGGCAGGCTATTCAAGGCTTTACCTTGAGGAAAGGACTCCCGTCAAGTTTCCTTTTAGCTCTAGAGCCTCTCAGGAGGAGCTCCCACCCAGGCTATGAAAGCACCCTGTTGATTTAGAGAAAACTCTTTCCCTTCCCAGTACACTGCCTACAGTGACAGGGACCCGTGCAAAACACTGTTATTTAGGTAGCTTCAAGGCAGCAAGAATGGAGCATTCAATATGGAAAGGCAAGCCTTGTGCCATAAATTCCCCGTTTCCAGTGAACACGCAGCCCACCTCCTTGTGATTTTACCAAGTCAATATACACTCTAGCTCCACACTGGTCCCTGCCTTGAATAAAGTTGGTTTGGCAGGGAGTTCTGCGTCTAGCCAACGGCGTCCACCAAGGAGAGATCTAGGTTCGCTATCGGGGTTTAGCTTCTTCTACAACCCTGCACTGGAAGAGCAAGAACTGGGCTTTGGTTACAGCAGGAATGCAAGCTGACTCTCTCCTGTAAATATGGGGTCTTAAGGTATGACACTCTAGAAGGAATGCGAAGCAGTTTTGGTTTCTCAGTGCCGCTCAGCCTAGGGCAATGAGGCAGATTTCCATGACATGGAGGATGTACGAGAACAGATTTCCTGGAGCCTTTGGAGTGCTGAGGAAACCTTGGTCTCCCAAGGAAGAGTGCAGTGTGTTGCCCTACACTCAGCATACACAGAGTGACTGGGAAAGGTTTCCGGGCCTGGATGTTCCTTGGCAGCCCAGGGGAGCCTG
Organism: Balaenoptera physalus; assembly: GCF_965194825.1. NCBI lineage: Eukaryota > Metazoa > Chordata > Mammalia > Artiodactyla > Balaenopteridae > Balaenoptera > Balaenoptera physalus. Next base: position 459,494 of record NW_028126499.1, read on the forward strand.
CCGGAACTCTGTGTTCTAGTAGGGAATAGGGTGCCCACGCGAGGTCCTGGTGCACTGAAAAGCTTACTAACGTTAAAAGAAAGCAGACCTAAAATTAAGCCTCAAGTTCTCTGCTCCAAGCTTCCGCTTCGGCAGGCTATTCAAGGCTTTACCTTGAGGAAAGGACTCCCGTCAAGTTTCCTTTTAGCTCTAGAGGCTCTCAGGAGGAGCTCCCACCCAGGCTATGAAAGCACCCTGTTGATTTAGAGAAAACTCTTTCCCTTCCCAGTACACTGCCTACAGTGACAGGGACCCGTGCAAAACACTGTTATTTAGGTAGCTTCAAGGCAGCAAGAATGGAGCATTCAATATGGAAAGGCAGGCCTTGTGCCATAAATTCCCCGTTTCCAGTGAACACGCAGCCCACCTCCTTGTGATTTTGCCAAGTCAATATACACTCTAGCTCCACACTGGTCCCTTCCTTGAATAAAGTTGGTTTGGCAGGGAGTTCTGCGTCTAGCCAACGGCGTCCACCAAGGAGAGATCTAGGTTCGCTATCGGGGATTAGCTTCTTCTACAACCCTGCACTGGAAGAGCAAGAACTGGGCTTTGGTTACAGCAGGAATGCAAGTCGACTCTCTCCTGTAAATATGGGGTCTTAAGGTATGACACTCTAGAAGGAATGCGAAGCAGTTTTGGTTTCTCAGTGCCGCTCAGCCTAGGGCAATGAGGCAGATTTCCATGACATGGAGGATGTACGAGAACAGATTTCCTGGAGCCTTTGGAGTGCTGAGGAAACCTTGGTCTCCCAAGGAAGAGTGCAGTGTGTTGCCCTACACTCAGCATACACAGAGTGACTGGGAAAGGTTTCCGGGCCTGGATGTTCCTTGGCAGCCCAGGGGAGCCTGCCGGAACTCTGTGTTCTAGTAGGGAATAGGGTGCCCACGCGAGGTCCTGGTGCCCTGAAAAGCTTACTAACGTTAAAAGAAAGCAGACCTAAATTTAAGCCTCAAGGACTCTGCTCCAAGCTTCCGCTTCGGCAGGCTATTCAAGGCTTTACCTTGAGGAAAGGACTCCCGTCAAGTTTCCTTTTAGCTCTAGAGCGTCTCAGGAGGAGCTCCCACCCAGGCTATGAAAGCACCCTGTTGATGGAGAGAACACTCGTTCCCTTCCCAGAGCCCTGCCTACTGCGACTAGACACCCGTCCTAAAACTGTTATTTAGGTAGTGTTAAGGCAACATGAATGGAGCATTCAAAATGGGAAAGCAAGGCCTGTGCCATCAGGTCCCTGTTTCCAGCGAACACGCAGCCTACCTCCTTGTGCTTTCTACCAGGTAAATACACACTCTAGCTAAACACTGCTCCCTTCCCTGAATAACGTTTTCTTGGCACGGAGTTCTCCGTGTAGCCAACTGCCTCTCCCAAGGAAGGCTCTAGGTACGCTATCGGGGCTTAGCTTCTTCTAAAACCCTGCAGTGTAAGACGTAGAACTGTGCTTTGCTTCCAGCAGGAAAGCAAGCCGACTTTCTCCTGTAAGTATGGGGTGTTAAGGTATGACACTCTAGAAGGAATGCGAAGCAGTTTTGGTTTCTCAGTGCCGCTCAGCCTGGGGCAATGAGGCAAGATATGCATGACATGTAGGATGTACGAGAACAGATTTCCTGGAGCCTTTCGAGTGCTGATTAAACCTAGGTCTCCCAAGGAAGAGTGCAGTGTGTTGCCCTACACTCAGCATACGCAGAGTGACTGGGAAAGGTTTCCGGGCCTGGATGTTTCTTAGCAGCCTAGTGGAGCCTGCCGGTACTAGGTGTTCTTGCAGGGAATAGGGAGCCCACGCGAGGTCCTCGGTGTCCTGAAAGCTTACTAACCTTCAAAGAAAACAAACCTAAAGCTAATGCTTCAAGGACTCTGCTCCAAGCTTCCGCTTTGGTAGGCTATTCCAGGCTTTATCTTGGGGAAAGGACTCACGTCACGTTTCCTTTTAGCTCTAGAGCGTCTCAGGAGGAGCTCCCACCCAGGCTATGAAAGCACCCTGTTGATCTAGAGAACACTCGTTCCCTTCCCAGAGCCCTGCCTACAGTGTCTAAAGGCCCGTCCGAAAACTGTAATTTAGGTAGCTTCAAGGCAGCATGAGTGGTGCATTCAAAATGGGAAAGCAAGCCTTGTGCCATCAGGTGACCGTTTCCAGCGAAAACGCAGCCTACCTCCTTGTGATTTCTACCAAGTAAATATACACTCTAGCTGCACACTGGCCCCTTCCTTAATAAAGTTGGTTTGGCACGGAGTTCTGCGTGTAGCCACGGCCTCCCCAAAGGAGCGCTCTAGGTACGCTATCGGGGCTTAGCCTCTTCTAAAACCCTGCAGTGTAGGAGGAAGAACTGTGCTTTGGTACCAGCAGGAACGCAAGCCGACTTTCTCCTGTAAGTATGGCATCTTCAGGTATGACTTTGTAGAAGGAATGCTAAGCAGTTTTGGTTTCTCAGTGCCGATCAGCTTAGGGCAATGAGGCAGATTGGCATGACATGTAGGAAATGAGAGAACAGATTTCCTGGAGCTGGTGGAGTGCGGAGGAAATCCAGCTCCTCCAAGGAAGAGTGCAGTGTGTTGCCCTACACTTAGCATCCAGAGAGTGACTGGGAAACTTTTCCGGGCCTGGATGTTTCCTGGCAGGCCAGGGGAGCCTGGCCGGTCCCGGTGTTCCTGCAGGGAATAGGGTGCCCACGCGAGGTCCTCGGTACCTGAAAAGCTTACTAACGTTAAAAGAAAGCAGACCTAAATTTAAGCCTCAAGGACTCTGCTCCAAGCTTCCGCTTCGGCAGGCTATTCAAGGCTTTACCTTGAGGAAAGGACTCCCGTCAAGTTTCCTTTTAGCTCTAGAGCCTCTCAGGAGGAGCTCCCACCCAGGCTATGAAAGCACCCTGTTGAGTTAGAGAAAACTCTTTCCCTTCCCAGTACACTGCCTACAGTGACAGGGACCCGTGCAAAACACTGTTATTTAGGTAGCTTCAAGGCAGCAAGAATGGAGCATTCAATATGGAAAGGCAAGCCTTGTGCCATAAATTCCCCGTTTCCAGTGAACACGCAGCCCACCTCCTTGTGATTTTGCCAAGTCAATATACACTCTAGCTCCACACTGGTCCCTTCCTTGAATAAAGTTGGTTTGGCAGGGAGTTCTGCGTCTAGCCAACGGCGTCCACCAAGGAGAGATCTAGGTTCGCTATCGGGGTTTAGCTTCTTCTACAACCCTGCACTGGAAGAGCAAGAACTGGGCTTTGGTTACAGCAGGAATGCAAGCCGACTCTCTCCTGTAAATATGGGGTCTTAAGGTATGACACTCTAGAAGGAATGCGAAGCAGTTTTGGTTTCTCAGTGCCGCTCAGCCTAGGGCAATGAGGCAGATTTCCATGACATGGAGGATGTACGAGAACAGATTTCCTGGAGCCTTTGGAGTGCTGAGGAAACCTTGGTCTCCCAAGGAAGAGTGCAGTGTGTTGCCCTACACTCAGCATACACAGAGTGACTGGGAAAGGTTTCCGGGCCTGGATGTTCCTTGGCAGCCCAGGGGAGCCTGCCGGAACTCTGTGTTCTAGTAGGGAATAGGGTGCCCACGCGAGGTCCTGGTGCCCTGAAAAGCTTACTAACGTTAAAAGAAAGCAGACCTAAATTTAAGCCTCAAGGACTCTGCTCCAAGCTTCCGCTTCGGCAGGCTATTCAAGGCTTTACCTTGAGGAAAGGACTCCCGTCAAGTTTCCTTTTAGCTCTAGAGCGTCTCAGGAGGAGCTCCCACCCAGGCTATGAAAGCACCCTGTTGATGGAGAGAACACTCGTTCCCTTCCCAGAGCCCTGCCTACTGCGACTAGACACCCGTCCTAAAACTGTTATTTAGGTAGTGTTAAGGCAACATGAATGGAGCATTCAAAATGGGAAAGCAAGGCCTGTGCCATCAGGTCCCTGTTTCCAGCGAACACGCAGCCTACCTCCTTGTGCTTTCTACCAGGTAAATACACACTCTAGCTAAACACTGCTCCCTTCCCTGAATAACGTTTTCTTGGCACGGAGTTCTCCGTGTAGCCAACTGCCTCTCCCAAGGAAGGCTCTAGGTACGCTATCGGGGCTTAGCTTCTTCTAAAACCCTGCAGTGTAAGACGTAGAACTGTGCTTTGCTTCCAGCAGGAAAGCAAGCCGACTTTCTCCTGTAAGTATGGGGTGTTAACGTATGACACTCTAGAAGGAATGCGAAGCAGTTTTGGTTTCTCAGTGCCGCTCAGCCTAGGGCAATGAGGCAAGATATGCATGACATGTAGGATGTACGAGAACAGATTTCCTGGAGCCTTTGGAGTGCTGATTAAACCTAGGTCTCCCAAGGAAGAGTGCAGTGTGTTGCCCTACACTCAGCATACGCAGAGTGACTGGGAAAGGTTTCCGGGCCTGGATGTTTCTTAGCAGCCTAGTGGAGGCTGCCGGTACTAGGTGTTCTTGCAGGGAATAGGGAGCCCACGCGAGGTCCTCGGGGTCCTGAAAGCTTACTAACCTTCAAAGAAAACAAACCTAAAGCTAATGCTTCAAGGACTCTGCTCCAAGCTTCCGCTTTGGTAGGCTATTCCAGGCTTTATCTTGGGGAAAGGACTCACGTCACGTTTCCTTTTAGCTCTAGAGCGTCTCAGGAGGAGCTCCCACCCAGGCTATGAAAGCACCCTGTTGATCTAGAGAACACTCGTTCCCTTCCCAGAGCCCTGCCTACAGTGTCTAAAGGCCCGTCCGAAAACTGTAATTTAGGTAGCTTCAAGGCAGCATGAGTGGTGCATTCAAAATGGGAAAGCAAGCCTTGTGCCATCAGGTGACCGTTTCCAGCGAAAACGCAGCCTACCTCCTTGTGATTTCTACCAAGTAAATATACACTCTAGCTGCACACTGGCCCCTTCCTTAATAAAGTTGGTTTGGCACGGAGTTCTGCGTGTAGCCACGGCCTCCCCAAAGGAGCGCTCTAGGTACGCTATCGGGGCTTAGCCTCTTCTAAAACCCTGCAGTGTAGGAGGAAGAACTGTGCTTTGGTACCAGCAGGAACGCAAGCCGACTTTCTCCTGTAAGTATGGCATCTTCAGGTATGACTTTGTAGAAGGAATGCTAAGCAGTTTTGGTTTCTCAGTGCCGATCAGCTTAGGGCAATGAGGCAGATTGGCATGACATGTAGGAAATGAGAGAACAGATTTCCTGGAGCTGGTGGAGTGCGGAGGAAATCCAGCTCCTCCAAGGAAGAGTGCAGTGTGTTGCCCTACACTTAGCATCCAGAGAGTGACTGGGAAACTTTTCCGGGCCTGGATGTTTCCTGGCAGGCCAGGGGAGCCTGGCCGGTCCCGGTGTTCTTGCAGGGAATAGGGTGCCCACGCGAGGTCCTCGGTACCTGAAAAGCTTACTAACGTTAAAAGAAAGCAGACCTAAAATTAAGCCTCAAGTTCTCTGCTCCAAGCTTCCGCTTCGGCAGGCTATTCAAGGCTTTACCTTGAGGAAAGGACTCCCGTCAAGTTTCCTTTTAGCTCTAGAGGCTCTCAGGAGGAGCTCCCACCCAGGCTATGAAAGCACCCTGTTGATTTAGAGAAAACTCTTTCCCTTCCCAGTACACTGCCTACAGTGACAGGGACCCGTGCAAAACACTGTTATTTAGGTAGCTTCAAGGCAGCAAGAATGGAGCATTCAATATGGAAAGGCAGGCCTTGTGCCATAAATTCCCCGTTTCCAGTGAACACGCAGCCCACCTCCTTGTGATTTTGCCAAGTCAATATACACTCTAGCTCCACACTGGTCCCTTCCTTGAATAAAGTTGGTTTGGCAGGGAGTTCTGCGTCTAGCCAACGGCGTCCACCAAGGAGAGATCTAGGTTCGCTATCGGGGTTTAGCTTCTTCTACAACCCTGCACTGGAAGAGCAAGAACTGGGCTTTGGTTACAGCAGGAATGCAAGCCGACTCTCTCCTGTAAATATGGGGTCTTAAGGTATGACACTCTAGAAGGAATGCGAAGCAGTTTTGGTTTCTCAGTGCCGCTCAGCCTAGGGCAATGAGGCAGATTTCCATGACATGGAGGATGTACGAGAACAGATTTCCTGGAGCCTTTGGAGTGCTGAGGAAACCTTGGTCTCCCAAGGAAGAGTGCAGTGTGTTGCCCTACACTCAGCATACACAGAGTGACTGGGAAAGGTTTCCGGGCCTGGATGTTCCTTGGCAGCCCAGGGGAGCCTGCCGGAACTCTGTGTTCTAGTAGGGAATAGGGTGCCCACGCGAGGTCCTGGTGCCCTGAAAAGCTTACTAACGTTAAAAGAAAGCAGACCTAAATTTAAGCCTCAAGGACTCTGCTCCAAGCTTCCGCTTCGGCAGGCTATTCAAGGCTTTACCTTGAGGAAAGGACTCCCGTCAAGTTTCCTTTTAGCTCTAGAGCGTCTCAGGAGGAGCTCCCACCCAGGCTATGAAAGCACCCTGTTGATGGAGAGAACACTCGTTCCCTTCCCAGAGCCCTGCCTACTGCGACTAGACACCCGTCCTAAAACTGTTATTTAGGTAGTGTTAAGGCAACATGAATGGAGCATTCAAAATGGGAAAGCAAGGCCTGTGCCATCAGGTCCCTGTTTCCAGCGAACACGCAGCCTACCTCCTTGTGCTTTCTACCAGGTAAATACACACTCTAGCTAAACACTGCTCCCTTCCCTGAATAACGTTTTCTTGGCACGGAGTTCTCCGTGTAGCCAACTGCCTCTCCCAAGGAAGGCTCTAGGTACGCTATCGGGGCTTAGCTTCTTCTAAAACCCTGCAGTGTAAGACGTAGAACTGTGCTTTGCTTCCAGCAGGAAAGCAAGCCGACTTTCTCCTGTAAGTATGGGGTGTTAAGGTATGACACTCTAGAAGGAATGCGAAGCAGTTTTGGTTTCTCAGTGCCGCTCAGCCTAGGGCAATGAGGCAAGATATGCATGACATGTAGGATGTACGAGAACAGATTTCCTGGAGCCTTTGGAGTGCTGATTAAACCTAGGTCTCCCAAGGAAGAGTGCAGTGTGTTGCCCTACACTCAGCATACGCAGAGTGACTGGGAAAGGTTTCCGGGCCTGGATGTTTCTTAGCAGCCTAGTGGAGCCTGCCGGTACTAGGTGTTCTTGCAGGGAATAGGGAGCCCACGCGAGGTCCTCGGGGTCCTGAAAGCTTACTAACCTTCAAAGAAAACAAACCTAAAGCTAATGCTTCAAGGACACTGCTCCAAGCTTCCGCTTTGGTAGGCTATTCCAGGCTTTATCTTGGGGAAAGGACTCACGTCACGTTTCCTTTTAGCTCTAGAGCGTCTCAGGAGGAGCTCCCACCCAGGCTATGAAAGCACCCTGTTGATCTAGAGAACACTCGTTCCCTTCCCAGAGCCCTGCCTACAGTGTCTAAAGGCCCGTCCGAAAACTCTAATTTAGGTAGCTTCAAGGCAGCATGAGTGGTGCATTCAAAATGGGAAAGCAAGCCTTGTGCCATCAGGTGACCGTTTCCAGCGAAAACGCAGCCTACCTCCTTGTGATTTCTACCAAGTAAATATACACTCTAGCTGCACACTGACCCCTTCCTTAATAAAGTTGGTTTGGCACGGAGTTCTGCGTGTAGCCACGGCCTCCCCAAAGAAGCGCTCTAGGTACGCTATCGGGGCTTAGCCTCTTCTAAAACCCTGCAGTGTAGGAGGAAGAACTGTGCTTTGGTACCAGCAGGAACGCAAGCCGACTTTCTCCTGTAAGTATGGCATCTTCAGGTATGACTTTGTAGAAGGAATGCTAAGCAGTTTTGGTTTCTCAGTGCCGATCAGCTTAGGGCAATGAGGCAGATTGGCATGACATGTAGGAAATGAGAGAACAGATTTCCTGGAGCTGGTGGAGTGCGGAGGAAATCCAGCTCCTCCAAGGAAGAGTGCAGTGTGTTGCCCTACACTTAGCATCCAGAGAGTGACTGGGAAACTTTTCCGGGCCTGGATGTTTCCTGGCAGGCCAGGGGAGCCTGGCCGGTCCCGGTGTTCTTGCAGGGAATAGGGTGCCCACGCGAGGTCCTCGGTACCTGAAAAGCTTACTAACGTTAAAAGAAAGCAGACCTAAAATTAAGCCTCAAGTTCTCTGCTCCAAGCTTCCGCTTCGGCAGGCTATTCAAGGCTTTACCTTGAGGAAAGGACTCCCGTCAAGTTTCCTTTTAGCTCTAGAGCCTCTCAGGAGGAGCTCCCACCCAGGCTATGAAAGCACCCTGTTGATTTAGAGAAAACTTTTTCCCTTCCCAGTACACTGCCTACAGTGACAGGGACCCGTGCAAAACACTGTTATTTAGGTAGCTTCAAGGCAGCAAGAATGGAGCATTCAATATGGAAAGGCAAGCCTTGTGCCATAAATTCCCCGTTTCCAGTGAACACGCAGCCCACCTCCTTGTGATTTTACCAAGTCAATATACACTCTAGCTCCACACTGGTCCCTGCCTTGAATAAAGTTGGTTTGGCAGGGAGTTCTGCGTCTAGCCAACGGCGTCCACCAAGGAGAGATCTAGGTTCGCTATCGGGGTTTAGCTTCTTCTACAACCCTGCACTGGAAGAGCAAGAACTGGGCTTTGGTTACAGCAGGAATGCAAGCCGACTCTCTCCTGTAAATATGGGGTCTTAAGGTATGACACTCTAGAAGGAATGCGAAGCAGTTTTGGTTTCTCAGTGCCGCTCAGCCTAGGGCAATGAGGCAGATTTCCATGACATGGAGGATGTACGAGAACAGATTTCCTGGAGCCTTTGGAGTGCTGAGGAAACCTTGGTCTCCCAAGGAAGAGTGCAGTGTGTTGCCCTACACTCAGCATACACAGAGTGACTGGGAAAGGTTTCCGGGCCTGGATGTTCCTTGGCAGCCCAGGGGAGCCTGCCGGAACTCTGTGTTCTAGTAGGGAATAGGGTGCCCACGCGAGGTCCTGGTGCCCTGAAAAGCTTACTAACGTTAAAAGAAAGCAGACCTAAATTTAAGCCTCAAGGACTCTGCTCCAAGCTTCCGCTTCGGCAGGCTATTCAAGGCTTTACCTTGAGGAAAGGACTCCCGTCAAGTTTCCTTTTAGCTCTAGAGCGTCTCAGGAGGAGCTCCCACCCAGGCTATGAAAGCACCCTGTTGATGGAGAGAACACTCGTTCCCTTCCCAGAGCCCTGCCTACTGCGACTAGACACCCGTCCTAAAACTGTTATTTAGGTAGTGTTAAGGCAACATGAATGGAGCATTCAAAATGGGAAAGCAAGGCCTGTGCCATCAGGTCCCTGTTTCCAGCGAACACGCAGCCTACCTCCTTGTGCTTTCTACCAGGTAAATACACACTCTAGCTAAACACTGCTCCCTTCCCTGAATAACGTTTTCTTGGCACGGAGTTCTCCGTGTAGCCAACTGCCTCTCCCAAGGAAGGCTCTAGGTACGCTATCGGGGCTTAGCTTCTTCTAAAACCCTGCAGTGTAAGACGTAGAACTGTGCTTTGCTTCCAGCAGGAAAGCAAGCCGACTTTCTCCTGTAAGTATGGGGTGTTAAGGTATGACACTCTAGAAGGAATGCGAAGCAGTTTTGGTTTCTCAGTGCCGCTCAGCCTAGGGCAATGAGGCAAGATATGCATGACATGTAGGATGTACGAGAACAGATTTCCTGGAGCCTTTGGAGTGCTGATTAAACCTAGGTCTCCCAAGGAAGAGTGCAGTGTGTTGCCCTACACTCAGCATACGCAGAGTGACTGGGAAAGGTTTCCGGGCCTGGATGTTTCTTAGCAGCCTAGTGGAGCCTGCCGGTACTAGGTGTTCTTGCAGGGAATAGGGAGCCCACGCGAGGTCCTCGGTGTCCTGAAAGCTTACTAACCTTCAAAGAAAACAAACCTAAAGCTAATGCTTCAAGGACTCTGCTCCAAGCTTCCGCTTTGGTAGGCTATTCCAGGCTTTATCTTGGGGAAAGGACTCACGTCACGTTTCCTTTTAGCTCTAGAGCGTCTCAGGAGGAGCTCCCACCCAGGCTATGAAAGCACCCTGTTGATCTAGAGAACACTCGTTCCCTTCCCAGAGCCCTGCCTACAGTGTCTAAAGGCCCGTCCGAAAACTCTAATTTAGGTAGCTTCAAGGCAGCATGAGTGGTGCATTCAAAATGGGAAAGCAAGCCTTGTGCCATCAGGTGACCGTTTCCAGCGAAAACGCAGCCTACCTCCTTGTGATTTCTACCAAGTAAATATACACTCTAGCTGCACACTGACCCCTTCCTTAATAAAGTTGGTTTGGCACGGAGTTCTGCGTGTAGCCACGGCCTCCCCAAAGAAGCGCTCTAGGTACGCTATCGGGGCTTAGCCTCTTCTAAAACCCTGCAGTGTAGGAGGAAGAACTGTGCTTTGGTACCAGCAGGAACGCAAGCCGACTTTCTCCTGTAAGTATGGCATCTTCAGGTATGACTTTGTAGAAGGAATGCTAAGCAGTTTTGGTTTCTCAGTGCCGATCAGCTTAGGGCAATGAGGCAGATTGGCATGACATGTAGGAAATGAGAGAACAGATTTCCTGGAGCTGGTGGAGTGCGGAGGAAATCCAGCTCCTCCAAGGAAGAGTGCAGTGTGTTGCCCTACACTTAGCATCCAGAGAGTGACTGGGAAACTTTTCCGGGCCTGGATGTTTCCTGGCAGGCCAGGGGAGCCTGGCCGGTCCCGGTGTTCTTGCAGGGAATAGGGTGCCCACGCGAGGTCCTCGGTACCTGAAAAGCTTACTAACGTTAAAAGAAAGCAGACCTAAAATTAAGCCTCAAGTTCTCTGCTCCAAGCTTCCGCTTCGGCAGGCTATTCAAGGCTTTACCTTGAGGAAAGGACTCCCGTCAAGTTTCCTTTTAGCTCTAGAGCCTCTCAGGAGGAGCTCCCACCCAGGCTATGAAAGCACCCTGTTGATTTAGAGAAAACTCTTTCCCTTCCCAGTACACTGCCTACAGTGACAGGGACCCGTGCAAAACACTGTTATTTAGGTAGCTTCAAGGCAGCAAGAATGGAGCATTCAATATGGAAAGGCAAGCCTTGTGCCATAAATTCCCCGTTTCCAGTGAACACGCAGCCCACCTCCTTGTGATTTTACCAAGTCAATATACACTCTAGCTCCACACTGGTCCCTGCCTTGAATAAAGTTGGTTTGGCAGGGAGTTCTGCGTCTAGCCAACGGCGTCCACCAAGGAGAGATCTAGGTTCGCTATCGGGGTTTAGCTTCTTCTACAACCCTGCACTGGAAGAGCAAGAACTGGGCTTTGGTTACAGCAGGAATGCAAGCCGACTCTCTCCTGTAAATATGGGGTCTTAAGGTATGACACTCTAGAAGGAATGCGAAGCAGTTTTGGTTTCTCAGTGCCGCTCAGCCTAGGGCAATGAGGCAGATTTCCATGACATGGAGGATGTACGAGAACAGATTTCCTGGAGCCTTTGGAGTGCTGAGGAAACCTTGGTCTCCCAAGGAAGAGTGCAGTGTGTTGCCCTACACTCAGCATACACAGAGTGACTGGGAAAGGTTTCCGGGCCTGGATGTTCCTTGGCAGCCCAGGGGAGCCTGCCGGAACTCTGTGTTCTAGTAGGGAATAGGGTGCCCACGCGAGGTCCTGGTGCCCTGAAAAGCTTACTAACGTTAAAAGAAAGCAGACCTAAATTTAAGCCTCAAGGACTCTGCTCCAAGCTTCCGCTTCGGCAGGCTATTCAAGGCTTTACCTTGAGGAAAGGACTCCCGTCAAGTTTCCCTTTAGCTCTAGAGCGTCTCAGGAGGAGCTCCCACCCAGGCTATGAAAGCACCCTGTTGATGGAGAGAACACTCGTTCCCTTCCCAGAGCCCTGCCTACTGCGACTAGACACCCGTCCTAAAACTGTTATTTAGGTAGTGTTAAGGCAACATGAATGGAGCATTCAAAATGGGAAAGCAAGGCCTGTGCCATCAGGTCCCTGTTTCCAGCGAACACGCAGCCTACCTCCTTGTGCTTTCTACCAGGTAAATACACACTCTAGCTAAACACTGCTCCCTTCCCTGAATAACGTTTTCTTGGCACGGAGTTCTCCGTGTAGCCAACTGCCTCTCCCAAGGAAGGCTCTAGGTACGCTATCGGGGCTTAGCTTCTTCTAAAACCCTGCAGTGTAAGACGTAGAACTGTGCTTTGCTTCCAGCAGGAAAGCAAGCTGACTTTCTCCTGTAAGTATGGGGTGTTAAGGTATGACACTCTAGAAGGAATGCGAAGCAGTTTTGGTTTCTCAGTGCCGCTCAGCCTAGGGCAATGAGGCAAGATATGCATGACATGTAGGATGTACGAGAACAGATTTCCTGGAGCCTTTGGAGTGCTGATTAAACCTAGGTCTCCCAAGGAAGAGTGCAGTGTGTTGCCCTACACTCAGCATACGCAGAGTGACTGGGAAAGGTTTCCGGGCCTGGATGTTTCTTAGCAGCCTAGTGGAGGCTGCCGGTACTAGGTGTTCTTGCAGGGAATAGGGAGCCCACGCGAGGTCCTCGGTGTCCTGAAAGCTTACTAACCTTCAAAGAAAACAAACCTAAAGCTAATGCTTCAAGGACTCTGCTCCAAGCTTCCGCTTTGGTAGGCTATTCCAGGCTTTATCTTGGGGAAAGGACTCACGTCACGTTTCCTTTTAGCTCTAGAGCGTCTCAGGAGGAGCTCCCACCCAGGCTATGAAAGCACCCTGTTGATCTAGAGAACACTCGTTCCCTTCCCAGAGCCCTGCCTACAGTGTCTAAAGGCCCGTCCGAAAACTGTAATTTAGGTAGCTTCAAGGCAGCATGAGTGGTGCATTCAAAATGGGAAAGCAAGCCTTGTGCCATCAGGTGACCGTTTCCAGCGAAAACGCAGCCTACCTCCTTGTGATTTCTACCAAGTAAATATACACTCTAGCTGCACACTGGCCCCTTCCTTAATAAAGTTGGTTTGGCACGGAGTTCTGCGTGTAGCCACGGCCTCCCCAAAGGAGCGCTCTAGGTACGCTATCGGGGCTTAGCCTCTTCTAAAACCCTGCAGTGTAGGAGGAAGAACTGTGCTTTGGTACCAGCAGGAACGCAAGCCGACTTTCTCCTGTAAGTATGGCATCTTCAGGTATGACTTTGTAGAAGGAATGCTAAGCAGTTTTGGTTTCTCAGTGCCGATCAGCTTAGGGCAATGAGGCAGATTGGCATGACATGTAGGAAATGAGAGAACAGATTTCCTGGAGCTGGTGGAGTGCGGAGGAAATCCAGCTCCTCCAAGGAAGAGTGCAGTGTGTTGCCCTACACTTAGCATCCAGAGAGTGACTGGGAAACTTTTCCGGGCCTGGATGTTTCCTGGCAGGCCAGGGGAGCCTGGCCGGTCCCGGTGTTCTTGCAGGGAATAGGGTGCCCACGCGAGGTCCTCGGTACCTGAAAAGCTTACTAACGTTAAAAGAAAGCAGACCTAAAATTAAGCCTCAAGTTCTCTGCTCCAAGCTTCCGCTTCGGCAGGCTATTCAAGGCTTTACCTTGAGGAAAGGACTCCCGTCAAGTTTCCTTTTAGCTCTAGAGCCTCTCAGGAGGAGCTCCCACCCAGGCTATGAAAGCACCCTGTTGATTTAGAGAAAACTCTTTCCCTTCCCAGTACACTGCCTACAGTGACAGGGACCCGTGCAAAACACTGTTATTTAGGTAGCTTCAAGGCAGCAAGAATGGAGCATTCAATATGGAAAGGCAAGCCTTGTGCCATAAATTCCCCGTTTCCAGTGAACACGCAGCCCACCTCCTTGTGATTTTACCAAGTCAATATACACTCTAGCTCCACACTGGTCCCTGCCTTGAATAAAGTTGGTTTGGCAGGGAGTTCTGCGTCTAGCCAACGGCGTCCACCAAGGAGAGATCTAGGTTCGCTATCGGGGTTTAGCTTCTTCTACAACCCTGCACTGGAAGAGCAAGAACTGGGCTTTGGTTACAGCAGGAATGCAAGCCGACTCTCTCCTGTAAATATGGGGTCTTAAGGTATGACACTCTAGAAGGAATGCGAAGCAGTTTTGGTTTCTCAGTGCCGCTCAGCCTAGGGCAATGAGGCAGATTTCCATGACATGGAGGATGTACGAGAACAGATTTCCTGGAGCCTTTGGAGTGCTGAGGAAACCTTGGTCTCCCAAGGAAGAGTGCAGTGTGTTGCCCTACACTCAGCATACACAGAGTGACTGGGAAAGGTTTCCGGGCCTGGATGTTCCTTGGCAGCCCAGGGGAGCCTGCCGGAACTCTGTGTTCTAGTAGGGAATAGGGTGCCCACGCGAGGTCCTGGTGCCCTGAAAAGCTTACTAACGTTAAAAGAAAGCAGACCTAAATTTAAGCCTCAAGGACTCTGCTCCAAGCTTCCGCTTCGGCAGGCTATTCAAGGCTTTACCTTGAGGAAAGGACTCCCGTCAAGTTTCCTTTTAGCTCTAGAGCCTCTCAGGAGGAGCTCCCACCCAGGCTATGAAAGCACCCTGTTGATTTAGAGAAAACTCTTTCCCTTCCCAGTACACTGCCTACAGTGACAGGGACCCGTGCAAAACACTGTTATTTAGGTAGCTTCAAGGCAGCAAGAATGGAGCATTCAATATGGAAAGGCAAGCCTTGTGCCATAAATTCCCCGTTTCCAGTGAACACGCAGCCCACCTCCTTGTGATTTTGCCAAGTCAATATACACTCTAGCTCCACACTGGTCCCTTCCTTGAATAAAGTTGGTTTGGCAGGGAGTTCTGCGTCTAGCCAACGGCGTCCACCAAGGAGAGATCTAGGTTCGCTATCGGGGTTTAGCTTCTTCTACAACCCTGCACTGGAAGAGCAAGAACTGGGCTTTGGTTACAGCAGGAATGCAAGCCGACTCTCTCCTGTAAATATGGGGTCTTAAGGTATGACACTCTAGAAGGAATGCGAAGCAGTTTTGGTTTCTCAGTGCCGCTCAGCCTAGGGCAATGAGGCAGATTTCCATGACATGGAGGATGTACGAGAACAGATTTCCTGGAGCCTTTGGAGTGCTGAGGAAACCTTGGTCTCCCAAGGAAGAGTGCAGTGTGTTGCCCTACACTCAGCATACACAGAGTGACTGGGAAAGGTTTCCGGGCCTGGATGTTCCTTGGCAGCACAGGGGAGCCTGCCGGAACTCTGTGTTCTAGTAGGGAATAGGGTGCCCACGCGAGGTCCTGGTGCCCTGAAAAGCTTACTAACGTTAAAAGAAAGCAGACCTAAATTTAAGCCTCAAGGACTCTGCTCCAAGCTTCCGCTTCGGCAGGCTATTCAAGGCTTTACCTTGAGGAAAGGACTCCCGTCAAGTTTCCTTTTAGCTCTAGAGCGTCTCAGGAGGAGCTCCCACCCAGGCTATGAAAGCACCCTGTTGATGGAGAGAACACTCGTTCCCTTCCCAGAGCCCTGCCTACTGCGACTAGACACCCGTCCTAAAACTGTTATTTAGGTAGTGTTAAGGCAACATGAATGGAGCATTCAAAATGGGAAAGCAAGGCCTGTGCCATCAGGTCCCTGTTTCCAGCGAACACGCAGCCTACCTCCTTGTGCTTTCTACCAGGTAAATACACACTCTAGCTAAACACTGCTCCCTTCCCTGAATAACGTTTTCTTGGCACGGAGTTCTCCGTGTAGCCAACTGCCTCTCCCAAGGAAGGCTCTAGGTACGCTATCGGGGCTTAGCTTCTTCTAAAACCCTGCAGTGTAAGACGTAGAACTGTGCTTTGCTTCCAGCAGGAAAGCAAGCCGACTTTCTCCTGTAAGTATGGGGTGTTAAGGTATGACACTCTAGAAGGAATGCGAAGCAGTTTTGGTTTCTCAGTGCCGCTCAGCCTAGGGCAATGAGGCAAGATATGCATGACATGTAGGATGTACGAGAACAGATTTCCTGGAGCCTTTGGAGTGCTGATTAAACCTAGGTCTCCCAAGGAAGAGTGCAGTGTGTTGCCCTACACTCAGCATACGCAGAGTGACTGGGAAAGGTTTCCGGGCCTGGATGTTTCTTAGCAGCCTAGTGGAGCCTGCCGGTACTAGGTGTTCTTGCAGGGAATAGGGAGCCCACGCGAGGTCCTCGGTGTCCTGAAAGCTTACTAACCTTCAAAGAAAACAAACCTAAAGCTAATGCTTCAAGGACTCTGCTCCAAGCTTCCGCTTTGGTAGGCTATTCCAGGCTTTATCTTGGGGAAAGGACTCACGTCACGTTTCCTTTTAGCTCTAGAGCGTCTCAGGAGGAGCTCCCACCCAGGCTATGAAAGCACCCTGTTGATCTAGAGAACACTCGTTCCCTTCCCAGAGCCCTGCCTACAGTGTCTAAAGGCCCGTCCGAAAACTGTAATTTAGGTAGCTTCAAGGCAGCATGAGTGGTGCATTCAAAATGGGAAAGCAAGCCTTGTGCCATCAGGTGACCGTTTCCAGCGAAAACGCAGCCTACCTCCTTGTGATTTCTACCAAGTAAATATACACTCTAGCTGCACACTGGCCCCTTCCTTAATAAAGTTGGTTTGGCACGGAGTTCTGCGTGTAGCCACGGCCTCCCCAAAGGAGCGCTCTAGGTACGCTATCGGGGCTTAGCCTCTTCTAAAACCCTGCAGTGTAGGAGGAAGAACTGTGCTTTGGTACCAGCAGGAACGCAAGCCGACTTTCTCCTGTAAGTATGGCATCTTCAGGTATGACTTTGTAGAAGGAATGCTAAGCAGTTTTGGTTTCTCAGTGCCGATCAGCTTAGGGCAATGAGGCAGATTGGCATGACATGTAGGAAATGAGAGAACAGATTTCCTGGAGCTGGTGGAGTGCGGAGGAAATCCAGCTCCTCCAAGGAAGAGTGCAGTGTGTTGCCCTACACTTAGCATCCAGAGAGTGACTGGGAAACTTTTCCGGGCCTGGATGTTTCCTGGCAGGCCAGGGGAGCCTGGCCGGTCCCGGTGTTCTTGCAGGGAATAGGGTGCCCACGCGAGGTCCTCGGTACCTGAAAAGCTTACTAACGTTAAAAGAAAGCAGACCTAAAATTAAGCCTCAAGTTCTCTGCTCCAAGCTTCCGCTTCGGCAGGCTATTCAAGGCTTTACCTTGAGGAAAGGACTCCCGTCAAGTTTCCTTTTAGCTCTAGAGCCTCTCAGGAGGAGCTCCCACCCAGGCTATGAAAGCACCCTGTTGATTTAGAGAAAACTCTTTCCCTTCCCAGTACACTGCCTACAGTGACAGGGACCCGTGCAAAACACTGTTATTTAGGTAGCTTCAAGGCAGCAAGAATGGAGCATTCAATATGGAAAGGCAAGCCTTGTGCCATAAATTCCCCGTTTCCAGTGAACACGCAGCCCACCTCCTTGTGATTTTACCAAGTCAATATACACTCTAGCTCCACACTGGTCCCTGCCTTGAATAAAGTTGGTTTGGCAGGGAGTTCTGCGTCTAGCCAACGGCGTCCACAAAGGAGAGATCTAGGTTCGCTATCGGGGTTTAGCTTCTTCTACAACCCTGCACTGGAAGAGCAAGAACTGGGCTTTGGTTACAGCAGGAATGCAAGCCGACTCTCTCCTGTAAATATGGGGTCTTAAGGTATGACACTCTAGAAGGAATGCGAAGCAGTTTTGGTTTCTCAGTGCCGCTCAGCCTAGGGCAATGAGGCAGATTTCCATGACATGGAGGATGTACGAGAACAGATTTCCTGGAGCCTTTGGAGTGCTGAGGAAACCTTGGTCTCCCAAGGAAGAGTGCAGTGTGTTGCCCTACACTCAGCATACACAGAGTGACTGGGAAAGGTTTCCGGGCCTGGATGTTCCTTGGCAGCCCAGGGGAGCCTGCCGGAACTCTGTGTTCTAGTAGGGAATAGGGTGCCCACGCGAGGTCCTGGTGCCCTGAAAAGCTTACTAACGTTAAAAGAAAGCAGACCTAAATTTAAGCCTCAAGGACTCTGCTCCAAGCTTCCGCTTCGGCAGGCTATTCAAGGCTTTACCTTGAGGAAAGGACTCCCGTCAAGTTTCCTTTTAGCTCTAGAGCCTCTCAGGAGGAGCTCCCACCCAGGCTATGAAAGCACCCTGTTGATTTAGAGAAAACTCTTTCCCTTCCCAGTACACTGCCTACAGTGACAGGGACCCGTGCAAAACACTGTTATTTAGGTAGCTTCAAGGCAGCAAGAATGGAGCATTCAATATGGAAAGGCAAGCCTTGTGCCATAAATTCCCCGTTTCCAGTGAACACGCAGCCCACCTCCTTGTGATTTTGCCAAGTCAATATACACTCTAGCTCCACACTGGTCCCTTCCTTGAATAAAGTTGGTTTGGCAGGGAGTTCTGCGTCTAGCCAACGGCGTCCACCAAGGAGAGATCTAGGTTCGCTATCGGGGTTTAGCTTCTTCTACAACCCTGCACTGGAAGAGCAAGAACTGGGCTTTGGTTACAGCAGGAATGCAAGCCGACTCTCTCCTGTAAATATGGGGTCTTAAGGTATGACACTCTAGAAGGAATGCGAAGCAGTTTTGGTTTCTCAGTGCCGCTCAGCCTAGGGCAATGAGGCAGATTTCCATGACATGGAGGATGTACGAGAACAGATTTCCTGGAGCCTTTGGAGTGCTGAGGAAACCTTGGTCTCCCAAGGAAGAGTGCAGTGTGTTGCCCTACACTCAGCATACACAGAGTGACTGGGAAAGGTTTCCGGGCCTGGATGTTCCTTGGCAGCACAGGGGAGCCTGCCGGAACTCTGTGTTCTAGTAGGGAATAGGGTGCCCACGCGAGGTCCTGGTGCCCTGAAAAGCTTACTAACGTTAAAAGAAAGCAGACCTAAATTTAAGCCTCAAGGACTCTGCTCCAAGCTTCCGCTTCGGCAGGCTATTCAAGGCTTTACCTTGAGGAAAGGACTCCCGTCAAGTTTCCTTTTAGCTCTAGAGCGTCTCAGGAGGAGCTCCCACCCAGGCTATGAAAGCACCCTGTTGATGGAGAGAACACTCGTTCCCTTCCCAGAGCCCTGCCTACTGCGACTAGACACCCGTCCTAAAACTGTTATTTAGGTAGTGTTAAGGCAACATGAATGGAGCATTCAAAATGGGAAAGCAAGGCCTGTGCCATCAGGTCCCTGTTTCCAGCGAACACGCAGCCTACCTCCTTGTGCTTTCTACCAGGTAAATACACACTCTAGCTAAACACTGCTCCCTTCCCTGAATAACGTTTTCTTGGCACGGAGTTCTCCGTGTAGCCAACTGCCTCTCCCAAGGAAGGCTCTAGGTACGCTATCGGGGCTTAGCTTCTTCTAAAACCCTGCAGTGTAAGACGTAGAACTGTGCTTTGCTTCCAGCAGGAAAGCAAGCCGACTTTCTCCTGTAAGTATGGGGTGTTAAGGTATGACACTCTAGAAGGAATGCGAAGCAGTTTTGGTTTCTCAGTGCCGCTCAGCCTAGGGCAATGAGGCAAGATATGCATGACATGTAGGATGTACGAGAACAGATTTCCTGGAGCCTTTGGAGTGCTGATTAAACCTAGGTCTCCCAAGGAAGAGTGCAGTGTGTTGCCCTACACTCAGCATACGCAGAGTGACTGGGAAAGGTTTCCGGGCCTGGATGTTTCTTAGCAGCCTAGTGGAGCCTGCCGGTACTAGGTGTTCTTGCAGGGAATAGGGAGCCCACGCGAGGTCCTCGGTGTCCTGAAAGCTTACTAACCTTCAAAGAAAACAAACCTAAAGCTAATGCTTCAAGGACTCTGCTCCAAGCTTCCGCTTTGGTAGGCTATTCCAGGCTTTATCTTGGGGAAAGGACTCACGTCACGTTTCCTTTTAGCTCTAGAGCGTCTCAGGAGGAGCTCCCACCCAGGCTATGAAAGCACCCTGTTGATCTAGAGAACACTCGTTCCCTTCCCAGAGCCCTGCCTACAGTGTCTAAAGGCCCGTCCGAAAACTGTAATTTAGGTAGCTTCAAGGCAGCATGAGTGGTGCATTCAAAATGGGAAAGCAAGCCTTGTGCCATCAGGTGACCGTTTCCAGCGAAAACGCAGCCTACCTCCTTGTGATTTCTACCAAGTAAATATACACTCTAGCTGCACACTGGCCCCTTCCTTAATAAAGTTGGTTTGGCACGGAGTTCTGCGTGTAGCCACGGCCTCCCCAAAGGAGCGCTCTAGGTACGCTATCGGGGCTTAGCCTCTTCTAAAACCCTGCAGTGTAGGAGGAAGAACTGTGCTTTGGTACCAGCAGGAACGCAAGCCGACTTTCTCCTGTAAGTATGGCATCTTCAGGTATGACTTTGTAGAAGGAATGCTAAGCAGTTTTGGTTTCTCAGTGCCGATCAGCTTAGGGCAATGAGGCAGATTGGCATGACATGTAGGAAATGAGAGAACAGATTTCCTGGAGCTGGTGGAGTGCGGAGGAAATCCAGCTCCTCCAAGGAAGAGTGCAGTGTGTTGCCCTACACTTAGCATCCAGAGAGTGACTGGGAAACTTTTCCGGGCCTGGATGTTTCCTGGCAGGCCAGGGGAGCCTGGCCGGTCCCGGTGTTCTTGCAGGGAATAGGGTGCCCACGCGAGGTCCTCGTTACCTGAAAAGCTTACTAACGTTAAAAGAAAGCAGACCTAAAATTAAGCCTCAAGTTCTCTGCTCCAAGCTTCCGCTTCGGCAGGCTATTCAAGGCTTTACCTTGAGGAAAGGACTCCCGTCAAGTTTCCTTTTAGCTCTAGAGCCTCTCAGGAGGAGCTCCCACCCAGGCTATGAAAGCACCCTGTTGATTTAGAGAAAACTCTTTCCCTTCCCAGTACACTGCCTACAGTGACAGGGACCCGTGCAAAACACTGTTATTTAGGTAGCTTCAAGGCAGCAAGAATGGAGCATTCAATATGGAAAGGCAAGCCTTGTGCCATAAATTCCCCGTTTCCAGTGAACACGCAGCCCACCTCCTTGTGATTTTACCAAGTCAATATACACTCTAGCTCCACACTGGTCCCTGCCTTGAATAAAGTTGGTTTGGCAGGGAGTTCTGCGTCTAGCCAACGGCGTCCACCAAGGAGAGATCTAGGTTCGCTATCGGGGTTTAGCTTCTTCTACAACCCTGCACTGGAAGAGCAAGAACTGGGCTTTGGTTACAGCAGGAATGCAAGCCGACTCTCTCCTGTAAATATGGGGTCTTAAGGTATGACACTCTAGAAGGAATGCGAAGCAGTTTTGGTTTCTCAGTGCCGCTCAGCCTAGGGCAATGAGGCAGATTTCCATGACATGGAGGATGTACGAGAACAGATTTCCTGGAGCCTTTGGAGTGCTGAGGAAACCTTGGTCTCCCAAGGAAGAGTGCAGTGTGTTGCCCTACACTCAGCATACACAGAGTGACTGGGAAAGGTTTCCGGGCCTGGATGTTCCTTGGCAGCCCAGGGGAGCCTGCCGGAACTCTGTGTTCTAGTAGGGAATAGGGTGCCCACGCGAGGTCCTGGTGCCCTGAAAAGCTTACTAACGTTAAAAGAAAGCAGACCTAAATTTAAGCCTCAAGGACTCTGCTCCAAGCTTCCGCTTCGGCAGGCTATTCAAGGCTTTACCTTGAGGAAAGGACTCCCGTCAAGTTTCCTTTTAGCTCTAGAGCGTCTCAGGAGGAGCTCCCACCCAGGCTATGAAAGCACCCTGTTGATGGAGAGAACACTCGTTCCCTTCCCAGAGCCCTGCCTACTGCGACTAGACACCCGTCCTAAAACTGTTATTTAGGTAGTGTTAAGGCAACATGAATGGAGCATTCAAAATGGGAAAGCAAGGCCTGTGCCATCAGGTCCCTGTTTCCAGCGAACACGCAGCCTACCTCCTTGTGCTTTCTACCAGGTAAATACACACTCTAGCTAAACACTGCTCCCTTCCCTGAATAACGTTTTCTTGGCACGGAGTTCTCCGTGTAGCCAACTGCCTCTCCCAAGGAAGGCTCTAGGTACGCTATCGGGGCTTAGCTTCTTCTAAAACCCTGCAGTGTAAGACGTAGAACTGTGCTTTGCTTCCAGCAGGAAAGCAAGCCGACTTTCTCCTGTAAGTATGGGGTGTTAAGGTATGACACTCTAGAAGGAATGCGAAGCAGTTTTGGTTTCTCAGTGCCGCTCAGCCTAGGGCAATGAGGCAAGATATGCATGACATGTAGGATGTACGAGAACAGATTTCCTGGAGCCTTTGGAGTGCTGATTAAACCTAGGTCTCCCAAGGAAGAGTGCAGTGTGTTGCCCTACACTCAGCATACGCAGAGTGACTGGGAAAGGTTTCCGGGCCTGGATGTTTCTTAGCAGCCTAGTGGAGGCTGCCGGTACTAGGTGTTCTTGCAGGGAATAGGGAGCCCACGCGAGGTCCTCGGTGTCCTGAAAGCTTACTAACCTTCAAAGAAAACAAACCTAAAGCTAATGCTTCAAGGACTCTGCTCCAAGCTTCCGCTTTGGTAGGCTATTCCAGGCTTTATCTTGGGGAAAGGACTCACGTCACGTTTCCTTTTAGCTCTAGAGCGTCTCAGGAGGAGCTCCCACCCAGGCTATGAAAGCACCCTGTTGATCTAGAGAACACTCGTTCCCTTCCCAGAGCCCTGCCTACAGTGTCTAAAGGCCCGTCCGAAAACTGTAATTTAGGTAGCTTCAAGGCAGCATGAGTGGTGCATTCAAAATGGGAAAGCAAGCCTTGTGCCATCAGGTGACCGTTTCCAGCGAAAACGCAGCCTACCTCCTTGTGATTTCTACCAAGTAAATATACACTCTAGCTGCACACTGGCCCCTTCCTTAATAAAGTTGGTTTGGCACGGAGTTCTGCGTGTAGCCACGGCCTCCCCAAAGGAGCGCTCTAGGTACGCTATCGGGGCTTAGCCTCTTCTAAAACCCTGCAGTGTAGGAGGAAGAACTGTGCTTTGGTACCAGCAGGAACGCAAGCCGACTTTCTCCTGTAAGTATGGCATCTTCAGGTATGACTTTGTAGAAGGAATGCTAAGCAGTTTTGGTTTCTCAGTGCCGATCAGCTTAGGGCAATGAGGCAGATTGGCATGACATGTAGGAAATGAGAGAACAGATTTCCTGGAGCTGGTGGAGTGCGGAGGAAATCCAGCTCCTCCAAGGAAGAGTGCAGTGTGTTGCCCTACACTTAGCATCCAGAGAGTGACTGGGAAACTTTTCCGGGCCTGGATGTTTCCTGGCAGGCCAGGGGAGCCTGGCCGGTCCCGGTGTTCTTGCAGGGAATAGGGTGCCCACGCGAGGTCCTCGGTACCTGAAAAGCTTACTAACGTTAAAAGAAAGCAGACCTAAAATTAAGCCTCAAGTTCTCTGCTCCAAGCTTCCGCTTCGGCAGGCTATTCAAGGCTTTACCTTGAGGAAAGGACTCCCGTCAAGTTTCCTTTTAGCTCTAGAGCCTCTCAGGAGGAGCTCCCACCCAGGCTATGAAAGCACCCTGTTGATTTAGAGAAAACTCTTTCCCTTCCCAGTACACTGCCTACAGTGACAGGGACCCGTGCAAAACACTGTTATTTAGGTAGCTTCAAGGCAGCAAGAATGGAGCATTCAATATGGAAAGGCAAGCCTTGTGCCATAAATTCCCCGTTTCCAGTGAACACGCAGCCCACCTCCTTGTGATTTTACCAAGTCAATATACACTCTAGCTCCACACTGGTCCCTGCCTTGAATAAAGTTGGTTTGGCAGGGAGTTCTGCGTCTAGCCAACGGCGTCCACAAAGGAGAGATCTAGGTTCGCTATCGGGGTTTAGCTTCTTCTACAACCCTGCACTGGAAGAGCAAGAACTGGGCTTTGGTTACAGCAGGAATGCAAGCCGACTCTCTCCTGTAAATATGGGGTCTTAAGGTATGACACTCTAGAAGGAATGCGAAGCAGTTTTGGTTTCTCAGTGCCGCTCAGCCTAGGGCAATGAGGCAGATTTCCATGACATGGAGGATGTACGAGAACAGATTTCCTGGAGCCTTTGGAGTGCTGAGGAAACCTTGGTCTCCCAAGGAAGAGTGCAGTGTGTTGCCCTACACTCAGCATACACAGAGTGACTGGGAAAGGTTTCCGGGCCTGGATGTTCCTTGGCAGCCCAGGGGAGCCTGCCGGAACTCTGTGTTCTAGTAGGGAATAGGGTGCCCACGCGAGGTCCTGGTGCCCTGAAAAGCTTACTAACGTTAAAAGAAAGCAGACCTAAATTTAAGCCTCAAGGACTCTGCTCCAAGCTTCCGCTTCGGCAGGCTATTCAAGGCTTTACCTTGAGGAAAGGACTCCCGTCAAGTTTCCTTTTAGCTCTAGAGCCTCTCAGGAGGAGCTCCCACCCAGGCTATGAAAGCACCCTGTTGATTTAGAGAAAACTCTTTCCCTTCCCAGTACACTGCCTACAGTGACAGGGACCCGTGCAAAACACTGTTATTTAGGTAGCTTCAAGGCAGCAAGAATGGAGCATTCAATATGGAAAGGCAAGCCTTGTGCCATAAATTCCCCGTTTCCAGTGAACACGCAGCCCACCTCCTTGTGATTTTGCCAAGTCAATATACACTCTAGCTCCACACTGGTCCCTTCCTTGAATAAAGTTGGTTTGGCAGGGAGTTCTGCGTCTAGCCAACGGCGTCCACCAAGGAGAGATCTAGGTTCGCTATCGGGGTTTAGCTTCTTCTACAACCCTGCACTGGAAGAGCAAGAACTGGGCTTTGGTTACAGCAGGAATGCAAGCCGACTCTCTCCTGTAAATATGGGGTCTTAAGGTATGACACTCTAGAAGGAATGCGAAGCAGTTTTGGTTTCTCAGTGCCGCTCAGCCTAGGGCAATGAGGCAGATTTCCATGACATGGAGGATGTACGAGAACAGATTTCCTGGAGCCTTTGGAGTGCTGAGGAAACCTTGGTCTCCCAAGGAAGAGTGCAGTGTGTTGCCCTACACTCAGCATACACAGAGTGACTGGGAAAGGTTTCCGGGCCTGGATGTTCCTTGGCAGCACAGGGGAGCCTGCCGGAACTCTGTGTTCTAGTAGGGAATAGGGTGCCCACGCGAGGTCCTGGTGCCCTGAAAAGCTTACTAACGTTAAAAGAAAGCAGACCTAAATTTAAGCCTCAAGGACTCTGCTCCAAGCTTCCGCTTCGGCAGGCTATTCAAGGCTTTACCTTGAGGAAAGGACTCCCGTCAAGTTTCCTTTTAGCTCTAGAGCGTCTCAGGAGGAGCTCCCACCCAGGCTATGAAAGCACCCTGTTGATGGAGAGAACACTCGTTCCCTTCCCAGAGCCCTGCCTACTGCGACTAGACACCCGTCCTAAAACTGTTATTTAGGTAGTGTTAAGGCAACATGAATGGAGCATTCAAAATGGGAAAGCAAGGCCTGTGCCATCAGGTCCCTGTTTCCAGCGAACACGCAGCCTACCTCCTTGTGCTTTCTACCAGGTAAATACACACTCTAGCTAAACACTGCTCCCTTCCCTGAATAACGTTTTCTTGGCACGGAGTTCTCCGTGTAGCCAACTGCCTCTCCCAAGGAAGGCTCTAGGTACGCTATCGGGGCTTAGCTTCTTCTAAAACCCTGCAGTGTAAGACGTAGAACTGTGCTTTGCTTCCAGCAGGAAAGCAAGCCGACTTTCTCCTGTAAGTATGGGGTGTTAAGGTATGACACTCTAGAAGGAATGCGAAGCAGTTTTGGTTTCTCAGTGCCGCTCAGCCTAGGGCAATGAGGCAAGATATGCATGACATGTAGGATGTACGAGAACAGATTTCCTGGAGCCTTTGGAGTGCTGATTAAACCTAGGTCTCCCAAGGAAGAGTGCAGTGTGTTGCCCTACACTCAGCATACGCAGAGTGACTGGGAAAGGTTTCCGGGCCTGGATGTTTCTTAGCAGCCTAGTGGAGCCTGCCGGTACTAGGTGTTCTTGCAGGGAATAGGGAGCCCACGCGAGGTCCTCGGTGTCCTGAAAGCTTACTAACCTTCAAAGAAAACAAACCTAAAGCTAATGCTTCAAGGACTCTGCTCCAAGCTTCCGCTTTGGTAGGCTATTCCAGGCTTTATCTTGGGGAAAGGACTCACGTCACGTTTCCTTTTAGCTCTAGAGCGTCTCAGGAGGAGCTCCCACCCAGGCTATGAAAGCACCCTGTTGATCTAGAGAACACTCGTTCCCTTCCCAGAGCCCTGCCTACAGTGTCTAAAGGCCCGTCCGAAAACTGTAATTTAGGTAGCTTCAAGGCAGCATGAGTGGTGCATTCAAAATGGGAAAGCAAGCCTTGTGCCATCAGGTGACCGTTTCCAGCGAAAACGCAGCCTACCTCCTTGTGATTTCTACCAAGTAAATATACACTCTAGCTGCACACTGGCCCCTTCCTTAATAAAGTTGGTTTGGCACGGAGTTCTGCGTGTAGCCACGGCCTCCCCAAAGGAGCGCTCTAGGTACGCTATCGGGGCTTAGCCTCTTCTAAAACCCTGCAGTGTAGGAGGAAGAACTGTGCTTTGGTACCAGCAGGAACGCAAGCCGACTTTCTCCTGTAAGTATGGCATCTTCAGGTATGACTTTGTAGAAGGAATGCTAAGCAGTTTTGGTTTCTCAGTGCCGATCAGCTTAGGGCAATGAGGCAGATTGGCATGACATGTAGGAAATGAGAGAACAGATTTCCTGGAGCTGGTGGAGTGCGGAGGAAATCCAGCTCCTCCAAGGAAGAGTGCAGTGTGTTGCCCTACACTTAGCATCCAGAGAGTGACTGGGAAACTTTTCCGGGCCTGGATGTTTCCTGGCAGGCCAGGGGAGCCTGGCCGGTCCCGGTGTTCTTGCAGGGAATAGGGTGCCCACGCGAGGTCCTCGGTACCTGAAAAGCTTACTAACGTTAAAAGAAAGCAGACCTAAAATTAAGCCTCAAGTTCTCTGCTCCAAGCTTCCGCTTCGGCAGGCTATTCAAGGCTTTACCTTGAGGAAAGGACTCCCGTCAAGTTTCCTTTTAGCTCTAGAGCCTCTCAGGAGGAGCTCCCACCCAGGCTATGAAAGCACCCTGTTGATTTAGAGAAAACTCTTTCCCTTCCCAGTACACTGCCTACAGTGACAGGGACCCGTGCAAAACACTGTTATTTAGGTAGCTTCAAGGCAGCAAGAATGGAGCATTCAATATGGAAAGGCAAGCCTTGTGCCATAAATTCCCCGTTTCCAGTGAACACGCAGCCCACCTCCTTGTGATTTTACCAAGTCAATATACACTCTAGCTCCACACTGGTCCCTGCCTTGAATAAAGTTGGTTTGGCAGGGAGTTCTGCGTCTAGCCAACGGCGTCCACAAAGGAGAGATCTAGGTTCGCTATCGGGGTTTAGCTTCTTCTACAACCCTGCACTGGAAGAGCAAGAACTGGGCTTTGGTTACAGCAGGAATGCAAGCCGACTCTCTCCTGTAAATATGGGGTCTTAAGGTATGACACTCTAGAAGGAATGCGAAGCAGTTTTGGTTTCTCAGTGCCGCTCAGCCTAGGGCAATGAGGCAGATTTCCATGACATGGAGGATGTACGAGAACAGATTTCCTGGAGCCTTTGGAGTGCTGAGGAAACCTTGGTCTCCCAAGGAAGAGTGCAGTGTGTTGCCCTACACTCAGCATACACAGAGTGACTGGGAAAGGTTTCCGGGCCTGGATGTTCCTTGGCAGCCCAGGGGAGCCTGCCGGAACTCTGTGTTCTAGTAGGGAATAGGGTGCCCACGCGAGGTCCTGGTGCCCTGAAAAGCTTACTAACGTTAAAAGAAAGCAGACCTAAATTTAAGCCTCAAGGACTCTGCTCCAAGCTTCCGCTTCGGCAGGCTATTCAAGGCTTTACCTTGAGGAAAGGACTCCCGTCAAGTTTCCTTTTAGCTCTAGAGCCTCTCAGGAGGAGCTCCCACCCAGGCTATGAAAGCACCCTGTTGATTTAGAGAAAACTCTTTCCCTTCCCAGTACACTGCCTACAGTGACAGGGACCCGTGCAAAACACTGTTATTTAGGTAGCTTCAAGGCAGCAAGAATGGAGCATTCAATATGGAAAGGCAAGCCTTGTGCCATAAATTCCCCGTTTCCAGTGAACACGCAGCCCACCTCCTTGTGATTTTGCCAAGTCAATATACACTCTAGCTCCACACTGGTCCCTTCCTTGAATAAAGTTGGTTTGGCAGGGAGTTCTGCGTCTAGCCAACGGCGTCCACCAAGGAGAGATCTAGGTTCGCTATCGGGGTTTAGCTTCTTCTACAACCCTGCACTGGAAGAGCAAGAACTGGGCTTTGGTTACAGCAGGAATGCAAGCCGACTCTCTCCTGTAAATATGGGGTCTTAAGGTATGACACTCTAGAAGGAATGCGAAGCAGTTTTGGTTTCTCAGTGCCGCTCAGCCTAGGGCAATGAGGCAGATTTCCATGACATGGAGGATGTACGAGAACAGATTTCCTGGAGCCTTTGGAGTGCTGAGGAAACCTTGGTCTCCCAAGGAAGAGTGCAGTGTGTTGCCCTACACTCAGCATACACAGAGTGACTGGGAAAGGTTTCCGGGCCTGGATGTTCCTTGGCAGCACAGGGGAGCCTGCCGGAACTCTGTGTTCTAGTAGGGAATAGGGTGCCCACGCGAGGTCCTGGTGCCCTGAAAAGCTTACTAACGTTAAAAGAAAGCAGACCTAAATTTAAGCCTCAAGGACTCTGCTCCAAGCTTCCGCTTCGGCAGGCTATTCAAGGCTTTACCTTGAGGAAAGGACTCCCGTCAAGTTTCCTTTTAGCTCTAGAGCGTCTCAGGAGGAGCTCCCACCCAGGCTATGAAAGCACCCTGTTGATGGAGAGAACACTCGTTCCCTTCCCAGAGCCCTGCCTACTGCGACTAGACACCCGTCCTAAAACTGTTATTTAGGTAGTGTTATGGCAACATGAATGGAGCATTCAAAATGGGAAAGCAAGGCCTGTGCCATCAGGTCCCTGTTTCCAGCGAACACGCAGCCTACCTCCTTGTGCTTTCTACCAGGTAAATACACACTCTAGCTAAACACTGCTCCCTTCCCTGAATAACGTTTTCTTGGCACGGAGTTCTCCGTGTAGCCAACTGCCTCTCCCAAGGAAGGCTCTAGGTACGCTATCGGGGCTTAGCTTCTTCTAAAACCCTGCAGTGTAAGACGTAGAACTGTGCTTTGCTTCCAGCAGGAAAGCAAGCCGACTTTCTCCTGTAAGTATGGGGTGTTAAGGTATGACACTCTAGAAGGAATGCGAAGCAGTTTTGGTTTCTCAGTGCCGCTCAGCCTAGGGCAATGAGGCAAGATATGCATGACATGTAGGATGTACGAGAACAGATTTCCTGGAGCCTTTGGAGTGCTGATTAAATCTAGGTCTCCCAAGGAAGAGTGCAGTGTGTTGCCCTACACTCAGCATACGCAGAGTGACTGGGAAAGGTTTCCGGGCCTGGATGTTTCTTAGCAGCCTAGTGGAGCCTGCCGGTACTAGGTGTTCTTGCAGGGAATAGGGAGCCCACGCGAGGTCCTCGGTGTCCTGAAAGCTTACTAACCTTCAAAGAAAACAAACCTAAAGCTAATGCTTCAAGGACTCTGCTCCAAGCTTCCGCTTTGGTAGGCTATTCCAGGCTTTATCTTGGGGAAAGGACTCACGTCACGTTTCCTTTTAACTCTAGAGCGTCTCAGGAGGAGCTCCCACCCAGGCTATGAAAGCACCCTGTTGATCTAGAGAACACTCGTTCCCTTCCCAGAGCCCTGCCTACAGTGTCTAAAGGCCCGTCCGAAAACTGTAATTTAGGTAGCTTCAAGGCAGCATGAGTGGTGCATTCAAAATGGGAAAGCAAGCCTTGTGCCATCAGGTGACCGTTTCCAGCGAAAACGCAGCCTACCTCCTTGTGATTTCTACCAAGTAAATATACACTCTAGCTGCACACTGGCCCCTTCCTTAATAAAGTTGGTTTGGCACGGAGTTCTGCGTGTAGCCACGGCCTCCCCAAAGGAGCGCTCTAGGTACGCTATCGGGGCTTAGCCTC
This sequence comes from Balaenoptera physalus, assembly GCF_965194825.1. Taxonomy (NCBI): domain Eukaryota; kingdom Metazoa; phylum Chordata; class Mammalia; order Artiodactyla; family Balaenopteridae; genus Balaenoptera; species Balaenoptera physalus. Next base: position 489,336 of record NW_028126499.1, read on the forward strand.
TTCTAAAACCCTGCAGTGTAGGAGGAAGAACTGTGCTTTGGTACCAGCAGGAACGCAAGCCGACTTTCTCCTGTAAGTATGGCATCTTCAGGTATGACTTTGTAGAAGGAATGCTAAGCAGTTTTGGTTTCTCAGTGCCGATCAGCTTAGGGCAATGAGGCAGATTGGCATGACATGTAGGAAATGAGAGAACAGATTTCCTGGAGCTGGTGGAGTGCGGAGGAAATCCAGCTCCTCCAAGGAAGAGTGCAGTGTGTTGCCCTACACTTAGCATCCAGAGAGTGACTGGGAAACTTTTCCGGGCCTGGACGTTTCCTGGCAGGCCAGGGGAGCCTGGCCGGTCCCGGTGTTCTTGCAGGGAATAGGGTGCCCACGCGAGGTCCTCGGTACCTGAAAAGCTTACTAACGTTAAAAGAAAGCAGACCTAAAATTAAGCCTCAAGTTCTCTGCTCCAAGCTTCCGCTTCGGCAGGCTATTCAAGGCTTTACCTTGAGGAAAGGACTCCCGTCAAGTTTCCTTTTAGCTCTAGAGCCTCTCAGGAGGAGCTCCCACCCAGGCTATGAAAGCACCCTGTTGATTTAGAGAAAACTCTTTCCCTTCCCAGTACACTGCCTACAGTGACAGGGACCCGTGCAAAACACTGTTATTTAGGTAGCTTCAAGGCAGCAAGAATGGAGCATTCAATATGGAAAGGCAAGCCTTGTGCCATAAATTCCCCGTTTCCAGTGAACACGCAGCCCACCTCCTTGTGATTTTACCAAGTCAATATACACTCTAGCTCCACACTGGTCCCTGCCTTGAATAAAGTTGGTTTGGCTGGGAGTTCTGCGTCTAGCCAACGGCGTCCACAAAGGAGAGATCTAGGTTCGCTATCGGGGTTTAGCTTCTTCTACAACCCTGCACTGGAAGAGCAAGAACTGGGCTTTGGTTACAGCAGGAATGCAAGCCGACTCTCTCCTGTAAATATGGGGTCTTAAGGTATGACACTCTAGAAGGAATGCGAAGCAGTTTTGGTTTCTCAGTGCCGCTCAGCCTAGGGCAATGAGGCAGATTTCCATGACATGGAGGATGTACGAGAACAGATTTCCTGGAGCCTTTGGAGTGCTGAGGAAACCTTGGTCTCCCAAGGAAGAGTGCAGTGTGTTGCCCTACACTCAGCATACACAGAGTGACTGGGAAAGGTTTCCGGGCCTGGATGTTCCTTGGCAGCCCAGGGGAGCCTGCCGGAACTCTGTGTTCTAGTAGGGAATAGGGTGCCCACGCGAGGTCCTGGTGCCCTGAAAAGCTTACTAACGTTAAAAGAAAGCAGACCTAAATTTAAGCCTCAAGGACTCTGCTCCAAGCTTCCGCTTCGGCAGGCTATTCAAGGCTTTACCTTGAGGAAAGGACTCCCGTCAAGTTTCCTTTTAGCTCTAGAGCGTCTCAGGAGGAGCTCCCACCCAGGCTATGAAAGCACCCTGTTGATGGAGAGAACACTCGTTCCCTTCCCAGAGCCCTGCCTACTGCGACTAGACACCCGTCCTAAAACTGTTATTTAGGTAGTGTTATGGCAACATGAATGGAGCATTCAAAATGGGAAAGCAAGGCCTGTGCCATCAGGTCCCTGTTTCCAGCGAACACGCAGCCTACCTCCTTGTGCTTTCTACCAGGTAAATACACACTCTAGCTAAACACTGCTCCCTTCCCTGAATAACGTTTTCTTGGCACGGAGTTCTCCGTGTAGCCAACTGCCTCTCCCAAGGAAGGCTCTAGGTACGCTATCGGGGCTTAGCTTCTTCTAAAACCCTGCAGTGTAAGACGTAGAACTGTGCTTTGCTTCCAGCAGGAAAGCAAGCCGACTTTCTCCTGTAAGTATGGGGTGTTAAGGTATGACACTCTAGAAGGAATGCGAAGCAGTTTTGGTTTCTCAGTGCCGCTCAGCCTAGGGCAATGAGGCAAGATATGCATGACATGTAGGATGTACGAGAACAGATTTCCTGGAGCCTTTGGAGTGCTGATTAAACCTAGGTCTCCCAAGGAAGAGTGCAGTGTGTTGCCCTACACTCAGCATACGCAGAGTGACTGGGAAAGGTTTCCGGGCCTGGATGTTTCTTAGCAGCCTAGTGGAGCCTGCCGGTAGTAGGTGTTCTTGCAGGGAATAGGGAGCCCACGCGAGGTCCTCGGTGTCCTGAAAGCTTACTAACCTTCAAAGAAAACAAACCTAAAGCTAATGCTTCAAGGACTCTGCTCCAAGCTTCCGCTTTGGTAGGCTATTCCAGGCTTTATCTTGGGGAAAGGACTCACGTCACGTTTCCTTTTAGCTCTAGAGCGTCTCAGGAGGAGCTCCCACCCAGGCTATGAAAGCACCCTGTTGATCTAGAGAACACTCGTTCCCTTCCCAGAGCCCTGCCTACAGTGTCTAAAGGCCCGTCCGAAAACTGTAATTTAGGTAGCTTCAAGGCAGCATGAGTGGTGCATTCAAAATGGGAAAGCAAGCCTTGTGCCATCAGGTGACCGTTTCCAGCGAAAACGCAGCCTACCTCCTTGTGATTTCTACCAAGTAAATATACACTCTAGCTGCACACTGGCCCCTTCCTTAATAAAGTTGGTTTGGCACGGAGTTCTGCGTGTAGCCACGGCCTCCCCAAAGGAGCGCTCTAGGTACGCTATCGGGGCTTAGCCTCTTCTATAACCCTGCAGTGTAGGAGGAAGAACTGTGCTTTGGTACCAGCAGGAACGCAAGCCGACTTTTTCCTGTAAGTATGGCATCTTCAGGTATGACTTTGTAGAAGGAATGCTAAGCAGTTTTGGTTTCTCAGTGCCGATCAGCTTAGGGCAATGAGGCAGATTGGCATGACATGTAGGAAATGAGAGAACAGATTTCCTGGAGCTGGTGGAGTGCGGAGGAAATCCAGCTCCTCCAAGGAAGAGTGCAGTGGGTTGCCCTACACTTAGCATCCAGAGAGTGACTGGGAAACTTTTCCGGGCCTGGATGTTTCCTGGCAGGCCAGGGGAGCCTGGCCGGTCCCGGTGTTCTTGCAGGGAATAGGGTGCCCACGCGAGGTCCTCGGTACCTGAAAAGCTTACTAACGTTAAAAGAAAGCAGACCTAAAATTAAGCCTCAAGTTCTCTGCTCCAAGCTTCCGCTTCGGCAGGCTCTTCAATGCTTTACCTTGAGGAAAGGACTCCCGTCAAGTTTCCTTTTAGCTCTAGAGCCTCTCAGGAGGAGCTCCCACCCAGGCTATGAAAGCACCCTGTTGATTTAGAGAAAACTCTTTCCCTTCCCAGTACACTGCCTACAGTGACAGGGACCCGTGCAAAACACTGTTATTTAGGTAGCTTCAAGGCAGCAAGAATGGAGCATTCAATATGGAAAGGCAAGCCTTGTGCCATAAATTCCCCGTTTCCAGTGAACACGCAGCCCACCTCCTTGTGATTTTACCAAGTCAATATACACTCTAGCTCCACACTGGTTCCTGCCTTGAATAAAGTTGGTTTGGCAGGGAGTTCTGCGTCTAGCCAACGGCGTCCACCAAGGAGAGATCTAGGTTCGCTATCGGGGTTTAGCTTCTTCTACAACCCTGCACTGGAAGAGCAAGAACTGGGCTTTGGTTACAGCAGGAATGCAAGCCGACTCTCTCCTGTAAATATGGGGTCTTAAGGTATGACACTCTAGAAGGAATGCGAAGCAGTTTTGGTTTCTCAGTGCCGCTCAGCCTAGGGCAATGAGGCAGATTTCCATGACATGGAGGATGTACGAGAACAGATTTCCTGGAGCCTTTGGAGTGCTGAGGAAACCTTGGTCTCCCAAGGAAGAGTGCAGTGTGTTGCCCTACACTCAGCATACACAGAGTGACTGGGAAAGGTTTCCGGGCCTGGATGTTCCTTGGCAGCCCAGGGGAGCCTGCCGGAACTCTGTGTTCTAGTAGGGAATAGGGTGCCCACGCGAGGTCCTGGTGCCCTGAAAAGCTTACTAACGTTAAAAGAAAGCAGACCTAAATTTAAGCATCAAGGACTCTGCTCCAAGCTTCCGCTTCGGCAGGCTATTCAAGGCTTTACCTTGAGGAAAGGACTCCCGTCAAGTTTCCTTTTAGCTCTAGAGCCTCTCAGGAGGAGCTCCCACCCAGGCTATGAAAGCACCCTGTTGATTTAGAGAAAACTCTTTCCCTTCCCAGTACACTGCCTACAGTGACAGGGACCCGTGCAAAACACTGTTATTTAGGTAGCTTCAAGGCACCAAGAATGGAGCATTCAATATGGAAAGGCAAGCCTTGTGCCATAAATTCCCCGTTTCCAGTGAACACGCAGCCCACCTCCTTGTGATTTTGCCAAGTCAATATACACTCTAGCTCCACACTGGTCCCTTCCTTGAATAAAGTTGGTTTGGCAGGGAGTTCTGCGTCTAGCCAACGGCGTCCACCAAGGAGAGATCTAGGTTCGCTATCGGGGTTTAGCTTCTTCTACAACCCTGCACTGGAAGAGCAAGAACTGGGCTTTGGTTACAGCAGGAATGCAAGCCGACTCTCTCCTGTAAATATGGGGTCTTAAGGTATGACACTCTAGAAGGAATGCGAAGCAGTTTTGGTTTCTCAGTGCCGCTCAGCCTAGGGCAATGAGGCAGATTTCCATGACATGGAGGATGTACGAGAACAGATTTCCTGGAGCCTTTGGAGTGCTGAGGAAACCTTGGTCTCCCAAGGAAGAGTGCAGTGTGTTGCCCTACACTCAGCATACACAGAGTGACTGGGAAAGGTTTCCGGGCCTGGATGTTCCTTGGCAGCCCAGGGGAGCCTGCCAGAACTCTGTGTTCTAGTAGGGAATAGGGTGCCCACGCGAGGTCCTGGTGCCCTGAAAAGCTTACTAACGTTAAAAGAAAGCAGACCTAAATTTAAGCCTCAAGGACTCTGCTCCAAGCTTCCGCTTCGGCAGGCTATTCAAGTCTTTACCTTGAGGAAAGGACTCCCGTCAAGTTTCCTTTTAGCTCTAGAGCGTCTCAGGAGGAGCTCCCACCCAGGCTATGAAAGCACCCTGTTGATGGAGAGAACACTCGTTCCCTTCCCAGAGCCCTGCCTACTGCGACTAGACACCCGTCCTAAAACTGTTATTTAGGTAGTGTTATGGCAACATGAATGGAGCATTCAAAATGGGAAAGCAAGGCCTGTGCCATCAGGTCCCTGTTTCCAGCGAACACGCAGCCTACCTCCTTGTGCTTTCTACCAGGTAAATACACACTCTAGCTAAACACTGCTCCCTTCCCTGAATAACGTTTTCTTGGCACGGAGTTCTCCGTGTAGCCAACTGCCTCTCCCAAGGAAGGCTCTAGGTACGCTATCGGGGCTTAGCTTCTTCTAAAACCCTGCAGTGTAAGACGTAGAACTGTGCTTTGCTTCCAGCAGGAAAGCAAGCCGACTTTCTCCTGTAAGTATGGGGTGTTAAGGTATGACACTCTAGAAGGAATGCGAAGCAGTTTTGGTTTCTCAGTGCCGCTCAGCCTAGGGCAATGAGGCAAGATATGCATGACATGTAGGATGTACGAGAACAGATTTCCTGGAGCCTTTGGAGTGCTGATTAAACCTAGGTCTCCCAAGGAAGAGTGCAGTGTGTTGCCCTACACTCAGCATACGCAGAGTGACTGGGAAAGGTTTCCGGGCCTGGATGTTTCTTAGCAGCCTAGTGGAGCCTGCCGGTACTAGGTGTTCTTGCAGGGAATAGGGAGCCCACGCGAGGTCCTCGGTGTCCTGAAAGCTTACTAACCTTCAAAGAAAACAAACCTAAAGCTAATGCTTCAAGGACTCTGCTCCAAGCTTCCGCTTTGGTAGGCTATTCCAGGCTTTATCTTGGGGAAAGGACTCACGTCACGTTTCCTTTTAGCTCTAGAGCGTCTCAGGAGGAGCTCCCACCCAGGCTATGAAAGCACCCTGTTGATCTAGAGAACACTCGTTCCCTTCCCAGAGCCCTGCCTACAGTGTCTAAAGGCCCGTCCGAAAACTGTAATTTAGGTAGCTTCAAGGCAGCATGAGTGGTGCATTCAAAATGGGAAAGCAAGCCTTGTGCCATCAGGTGACCGTTTCCAGCGAAAACGCAGCCTACCTCCTTGTGATTTCTACCAAGTAAATATACACTCTAGCTGCACACTGGCCCCTTCCTTAATAAAGTTGGTTTGGCACGGAGTTCTGCGTGTAGCCACGGCCTCCCCAAAGGAGCGCTCTAGGTACGCTATCGGGGCTTAGCCTCTTCTAAAACCCTGCAGTGTAGGAGGAAGAACTGTGCTTTGGTACCAGCAGGAACGCAAGCCGACTTTCTCCTGTAAGTATGGCATCTTCAGGTATGACTTTGTAGAAGGAATGCTAAGCAGTTTTGGTTTCTCAGTGCCGATCAGCTTAGGGCAGTGAGGCAGATTGGCATGACATGTAGGAAATGAGAGAACAGATTTCCTGGAGCTGGTGGAGTGCGGAGGAAATCCAGCTCCTCCAAGGAAGAGTGCAGTGTGTTGCCCTACACTTAGCATCCAGAGAGCGACTGGGAAACTTTTCCGGGCCTGGATGTTTCCTGGCAGGCCAGGGGAGCCTGGCCGGTCCCGGTGTTCTTGCAGGGAATAGGGTGCCCACGCGAGGTCCTCGGTACCTGAAAAGCTTACTAACGTTAAAAGAAAGCAGACCTAAAATTAAGCCTCAAGTTCTCTGCTCCAAGCTTCCGCTTCGGCAGGCTATTCAAGGCTTTACCTTGAGGAAAGGACTCCCGTCAAGTTTCCTTTTAGCTCTAGAGCCTCTCAGGAGGAGCTCCCACCCAGGCTATGAAAGCACCCTGTTGATTTAGAGAAAACTCTTTCCCTTCCCAGTACACTGCCTACAGTGACAGGGACCCGTGCAAAACACTGTTATTTAGGTAGCTTCAAGGCAGCAAGAATGGAGCATTCAATATGGAAAGGCAGGCCTTGTGCCATAAATTCCCCGTTTCCAGTGAACACGCAGCCCACCTCCTTGTGATTTTGCCAAGTCAATATACACTCTAGCTCCACACTGGTCCCTTCCTTGAATAAAGTTGGTTTGGCAGGGAGTTCTGCGTCTAGCCAACGGCGTCCACCAAGGAGAGATCTAGGTTCGCTATCGGGGTTTAGCTTCTTCTACAACCCTGCACTGGAAGAGCAAGAACTGGGCTTTGGTTACAGCAGGAATGCAAGCCGACTCTCTCCTGTAAATATGGGGTCTTAAGGTATGACACTCTAGAAGGAATGCGAAGCAGTTTTGGTTTCTCAGTGCCGCTCAGCCTAGGGCAATGAGGCAGATTTCCATGACATGGAGGATGTACGAGAACAGATTTCCTGGAGCCTTTGGAGTGCTGAGGAAACCTTGGTCTCCCAAGGAAGAGTGCAGTGTGTTGCCCTACACTCAGCATACACAGAGTGACTGGGAAAGGTTTCCGGGCCTGGATGTTCCTTGGCAGCACAGGGGAGCCTGCCGGAACTCTGTGTTCTAGTAGGGAATAGGGTGCCCACGCGAGGTCCTGGTGCCCTGAAAAGCTTACTAACGTTAAAAGAAAGCAGACCTAAATTTAAGCCTCAAGGACTCTGCTCCAAGCTTCCGCTTCGGCAGGCTATTCAAGGCTTTACCTTGAGGAAAGGACTCCCGTCAAGTTTCCTTTTAGCTCTAGAGCGTCTCAGGAGGAGCTCCCACCCAGGCTATGAAAGCACCCTGTTGATGGAGAGAACACTCGTTCCCTTCCCAGAGCCCTGCCTACTGCGACTAGACACCCGTCCTAAAACTGTTATTTAGGTAGTGTTATGGCAACATGAATGGAGCATTCAAAATGGGAAAGCAAGGCCTGTGCCATCAGGTCCCTGTTTCCAGCGAACACGCAGCCTACCTCCTTGTGCTTTCTACCAGGTAAATACACACTCTAGCTAAACACTGCTCCCTTCCCTGAATAACGTTTTCTTGGCACGGAGTTCTCCGTGTAGCCAACTGCCTCTCCCAAGGAAGGCTCTAGGTACGCTATCGGGGCTTAGCTTCTTCTAAAACCCTGCAGTGTAAGACGTAGAACTGTGCTTTGCTTCCAGCAGGAAAGCAAGCCGACTTTCTCCTGTAAGTATGGGGTGTTAAGGTATGACACTCTAGAAGGAATGCGAAGCAGTTTTGGTTTCTCAGTGCCGCTCAGCCTAGGGCAATGAGGCAAGATATGCATGACATGTAGGATGTACGAGAACAGATTTCCTGGAGCCTTTGGAGTGCTGATTAAATCTAGGTCTCCCAAGGAAGAGTGCAGTGTGTTGCCCTACACTCAGCATACGCAGAGTGACTGGGAAAGGTTTCCGGGCCTGGATGTTTCTTAGCAGCCTAGTGGAGCCTGCCGGTACTAGGTGTTCTTGCAGGGAATAGGGAGCCCACGCGAGGTCCTCGGTGTCCTGAAAGCTTACTAACCTTCAAAGAAAACAAACCTAAAGCTAATGCTTCAAGGACTCTGCTCCAAGCTTCCGCTTTGGTAGGCTATTCCAGGCTTTATCTTGGGGAAAGGACTCACGTCACGTTTCCTTTTAACTCTAGAGCGTCTCAGGAGGAGCTCCCACCCAGGCTATGAAAGCACCCTGTTGATCTAGAGAACACTCGTTCCCTTCCCAGAGCCCTGCCTACAGTGTCTAAAGGCCCGTCCGAAAACTGTAATTTAGGTAGCTTCAAGGCAGCATGAGTGGTGCATTCAAAATGGGAAAGCAAGCCTTGTGCCATCAGGTGACCGTTTCCAGCGAAAACGCAGCCTACCTCCTTGTGATTTCTACCAAGTAAATATACACTCTAGCTGCACACTGGCCCCTTCCTTAATAAAGTTGGTTTGGCACGGAGTTCTGCGTGTAGCCACGGCCTCCCCAAAGGAGCGCTCTAGGTACGCTATCGGGGCTTAGCCTCTTCTAAAACCCTGCAGTGTAGGAGGAAGAACTGTGCTTTGGTACCAGCAGGAACGCAAGCCGACTTTCTCCTGTAAGTATGGCATCTTCAGGTATGACTTTGTAGAAGGAATGCTAAGCAGTTTTGGTTTCTCAGTGCCGATCAGCTTAGGGCAATGAGGCAGATTGGCATGACATGTAGGAAATGAGAGAACAGATTTCCTGGAGCTGGTGGAGTGCGGAGGAAATCCAGCTCCTCCAAGGAAGAGTGCAGTGTGTTGCCCTACACTTAGCATCCAGAGAGTGACTGGGAAACTTTTCCGGGCCTGGACGTTTCCTGGCAGGCCAGGGGAGCCTGGCCGGTCCCGGTGTTCTTGCAGGGAATAGGGTGCCCACGCGAGGTCCTCGGTACCTGAAAAGCTTACTAACGTTAAAAGAAAGCAGACCTAAAATTAAGCCTCAAGTTGTCTGCTCCAAGCTTCCGCTTCGGCAGGCTATTCAAGGCTTTACCTTGAGGAAAGGACTCCCGTCAAGTTTCCTTTTAGCTCTAGAGCCTCTCAGGAGGAGCTCCCACCCAGGCTATGAAAGCACCCTGTTGATTTAGAGAAAACTCTTTCCCTTCCCAGTACACTGCCTACAGTGACAGGGACCCGTGCAAAACACTGTTATTTAGGTAGCTTCAAGGCAGCAAGAATGGAGCATTCAATATGGAAAGGCAAGCCTTGTGCCATAAATTCCCCGTTTCCAGTGAACACGCAGCCCACCTCCTTGTGATTTTACCAAGTCAATATACACTCTAGCTCCACACTGGTCCCTGCCTTGAATAAAGTTGGTTTGGCTGGGAGTTCTGCGTCTAGCCAACGGCGTCCACAAAGGAGAGATCTAGGTTCGCTATCAGGGTTTAGCTTCTTCTACAACCCTGCACTGGAAGAGCAAGAACTGGGCTTTGGTTACAGCAGGAATGCAAGCCGACTCTCTCCTGTAAATATGGGGTCTTAAGGTATGACACTCTAGAAGGAATGCGAAGCAGTTTTGGTTTCTCAGTGCCGCTCAGCCTAGGGCAATGAGGCAGATTTCCATGACATGGAGGATGTACGAGAACAGATTTCCTGGAGCCTTTGGAGTGCTGAGGAAACCTTGGTCTCCCAAGGAAGAGTGCAGTGTGTTGCCCTACACTCAGCATACACAGAGTGACTGGGAAAGGTTTCCGGGCCTGGATGTTCCTTGGCAGCCCAGGGGAGCCTGCCGGAACTCTGTGTTCTAGTAGGGAATAGGGTGCCCACGCGAGGTCCTGGTGCCCTGAAAAGCTTACTAACGTTAAAAGAAAGCAGACCTAAATTTAAGCCTCAAGGACTCTGCTCCAAGCTTCCGCTTCGGCAGGCTATTCAAGGCTTTACCTTGAGGAAAGGACTCCCGTCAAGTTTCCTTTTAGCTCTAGAGCCTCTCAGGAGGAGCTCCCACCCAGGCTATGAAAGCACCCTGTTGATTTAGAGAAAACTCTTTCCCTTCCCAGTACACTGCCTACAGTGACAGGGACCCGTGCAAAACACTGTTATTTAGGTAGCTTCAAGGCAGCAAGAATGGAGCATTCAATATGGAAAGGCAAGCCTTGTGCCATAAATTCCCCGTTTCCAGTGAACACGCAGCCCACCTCCTTGTGATTTTGCCAAGTCAATATACACTCTAGCTCCACACTGGTCCCTTCCTTGAATAAAGTTGGTTTGGCAGGGAGTTCTGCGTCTAGCCAACGGCGTCCACCAAGGAGAGATCTAGGTTCGCTATCGGGGTTTAGCTTCTTCTACAACCCTGCACTGGAAGAGCAAGAACTGGGCTTTGGTTACAGCAGGAATGCAAGCCGACTCTCTCCTGTAAATATGGGGTCTTAAGGTATGACACTCTAGAAGGAATGCGAAGCAGTTTTGGTTTCTCAGTGCCGCTCAGCCTAGGGCAATGAGGCAGATTTCCATGACATGGAGGATGTACGAGAACAGATTTCCTGGAGCCTTTGGAGTGCTGAGGAAACCTTGGTCTCCCAAGGAAGAGTGCAGTGTGTTGCCCTACACTCAGCATACACAGAGTGACTGGGAAAGGTTTCCGGGCCTGGATGTTCCTTGGCAGCCCAGGGGAGCCTGCCGGAACTCTGTGTTCTAGTAGGGAATAGGGTGCCCACGCGAGGTCCTGGTGCCCTGAAAAGCTTACTAACGTTAAAAGAAAGCAGACCTAAATTTAAGCCTCAAGGACTCTGCTCCAAGCTTCCGCTTCGGCAGGCTATTCAAGGCTTTACCTTGAGGAAAGGACTCCCGTCAAGTTTCCTTTTAGCTCTAGAGCGTCTCAGGAGGAGCTCCCACCCAGGCTATGAAAGCACCCTGTTGATGGAGAGAACACTCGTTCCCTTCCCAGAGCCCTGCCTACTGCGACTAGACACCCGTCCTAAAACTGTTATTTAGGTAGTGTTATGGCAACATGAATGGAGCATTCAAAATGGGAAAGCAAGGCCTGTGCCATCAGGTCCCTGTTTCCAGCGAACACGCAGCCTACCTCCTTGTGCTTTCTACCAGGTAAATACACACTCTAGCTAAACACTGCTCCCTTCCCTGAATAACGTTTTCTTGGCACGGAGTTCTCCGTGTAGCCAACTGCCTCTCCCAAGGAAGGCTCTAGGTACGCTATCGGGGCTTAGCTTCTTCTAAAACCCTGCAGTGTAAGACGTAGAACTGTGCTTTGCTTCCAGCAGGAAAGCAAGCCGACTTTCTCCTGTAAGTATGGGGTGTTAAGGTATGACACTCTAGAAGGAATGCGAAGCAGTTTTGGTTTCTCAGTGCCGCTCAGCCTAGGGCAATGAGGCAAGATATGCATGACATGTAGGATGTACGAGAACAGATTTCCTGGAGCCTTTGGAGTGCTGATTAAATCTAGGTCTCCCAAGGAAGAGTGCAGTGTGTTGCCCTACACTCAGCATACGCAGAGTGACTGGGAAAGGTTTCCGGGCCTGGATGTTTCTTAGCAGCCTAGTGGAGCCTGCCGGTACTAGGTGTTCTTGCAGGGAATAGGGAGCCCACGCGAGGTCCTCGGTGTCCTGAAAGCTTACTAACCTTCAAAGAAAACAAACCTAAAGCTAATGCTTCAAGGACTCTGCTCCAAGCTTCCGCTTTGGTAGGCTATTCCAGGCTTTATCTTGGGGAAAGGACTCACGTCACGTTTCCTTTTAGCTCTAGAGCGTCTCAGGAGGAGCTCCCACCCAGGCTATGAAAGCACCCTGTTGATCTAGAGAACACTCGTTCCCTTCCCAGAGCCCTGCCTACAGTGTCTAAAGGCCCGTCCGAAAACTGTAATTTAGGTAGCTTCAAGGCAGCATGAGTGGTGCATTCAAAATGGGAAAGCAAGCCTTGTGCCATCAGGTGACCGTTTCCAGCGAAAACGCAGCCTACCTCCTTGTGATTTCTACCAAGTAAATATACACTCTAGCTGCACACTGGCCCCTTCCTTAATAAAGTTGGTTTGGCACGGAGTTCTGCGTGTAGCCACGGCCTCCCCAAAGGAGCGCTCTAGGTACGCTATCGGGGCTTAGCCTCTTCTAAAACCCTGCAGTGTAGGAGGAAGAACTGTGCTTTGGTACCAGCAGGAACGCAAGCCGACTTTCTCCTGTAAGTATGGCATCTTCAGGTATGACTTTGTAGAAGGAATGCTAAGCAGTTTTGGTTTCTCAGTGCCGATCAGCTTAGGGCAATGAGGCAGATTGGCATGACATGTAGGAAATGAGAGAACAGATTTCCTGGAGCTGGTGGAGTGCGGAGGAAATCCAGCTCCTCCAAGGAAGAGTGCAGTGTGTTGCCCTACACTTAGCATCCAGAGAGCGACTGGGAAACTTTTCCGGGCCTGGATGTTTCCTGGCAGGCCAGGGGAGCCTGGCCGGTCCCGGTGTTCTTGCAGGGAATAGGGTGCCCACGCGAGGTCCTCGGTACCTGAAAAGCTTACTAACGTTAAAAGAAAGCAGACCTAAAATTAAGCCTCAAGTTCTCTGCTCCAAGCTTCCGCTTCGGCAGGCTATTCAAGGCTTTACCTTGAGGAAAGGACTCCCGTCAAGTTTCCTTTTAGCTCTAGAGCCTCTCAGGAGGAGCTCCCACCCAGGCTATGAAAGCACCCTGTTGATTTAGAGAAAACTCTTTCCCTTCCCAGTACACTGCCTACAGTGACAGGGACCCGTGCAAAACACTGTTATTTAGGTAGCTTCAAGGCAGCAAGAATGGAGCATTCAATATGGAAAGGCAGGCCTTGTGCCATAAATTCCCCGTTTCCAGTGAACACGCAGCCCACCTCCTTGTGATTTTGCCAAGTCAATATACACTCTAGCTCCACACTGGTCCCTTCCTTGAATAAAGTTGGTTTGGCAGGGAGTTCTGCGTCTAGCCAACGGCGTCCACCAAGGAGAGATCTAGGTTCGCTATCGGGGTTTAGCTTCTTCTACAACCCTGCACTGGAAGAGCAAGAACTGGGCTTTGGTTACAGCAGGAATGCAAGCCGACTCTCTCCTGTAAATATGGGGTCTTAAGGTATGACACTCTAGAAGGAATGCGAAGCAGTTTTGGTTTCTCAGTGCCGCTCAGCCTAGGGCAATGAGGCAGATTTCCATGACATGGAGGATGTACGAGAACAGATTTCCTGGAGCCTTTGGAGTGCTGAGGAAACCTTGGTCTCCCAAGGAAGAGTGCAGTGTGTTGCCCTACACTCAGCATACACAGAGTGACTGGGAAAGGTTTCCGGGCCTGGATGTTCCTTGGCAGCCCAGGGGAGCCTGCCGGAACTCTGTGTTCTAGTAGGGAATAGGGTGCCCACGCGAGGTCCTGGTGCCCTGAAAAGCTTACTAACGTTAAAAGAAAGCAGACCTAAATTTAAGCCTCAAGGACTCTGCTCCAAGCTTCCGCTTCGGCAGGCTATTCAAGGCTTTACCTTGAGTAAAGGACTCCCGTCAAGTTTCCTTTAAGCTCTAGAGCGTCTCAGGAGGAGCTCCCACCCAGGCTATGAAAGCACCCTGTTGATGGAGAGAACACTCATTCGTTCCCTTCCCAGAGCCCTGCCTACTGCGACTAGACACCCGTCCTAAAACTGTTATTTAGGTAGTGTTAAGGCAACATGAATGGAGCATTCAAAATGGGAAAGCAAGGCCTGTGCCATCAGGTCCCTGTTTCCAGCGAACACGCAGCCTACCTCCTTGTGCTTTCTACCAGGTAAATACACACTCTAGCTAAACACTGCTCCCTTCCCTGAATAACGTTTTCTTGGCACGGAGTTCTCCGTGTAGCCAACTGCCTCTCCCAAGGAAGGCTCTAGGTACGCTATCGGGGCTTAGCTTCTTCTAAAACCCTGCAGTGTAAGACGTAGAACTGTGCTTTGCTTCCAGCAGGAAAGCAAGCCGACTTTCTCCTGTAAGTATGGGGTGTTAAGGTATGACACTCTAGAAGGAATGCGAAGCAGTTTTGGTTTCTCAGTGCCGCTCAGCCTAGGGCAATGAGGCAAGATATGCATGACATGTAGGATGTACGAGAACAGATTTCCTGGAGCCTTTGGAGTGCTGATTAAACCTAGGTCTCCCAAGGAAGAGTGCAGTGTGTTGCCCTACACTCAGCATACGCAGAGTGACTGGGAAAGGTTTCCGGGCCTGGATGTTTCTTAGCAGCCTAGTGGAGCCTGCCGGTACTAGGTGTTCTTGCAGGGAATAGGGAGCCCACGCGAGGTCCTCGGTGTCCTGAAAGCTTACTAACCTTCAAAGAAAACAAACCTAAAGCTAATGCTTCAAGGACTCTGCTCCAAGCTTCCGCTTTGGTAGGCTATTCCAGGCTTTATCTTGGGGAAAGGACTCACGTCACGTTTCCTTTTAGCTCTAGAGCGTCTCAGGAGGAGCTCCCACCCAGGCTATGAAAGCACCCTGTTGATCTAGAGAACACTCGTTCCCTTCCCAGAGCCCTGCCTACAGTGTCTAAAGGCCCGTCCGAAAACTGTAATTTAGGTAGCTTCAAGGCAGCATGAGTGGTGCATTCAAAATTGGAAAGCAAGCCTTGTGCCATCAGGTAACCGTTTCCAGCGAAAACGCAGCCTACCTCCTTGTGATTTCTACCAAGTAAATATACACTCTAGCTGCACACTGGCCCCTTCCTTAATAAAGTTGGTTTGGCACGGAGTTCTGCGTGTAGCCACGGCCTCCCCAAAGGAGCGCTCTAGGTACGCTATCGGGGCTTAGCCTCTTCTAAAACCCTGCAGTGTAGGAGGAAGAACTGTGCTTTGGTACCAGCAGGAACGCAAGCCGACTTTCTCCTGTAAGTATGGCATCTTCAGGTATGACTTTGTAGAAGGAATGCTAAGCAGTTTTGGTTTCTCAGTGCCGATCAGCTTAGGGCAATGAGGCAGATTGGCATGACATGTAGGAAATGAGAGAACAGATTTCCTGGAGCTGGTGGA
This sequence comes from Balaenoptera physalus, assembly GCF_965194825.1. Taxonomy (NCBI): domain Eukaryota; kingdom Metazoa; phylum Chordata; class Mammalia; order Artiodactyla; family Balaenopteridae; genus Balaenoptera; species Balaenoptera physalus. The sequence continues at coordinate 504,643 of NW_028126499.1, forward strand.
GTGCGGAGGAAATCCAGCTCCTCCAAGGAAGAGTGCAGTGTGTTGCCCTACACTTAGCATCCAGAGAGTGACTGGGAAACTTTTCCGGGCCTGGATGTTTCCTGGCAGGCCAGGGGAGCCTGGCCGGTCCCGGTGTTCTTGCAGGGAATAGGGTGCCCACGCGAGGTCCTCGGTACCTGAAAAGCTTACTAACGTTAAAAGAAAGCAGACCTAAAATTAAGCCTCAAGTTCTCTGCTCCAAGCTTCCGCTTCGGCAGGCTATTCAAGGCTTTACCTTGAGGAAAGGACTCCCGTCAAGTTTCCTTTTAGCTCTAGAGCCTCTCAGGAGGAGCTCCCACCCAGGCTATGAAAGCACCCTGTTGATTTAGAGAAAACTCTTTCCCTTCCCAGTACACTGCTTACAGTGACAGGGACCCGTGCAAAACACTGTTATTTAGGTAGCTTCAAGGCAGCAAGAATGGAGCATTCAATATGGAAAGGCAAGCCTTGTGCCATAAATTCCCCGTTTCCAGTGAACACGCAGCCCACCTCCTTGTGATTTTACCAAGTCAATATACACTCTAGCTCCACACTGGTCCCTGCCTTGAATAAAGTTGGTTTGGCAGGGAGTTCTGCGTCTAGCCAACGGCGTCCACCAAGGAGAGATCTAGGTTCGCTATCGGGGTTTAGCTTCTTCTACAACCCTGCACTGGAAGAGCAAGAACTGGGCTTTGGTTACAGCAGGAATGCAAGCCGACTCTCTCCTGTAAATATGGGGTCTTAAGGTATGACACTCTAGAAGGAATGCGAAGCAGTTTTGGTTTCTCAGTGCCGCTCAGCCTAGGGCAATGAGGCAGATTTCCATGACATGGAGGATGTACGAGAACAGATTTCCTGGAGCCTTTGGAGTGCTGAGGAAACCTTGGTCTCCCAAGGAAGAGTGCAGTGTGTTGCCCTACACTCAGCATACACAGAGTGACTGGGAAAGGTTTCCGGGCCTGGATGTTCCTTGGCAGCCCAGGGGAGCCTGCCGGAACTCTGTGTTCTAGTAGGGAATAGGGTGCCCACGCGAGGTCCTGGTGCCCTGAAAAGCTTACTAACGTTAAAAGAAAGCAGACCTAAATTTAAGCATCAAGGACTCTGCTCCAAGCTTCCGCTTCGGCAGGCTATTCAAGGCTTTACCTTGAGGAAAGGACTCCCGTCAAGTTTCCTTTTAGCTCTAGAGCCTCTCAGGAGGAGCTCCCACCCAGGCTATGAAAGCACCCTGTTGATTTAGAGAAAACTCTTTCCCTTCCCAGTACACTGCCTACAGTGACAGGGACCCGTGCAAAACACTGTTATTTAGGTAGCTTCAAGGCAGCAAGAATGGAGCATTCAATATGGAAAGGCAAGCCTTGTGCCATAAATTCCCCGTTTCCAGTGAACACGCAGCCCACCTCCTTGTGATTTTGCCAAGTCAATATACACTCTAGCTCCACACTGGTCCCTTCCTTGAATAAAGTTGGTTTGGCAGGGAGTTCTGCGTCTAGCCAACGGCGTCCACCAAGGAGAGATCTAGGTTCGCTATCGGGGTTTAGCTTCTTCTACAACCCTGCACTGGAAGAGCAAGAACTGGGCTTTGGTTACAGCAGGAATGCAAGCCGACTCTCTCCTGTAAATATGGGGTCTTAAGGTATGACACTCTAGAAGGAATGCGAAGCAGTTTTGGTTTCTCAGTGCCGCTCAGCCTAGGGCAATGAGGCAGATTTCCATGACATGGAGGATGTACGAGAACAGATTTCCTGGAGCCTTTGGAGTGCTGAGGAAACCTTGGTCTCCCAAGGAAGAGTGCAGTGTGTTGCCCTACACTCAGCATACACAGAGTGACTGGGAAAGGTTTCCGGGCCTGGATGTTCCTTGGCAGCCCAGGGGAGCCTGCCAGAACTCTGTGTTCTAGTAGGGAATAGGGTGCCCACGCGAGGTCCTGGTGCCCTGAAAAGCTTACTAACGTTAAAAGAAAGCAGACCTAAATTTAAGCCTCAAGGACTCTGCTCCAAGCTTCCGCTTCGGCAGGCTATTCAAGTCTTTACCTTGAGGAAAGGACTCCCGTCAAGTTTCCTTTTAGCTCTAGAGCGTCTCAGGAGGAGCTCCCACCCAGGCTATGAAAGCACCCTGTTGATGGAGAGAACACTCGTTCCCTTCCCAGAGCCCTGCCTACTGCGACTAGACACCCGTCCTAAAACTGTTATTTAGGTAGTGTTATGGCAACATGAATGGAGCATTCAAAATGGGAAAGCAAGGCCTGTGCCATCAGGTCCCTGTTTCCAGCGAACACGCAGCCTACCTCCTTGTGCTTTCTACCAGGTAAATACACACTCTAGCTAAACACTGCTCCCTTCCCTGAATAACGTTTTCTTGGCACGGAGTTCTCCGTGTAGCCAACTGCCTCTCCCAAGGAAGGCTCTAGGTACGCTATCGGGGCTTAGCTTCTTCTAAAACCCTGCAGTGTAAGACGTAGAACTGTGCTTTGCTTCCAGCAGGAAAGCAAGCCGACTTTCTCCTGTAAGTATGGGGTGTTAAGGTATGACACTCTAGAAGGAATGCGAAGCAGTTTTGGTTTCTCAGTGCCGCTCAGCCTAGGGCAATGAGGCAAGATATGCATGACATGTAGGATGTACGAGAACAGATTTCCTGGAGCCTTTGGAGTGCTGATTAAACCTAGGTCTCCCAAGGAAGAGTGCAGTGTGTTGCCCTACACTCAGCATACGCAGAGTGACTGGGAAAGGTTTCCGGGCCTGGATGTTTCTTAGCAGCCTAGTGGAGCCTGCCGGTACTAGGTGTTCTTGCAGGGAATAGGGAGCCCACGCGAGGTCCTCGGTGTCCTGAAAGCTTACTAACCTTAAAAGAAAACAAACCTAAAGCTAATGCTTCAAGGACTCTGCTCCAAGCTTCCGCTTTGGTAGGCTATTCCAGGCTTTATCTTGGGGAAAGGACTCACGTCACGTTTCCTTTTAGCTCTAGAGCGTCTCAGGAGGAGCTCCCACCCAGGCTATGAAAGCACCCTGTTGATCTAGAGAACACTCGTTCCCTTCCCAGAGCCCTGCCTACAGTGTCTAAAGGCCCGTCCGAAAACTGTAATTTAGGTAGCTTCAAGGCAGCATGAGTGGTGCATTCAAAATGGGAAAGCAAGCCTTGTGCCATCAGGTGACCGTTTCCAGCGAAAACGCAGCCTACCTCCTTGTGATTTCTACCAAGTAAATATACACTCTAGCTGCACACTGGCCCCTTCCTTAATAAAGTTGGTTTGGCACGGAGTTCTGCGTGTAGCCACGGCCTCCCCAAAGGAGCGCTCTAGGTACGCTATCGGGGCTTAGCCTCTTCTAAAACCCTGCAGTGTAGGAGGAAGAACTGTGCTTTGGTACCAGCAGGAACGCAAGCCGACTTTCTCCTGTAAGTATGGCATCTTCAGGTATGACTTTGTAGAAGGAATGCTAAGCAGTTTTGGTTTCTCAGTGCCGATCAGCTTAGGGCAATGAGGCAGATTGGCATGACATGTAGGAAATGAGAGAACAGATTTCCTGGAGCTGGTGGAGTGCGGAGGAAATCCAGCTCCTCCAAGGAAGAGTGCAGTGTGTTGCCCTACACTTAGCATCCAGAGAGTGACTGGGAAACTTTTCCGGGCCTGGATGTTTCCTGGCAGGCCAGGGGAGCCTGGCCGGTCCCGGTGTTCTTGCAGGGAATAGGGTGCCCACGCGAGGTCCTCGGTACCTGAAAAGCTTACTAACGTTAAAAGAAAGCAGACCTAAAATTAAGCCTCAAGTTCTCTGCTCCAAGCTTCCGCTTCGGCAGGCTATTCAAGGCTTTACCTTGAGGAAAGGACTCCCGTCAAGTTTCCTTTTAGCTCTAGAGCCTCTCAGGAGGAGCTCCCACCCAGGCTATGAAAGCACCCTGTTGATTTAGAGAAAACTCTTTCCCTTCCCAGTACACTGCCTACAGTGACAGGGACCCGTGCAAAACACTGTTATTTAGGTAGCTTCAAGGCAGCAAGAATGGAGCATTCAATATGGAAAGGCAAGCCTTGTGCCATAAATTCCCCGTTTCCAGTGAACACGCAGCCCACCTCCTTGTGATTTTACCAAGTCAATATACACTCTAGCTCCACACTGGTCCCTGCCTTGAATAAAGTTGGTTTGGCAGGGAGTTCTGCGTCTAGCCAACGGCGTCCACAAAGGAGAGATCTAGGTTCGCTATCGGGGTTTAGCTTCTTCTACAACCCTTCACTGGAAGAGCAAGAACTGGGCTTTGGTTACAGCAGGAATGCAAGCCGACTCTCTCCTGTAAATATGGGGTCTTAAGGTATGACACTCTAGAAGGAATGCGAAGCAGTTTTGGTTTCTCAGTGCCGCTCAGCCTAGGGCAATGAGGCAGATTTCCATGACATGGAGGATGTACGAGAACAGATTTCCTGGAGCCTTTGGAGTGCTGAGGAAACCTTGGTCTCCCAAGGAAGAGTGCAGTGTGTTGCCCTACACTCAGCATACACAGAGTGACTGGGAAAGGTTTCCGGGCCTGGATGTTCCTTGGCAGCCCAGGGGAGCCTGCCGGAACTCTGTGTTCTAGTAGGGAATAGGGTGCCCACGCGAGGTCCTGGTGCCCTGAAAAGCTTACTAACGTTAAAAGAAAGCAGACCTAAATTTAAGCCTCAAGGACTCTGCTCCAAGCTTCCGCTTCGGCAGGCTATTCAAGGCTTTACCTTGAGGAAAGGACTCCCGTCAAGTTTCCTTTTAGCTCTAGAGCCTCTCAGGAGGAGCTCCCACCCAGGCTATGAAAGCACCCTGTTGATTTAGAGAAAACTCTTTCCCTTCCCAGTACACTGCCTACAGTGACAGGGACCCGTGCAAAACACTGTTATTTAGGTAGCTTCAAGGCAGCAAGAATGGAGCATTCAATATGGAAAGGCAAGCCTTGTGCCATAAATTCCCCGTTTCCAGTGAACACGCAGCCCACCTCCTTGTGATTTTGCCAAGTCAATATACACTCTAGCTCCACACTGGTCCCTTCCTTGAATAAAGTTGGTTTGGCAGGGAGTTCTGCGTCTAGCCAACGGCGTCCACCAAGGAGAGATCTAGGTTCGCTATCGGGGTTTAGCTTCTTCTACAACCCTGCACTGGAAGAGCAAGAACTGGGCTTTGGTTACAGCAGGAATGCAAGCCGACTCTCTCCTGTAAATATGGGGTCTTAAGGTATGACACTCTAGAAGGAATGCGAAGCAGTTTTGGTTTCTCAGTGCCGCTCAGCCTAGGGCAATGAGGCAGATTTCCATGACATGGAGGATGTACGAGAACAGATTTCCTGGAGCCTTTGGAGTGCTGAGGAAACCTTGGTCTCCCAAGGAAGAGTGCAGTGTGTTGCCCTACACTCAGCATACACAGAGTGACTGGGAAAGGTTTCCGGGCCTGGATGTTCCTTGGCAGCACAGGGGAGCCTGCCGGAACTCTGTGTTCTAGTAGGGAATAGGGTGCCCACGCGAGGTCCTGGTGCCCTGAAAAGCTTACTAACGTTAAAAGAAAGCAGACCTAAATTTAAGCCTCAAGGACTCTGCTCCAAGCTTCCGCTTCGGCAGGCTATTCAAGGCTTTACCTTGAGGAAAGGACTCCCGTCAAGTTTCCTTTTAGCTCTAGAGCGTCTCAGGAGGAGCTCCCACCCAGGCTATGAAAGCACCCTGTTGATGGAGAGAACACTCGTTCCCTTCCCAGAGCCCTGCCTGCTGCGACTAGACACCCGTCCTAAAACTGTTATTTAGGTAGTGTTATGGCAACATGAATGGAGCATTCAAAATGGGAAAGCAAGGCCTGTGCCATCAGGTCCCTGTTTCCAGCGAACACGCAGCCTACCTCCTTGTGCTTTCTACCAGGTAAATACACACTCTAGCTAAACACTGCTCCCTTCCCTGAATAACGTTTTCTTGGCACGGAGTTCTCCGTGTAGCCAACTGCCTCTCCCAAGGAAGGCTCTAGGTACGCTATCGGGGCTTAGCTTCTTCTAAAACCCTGCAGTGTAAGACGTAGAACTGTGCTTTGCTTCCAGCAGGAAAGCAAGCCGACTTTCTCCTGTAAGTATGGGGTGTTAAGGTATGACACTCTAGAAGGAATGCGAAGCAGTTTTGGTTTCTCAGTGCCGCTCAGCCTAGGGCAATGAGGCAAGATATGCATGACATGTAGGATGTACGAGAACAGATTTCCTGGAGCCTTTGGAGTGCTGATTAAATCTAGGTCTCCCAAGGAAGAGTGCAGTGTGTTGCCCTACACTCAGCATACGCAGAGTGACTGGGAAAGGTTTCCGGGCCTGGATGTTTCTTAGCAGCCTAGTGGAGCCTGCCGGTACTAGGTGTTCTTGCAGGGAATAGGGAGCCCACGCGAGGTCCTCGGTGTCCTGAAAGCTTACTAACCTTCAAAGAAAACAAACCTAAAGCTAATGCTTCAAGGACTCTGCTCCAAGCTTCCGCTTTGGTAGGCTATTCCAGGCTTTATCTTGGGGAAAGGACTCACGTCACGTTTCCTTTTAACTCTAGAGCGTCTCAGGAGGAGCTCCCACCCAGGCTATGAAAGCACCCTGTTGATCTAGAGAACACTCGTTCCCTTCCCAGAGCCCTGCCTACAGTGTCTAAAGGCCCGTCCGAAAACTGTAATTTAGGTAGCTTCAAGGCAGCATGAGTGGTGCATTCAAAATGGGAAAGCAAGCCTTGTGCCATCAGGTGACCGTTTCCAGCGAAAACGCAGCCTACCTCCTTGTGATTTCTACCAAGTAAATATACACTCTAGCTGCACACTGGCCCCTTCCTTAATAAAGTTGGTTTGGCACGGAGTTCTGCGTGTAGCCACGGCCTCCCCAAAGGAGCGCTCTAGGTACGCTATCGGGGCTTAGCCTCTTCTAAAACCCTGCAGTGTAGGAGGAAGAACTGTGCTTTGGTACCAGCAGGAACGCAAGCCGACTTTCTCCTGTAAGTATGGCATCTTCAGGTATGACTTTGTAGAAGGAATGCTAAGCAGTTTTGGTTTCTCAGTGCCGATCAGCTTAGGGCAATGAGGCAGATTGGCATGACATGTAGGAAATGAGAGAACAGATTTCCTGGAGCTGGTGGAGTGCGGAGGAAATCCAGCTCCTCCAAGGAAGAGTGCAGTGTGTTGCCCTACACTTAGCATCCAGAGAGTGACTGGGAAACTTTTCCGGGCCTGGACGTTTCCTGGCAGGCCAGGGGAGCCTGGCCGGTCCCGGTGTTCTTGCAGGGAATAGGGTGCCCACGCGAGGTCCTCGGTACCTGAAAAGCTTACTAACGTTAAAAGAAAGCAGACCTAAAATTAAGCCTCAAGTTCTCTGCTCCAAGCTTCCGCTTCGGCAGGCTATTCAAGGCTTTACCTTGAGGAAAGGACTCCCGTCAAGTTTCCTTTTAGCTCTAGAGCCTCTCAGGAGGAGCTCCCACCCAGGCTATGAAAGCACCCTGTTGATTTAGAGAAAACTCTTTCCCTTCCCAGTACACTGCCTACAGTGACAGGGACCCGTGCAAAACACTGTTATTTAGGTAGCTTCAAGGCAGCAAGAATGGAGCATTCAATATGGAAAGGCAAGCCTTGTGCCATAAATTCCCCGTTTCCAGTGAACACGCAGCCCACCTCCTTGTGATTTTACCAAGTCAATATACACTCTAGCTCCACACTGGTCCCTGCCTTGAATAAAGTTGGTTTGGCTGGGAGTTCTGCGTCTAGCCAACGGCGTCCACAAAGGAGAGATCTAGGTTCGCTATCGGGGTTTAGCTTCTTCTACAACCCTGCACTGGAAGAGCAAGAACTGGGCTTTGGTTACAGCAGGAATGCAAGCCGACTCTCTCCTGTAAATATGGGGTCTTAAGGTATGACACTCTAGAAGGAATGCGAAGCAGTTTTGGTTTCTCAGTGCCGCTCAGCCTAGGGCAATGAGGCAGATTTCCATGACATGGAGGATGTACGAGAACAGATTTCCTGGAGCCTTTGGAGTGCTGAGGAAACCTTGGTCTCCCAAGGAAGAGTGCAGTGTGTTGCCCTACACTCAGCATACACAGAGTGACTGGGAAAGGTTTCCGGGCCTGGATGTTCCTTGGCAGCACAGGGGAGCCTGCCGGAACTCTGTGTTCTAGTAGGGAATAGGGTGCCCACGCGAGGTCCTGGTGCCCTGAAAAGCTTACTAACGTTAAAAGAAAGCAGACCTAAATTTAAGCCTCAAGGACTCTGCTCCAAGCTTCCGCTTCGGCAGGCTATTCAAGGCTTTACCTTGAGGAAAGGACTCCCGTCAAGTTTCCTTTTAGCTCTAGAGCCTCTCAGGAGGAGCTCCCACCCAGGCTATGAAAGCACCCTGTTGATTTAGAGAAAACTCTTTCCCTTCCCAGTACACTGCCTACAGTGACAGGGACCCGTGCAAAACACTGTTATTTAGGTAGCTTCAAGGCAGCAAGAATGGAGCATTCAATATGGAAAGGCAAGCCTTGTGCCATAAATTCCCCGTTTCCAGTGAACACGCAGCCCACCTCCTTGTGATTTTGCCAAGTCAATATACACTCTAGCTCCACACTGGTCCCTTCCTTGAATAAAGTTGGTTTGGCAGGGAGTTCTGCGTCTAGCCAACGGCGTCCACCAAGGAGAGATCTAGGTTCGCTATCGGGGTTTAGCTTCTTCTACAACCCTGCACTGGAAGAGCAAGAACTGGGCTTTGGTTACAGCAGGAATGCAAGCCGACTCTCTCCTGTAAATATGGGGTCTTAAGGTATGACACTCTAGAAGGAATGCGAAGCAGTTTTGGTTTCTCAGTGCCGCTCAGCCTAGGGCAATGAGGCAGATTTCCATGACATGGAGGATGTACGAGAACAGATTTCCTGGAGCCTTTGGAGTGCTGAGGAAACCTTGGTCTCCCAAGGAAGAGTGCAGTGTGTTGCCCTACACTCAGCATACACAGAGTGACTGGGAAAGGTTTCCGGGCCTGGATGTTCCTTGGCAGCCCAGGGGAGCCTGCCGGAACTCTGTGTTCTAGTAGGGAATAGGGTGCCCACGCGAGGTCCTGGTGCCCTGAAAAGCTTACTAACGTTAAAAGAAAGCAGACCTAAATTTAAGCCTCAAGGACTCTGCTCCAAGCTTCCGCTTCGGCAGGCTATTCAAGGCTTTACCTTGAGGAAAGGACTCCCGTCAAGTTTCCTTTTAGCTCTAGAGCGTCTCAGGAGGAGCTCCCACCCAGGCTATGAAAGCACCCTGTTGATGGAGAGAACACTCGTTCCCTTCCCAGAGCCCTGCCTACTGCGACTAGACACCCGTCCTAAAACTGTTATTTAGGTAGTGTTATGGCAACATGAATGGAGCATTCAAAATGGGAAAGCAAGGCCTGTGCCATCAGGTCCCTGTTTCCAGCGAACACGCAGCCTACCTCCTTGTGCTTTCTACCAGGTAAATACACACTCTAGCTAAACACTGCTCCCTTCCCTGAATAACGTTTTCTTGGCACGGAGTTCTCCGTGTAGCCAACTGCCTCTCCCAAGGAAGGCTCTAGGTACGCTATCGGGGCTTAGCTTCTTCTAAAACCCTGCAGTGTAAGACGTAGAACTGTGCTTTGCTTCCAGCAGGAAAGCAAGCCGACTTTCTCCTGTAAGTATGGGGTGTTAAGGTATGACACTCTAGAAGGAATGCGAAGCAGTTTTGGTTTCTCAGTGCCGCTCAGCCTAGGGCAATGAGGCAAGATATGCATGACATGTAGGATGTACGAGAACAGATTTCCTGGAGCCTTTGGAGTGCTGATTAAATCTAGGTCTCCCAAGGAAGAGTGCAGTGTGTTGCCCTACACTCAGCATACGCAGAGTGACTGGGAAAGGTTTCCGGGCCTGGATGTTTCTTAGCAGCCTAGTGGAGCCTGCCGGTACTAGGTGTTCTTGCAGGGAATAGGGAGCCCACGCGAGGTCCTCGGTGTCCTGAAAGCTTACTAACCTTCAAAGAAAACAAACCTAAAGCTAATGCTTCAAGGACTCTGCTCCAAGCTTCCGCTTTGGTAGGCTATTCCAGGCTTTATCTTGGGGAAAGGACTCACGTCACGTTTCCTTTTAGCTCTAGAGCGTCTCAGGAGGAGCTCCCACCCAGGCTATGAAAGCACCCTGTTGATCTAGAGAACACTCGTTCCCTTCCCAGAGCCCTGCCTACAGTGTCTAAAGGCCCGTCCGAAAACTCTAATTTAGGTAGCTTCAAGGCAGCATGAGTGGTGCATTCAAAATGGGAAAGCAAGCCTTGTGCCATCAGGTGACCGTTTCCAGCGAAAACGCAGCCTACCTCCTTGTGATTTCTACCAAGTAAATATACACTCTAGCTGCACACTGGCCCCTTCCTTAATAAAGTTGGTTTGGCACGGAGTTCTGCGTGTAGCCACGGCCTCCCCAAAGGAGCGCTCTAGGTACGCTATCGGGGCTTAGCCTCTTCTAAAACCCTGCAGTGTAGGAGGAAGAACTGTGCTTTGGTACCAGCAGGAACGCAAGCCGACTTTCTCCTGTAAGTATGGCATCTTCAGGTATGACTTTGTAGAAGGAATGCTAAGCAGTTTTGGTTTCTCAGTGCCGATCAGCTTAGGGCAATGAGGCAGATTGGCATGACATGTAGGAAATGAGAGAACAGATTTCCTGGAGCTGGTGGAGTGCGGAGGAAATCCAGCTCCTCCAAGGAAGAGTGCAGTGTGTTGCCCTACACTTAGCATCCAGAGAGCGACTGGGAAACTTTTCCGGGCCTGGATGTTTCCTGGCAGGCCAGGGGAGCCTGGCCGGTCCCGGTGTTCTTGCAGGGAATAGGGTGCCCACGCGAGGTCCTCGGTACCTGAAAAGCTTACTAACGTTAAAAGAAAGCAGACCTAAAATTAAGCCTCAAGTTCTCTGCTCCAAGCTTCCGCTTCGGCAGGCTATTCAAGGCTTTACCTTGAGGAAAGGACTCCCGTCAAGTTTCCTTTTAGCTCTAGAGCCTCTCAGGAGGAGCTCCCACCCAGGCTATGAAAGCACCCTGTTGATTTAGAGAAAACTCTTTCCCTTCCCAGTACACTGCCTACAGTGACAGGGACCCGTGCAAAACACTGTTATTTAGGTAGCTTCAAGGCAGCAAGAATGGAGCATTCAATATGGAAAGGCAGGCCTTGTGCCATAAATTCCCCGTTTCCAGTGAACACGCAGCCCACCTCCTTGTGATTTTGCCAAGTCAATATACACTCTAGCTCCACACTGGTCCCTTCCTTGAATAAAGTTGGTTTGGCAGGGAGTTCTGCGTCTAGCCAACGGCGTCCACCAAGGAGAGATCTAGGTTCGCTATCGGGGTTTAGCTTCTTCTACAACCCTGCACTGGAAGAGCAAGAACTGGGCTTTGGTTACAGCAGGAATGCAAGCCGACTCTCTCCTGTAAATATGGGGTCTTAAGGTATGACACTCTAGAAGGAATGCGAAGCAGTTTTGGTTTCTCAGTGCCGCTCAGCCTAGGGCAATGAGGCAGATTTCCATGACATGGAGGATGTACGAGAACAGATTTCCTGGAGCCTTTGGAGTGCTGAGGAAACCTTGGTCTCCCAAGGAAGAGTGCAGTGTGTTGCCCTACACTCAGCATACACAGAGTGACTGGGAAAGGTTTCCGGGCCTGGATGTTCCTTGGCAGCCCAGGGGAGCCTGCCGGAACTCTGTGTTCTAGTAGGGAATAGGGTGCCCACGCGAGGTCCTGGTGCCCTGAAAAGCTTACTAACGTTAAAAGAAAGCAGACCTAAATTTAAGCCTCAAGGACTCTGCTCCAAGCTTCCGCTTCGGCAGGCTATTCAAGGCTTTACCTTGAGGAAAGGACTCCCGTTAAGTTTCCTTTTAGCTCTAGAGCGTCTCAGGAGGAGCTCCCACCCAGGCTATGAAAGCACCCTGTTGATGGAGAGAACACTCGTTCCCTTCCCAGAGCCCTGCCTACTGCGACTAGACACCCGTCCTAAAACTGTTATTTAGGTAGTGTTAAGGCAACATGAATGGAGCATTCAAAATGGGAAAGCAAGGCCTGTGCCATCAGGTCCCTGTTTCCAGCGAACACGCAGCCTACCTCCTTGTGCTTTCTACCAGGTAAATACACACTCTAGCTAAACACTGCTCCCTTCCCTGAATAACGTTTTCTTGGCACGGAGTTCTCCGTGTAGCCAACTGCCTCTCCCAAGGAAGGCTCTAGGTACGCTATCGGGGCTTAGCTTCTTCTAAAACCCTGCAGTGTAAGACGTAGAACTGTGCTTTGCTTCCAGCAGGAAAGCAAGCCGACTTTCTCCTGTAAGTATGGGGTGTTAAGGTATGACACTCTAGAAGGAATGCGAAGCAGTTTTGGTTTCTCAGTGCCGCTCAGCCTAGGGCAATGAGGCAAGATATGCATGACATGTAGGATGTACGAGAACAGATTTCCTGGAGCCTTTGGAGTGCTGATTAAACCTAGGTCTCCCAAGGAAGAGTGCAGTGTGTTGCCCTACACTCAGCATACGCAGAGTGATTGGGAAAGGTTTCCGGGCCTGGATGTTTCTTAGCAGCCTAGTGGAGCCTGCCGGTACTAGGTGTTCTTGCAGGGAATAGGGAGCCCACGCGAGGTCCTCGGTGTCCTGAAAGCTTACTAACCTTCAAAGAAAACAAACCTAAAGCTAATGCTTCAAGGACTCTGCTCCAAGCTTCCGCTTTGGTAGGCTATTCCAGGCTTTATCTTGGGGAAAGGACTCACGTCACGTTTCCTTTTAGCTCTAGAGCGTCTCAGGAGGAGCTCCCACCCAGGCTATGAAAGCACCCTGTTGATCTAGAGAACACTCGTTCCCTTCCCAGAGCCCTGCCTACAGTGTCTAAAGGCCCGTCCGAAAACTGTAATTTAGGTAGCTTCAAGGCAGCATGAGTGGTGCATTCAAAATGGGAAAGCAAGCCTTGTGCCATCAGGTGACCGTTTCCAGCGAAAACGCAGCCTACCTCCTTGTGATTTCTACCAAGTAAATATACACTCTAGCTGCACACTGGCCCCTTCCTTAATAAAGTTGGTTTGGCACGGAGTTCTGCGTGTAGCCACGGCCTCCCCAAAGGAGCGCTCTAGGTACGCTATCGGGGCTTAGCCTCTTCTAAAACCCTGCAGTGTAGGAGGAAGAACTGTGCTTTGGTACCAGCAGGAACGCAAGCCGACTTTCTCCTGTAAGTATGGCATCTTCAGGTATGACTTTGTAGAAGGAATGCTAAGCAGTTTTGGTTTCTCAGTGCCGATCAGCTTAGGGCAATGAGGCAGATTGGCATGACATGTAGGAAATGAGAGAACAGATTTCCTGGAGCTGGTGGAGTGCGGAGGAAATCCAGCTCCTCCAAGGAAGAGTGCAGTGTGTTGCCCTACACTTAGCATCCAGAGAGCGACTGGGAAACTTTTCCGGGCCTGGATGTTTCCTGGCAGGCCAGGGGAGCCTGGCCGGTCCCGGTGTTCTTGCAGGGAATAGGGTGCCCACGCGAGGTCCTCGGTACCTGAAAAGCTTACTAACGTTAAAAGAAAGCAGACCTAAAATTAAGCCTCAAGTTCTCTGCTCCAAGCTTCCGCTTCGGCAGGCTATTCAAGGCTTTACCTTGAGGAAAGGACTCCCGTCAAGTTTCCTTTTAGCTCTAGAGCCTCTCAGGAGGAGCTCCCACCCAGGCTATGAAAGCACCCTGTTGATTTAGAGAAAACTCTTTCCCTTCCCAGTACACTGCCTACAGTGACAGGGACCCGTGCAAAACACTGTTATTTAGGTAGCTTCAAGGCAGCAAGAATGGAGCATTCAATATGGAAAGGCAGGCCTTGTGCCATAAATTCCCCGTTTCCAGTGAACACGCAGCCCACCTCCTTGTGATTTTGCCAAGTCAATATACACTCTAGCTCCACACTGGTCCCTTCCTTGAATAAAGTTGGTTTGGCAGGGAGTTCTGCGTCTAGCCAACGGCGTCCACCAAGGAGAGATCTAGGTTCGCTATCGGGGTTTAGCTTCTTCTACAACCCTGCACTGGAAGAGCAAGAACTGGGCTTTGGTTACAGCAGGAATGCAAGCCGACTCTCTCCTGTAAATATGGGGTCTTAAGGTATGACACTCTAGAAGGAATGCGAAGCAGTTTTGGTTTCTCAGTGCCGCTCAGCCTAGGGCAATGAGGCAGATTTCCATGACATGGAGGATGTACGAGAACAGATTTCCTGGAGCCTTTGGAGTGCTGAGGAAACCTTGGTCTCCCAAGGAAGAGTGCAGTGTGTTGCCCTACACTCAGCATACACAGAGTGACTGGGAAAGGTTTCCGGGCCTGGATGTTCCTTGGCAGCCCAGGGGAGCCTGCCGGAACTCTGTGTTCTAGTAGGGAATAGGGTGCCCACGCGAGGTCCTGGTGCCCTGAAAAGCTTACTAACGTTAAAAGAAAGCAGACCTAAATTTAAGCCTCAAGGACTCTGCTCCAAGCTTCCGCTTCGGCAGGCTATTCAAGGCTTTACCTTGAGGAAAGGACTCCCGTTAAGTTTCCTTTTAGCTCTAGAGCGTCTCAGGAGGAGCTCCCACCCAGGCTATGAAAGCACCCTGTTGATGGAGAGAACACTCGTTCCCTTCCCAGAGCCCTGCCTACTGCGACTAGACACCCGTCCTAAAACTGTTATTTAGGTAGTGTTAAGGCAACATGAATGGAGCATTCAAAATGGGAAAGCAAGGCCTGTGCCATCAGGTCCCTGTTTCCAGCGAACACGCAGCCTACCTCCTTGTGCTTTCTACCAGGTAAATACACACTCTAGCTAAACACTGCTCCCTTCCCTGAATAACGTTTTCTTGGCACGGAGTTCTCCGTGTAGCCAACTGCCTCTCCCAAGGAAGGCTCTAGGTACGCTATCGGGGCTTAGCTTCTTCTAAAACCCTGCAGTGTAAGACGTAGAACTGTGCTTTGCTTCCAGCAGGAAAGCAAGCCGACTTTCTCCTGTAAGTATGGGGTGTTAAGGTATGACACTCTAGAAGGAATGCGAAGCAGTTTTGGTTTCTCAGTGCCGCTCAGCCTAGGGCAATGAGGCAAGATATGCATGACATGTAGGATGTACGAGAACAGATTTCCTGGAGCCTTTGGAGTGCTGATTAAACCTAGGTCTCCCAAGGAAGAGTGCAGTGTGTTGCCCTACACTCAGCATACGCAGAGTGATTGGGAAAGGTTTCCGGGCCTGGATGTTTCTTAGCAGCCTAGTGGAGCCTGCCGGTAGTAGGTGTTCTTGCAGGGAATAGGGAGCCCACGCGAGGTCCTCGGTGTCCTGAAAGCTTACTAACCTTCAAAGAAAACAAACCTAAAGCTAATGCTTCAAGGACTCTGCTCCAAGCTTCCGCTTTGGTAAGCTATTCCAGGCTTTATCTTGGGGAAAGGACTCACGTCACGTTTCCTTTTAGCTCTAGAGCGTCTCAGGAGGAGCTCCCACCCAGGCTATGAAAGCACCCTGTTGATCTAGAGAACACTCGTTCCCTTCCCAGAGCCCTGCCTACAGTGTCTAAAGGCCCGTCCGAAAACTGTAATTTAGGTAGCTTCAAGGCAGCATGAGTGGTGCATTCAAAATGGGAAAGCAAGCCTTGTGCCATCAGGTGACCGTTTCCAGCGAAAACGCAGCCTACCTCCTTGTGATTTCTACCAAGTAAATATACACTCTAGCTGCACACTGGCCCCTTCCTTAATAAAGTTGGTTTGGCACGGAGTTCTGCGTGTAGCCACGGCCTCCCCAAAGGAGCGCTCTAGGTACGCTATCGGGGCTTAGCCTCTTCTAAAACCCTGCAGTGTAGGAGGAAGAACTGTGCTTTGGTACCAGCAGGAACGCAAGCCGACTTTTTCCTGTAAGTATGGCATCTTCAGGTATGACTTTGTAGAAGGAATGCTAAGCAGTTTTGGTTTCTCAGTGCCGATCAGCTTAGGGCAATGAGGCAGATTGGCATGACATGTAGGAAATGAGAGAACAGATTTCCTGGAGCTGGTGGAGTGCGGAGGAAATCCAGCTCCTCCAAGGAAGAGTGCAGTGGGTTGCCCTACACTTAGCATCCAGAGAGTGACTGGGAAACTTTTCCGGGCCTGGATGTTTCCTGGCAGGCCAGGGGAGCCTGGCCGGTCCCGGTGTTCTTGCAGGGAATAGGGTGCCCACGCGAGGTCCTCGGTACCTGAAAAGCTTACTAACGTTAAAAGAAAGCAGACCTAAAATTAAGCCTCAAGTTCTCTGCTCCAAGCTTCCGCTTCGGCAGGCTCTTCAATGCTTTACCTTGAGGAAAGGACTCCCGTCAAGTTTCCTTTTAGCTCTAGAGCCTCTCAGGAGGAGCTCCCACCCAGGCTATGAAAGCACCCTGTTGATTTAGAGAAAACTCTTTCCCTTCCCAGTACACTGCCTACAGTGACAGGGACCCGTGCAAAACACTGTTATTTAGGTAGCTTCAAGGCAGCAAGAATGGAGCATTCAATATGGAAAGGCAGGCCTTGTGCCATAAATTCCCCGTTTCCAGTGAACACGCAGCCCACCTCCTTGTGATTTTACCAAGTCAATATACACTCTAGCTCCACACTGGTCCCTGCCTTGAATAAAGTTGGTTTGGCAGGGAGTTCTGCGTCTAGCCAACGGCGTCCACCAAGGAGAGATCTAGGTTCGCTATCGGGGTTTAGCTTCTTCTACAACCCTGCACTGGAAGAGCAAGAACTGGGCTTTGGTTACAGCAGGAATGCAAGCCGACTCTCTCCTGTAAATATGGGGTCTTAAGGTATGACACTCTAGAAGGAATGCGAAGCAGTTTTGGTTTCTCAGTGCCGCTCAGCCTAGGGCAATGAGGCAGATTTCCATGACATGGAGGATGTACGAGAACAGATTTCCTGGAGCCTTTGGAGTGCTGAGGAAACCTTGGTCTCCCAAGGAAGAGTGCAGTGTGTTGCCCTACACTCAGCATACACAGAGTGACTGGGAAAGGTTTCCGGGCCTGGATGTTCCTTGGCAGCCCAGGGGAGCCTGCCGGAACTCTGTGTTCTAGTAGGGAATAGGGTGCCCACGCGAGGTCCTGGTGCCCTGAAAAGCTTACTAACGTTAAAAGAAAGCAGACCTAAATTTAAGCCTCAAGGACTCTGCTCCAAGCTTCCGCTTCGGCAGGCTATTCAAGGCTTTACCTTGAGTAAAGGACTCCCGTCAAGTTTCCTTTAAGCTCTAGAGCGTCTCAGGAGGAGCTCCCACCCAGGCTATGAAAGCACCCTGTTGATGGAGAGAACACTCACTCGTTCCCTTCCCAGAGCCCTGCCTACTGCGACTAGACACCCGTCCTAAAACTGTTATTTAGGTAGTGTTAAGGCAACATGAATGGAGCATTCAAAATGGGAAAGCAAGGCCTGTGCCATCAGGTCCCTGTTTCCAGCGAACACGCAGCCTACCTCCTTGTGCTTTCTACCAGGTAAATACACACTCTAGCTAAACACTGCTCCCTTCCCTGAATAACGTTTTCTTGGCACGGAGTTCTCCGTGTAGCCAACTGCCTCTCCCAAGGAAGGCTCTAGGTACGCTATCGGGGCTTAGCTTCTTCTAAAACCCTGCAGTGTAAGACGTAGAACTGTGCTTTGCTTCCAGCAGGAAAGCAAGCCGACTTTCTCCTGTAAGTATGGGGTGTTAAGGTATGACACTCTAGAAGGAATGCGAAGCAGTTTTGGTTTCTCAGTGCCGCTCAGCCTAGGGCAATGAGGCAAGATATGCATGACATGTAGGATGTACGAGAACAGATTTCCTGGAGCCTTTGGAGTGCTGATTAAACCTAGGTCTCCCAAGGAAGAGTGCAGTGTGTTGCCCTACACTCAGCATACGCAGAGTGACTGGGAAAGGTTTCCGGGCCTGGATGTTTCTTAGCAGCCTAGTGGAGCCTGCCGGTACTAGGTGTTCTTGCAGGGAATAGGGAGCCCACGCGAGGTCCTCGGTGTCCTGAAAGCTTACTAACCTTCAAAGAAAACAAACCTAAAGCTAATGCTTCAAGGACTCTGCTCCAAGCTTCCGCTTTGGTAGGCTATTCCAGGCTTTATCTTGGGGAAAGGACTCACGTCACGTTTCCTTTTAGCTCTAGAGCGTCTCAGGAGGAGCTCCCACCCAGGCTATGAAAGCACCCTGTTGATCTAGAGAACACTCGTTCCCTTCCCAGAGCCCTGCCTACAGTGTCTAAAGGCCCGTCCGAAAACTGTAATTTAGGTAGCTTCAAGGCAGCATGAGTGGTGCATTCAAAATGGGAAAGCAAGCCTTGTGCCATCAGGTAACCGTTTCCAGCGAAAACGCAGCCTACCTCCTTGTGATTTCTACCAAGTAAATATACACTCTAGCTGCACACTGGCCCCTTCCTTAATAAAGTTGGTTTGGCACGGAGTTCTGCGTGTAGCCACGGCCTCCCCAAAGGAGCGCTCTAGGTACGCTATCGGGGCTTAGCCTCTTCTAAAACCCTGCAGTGTAGGAGGAAGAACTGTGCTTTGGTACCAGCAGGAACGCAAGCCGACTTTCTCCTGTAAGTATGGCATCTTCAGGTATGACTTTGTAGAAGGAATGCTAAGCAGTTTTGGTTTCTCAGTGCCGATCAGCTTAGGGCAATGAGGCAGATTGGCATGACATGTAGGAAATGAGAGAACAGATTTCCTGGAGCTGGTGGAGTGCGGAGGAAATCCAGCTCCTCCAAGGAAGAGTGCAGTGTGTTGCCCTACACTTAGCATCCAGAGAGTGACTGGGAAACTTTTCCGGGCCTGGATGTTTCCTGGCAGGCCAGGGGAGCCTGGCCGGTCCCGGTGTTCTTGCAGGGAATAGGGTGCCCACGCGAGGTCCTCGGTACCTGAAAAGCTTACTAACGTTAAAAGAAAGCAGACCTAAAATTAAGCCTCAAGTTCTCTGCTCCAAGCTTCCGCTTCGGCAGGCTATTCAAGGCTTTACCTTGAGGAAAGGACTCCCGTCAAGTTTCCTTTTAGCTCTAGAGCCTCTCAGGAGGAGCTCCCACCCAGGCTATGAAAGCACCCTGTTGATTTAGAGAAAACTCTTTCCCTTCCCAGTACACTGCTTACAGTGACAGGGACCCGTGCAAAACACTGTTATTTAGGTAGCTTCAAGGCAGCAAGAATGGAGCATTCAATATGGAAAGGCAAGCCTTGTGCCATAAATTCCCCGTTTCCAGTGAACACGCAGCCCACCTCCTTGTGATTTTACCAAGTCAATATACACTCTAGCTCCACACTGGTCCCTGCCTTGAATAAAGTTGGTTTGGCAGGGAGTTCTGCGTCTAGCCAACGGCGTCCACCAAGGAGAGATCTAGGTTCGCTATCGGGGTTTAGCTTCTTCTACAACCCTGCACTGGAAGAGCAAGAACTGGGCTTTGGTTACAGCAGGAATGCAAGCCGACTCTCTCCTGTAAATATGGGGTCTTAAGTTATGACACTCTAGAAGGAATGCGAAGCAGTTTTGGTTTCTCAGTGCCGCTCAGCCTAGGGCAATGAGGCAGATTTCCATGACATGGAGGATGTACGAGAACAGATTTCCTGGAGCCTTTGGAGTGCTGAGGAAACCTTGGTCTCCCAAGGAAGAGTGCAGTGTGTTGCCCTACACTCAGCATACACAGAGTGACTGGGAAAGGTTTCCGGGCCTGGATGTTCCTTGGCAGCCCAGGGGAGCCTGCCGGAACTCTGTGTTCTAGTAGGGAATAGGGTGCCCACGCGAGGTCCTGGTGCCCTGAAAAGCTTACTAACGTTAAAAGAAAGCAGACCTAAATTTAAGCATCAAGGACTCTGCTCCAAGCTTCCGCTTCGGCAGGCTATTCAAGGCTTTACCTTGAGGAAAGGACTCCCGTCAAGTTTCCTTTTAGCTCTAGAGCCTCTCAGGAGGAGCTCCCACCCAGGCTATGAAAGCACCCTGTTGATTTAGAGAAAACTCTTTCCCTTCCCAGTACACTGCCTACAGTGACAGGGACCCGTGCAAAACACTGTTATTTAGGTAGCTTCAAGGCAGCAAGAATGGAGCATTCAATATGGAAAGGCAAGCCTTGTGCCATAAATTCCCCGTTTCCAGTGAACACGCAGCCCACCTCCTTGTGATTTTGCCAAGTCAATATACACTCTAGCTCCACACTGGTCCCTTCCTTGAATAAAGTTGGTTTGGCAGGGAGTTCTGCGTCTAGCCAACGGCGTCCACCAAGGAGAGATCTAGGTTCGCTATCGGGGTTTAGCTTCTTCTACAACCCTGCACTGGAAGAGCAAGAACTGGGCTTTGGTTACAGCAGGAATGCAAGCCGACTCTCTCCTGTAAATATGGGGTCTTAAGGTATGACACTCTAGAAGGAATGCGAAGCAGTTTTGGTTTCTCAGTGCCGCTCAGCCTAGGGCAATGAGGCAGATTTCCATGACAGGGAGGATGTACGAGAACAGATTTCCTGGAGCCTTTGGAGTGCTGAGGAAACCTTGGTCTCCCAAGGAAGAGTGCAGTGTGTTGCCCTACACTCAGCATACACAGAGTGACTGGGAAAGGTTTCCGGGCCTGGATGTTCCTTGGCAGCCCAGGGGAGCCTGCCAGAACTCTGTGTTCTAGTAGGGAATAGGGTGCCCACGCGAGGTCCTGGTGCCCTGAAAAGCTTACTAACGTTAAAAGAAAGCAGACCTAAATTTAAGCCTCAAGGACTCTGCTCCAAGCTTCCGCTTCGGCAGGCTATTCAAGTCTTTACCTTGAGGAAAGGACTCCCGTCAAGTTTCCTTTTAGCTCTAGAGCGTCTCAGGAGGAGCTCCCACCCAGGCTATGAAAGCACCCTGTTGATGGAGAGAACACTCGTTCCCTTCCCAGAGCCCTGCCTACTGCGACTAGACACCCGTCCTAAAACTGTTATTTAGGTAGTGTTATGGCAACATGAATGGAGCATTCAAAATGGGAAAGCAAGGCCTGTGCCATCAGGTCCCTGTTTCCAGCGAACACGCAGCCTACCTCCTTGTGCTTTCTACCAGGTAAATACACACTCTAGCTAAACACTGCTCCCTTCCCTGAATAACGTTTTCTTGGCACGGAGTTCTCCGTGTAGCCAACTGCCTCTCCCAAGGAAGGCTCTAGGTACGCTATCGGGGCTTAGCTTCTTCTAAAACCCTGCAGTGTAAGACGTAGAACTGTGCTTTGCTTCCAGCAGGAAAGCAAGCCGACTTTCTCCTGTAAGTATGGGGTGTTAAGGTATGACACTCTAGAAGGAATGCGAAGCAGTTTTGGTTTCTCAGTGCCGCTCAGCCTACGGCAATGAGGCAAGATATGCATGACATGTAGGATGTACGAGAACAGATTTCCTGGAGCCTTTGGAGTGCTGATTAAATCTAGGTCTCCCAAGGAAGAGTGCAGTGTGTTGCCCTACACTCAGCATACGCCGAGTGACTGGGAAAGGTTTCCGGGCCTGGATGTTTCTTAGCAGCCTAGTGGAGCCTGCCGGTACTAGGTGTTCTTGCAGGGAATAGGGAGCCCACGCGAGGTCCTCGGTGTCCTGAAAGCTTACTAACCTTCAAAGAAAACAAACCTAAAGCTAATGCTTCAAGGACTCTGCTCCAAGCTTCCGCTTTGGTAGGCTATTCCAGGCTTTATCTTGGGGAAAGGACTCACGTCACGTTTCCTTTTAGCTCTAGAGCGTCTCAGGAGGAGCTCCCACCCAGGCTATGAAAGCACCCTGTTGATATAGAGAACACTCGTTCCCTTCCCAGAGCCCTGCCTACAGTGTCTAAAGGCCCGTCCGAAAACTGTAATTTAGGTAGCTTCAAGGCAGCATGAGTGGTGCATTCAAAATGGGAAAGCAAGCCTTGTGCCATCAGGTGACCGTTTCCAGCGAAAACACAGCCTACCTCCTTGTGATTTCTACCAAGTAAATATACACTCTAGCTGCACACTGGCCCCTTCCTTAATAAAGTTGGTTTGGCACGGAGTTCTGCGTGTAGCCACGGCCTCCCCAAAGGAGCGCTCTAGGTACGCTATCGGGGCTTAGCCTCTTCTAAAACCCTGCAGTGTAGGAGGAAGAACTGTGCTTTGGTACCAGCAGGAACGCAAGCCGACTTTCTCCTGTAAGTATGGCATCTTCAGGTATGACTTTGTAGAAGGAATGCTAAGCAGTTTTGGTTTCTCAGTGCCGATCAGCTTAGGGCAGTGAGGCAGATTGGCATGACATGTAGGAAATGAGAGAACAGATTTCCTGGAGCTGGTGGAGTGCGGAGGAAATCCAGCTCCTCCAAGGAAGAGTGCAGTGTGTTGCCCTACACTTAGCATCCAGAGAGCGACTGGGAAACTTTTCCGGGCCTGGATGTTTCCTGGCAGGCCAGGGGAGCCTGGCCGGTCCCGGTGTTCTTGCAGGGAATAGGGTGCCCACGCGAGGTCCTCGGTACCTGAAAAGCTTACTAACGTTAAAAGAAAGCAGACCTAAAATTAAGCCTCAAGTTCTCTGCTCCAAGCTTCCGCTTCGGCAGGCTATTCAAGGCTTTACCTTGAGGAAAGGACTCCCGTCAAGTTTCCTTTTAGCTCTAGAGCCTCTCAGGAGGAGCTCCCACCCAGGCTATGAAAGCACCCTGTTGATTTAGAGAAAACTCTTTCCCTTCCCAGTACACTGCCTACAGTGACAGGGACCCGTGCAAAACACTGTTATTTAGGTAGCTTCAAGGCAGCAAGAATGGAGCATTCAATATGGAAAGGCAGGCCTTGTGCCATAAATTCCCCGTTTCCAGTGAACACGCAGCCCACCTCCTTGTGATTTTGCCAAGTCAATATACACTCTAGCTCCACACTGGTCCCTTCCTTGAATAAAGTTGGTTTGGCAGGGAGTTCTGCGTCTAGCCAACGGCGTCCACCAAGGAGAGATCTAGGTTCGCTATCTGGGTTTAGCTTCTTCTACAACCCTGCACTGGAAGAGCAAGAACTGGGCTTTGGTTACAGCAGGAATGCAAGCCGACTCTCTCCTGTAAATATGGGGTCTTAAGGTATGACACTCTAGAAGGAATGCGAAGCAGTTTTGGTTTCTCAGTGCCGCTCAGCCTAGGGCAATGAGGCAGATTTCCATGACATGGAGGATGTACGAGAACAGATTTCCTGGAGCCTTTGGAGTGCTGAGGAAACCTTGGTCTCCCAAGGAAGAGTGCAGTGTGTTGCCCTACACTCAGCATACACAGAGTGACTGGGAAAGGTTTCCGGGCCTGGATGTTCCTTGGCAGCCCAGGGGAGCCTGCCGGAACTCTGTGTTCTAGTAGGGAATAGGGTGCCCACGCGAGGTCCTGGTGCCCTGAAAAGCTTACTAACGTTAAAAGAAAGCAGACCTAAATTTAAGCCTCAAGGACTCTGCTCCAAGCTTCCGCTTCGGCAGGCTATTCAAGGCTTTACCTTGAGGAAAGGACTCCCGTCAAGTTTCCTTTTAGCTCTAGAGCGTCTCAGGAGGAGCTCCCACCCAGGCTATGAAAGCACCCTGTTGATGGAGAGAACACTCGTTCCCTTCCCAGAGCCCTGCCTACTGCGACTAGACACCCGTCCTAAAACTGTTATTTAGGTAGTGTTAAGGCAACATGAATGGAGCATTCAAAATGGGAAAGCAAGGCCTGTGCCATCAGGTCCCTGTTTCCAGCGAACACGCAGCCTACCTCCTTGTGCTTTCTACCAGGTAAATACACACTCTAGCTAAACACTGCTCCCTTCCCTGAATAACGTTTTCTTGGCACGGAGTTCTCCGTGTAGCCAACTGCCTCTCCCAAGGAAGGCTCTAGGTACGCTATCGGGGCTTAGCTTCTTCTAAAACCCTGCAGTGTAAGACGTAGAACTGTGCTTTGCTTCCAGCAGGAAAGCAAGCCGACTTTCTCCTGTAAGTATGGGGTGTTAAGGTATGACACTCTAGAAGGAATGCGAAGCAGTTTTGGTTTCTCAGTGCCGCTCAGCCTAGGGCAATGAGGCAAGATATGCATGACATGTAGGATGTACGAGAACAGATTTCCTGGAGCCTTTGGAGTGCTGATTAAACCTAGGTCTCCCAAGGAAGAGTGCAGTGTGTTGCCCTACACTCAGCATACGCAGAGTGACTGGGAAAGGTTTCCGGGCCTGGATGTTTCTTAGCAGCCTAGTGGAGCCTGCCGGTACTAGGTGTTCTTGCAGGGAATAGGGAGCCCACGCGAGGTCCTCGGTGTCCTGAAAGCTTACTAACCTTCAAAGAAAACAAACCTAAAGCTAATGCTTCAAGGACTCTGCTCCAAGCTTCCGCTTTGGTAGGCTATTCCAGGCTTTATCTTGGGGAAAGGACTCACGTCACGTTTCCTTTTAGCTCTAGAGCGTCTCAGGAGGAGCTCCCACCCAGGCTATGAAAGCACCCTGTTGATCTAGAGAACACTCGTTCCCTTCCCAGAGCCCTGCCTACAGTGTCTAAAGGCCCGTCCGAAAACTGTAATTTAGGTAGCTTCAAGGCAGCATGA
Source organism: Balaenoptera physalus (assembly GCF_965194825.1). Lineage (NCBI taxonomy): Eukaryota > Metazoa > Chordata > Mammalia > Artiodactyla > Balaenopteridae > Balaenoptera > Balaenoptera physalus. Next base: position 529,070 of record NW_028126499.1, read on the forward strand.
GTGGTGCATTCAAAATGGGAAAGCAAGCCTTGTGCCATCAGGTGACCGTTTCCAGCGAAAACGCAGCCTACCTCCTTGTGATTTCTACCAAGTAAATATACACTCTAGCTGCACACTGGCCCCTTCCTTAATAAAGTTGGTTTGGCACGGAGTTCTGCGTGTAGCCACGGCCTCCCCAAAGGAGCGCTCTAGGTACGCTATCGGGGCTTAGCCTCTTCTAAAACCCTGCAGTGTAGGAGGAAGAACTGTGCTTTGGTACCAGCAGGAACGCAAGCCGACTTTCTCCTGTAAGTATGGCATCTTCAGGTATGACTTTGTAGAAGGAATGCTAAGCAGTTTTGGTTTCTCAGTGCCGATCAGCTTAGGGCAATGAGGCAGATTGGCATGACATGTAGGAAATGAGAGAACAGATATCCTGGAGCTGGTGGAGTGCGGAGGAAATCCAGCTCCTCCAAGGAAGAGTGCAGTGGGTTGCCCTACACTTAGCATCCAGAGAGTGACTGGGAAACTTTTCCGGGCCTGGATGTTTCCTGGCAGGCCAGGGGAGCCTGGCCGGTCCCGGTGTTCTTGCAGGGAATAGGGTGCCCACGCGAGGTCCTCGGTACCTGAAAAGCTTACTAACGTTAAAAGAAAGCAGACCTAAAATTAAGCCTCAAGTTCTCTGCTCCAAGCTTCCGCTTCGGCAGGCTATTCAAGGCTTTACCTTGAGGAAAGGACTCCCGTCAAGTTTCCTTTTAGCTCTAGAGCCTCTCAGGAGGAGCTCCCACCCAGGCTATGAAAGCACCCTGTTGATTTAGAGAAAACTCTTTCCCTTCCCAGTACACTGCCTAGAGTGACAGGGACCCGTGCAAAACACTGTTATTTAGGTAGCTTCAAGGCAGCAAGAATGGAGCATTCAATATGGAAAGGCAGGCCTTGTGCCATAAATTCCCCGTTTCCAGTGAACACGCAGCCCACCTCCTTGTGATTTTACCAAGTCAATATACACTCTAGCTCCACACTGGTCCCTGCCTTGAATAAAGTTGGTTTGGCAGGGAGTTCTGCGTCTAGCCAACGGCGTCCACCAAGGAGAGATCTAGGTTCGCTATCGGGGTTTAGCTTCTTCTACAACCCTGCACTGGAAGAGCAAGAACTGGGCTTTGGTTACAGCAGGAATGCAAGCCGGCTCTCTCCTGTAAATATGGGGTCTTAAGGTATGACACTCTAGAAGGAATGCGAAGCAGTTTTGGTTTCTCAGTGCCGCTCAGCCTAGGGCAATGAGGCAGATTTCCATGACATGGAGGATGTACGAGAACAGATTTCCTGGAGCCTTTGGAGTGCTGAGGAAACCTTGGTCTCCCAAGGAAGAGTGCAGTGTGTTGCCCTACACTCAGCATACACAGAGTGACTGGGAAAGGTTTCCGGGCCTGGATGTTCCTTGGCAGCCCAGGGGAGCCTGCCGGAACTCTGTGTTCTAGTAGGGAATAGGGTGCCCACGCGAGGTCCTGGTGCCCTGAAAAGCTTACTAACGTTAAAAGAAAGCAGACCTAAATTTAAGCCTCAAGGACTCTGCTCCAAGCTTCCGCTTCGGCAGGCTATTCAAGGCTTTACCTTGAGGAAAGGACTCCCGTCAAGTTTCCTTTTAGCTCTAGAGCGTCTCAGGAGGAGCTCCCACCCAGGCTATGAAAGCACCCTGTTGATGGAGAGAACACTCACTCGTTCCCTTCCCAGAGCCCTGCCTACTGCGACTAGACACCCGTCCTAAAACTGTTATTTAGGTAGTGTTAAGGCAACATGAATGGAGCATTCAAAATGGGAAAGCAAGGCCTGTGCCATCAGGTCCCTGTTTCCAGCGAACACGCAGCCTACCTCCTTGTGCTTTCTACCAGGTAAATACACACTCTAGCTAAACACTGCTCCCTTCCCTGAATAACGTTTTCTTGGCACGGAGTTCTCCGTGTAGCCAACTGCCTCTCCCAAGGAAGGCTCTAGGTACGCTATCGGGGCTTAGCTTCTTCTAAAACCCTGCAGTGTAAGACGTAGAACTGTGCTTTGCTTCCAGCAGGAAAGCAAGCCGACTTTCTCCTGTAAGTATGGGGTGTTAAGGTATGACACTCTAGAAGGAATGCGAAGCAGTTTTGGTTTCTCAGTGCCGCTCAGCCTAGGGCAATGAGGCAAGATATGCATGACATGTAGGATGTACGAGAACAGATTTCCTGGAGCCTTTGGAGTGCTGATTAAACCTAGGTCTCCCAAGGAAGAGTGCAGTGTGTTGCCCTACACTCAGCATACGCAGAGTGACTGGGAAAGGTTTCCGGGCCTGGATGTTTCTTAGCAGCCTAGTGGAGCCTGCCGGTACTAGGTGTTCTTGCAGGGAATAGGGAGCCCACGCGAGGTCCTCGGTGTCCTGAAAGCTTACTAACCTTCAAAGAAAACAAACCTAAAGCTAATGCTTCAAGGACTCTGCTCCAAGCTTCCGCTTTGGTAGGCTATTCCAGGCTTTATCTTGGGGAAAGGACTCACGTCACGTTTCCTTTTAGCTCTAGAGCGTCTCAGGAGGAGCTCCCACCCAGGCTATGAAAGCACCCTGTTGATCTAGAGAACACTCCTTCCCTTCCCAGAGCCCTGCCTACAGTGTCTAAAGGCCCGTCCGAAAACTGTAATTTAGGTAGCTTCAAGGCAGCATGAGTGGTGCATTCAAAATGGGAAAGCAAGCCTTGTGCCATCAGGTGACCGTTTCCAGTGAAAAAGCAGCCTACCTCCTTGTGATTTCTACCAAGTAAATATACACTCTAGCTGCACACTGGCCCCTTCCTTAATAAAGTTGGTTTGGCACGGAGTTCTGCGTGTAGCCACGGCCTCCCCAAAGGAGCGCTCTAGGTACGCTATCGGGGATTAGCCTCTTCTAAAACCCTGCAGTGTAGGAGGAAGAACTGTGCTTTGGTACCAGCAGGAACGCAAGCCGACTTTCTCCTGTAAATATGGCATCTTCAGGTATGACTTTGTAGAAGGAATGCTAAGCAGTTTTGGTTTCTCAGTGCCGATCAGCTTAGGGCAATGAGGCAGATTGGCATGACATGTAGGAAATGAGAGAACAGATTTCCTGGAGCTGGTGGAGTGCGGAGGAAATCCAGCTCCTCCAAGGAAGAGTGCAGTGTGTTGCCCTACACTTAGCATCCAGAGAGTGACTGGGAAACTTTTCCGGGCCTGGATGTTTCCTGGCAGGCCAGGGGAGCCTGGCCGGTCCCGGTGTTCTTGCAGGGAATAGGGTGCCCACGCGAGGTCCTCGGTACCTGAAAAGCTTACTAACGTTAAAAGAAAGCAGACCTAAATTTAAGCCTCAAGGACTCTGCTCCAAGCTTCCGCTTCGGCAGGCTATTCAAGGCTTTACCTTGAGGAAAGGACTCCCGTCAAGTTTCCTTTTAGCTCTAGAGCGTCTCAGGAGGAGCTCCCACCCAGGCTATGAAAGCACCCTGTTGATGGAGAGAACACTCGTTCCCTTCCCAGAGCCCTGCCTACTGCGACTAGACACCCGTCCTAAAACTGTTATTTAGGTAGTGTTAAGGCAACATGAATGGAGCATTCAAAATGGGAAAGCAAGGCCTGTGCCATCAGGTCCCTGTTTCCAGCGAACACGCAGCCTACCTCCTTGTGCTTTCTACCAGGTAAATACACACTCTAGCTAAACACTGCTCCCTTCCCTGAATAACGTTTTCTTGGCACGGAGTTCTCCGTGTAGCCAACTGCCTCTCCCAAGGAAGGCTCTAGGTACGCTATCGGGGCTTAGCTTCTTCTAAAACCCTGCAGTGTAAGACGTAGAACTGTGCTTTGCTTCCAGCAGGAAAGCAAGCCGACTTTCTCCTGTAAGTATGGGGTGTTAAGGTATGACACTCTAGAAGGAATGCGAAGCAGTTTTGGTTTCTCAGTGCCGCTCAGCCTAGGGCAATGAGGCAAGATATGCATGACATCTGGGATGTACGAGAACAGATTTCCTGGAGCCTTTGGAGTGCTGATTACACCTAGGTCTCCCAAGGAAGAGTGCAGTGTATTGCCCTACACTCAGCATACGCAGAGTGACTGGGAAAGGTTTCCGGGCCTGGATGTTTCTTAGCAGCCTAGTGGAGGCTGCCGGTACTAGGTGTTCTTGCAGGGAATAGGGAGCCCACGCGACGTCCTCGGTGTCCTGAAAGCTTACTAACCTTCAAAGAAAACAAACCTAAAGCTAATGCTTCAAGGACTCTGCTCCAAGCTTCCGCTTTGGTAGGCTATTCCAGGCTTTATCTTGGGGAAAGGACTCACGTCACGTTTCCTTTTAGCTCTAGAGCGTCTCAGGAGGAGCTCCCACCCAGGCTATGAAAGCACCCTGTTGATCTAGAGAACACTCGTTCCCTTCCCAGAGCCCTGCCTACAGTGTCTAAAGGCCCGTCCGAAAACTCTAATTTAGGTAGCTTCAAGGCAGCATGAGTGGTGCATTCAAAATGGGAAAGCAAGCCTTGTGCCATCAGGTGACCGTTTCCAGCGAAAACGCAGCCTACCTCCTTGTGATTTCTACCAAGTAAATATACACTCTAGCTGCACACTGGCCCCTTCCTTAATAAAGTTGGTTTGGCACGGAGTTCTGCGTGTAGCCACGGCCTCCCCAAAGGAGCGCTCTAGGTACGCTATCGGGGCTTAGCCTCTTCTAAAACCCTGCAGTGTAGGAGGAAGAACTGTGCTTTGGTACCAGCAGGAACGCAAGCCGACTTTCTCCTGTAAGTATGGCATCTTCAGGTATGACTTTGTAGAAGGAATGCTAAGCAGTTTTGGTTTCTCAGTGCCGATCAGCTTAGGGCAATGAGGCAGATTGGCATGACATGTAGGAAATGAGAGAACAGATTTCCTGGAGCTGGTGGAGTGCGGAGGAAATCCAGCTCCTCCAAGGAAGAGTGCAGTGTGTTGCCCTACACTTAGCATCCAGAGAGTGACTGGGAAACTTTTCCGGGCCTGGATGTTTCCTGGCAGGCCAGGGGAGCCTGGCCGGTCCCGGTGTTCTTGCAGGGAATAGGGTGCCCACGCGAGGTCCTCGGTACCTGAAAAGCTTACTAACGTTAAAAGAAAGCAGACCTAAAATTAAGCCTCAAGTTCTCTGCTCCAAGCTTCCGCTTCGGCAGGCTATTCAAGGCTTTACCTTGAGGAAAGGACTCCCGTCAAGTTTCCTTTTAGCTCTAGAGCCTCTCAGGAGGAGCTCCCACCCAGGCTATGAAAGCACCCTGTTGATTTAGAGAAAACTCTTTCCCTTCCCAGTACACTGCCTACAGTGACAGGGACCCGTGCAAAACACTGTTATTTAGGTAGCTTCAAGGCAGCAAGAATGGAGCATTCAATATGGAAAGGCAAGCCTTGTGCCATAAATTCCCCGTTTCCAGTGAACACGCAGCCCACCTCCTTGTGATTTTACCAAGTCAATATACACTCTAGCTCCACACTGGTCCCTGCCTTGAATAAAGTTGGTTTGGCAGGGAATTCTGCGTCTAGCCAACGGCGTCCACCAAGGAGAGATCTAGGTTCGCTATCGGGGTTTAGCTTCTTCTACAACCCTGCACTGGAAGAGCAAGAACTGGGCTTTGGTTACAGCAGGAATGCAAGCCGACTCTCTCCTGTAAATATGGGGTCTTAAGGTATGACACTCTAGAAGGAATGCGAAGCAGTTTTGGTTTCTCAGTGCCGCTCAGCCTAGGGCAATGAGGCAGATTTCCATGACATGGAGGATGTACGAGAACAGATTTCCTGGAGCCTTTGGAGTGCTGAGGAAACCTTGGTCTCCCAAGGAAGAGTGCAGTGTGTTGCCCTACACTCAGCATACACAGAGTGACTGGGAAAGGTTTCCGGGCCTGGATGTTCCTTAGCAGCCCAGGGGAGCCTGCCGGAACTCTGTGTTCTAGTAGGGAATAGGGTGCCCACGCGAGGTCCTGGTGCCCTGAAAAGCTTACTAACGTTAAAAGAAAGCAGACCTAAATTTAAGCCTCAAGGACTCTGCTCCAAGCTTCCGCTTCGGCAGGCTATTCAAGTCTTTACCTTGAGGAAGGGACTCCCGTCAAGTTTCCTTTTAGCTCTAGAGCGTCTCAGGAGGAGCTCCCACCCAGGCTATGAAAGCACCCTGTTGATGGAGAGAACACTCGTTCCCTTCCCAGAGCCCTGCCTACTGCGACTAGACACCCGTCCTAAAACTGTTATTTAGGTAGTGTTAAGGCAACATGAATGGAGCATTCAAAATGGGAAAGCAAGGCCTGTGCCATCAGGTCCCTGTTTCCAGCGAACACGCAGCCTACCTCCTTGTGCTTTCTACCAGGTAAATACACACTCTAGCTAAACACTGCTCCCTTCCCTGAATAACGTTTTCTTGGCACGGAGTTCTCCGTGTAGCCAACTGCCTCTCCCAAGGAAGGCTCTAGGTACGCTATCGGGGCTTAGCTTCTTCTAAAACCCTGCAGTGTAAGACGTAGAACTGTGCTTTGCTTACAGCTGGAAAGCAAGCCGACTTTCTCCTGTAAGTATGGGGTGTTAAGGTATGACACTCTAGAAGGAATGCAAAGCCGTTTTGGTTTCTCAGTGCCGCTCAGCCTAGGGCAATGAGGCGAGATATGCATGACATGTGGGATGTAAGAGAACAGATTTCCTGGAGCCTTTCGAGTGCTGATTAAACCTAGGTCTCCCAAGGAAGAGTGCAGTGTGTTGCCCTACACTCAGCATACGCAGAGTGACTGGGAAAGGTTTCCGGGCCTGGATGTTTCTTAGCAGCCTAGTGGAGGCTGCCGGTACTAGGTGTTCTTGCAGGGAATAGGGAGCCCACGCGAGGTCCTCGGTGTCCTGAAAGCTTACTAACCTTAACAGAAAACAAACCTAAAGCTAATGCTTCAAGGACTCTGCTCCAAGCTTCCGCTTTGGTAGGCTATTCAAGGCTTTATCTTGGGGAAAGGACTCACGTCACGTTTCCTTTTAGCTCTAGAGCGTCTCAGGAGGAGCTCCCACCCAGGCTATGAAAGCACCCTGTTGATCTAGAGAACACTCGTTCCCTTCCCAGAGCCCTGCCTACAGTGTCTAAAGGCCCGTCCTAAAACTGTAATTTAGGTAGCTTCAAGGCAGCATGAGTGGTGCATTCAAAATGGGAAAGCAAGCCTTGTGCCATCAGGTGACCGTTTCCAGCGAAAACGCAGCCTACCTCCTTGTGATTTCTACCAAGTAAATATACACTCTAGCTGCACACTGGCCCCTTCCTTAATAAAGTTGGTTTGGCACGGAGTTCTGCGTGTAGCCACGGCCTCCCCAAAGGAGCGCTCTAGGTACGCTATCGGGGCTTAGCCTCTTCTAAAACCCTGCAGTGTAGGAGGAAGAACTGTGCTTTGGTACCAGCAGGAACGCAAGCCGACTTTCTCCTGTAAGTATGGCATCTTAAGGTATGACTTTGTAGAAGGAATGCTAAGCAGTTTTGGTTTCTCAGTGCCGATCAGCTTAGGGCAATGAGGCAGATTGGCATGACATGTAGGAAATGAGAGAACAGATTTCCTGGAGCTGGTGGAGTGCGGAGGAAATCCAGCTCCTCCAAGGAAGAGTGCAGTGTGTTGCCCTACACTTAGCATCCAGAGAGTGACTGGGAAACTTTTCCGGGCCTGGATGTTTCCTGGCAGGCCAGGGGAGCCTGGCCGGTCCCGGTGTTCTTGCAGGGAATAGGGTGCCCACGCGAGGTCCTCGGTACCTGAAAAGCTTACTAACGTTAAAAGAAAGCAGACCTAAAATTAAGCCTCAAGTTTTCTGCTCCAAGCTTCCGCTTCGGCAGGCTATTCAAGGCTTTACCTTGAGGAAAGGACTCCCGTCAAGTTTCCTTTTATCTCTAGAGCCTCTCAGGAGGAGCTCCCACCCAGGCTATGAAAGCACCCTGTTGATTTAGAGAAAACTCTTTCCCTTCCCAGTACACTGCCTACAGTGACAGGGACCCGTGCAAAACACTGTTATTTAGGTAGCTTCAAGGCAGCAAGAATGGAGCATTCAATATGGAAAGGCAAGCCTTGTGCCATAAATTCCCCGTTTCGAGTGAACACGCAGCCCACCTCCTTGTGATTTTACCAAGTCAATATACACTCTAGCTCCACACTGGTCCCTTCCTTGAATAAAGTTGGTTTGGCAGGGAGTTCTGCGTCTAGCCAACGGCGTCCACCAAGGAGAGATCTAGGTTCGCTATCGGGGTTTAGCTTCTTCTACAACCCTGCACTGGAAGAGCAAGAACTGGGCTTTGGTTACAGCAGGAATGCAAGCCGACTCTCTCCTGTAAATATGGGGTCTTAAGGTATGACACTCTAGAAGGAATGCGAAGCAGTTTTGGTTTCTCAGTGCCGCTCAGCCTAGGGCAATGAGGCAGATTTCCATGACATGGAGGATGTACGAGAACAGATTTCCTGGAGCCTTTGGAGTGCTGAGGAAACCTTGGTCTCCCAAGGAAGAGTGCAGTGTGTTGCCCTACACTCAGCATACACAGAGTGACTGGGAAAGGTTTCCGGGCCTGGATGTTCCTTAGCAGCCCAGGGGAGCCTGCCGGAACTCTGTGTTCTAGTAGGGAATAGGGTGCCCACGCGAGGTCCTGGTGCCCTGAAAAGCTTACTAACGTTAAAAGAAAGCAGACCTAAATTTAAGCCTCAAGGACTCTGCTCCAAGCTTCCGCTTCGGCAGGCTATTCAAGGCTTTACCTTGAGGAAAGGACTCCCGTCAAGTTTCCGTTTAGCTCTAGAGCGTCTCAGGAGGAGCTCCCACCCAGGCTATGAAAGCACCCTGTTGATGGAGAGAACACTCGTTCCCTTCCCAGAGCCCTGCCTACTGCGACTAGACACCCGTCCTAAAACTGTTATTTAGGTAGTGTTAAGGCAACATGAATGGAACATTCAAAATGGGAAAGCAAGGCCTGTGCCATCAGGTCCCTGTTTCCAGCGAACACGCAGCCTACCTCCTTGTGCTTTCTACCAGGTAAATACACACTCTAGCTAAACACTGCTCCCTTCCCTGAATAACGTTTTCTTGGCACGGAGTTCTCCGTGTAGCCAACTGCCTCTCCCAAGGAAGGCTCTAGGTACGCTATCGGGGCTTAGCTTCTTCTAAAACCCTGCAGTGTAAGACGTAGAACTGTGCTTTGCTTACAGCTGGAAAGCAAGCCGACTTTCTCCTGTAAGTATGGGGTGTTAAGGTATGACACTCTAGAAGGAATGCAAAGCCGTTTTGGTTTCTCAGTGCCGCTCAGCCTAGGGCAATGAGGCGAGATATGCATGACATGTGGGATGTAAGAGAACAGATTTCCTGGAGCCTTTGGAGTGCTGATTAAACCTAGGTCTCCCAAGGAAGAGTGCAGTGTGTTGCCCTACACTCAGCATACGCAGAGTGACTGGGAAAGGTTTCCGGGCCTGGATGTTTCTTAGCAGCCTAGTGGAGGCTGCCGGTACTAGGTGTTCTTGCAGGGAATAGGGAGCCCACGCGAGGTCCTCGGTGTCCTGAAAGCTTACTAACCTTAAAAGAAAACAAACCTAAAGCTAATGCTTCAAGGACTCTGCTCCAAGCTTCCGCTTTGGTAGGCTATTCAAGGCTTTATCTTGGGGAAAGGACTCACGTCACGTTTCCTTTTAGCTCTAGAGCGTCTCAGGAGGAGCTCCCACCCAGGCTATGAAAGCACCCTGTTGATCTAGAGAACACTCGTTCCCTTCCCAGAGCCCTGCCTACAGTGTCTAAAGGCCCGTCCTAAAACTGTAATTTAGGTAGCTTCAAGGCAGCATGAGTGGTGCATTCAAAATGGGAAAGCAAGCCTTGTGCCATCAGGTGACCGTTTCCAGCGAAAACGCAGCCTACCTCCTTGTGATTTCTACCAAGTAAATATACACTCTAGCTGCACACTGGCCCCTTCCTTAATAAAGTTGGTTTGGCACGGAGTTCTGCGTGTAGCCACGGCCTCCCCAAAGGAGCGCTCTAGGTACGCTATCGGGGCTTAGCCTCTTCTAAAACCCTGCAGTGTAGGAGGAAGAACTGTGCTTTGGTACCAGCAGGAACGCAAGCCGACTTTCTCCTGTAAGTATGGCATCTTAAGGTATGACTTTGTAGAAGGAATGCTAAGCAGTTTTGGTTTCTCAGTGCCGATCAGCTTAGGGCAATGAGGCAGATTGGCATGACATGTAGGAAATGAGAGAACAGATTTCCTGGAGCTGGTGGAGTGCGGAGGAAATCCAGCTCCTCCAAGGAAGAGTGCAGTGTGTTGCCCTACACTTAGCATCCAGAGAGTGACTGGGAAACTTTTCCGGGCCTGGATGTTTCCTGGCAGGCCAGGGGAGCCTGGCCGGTCCCGGTGTTCTTGCAGGGAATAGGGTGCCCACGCGAGGTCCTCGGTACCTGAAAAGCTTACTAACGTTAAAAGAAAGCAGACCTAAAATTAAGCCTCAAGTTCTCTGCTCCAAGCTTCCGCTTCGGCAGGCTATTCAAGGCTTTACCTTGAGGAAAGGACTCCCGTCAAGTTTCCTTTTAGCTCTAGAGCCTCTCAGGAGGAGCTCCCACCCAGGCTATGAAAGCACCCTGTTGATTTAGAGAAAACTCTTTCCCTTCCCAGTACACTGCCTACAGTGACAGGGACCCGTGCAAAACACTGTTATTTAGGTAGCTTCAAGGCAGCAAGAATGGAGCATTCAATATGGAAAGGCAAGCCTTGTGCCATAAATTCCCCGTTTCCAGTGAACACGCAGCCCACCTCCTTGTGATTTTACCAAGTCAATATACACTCTAGCTCCACACTGGTCCCTTCCTTGAATAAAGTTGGTCTGGCAGGGAGTTCTGCGTCTAGCCAACGGCGTCCACCAAGGAGAGATCTAGGTTCGCTATCGGGGTTTAGCTTCTTCTACAACCCTGCACTGGAAGAGCAAGAACTGGGCTTTGGTTACAGCAGGAATGCAAGCCGACTCTCTCCTGTAAATATGGGGTCTTAAGGTATGACACTCTAGAAGGAATGCGAAGCAGTTTTGGTTTCTCAGTGCCGCTCAGCCTAGGGCAATGAGGCAGATTTCCATGACATGGAGGATGTACGAGAACAGATTTCCTGGAGCCTTTGGAGTGCTGAGGAAACCTTGGTCTCCCAAGGAAGAGTGCAGTGTGTTGCCCTACACTCAGCATACACAGAGTGACTGGGAAAGGTTTCCGGGCCTGGATGTTCCTTAGCAGTCCAGGGGAGCCTGCCGGAACTCTGTGTTCTAGTAGGGAATAGGGTGCCCACGCGAGGTCCTGGTGCCCTGAAAAGCTTACTAACGTTAAAAGAAAGCAGACCTAAATTTAAGCCTCAAGGACTCTGCTCCAAGCTTCCGCTTCGGCAGGCTATTCAAGGCTTTACCTTGAGGAAAGGACTCCCGTCAAGTTTCCGTTTAGCTCTAGAGCATCTCAGGAGGAGCTCCCACCCAGGCTATGAAAGCACCCTGTTGATGGAGAGAACACTCGTTCCCTTCCCAGAGCCCTGCCTACTGCGACTAGACACCCGTCCTAAAACTGTTATTTAGGTAGTGTTAAGGCAACATGAATGGAGCATTCAAAATGGGAAAGCAAGGCCTGTGCCATCAGGTCCCTGTTTCCAGCGAACACGCAGCCTACCTCCTTGTGCTTTCTACCAGGTAAATACACACTCTAGCTAAACACTGCTCCCTTCCCTGAATAACGTTTTCTTGGCACGGAGTTCTCCGTGTAGCCAACTGCCTCTCCCAAGGAAGGCTCTAGGTACGCTATCGGGGCTTAGCTTCTTCTAAAACCCTGCAGTGTAAGACGTAGAACTGTGCTTTGCTTCCAGCAGGAAAGCAAGCCGACTTTCTCCTGTAAGTATGGGGTGTTAAGGTATGACACTCTAGAAGGAATGCGAAGCAGTTTTGGTTTCTCAGTGCCGCTCAGCCTAGGGCAATGAGGCGAGATATGCATGACATGTAGGATGTACGAGAACAGATTTCCTGGAGCCTTTGGAGTGCTGATTAAACCTAGGTCTCCCAAGGAAGAGTGCAGTGTGTTGCCCTACACTCAGCATACGCAGAGTGACTGGGAAAGGTTTCCGGGCCTGGATGTTTCTTAGCAGCCTAGTGGAGCCTGCCGGTACTAGGTGTTCTTGCAGGGAATAGGGAGCCCACGCGAGGTCCTCGGTGTCCTGAAAGCTTACTAACCTTAAAAGAAAACAAACCTAAAGCTAATGCTTCAAGGACTCTGCTCCAAGCTTCCGCTTTGGTAGGCTATTCCAGGCTTTATCTTGGGGAAAGGACTCACGTCACGTTTCCTTTTAGCTCTAGAGCGTCTCAGGAGGAGCTCCCACCCAGGCTATGAAAGCACCCTGTTGATCTAGAGAACACTCGTTCCCTTCCCAGAGCCCTGCCTACAGTGTCTAAAGGCCCGTCCTAAAACTGTAATTTAGGTAGCTTCAAAGCAGCATGAGTGGTGCATTCAAAATGGGAAAGCAAGGCCTCTGCCATCAGGTCCCTGTTTCCAGCGAACACGCAGCCTACCTCCTTGTGATTTCTACCAAGTAAATATACACTCTAGCTACACACTGGCCCCTTCCTTAATAAAGTTGGTTTGGCAGGGAGTTCTGCGTCTAGCCAACGGCGTCCACCAAGGAGCGATCTAGGTTCGCTATCGGGGCTTAGCTTCTTCTAAAACCCTGCACTGGAAGAGCAAGAACTGGGCTTTAGTTACAGCAGGAACGCAAGCCGACTCTCTCCTGTAAATATGGGGTCTTAAGGTATGACACTCTAGAAGGAATGCGAAGCAGTTTTGGTTTCTCAGTGCCGCTCAGCCTAGGGCAATGAGGCAGATTTCCATGACATGTAGGATGTACGAGAACAGATTTCCTGGAGCCTTTGGAGTGCTGAGGAAACCTTGGTCTCCCAAGGAAGAGTGCAGTGTGTTGCCCTACACTCAGCATACACAGAGTGACTGGGAAAGGTTTCCGGGCCTGGATGTTCCTTAGCAGCCCAGGGGCGCCTGCCGGAACTCTGTGTTCTAGTAGGGAATAGGGTGCCCACGCGAGGTCCTGGTGCCCTGAAAAGCTTACTAACGTTAAAAGAAAGCAGACCTAAATTTAAGCCTCAAGGACTCTGCTCCAAGCTTCCGCTTCGGCAGGCTATTCAAGTCTTTACCTTGAGGAAGGGACTCCCGTCAAGTTTCCTTTTAGCTCTAGAGCGTCTCAGGAGGAGCTCCCACCCAGGCTATGAAAGCACCCTGTTGATGGAGAGAACACTCGTTCCCTTCCCAGAGCCCTGCCTACTGCGACTAGACACCCGTCCTAAAACTGTTATTTAGGTAGTGTTAAGGCAACATGAATGGAGCATTCAAAATGGGAAAGCAAGGCCTGTGCCATCAGGTCCCTGTTTCCAGCGAACACGCAGCCTACCTCCTTGTGCTTTCTACCAGGTAAATACACACTGTAGCTAAACACTGCTCCCTTCCCTGAATAACGTTTTCTTGGCACGGAGTTCTCCGTGTAGCCAACTGCCTCTCCCAAGGAAGGCTCTAGGTACGCTATCGGGGCTTAGCTTCTTCTAAAACCCTGCAGTGTAAGACGTAGAACTGTGCTTTGCTTACAGCTGGAAAGCAAGCCGACTTTCTCCTGTAAGTATGGGGTGTTAAGGTATGACACTCTAGAAGGAATGCAAAGCCGTTTTGGTTTCTCAGTGCCGCTCAGCCTAGGGCAATGAGGCGAGATATGCATGACATGTGGGATGTAAGAGAACAGATTTCCTGGAGCCTTTCGAGTGCTGATTAAACCTAGGTCTCCCAAGGAAGAGTGCAGTGTGTTGCCCTACACTCAGCATACGCAGAGTGACTGGGAAAGGTTTCCGGGCCTGGATGTTTCTTAGCAGCCTAGTGGAGCCTGCCGGTACTAGGTGTTCTTGCAGGGAATAGGGAGCCCACGCGAGGTCCTCGGTGTCCTGAAAGCTTACTAACCTTCAAAGAAAACAAACCTAAAGCTAATGCTTCAAGGACTCTGCTCCAAGCTTCCGCTTTGGTAGGCTATTCCAGGCTTTATCTTGGGGAAAGGACTCACGTCACGTTTCCTTTTAGCTCTAGAGCGTCTCAGGAGGAGCTCCCACCCAGGCTATGAAAGCACCCTGTTGATCTAGAGAACACTCGTTCCCTTCCCAGAGCCCTGCCTACAGTGTCTAAAGGCCCGTCCGAAAACTGTAATTTAGGTAGCTTCAAGGCAGCATGAGTGGTGCATTCAAAATGGGAAAGCAAGCCTTGTGCCATCAGGTGACCGTTTCCAGCGAAAACGCAGCCTACCTCCTTGTGATTTCTACCAAGTAAATATACACTCTAGCTGCACACTGGCCCCTTCCTTAATAAAGTTGGTTTGGCACGGAGTTCTGCGTGTAGCCACGGCCTCCCCAAAGGAGCGCTCTAGGTACGCTATCGGGGCTTAGCCTCTTCTAAAACCCTGCAGTGTAGGAGGAAGAACTGTGCTTTGGTACCAGCAGGAACGCAAGCCGACTTTCTCCTGTAAGTATGGCATCTTCAGGTATGACTTTGTAGAAGGAATGCTAAGCAGTTTTGGTTTCTCAGTGCCGATCAGCTTAGGGCAATGAGGCAGATTGGCATGACATGTAGGAAATGAGAGAACAGATTTCCTGGAGCTGGTGGAGTGCGGAGGAAATCCAGCTCCTCCAAGGAAGAGTGCAGTGTGTTGCCCTACACTTAGCATCCAGAGAGTGACTGGGAAACTTTTCCGGGCCTGGATGTTTCCTGGCAGGCCAGGGGAGCCTGGCCGGTCCCGGTGTTCTTGCAGGGAATAGGGTGCCCACGCGAGGTCCTCGGTACCTGAAAAGCTTACTAACGTTAAAAGAAAGCAGACCTAAAATTAAGCCTCAAGTTCTCTGCTCCAAGCTTCCGCTTCGGCAGGCTATTCAAGGCTTTACCTTGAGGAAAGGACTCCCGTCAAGTTTCCTTTTAGCTCTAGAGCCTCTCAGGAGGAGCTCCCACCCAGGCTATGAAAGCACCCTGTTGATTTAGAGAAAACTCTTTCCCTTCCCAGTACACTGCCTACAGTGACAGGGACCCGTGCAAAACACTGTTATTTAGGTAGCTTCAAGGCAGCAAGAATGGAGCATTCAATATGGAAAGGCAAGCCTTGTGCCATAAATTCCCCGTTTCGAGTGAACACGCAGCCCACCTCCTTGTGATTTTACCAAGTCAATATACACTCTAGCTCCACACTGGTCCCTT
This sequence comes from Balaenoptera physalus, assembly GCF_965194825.1. NCBI lineage: Eukaryota > Metazoa > Chordata > Mammalia > Artiodactyla > Balaenopteridae > Balaenoptera > Balaenoptera physalus. Next base: position 544,289 of record NW_028126499.1, read on the forward strand.
CCTTGAATAAAGTTGGTTTGGCAGGGAGTTCTGCGTCTAGCCAACGGCGTCCACCAAGGAGAGATCTAGGTTCGCTATCGGGGTTTAGCTTCTTCTACAACCCTGCACTGGAAGAGCAAGAACTGGGCTTTGGTTACAGCAGGAATGCAAGCCGACTCTCTCCTGTAAATATGGGGTCTTAAGGTATGACACTCTAGAAGGAATGCGAAGCAGTTTTGGTTTCTCAGTGCCGCTCAGCCTAGGGCAATGAGGCAGATTTCCATGACATGGAGGATGTACGAGAACAGATTTCCTGGAGCCTTTGGAGTGCTGAGGAAACCTTGGTCTCCCAAGGAAGAGTGCAGTGTGTTGCCCTACACTCAGCATACACAGAGTGACTGGGAAAGGTTTCCGGGCCTGGATGTTCCTTAGCAGCCCAGGGGAGCCTGCCGGAACTCTGTGTTCTAGTAGGGAATAGGGTGCCCACGCGAGGTCCTGGTGCCCTGAAAAGCTTACTAACGTTAAAAGAAAGCAGACCTAAATTTAAGCCTCAAGGACTCTGCTCCAAGCTTCCGCTTCGGCAGGCTATTCAAGGCTTTACCTTGAGGAAAGGACTCCCGTCAAGTTTCCGTTTAGCTCTAGAGCGTCTCAGGAGGAGCTCCCACCCAGGCTATGAAAGCACCCTGTTGATGGAGAGAACACTCGTTCCCTTCCCAGAGCCCTGCCTACTGCGACTAGACACCCGTCCTAAAACTGTTATTTAGGTAGTGTTAAGGCAACATGAATGGAGCATTCAAAATGGGAAAGCAAGGCCTGTGCCATCAGGTCCCTGTTTCCAGCGAACACGCAGCCTACCTCCTTGTGCTTTCTACCAGGTAAATACACACTCTAGCTAAACACTGCTCCCTTCCCTGAATAACGTTTTCTTGGCACGGAGTTCTCCGTGTAGCCAACTGCCTCTCCCAAGGAAGGCTCTAGGTACGCTATCGGGGCTTAGCTTCTTCTAAAACCCTGCAGTGTAAGACGTAGAACTGTGCTTTGCTTACAGCTGGAAAGCAAGCCGACTTTCTCCTGTAAGTATGGGGTGTTAAGGTATGACACTCTAGAAGGAATGCAAAGCCGTTTTGGTTTCTCAGTGCCGCTCAGCCTAGGGCAATGAGGCGAGATATGCATGACATGTGGGATGTAAGAGAACAGATTTCCTGGAGCTTTTCGAGTGCTGATTAAACCTAGGTCTCCCAAGGAAGAGTGCAGTGTGTTGCCCTACACTCAGCATACGCAGAGTGACTGGGAAAGGTTTCCGGGCCTGGATGTTTCTTAGCAGCCTAGTGGAGGCTGCCGGTACTAGGTGTTCTTGCAGGGAATAGGGAGCCCACGCGAGGTCCTCGGTGTCCTGAAAGCTTACTAACCTTCAAAGAAAACAAACCTAAAGCTAATGCTTCAAGGACTCTGCTCCAAGCTTCCGCTTTGGTAGGCTATTCAAGGCTTTATCTTGGGGAAAGGACTCAAGTCACGTTTCCTTTTAGCTCTAGAGCGTCTCAGGAGGAGCTCCCACCCAGGCTATGAAAGCCCCCTGTTGATCTAGAGAACACTCGTTCCCTTCCCAGAGCCCTGCCTACAGTGTCTAAAGGCCCGTCCTAAAACTGTAATTTAGGTAGCTTCAAGGCAGCATGAGTGGTGCATTCAAAATGGGAAAGCAAGCCTTGTGCCATCAGGTGACCGTTTCCAGCGAAAACGCAGCCTACCTCCTTGTGATTTCTACCAAGTAAATATACACTCTAGCTGCACACTGGCCCCTTCCTTAATAAAGTTGGTTTGGCACGGAGTTCTGCGTGTAGCCACGGCCTCCCCAAAGGAGCGCTCTAGGTACGCTATCGGGGCTTAGCCTCTTCTAAAACCCTGCAGTGTAGGAGGAAGAACTGTGCTTTGGTACCAGCAGGAACGCAAGCCGACTTTCTCCTGTAAGTATGGCATCTTAAGGTATGACTTTGTAGAAGGAATGCTAAGCAGTTTTGGTTTCTCAGTGCCGATCAGCTTAGGGCAATGAGGCAGATTGGCATGACATGTAGGAAATGAGAGAACAGATTTCCTGGAGCTGGTGGAGTGCGGAGGAAATCCAGCTCCTCCAAGGAAGAGTGCAGTGTGTTGCCCTACACTTAGCATCCAGAGAGTGACTGGGAAACTTTTCCGGGCCTGGATGTTTCCTGGCAGGCCAGGGGAGCCTGGCCGGTCCCGGTGTTCTTGCAGGGAATAGGGTGCCCACGCGAGGTCCTCGGTACCTGAAAAGCTTACTAACGTTAAAAGAAAGCAGACCTAAAATTAAGCCTCAAGTTCTCTGCTCCAAGCTTCCGCTTCGGCAGGCTATTCAAGGCTTTACCTTGAGGAAAGGACTCCCGTCAAGTTTCCTTTTAGCTCTAGAGCCTCTCAGGAGGAGCTCCCACCCAGGCTATGAAAGCACCCTGTTGATTTAGAGAAAACTCTTTCCCTTCCCAGTACACTGCCTACAGTGACAGGGACCCGTGCAAAACACTGTTATTTAGGTAGCTTCAAGGCAGCAAGAATGGAGCATTCAATATGGAAAGGCAAGCCTTGTGCCATAAATTCCCCGTTTCGAGTGAACACGCAGCCCACCTCCTTGTGATTTTACCAAGTCAATATACACTCTAGCTCCACACTGGTCCCTTCCTTGAATAAAGTTGGTTTGGCAGGGAGTTCTGCGTCTAGCCAACGGCGTCCACCAAGGAGAGATCTAGGTTCGCTATCGGGGTTTAGCTTCTTCTACAACCCTGCACTGGAAGAGCAAGAACTGGGCTTTGGTTACAGCAGGAATGCAAGCCGACTCTCTCCTGTAAATATGGGGTCTTAAGGTATGACACTCTAGAAGGAATGCGAAGCAGTTTTGGTTTCTCAGTGCCGCTCAGCCTAGGGCAATGAGGCAGATTTCCATGACATGGAGGATGTACGAGAACAGATTTCCTGGAGCCTTTGGAGTGCTGAGGAAACCTTGGTCTCCCAAGGAAGAGTGCAGTGTGTTGCCCTACACTCAGCATACACAGAGTGACTGGGAAAGGTTTCCGGGCCTGGATGTTCCTTAGCAGCCCAGGGGAGCCTGCCGGAACTCTGTGTTCTAGTAGGGAATAGGGTGCCCACGCGAGGTCCTGGTGCCCTGAAAAGCTTACTAACGTTAAAAGAAAGCAGACCTAAATTTAAGCCTCAAGGACTCTGCTCCAAGCTTCCGCTTCGGCAGGCTATTCAAGGCTTTACCTTGAGGAAAGGACTCCCGTCAAGTTTCCGTTTAGCTCTAGAGCGTCTCAGGAGGAGCTCCCACCCAGGCTATGAAAGCACCCTGTTGATGGAGAGAACACTCGTTCCCTTCCCAGAGCCCTGCCTACTGCGACTAGACACCCGTCCTAAAACTGTTATTTAGGTAGTGTTAAGGCAACATGAATGGAGCATTCAAAATGGGAAAGCAAGGCCTGTGCCATCAGGTCCCTGTTTCCAGCGAACACGCAGCCTACCTCCTTGTGCTTTCTACCAGGTAAATACACACTCTAGCTAAACACTGCTCCCTTCCCTGAATAACGTTTTCTTGGCACGGAGTTCTCCGTGTAGCCAACTGCCTCTCCCAAGGAAGGCTCTAGGTACGCTATCGGGGCTTAGCTTCTTCTAAAACCCTGCAGTGTAAGACGTAGAACTGTGCTTTGCTTACAGCTGGAAAGCAAGCCGACTTTCTCCTGTAAGTATGGGGTGTTAAGGTATGACACTCTAGAAGGAATGCAAAGCCGTTTTGGTTTCTCAGTGCCGCTCAGCCTAGGGCAATGAGGCGAGATATGCATGACATGTGGGATGTAAGAGAACAGATTTCCTGGAGCTTTTCGAGTGCTGATTAAACCTAGGTCTCCCAAGGAAGAGTGCAGTGTGTTGCCCTACACTCAGCATACGCAGAGTGACTGGGAAAGGTTTCCGGGCCTGGATGTTTCTTAGCAGCCTAGTGGAGGCTGCCGGTACTAGGTGTTCTTGCAGGGAATAGGGAGCCCACGCGAGGTCCTCGGTGTCCTGAAAGCTTACTAACCTTCAAAGAAAACAAACCTAAAGCTAATGCTTCAAGGACTCTGCTCCAAGCTTCCGCTTTGGTAGGCTATTCAAGGCTTTATCTTGGGGAAAGGACTCAAGTCACGTTTCCTTTTAGCTCTAGAGCGTCTCAGGAGGAGCTCCCACCCAGGCTATGAAAGCCCCCTGTTGATCTAGAGAACACTCGTTCCCTTCCCAGAGCCCTGCCTACAGTGTCTAAAGGCCCGTCCTAAAACTGTAATTTAGGTAGCTTCAAGGCAGCATGAGTGGTGCATTCAAAATGGGAAAGCAAGCCTTGTGCCATCAGGTGACCGTTTCCAGCGAAAACGCAGCCTACCTCCTTGTGATTTCTACCAAGTAAATATACACTCTAGCTGCACACTGGCCCCTTCCTTAATAAAGTTGGTTTGGCACGGAGTTCTGCGTGTAGCCACGGCCTCCCCAAAGGAGCGCTCTAGGTACGCTATCGGGGCTTAGCCTCTTCTAAAACCCTGCAGTGTAGGAGGAAGAACTGTGCTTTGGTACCAGCAGGAACGCAAGCCGACTTTCTCCTGTAAGTATGGCATCTTAAGGTATGACTTTGTAGAAGGAATGCTAAGCAGTTTTGGTTTCTCAGTGCCGATCAGCTTAGGGCAATGAGGCAGATTGGCATGACATGTAGGAAATGAGAGAACAGATTTCCTGGAGCTGGTGGAGTGCGGAGGAAATCCAGCTCCTCCAAGGAAGAGTGCAGTGTGTTGCCCTACACTTAGCATCCAGAGAGTGACTGGGAAACTTTTCCGGGCCTGGATGTTTCCTGGCAGGCCAGGGGAGCCTGGCCGGTCCCGGTGTTCTTGCAGGGAATAGGGTGCCCACGCGAGGTCCTCGGTACCTGAAAAGCTTACTAACGTTAAAAGAAAGCAGACCTAAAATTAAGCCTCAAGTTCTCTGCTCCAAGCTTCCGCTTCGGCAGGCTATTCAAGGCTTTACCTTGAGGAAAGGACTCCCGTCAAGTTTCCTTTTAGCTCTAGAGCCTCTCAGGAGGAGCTCCCACCCAGGCTATGAAAGCACCCTGTTGATTTAGAGAAAACTCTTTCCCTTCCCAGTACACTGCCTACAGTGACAGGGACCCGTGCAAAACACTGTTATTTAGGTAGCTTCAAGGCAGCAAGAATGGAGCATTCAATATGGAAAGGCAAGCCTTGTGCCATAAATTCCCCGTTTCCAGTGAACACGCAGCCCACCTCCTTGTGATTTTACCAAGTCAATATACACTCTAGCTCCACACTGGTCCCTTCCTTGAATAAAGTTGGTCTGGCAGGGATTTCTGCGTCTAGCCAACGGCGTCCACCAAGGAGAGATCTAGGTTCGCTATCGGGGTTTAGCTTCTTCTACAACCCTGCACTGGAAGAGCAAGAACTGGGCTTTGGTTACAGCAGGAATGCAAGCCGACTCTCTCCTGTAAATATGGGGTCTTAAGGTATGACACTCTAGAATGAATGCGAAGCAGTTTTGGTTTCTCAGTGCCGCTCAGCCTAGGGCAATGAGGCAGATTTCCATGACATGGAGGATGTACGAGAACAGATTTCCTGGAGCCTTTGGAGTGCTGAGGAAACCTTGGTCTCCCAAGGAAGAGTGCAGTGTGTTGCCCTACACTCAGCATACACAGAGTGACTGGGAAAGGTTTCCGGGCCTGGATGTTCCTTAGCAGCCCAGGGGAGCCTGCCGGAACTCTGTGTTCTAGTAGGGAATAGGGTGCCCACGCGAGGTCCTGGTGCCCTGAAAAGCTTACTAACGTTAAAAGAAAGCAGACCTAAATTTAAGCCTCAAGGACTCTGCTCCAAGCTTCCGCTTCGGCAGGCTATTCAAGGCTTTACCTTGAGGAAAGGACTCCCGTCAAGTTTCCGTTTAGCTCTAGAGCGTCTCAGGAGGAGCTCCCACCCAGGCTATGAAAGCACCCTGTTGATGGAGAGAACACTCGTTCCCTTCCCAGAGCCCTGCCTACTGCGACTAGACACCCGTCCTAAAACTGTTATTTAGGTAGTGTTAAGGCAACATGAATGGAGCATTCAAAATGGGAAAGCAAGGCCTGTGCCATCAGGTCCCTGTTTCCAGCGAACACGCAGCCTACCTCCTTGTGCTTTCTACCAGGTAAATACACACTCTAGCTAAACACTGCTCCCTTCCCTGAATAACGTTTTCTTGGCACGGAGTTCTCCGTGTAGCCAACTGCCTCTCCCAAGGAAGGCTCTAGGTACGCTATCGGGGCTTAGCTTCTTCTAAAACCCTGCAGTGTAAGACGTAGAACTGTGCTTTGCTTCCAGCAGGAAAGCAAGCCGACTTTCTCCTGTAAGTATGGGGTGTTAAGGTATGACACTCTAGAAGGAATGCGAAGCAGTTTTGGTTTCTCAGTGCCGCTCAGCCTAGGGCAATGAGGCGAGATATGCATGACATGTAGGATGTACGAGAACAGATTTCCTGGAGCCTTTGGAGTGCTGATTAAACCTAGGTCTCCCAAGGAAGAGTGCAGTGTGTTGCCCTACACTCAGCATACGCAGAGTGACTGGGAAAGGTTTCCGGGCCTGGATGTTTCTTAGCAGCCTAGTGGAGCCTGCCGGTACTAGGTGTTCTTGCAGGGAATAGGGAGCCCACGCGAGGTCCTCGGTGTCCTGAAAGCTTACTAACCTTCAAAGAAAACAAACCTAAAGCTAATGCTTCAAGGACTCTGCTCCAAGCTTCCGCTTTGGTAGGCTATTCCAGGCTTTATCTTGGGGAAAGGACTCACGTCACGTTTCCTTTTAGCTCTAGAGCGTCTCAGGAGGAGCTCCCACCCAGGCTATGAAAGCACCCTGTTGATCTAGAGAACACTCGTTCCCTTCCCAGAGCCCTGCCTACAGTGTCTAAAGGCCCGTCCTAAAACTGTAATTTAGGTAGCTTCAAGGCAGCATGAGTGGTGCATTCAAAATGGGAAAACAAGCCTTGTGCCATCAGGTGACCGTTTCCAGCGAAAACGCAGCCTACCTCCTTGTGATTTCTACCAAGTAAATATACACTCTAGCTACACACTGGCCCCTTCCTTAATAAAGTTGGTTCGGCACGGAGTTCTGCGTGTAGCCACGGCCTCCCCAAAGGAGCGCTCTAGGTACGCTATCGGGGCTTAGCCTCTTCTAAAACCCTGCAGTGTAGGAGGAAGAACTGTGCTTTGGTACCAGCAGGAACGCAAGCCGACTTTCTCCTGTAAGTATGGCATCTTAAGGTATGACTTTGTAGAAGGAATGCTAAGCTGATTTGGTTTCTCAGTGCCGATCAGCTTAGGGCAATGAGGCAGATTGGCATGACATGTAGGAAATGAGAGAACAGATTTCCTGGAGCTGGTGGAGTGCGGAGGAAATCCAGCTCTTCCAAGGAAGAGAGCAGTGTGTTGCCCTACACTTAGCATCCAGAGGGTGACTGGGAAACTTTTCCGGGCCTGGATGTTTCCTGGCAGGCCAGGGGAGCCTGGCCGGTCCCGGTGTTCTTGCAGGAAATAGGGTGCCCACGCGAGGTCCTCGGTACCTGAAAAGCTTACTAACGTTAAAAGAAAGCAGACCTAAAATTAAGCCTCAAGTTCTCTGCTCCAAGCTTCCGCTTCGGCAGGCTATTCAAGGCTTTACCTTGAGGAAAGGACTCCCGTCAAGTTTCCTTTTATCTCTAGAGCCTCTCAGGAGGAGCTCCCACCCAGGCTATGAAAGCACCCTGTTGATTTAGAGAAAACTCTTTCCCTTCCCAGTACACTGCCTACAGTGACAGGGACCCGTGCAAAACACTGTTATTTAGGTAGCTTCAAGGCAGCAAGAATGGAGCATTCAATATGGAAAGGCAAGCCTTGTGCCATAAATTCCCCGTTTCCAGTGAACACGCAGCCCACCTCCTTGTGATTTTACCAAGTCAATATACACTCTAGCTCCACACTGGTCCCTTCCTTGAATAAAGTTGGTCTGGCAGGGAGTTCTGCGTCTAGCCAACGGCGTCCACCAAGGAGAGATCTAGGTTCGCTATCGGGGTTTAGCTTCTTCTACAACCCTGCACTGGAAGAGCAAAAACTGGGCTTTGGTTACAGCAGGAATGCAAGCCGACTCTCTCCTGTAAATATGGGGTCTTAAGGTATGACACTCTAGAATGAATGCGAAGCAGTTTTGGTTTCTCAGTGCCGCTCAGCCTAGGGCAATGAGGCAGATTTCCATGACATGGAGGATGTACGAGAACAGATTTCCTGGAGCCTTTGGAGTGCTGAGGAAACCTTGGTCTCCCAAGGAAGAGTGCAGTGTGTTGCCCTACACTCAGCATACACAGAGTGACTGGGAAAGGTTTCCGGGCCTGGATGTTCCTTAGCAGGCCAGGGGAGCCTGCCGGAACTCTGTGTTCTAGTAGGGAATAGGGTGCCCACGCGAGGTCCTGGTGCCCTGAAAAGCTTACTAACGTTAAAAGAAAGCAGACCTAAATTTAAGCCTCAAGGACTCTGCTCCAAGCTTCCGCTTCGGCAGGCTATTCAAGGCTTTACCTTGAGGAAAGGACTCCCGTCAAGTTTCCGTTTAGCTCTAGAGCGTCTCAGGAGGAGCTCCCACCCAGGCTATGAAAGCACCCTGTTGATGGAGAGAACACTCGTTCCCTTCCCAGAGCCCTGCCTACTGCGACTAGACACCCGTCCTAAAACTGTTATTTAGGTAGTGTTAAGGCAACATGAATGGAGCATTCAAAATGGGAAAGCAAGGCCTGTGCCATCAGGTCCCTGTTTCCAGCGAACACGCAGCCTACCTCCTTGTGCTTTCTACCAGGTAAATACACACTCTAGCTAAACACTGCTCCCTTCCCTGAATAACGTTTTCTTGGCACGGAGTTCTCCGTGTAGCCAACTGCCTCTCCCAAGGAAGGCTCTAGGTACGCTATCGGGGCTTAGCTTCTTCTAAAACCCTGCAGTGTAAGACGTAGAACTGTGCTTTGCTTCCAGCAGGAAAGCAAGCCGACTTTCTCCTGTAAGTATGGGGTGTTAAGGTATGACACTCTAGAAGGAATGCGAAGCAGTTTTGGTTTCTCAGTGCCGCTCAGCCTAGGGCAATGAGGCAAGATATGCATGACATGTAGGATGTACGAGAACAGATTTCCTGGAGCCTTTGGAGTGCTGATTAAACCTAGGTCTCCCAAGGAAGAGTGCAGTGTGTTGCCCTACACTCAGCATACGCAGAGTGACTGGGAAAGGTTTCCGGGCCTGGATGTTTCTTAGCAGCCTAGTGGAGCCTGCCGGTACTAGGTGTTCTTGCAGGGAATAGGGAGCCCACGCGAGGTCCTCGGTGTCCTGAAAGCTTACTAACCTTCAAAGAAAACAAACCTAAAGCTAATGCTTCAAGGACTCTGCTCCAAGCTTCCGCTTTGGTAGGCTATTCCAGGCTTTATCTTGGGGAAAGGACTCACGTCACGTTTCCTTTTAGCTCTAGAGCGTCTCAGGAGGAGCTCCCACCCAGGCTATGAAAGCACCCTGTTGATCTAGAGAACACTCGTTCCCTTCCCAGAGCCCTGCCTACAGTGTCTAAAGGCCCGTCCTAAAACTGTAATTTAGGTAGCTTCAAGGCAGCATGAGTGGTGCATTCAAAATGGGAAAACAAGCCTTGTGCCATCAGGTGACCGTTTCCAGCGAAAACGCAGCCTACCTCCTTGTGATTTCTACCAAGTAAATATACACTCTAGCTACACACTGGCCCCTTCCTTAATAAAGTTGGTTCGGCACGGAGTTCTGCGTGTAGCCACGGCCTCCCCAAAGGAGCGCTCTAGGTACGCTATCGGGGCTTAGCCTCTTCTAAAACCCTGCAGTGTAGGAGGAAGAACTGTGCTTTGGTACCAGCAGGAACGCAAGCCGACTTTCTCCTGTAAGTATGGCATCTTAAGGTATGACTTTGTAGAAGGAATGCTAAGCAGTTTTGGTTTCTCAGTGCCGATCAGCTTAGGGCAATGAGGCAGATTGGCATGACATGTAGGAAATGAGAGAACAGATTTCCTGGAGCTGGTGGAGTGCGGAGGAAATCCAGCTCCTCCAAGGAAGAGTGCAGTGTGTTGCCCTACACTTAGCATCCAGAGAGTGACTGGGAAACTTTTCCGGGCCTGGATGTTTCCTGGCAGGCCAGGGGAGCCTGGCCGGTCCCGGTGTTCTTGCAGGGAATAGGGTGCCCACGCGAGGTCCTCGGTACCTGAAAAGCTTACTAACGTTAAAAGAAAGCAGACCTAAAATTAAGCCTCAAGTTCTCTGCTCCAAGCTTCCGCTTCGGCAGGCTATTCAAGGCTTTACCTTGAGGAAAGGACTCCCGTCAAGTTTCCTTTTATCTCTAGAGCCTCTCAGGAGGAGCTCCCACCCAGGCTATGAAAGCACCCTGTTGATTTAGAGAAAACTCTTCCCCTTCCCAGTACACTGCCTACAGTGACAGGGACCCGTGCAAAACACTGTTATTTAGGTAGCTTCAAGGCAGCAAGAATGGAGCATTCAATATGGAAAGGCAAGCCTTGTGCCATAAATTCCCCGTTTCCAGTGAACACGCAGCCCACCTCCTTGTGATTTTACCAAGTCAATATACACTCTAGCTCCACACTGGTCCCTTCCTTGAATAAAGTTGGTCTGGCAGGGAGTTCTGCGTCTAGCCAACGGCGTCCACCAAGGAGAGATCTAGGTTCGCTATCGGGGTTTAGCTTCTTCTACAACCCTGCACTGGAAGAGCAAAAACTGGGCTTTGGTTACAGCAGGAATGCAAGCCGACTCTCTCCTGTAAATATGGGGTCTTAAGGTATGACACTCTAGAATGAATGCGAAGCAGTTTTGGTTTCTCAGTGCCGCTCAGCCTAGGGCAATGAGGCAGATTTCCATGACATGGAGGATGTACGAGAACAGATTTCCTGGAGCCTTTGGAGTGCTGAGGAAACCTTGGTCTCCCAAGGAAGAGTGCAGTGTGTTGCCCTACACTCAGCATACACAGAGTGACTGGGAAAGGTTTCCGGGCCTGGATGTTCCTTAGCAGGCCAGGGGAGCCTGCCGGAACTCTGTGTTCTAGTAGGGAATAGGGTGCCCACGCGAGGTCCTGGTGCCCTGAAAAGCTTACTAACGTTAAAAGAAAGCAGACCTAAATTTAAGCCTCAAGGACTCTGCTCCAAGCTTCCGCTTCGGCAGGCTATTCAAGGCTTTACCTTGAGGAAAGGACTCCCGTCAAGTTTCCGTTTAGCTCTAGAGCGTCTCAGGAGGAGCTCCCACCCAGGCTATGAAAGCACCCTGTTGATGGAGAGAACACTCGTTCCCTTCCCAGAGCCCTGCCTACTGCGACTAGACACCCGTCCTAAAACTGTTATTTAGGTAGTGTTAAGGCAACATGAATGGAGCATTCAAAATGGGAAAGCAAGGCCTGTGCCATCAGGTCCCTGTTTCCAGCGAACACGCAGCCTACCTCCTTGTGCTTTCTACCAGGTAAATACACACTCTAGCTAAACACTGCTCCCTTCCCTGAATAACGTTTTCTTGGCACGGAGTTCTCCGTGTAGCCAACTGCCTCTCCCAAGGAAGGCTCTAGGTACGCTATCGGGGCTTAGCTTCTTCTAAAACCCTGCAGTGTAAGACGTAGAACTGTGCTTTGCTTCCAGCAGGAAAGCAAGCCGACTTTCTCCTGTAAGTATGGGGTGTTAAGGTATGACACTCTAGAAGGAATGCGAAGCAGTTTTGGTTTCTCAGTGCCGCTCAGCCTAGGGCAATGAGGCGAGATATGCATGACATGTAGGATGTACGAGAACAGATTTCCTGGAGCCTTTGGAGTGCTGATTAAACCTAGGTCTCCCAAGGAAGAGTGCAGTGTGTTGCCCTACACTCAGCATACGCAGAGTGACTGGGAAAGGTTTCCGGGCCTGGATGTTTCTTAGCAGCCTAGTGGAGCCTGCCGGTACTAGGTGTTCTTGCAGGGAATAGGGAGCCCACGCGAGGTCCTCGGTGTCCTGAAAGCTTACTAACCTTCAAAGAAAACAAACCTAAAGCTAATGCTTCAAGGACTCTGCTCCAAGCTTCCGCTTTGGTAGGCTATTCCAGGCTTTATCTTGGGGAAAGGACTCACGTCACGTTTCCTTTTAGCTCTAGAGCGTCTCAGGAGGAGCTCCCACCCAGGCTATGAAAGCACCCTGTTGATCTAGAGAACACTCGTTCCCTTCCCAGAGCCCTGCCTACAGTGTCTAAAGGCCCGTCCTAAAACTGTAATTTAGGTAGCTTCAAGGCAGCATGAGTGGTGCATTCAAAATGGGAAAACAAGCCTTGTGCCATCAGGTGACCGTTTCCAGCGAAAACGCAGCCTACCTCCTTGTGATTTCTACCAAGTAAATATACACTCTAGCTACACACTGGCCCCTTCCTTAATAAAGTTGGTTCGGCACGGAGTTCTGCGTGTAGCCACGGCCTCCCCAAAGGAGCGCTCTAGGTACGCTATCGGGGCTTAGCCTCTTCTAAAACCCTGCAGTGTAGGAGGAAGAACTGTGCTTTGGTACCAGCAGGAACGCAAGCCGACTTTCTCCTGTAAGTATGGCATCTTAAGGTATGACTTTGTAGAAGGAATGCTAAGCTGATTTGGTTTCTCAGTGCCGATCAGCTTAGGGCAATGAGGCAGATTGGCATGACATGTAGGAAATGAGAGAACAGATTTCCTGGAGCTGGTGGAGTGCGGAGGAAATCCAGCTCCTCCAAGGAAGAGAGCAGTGTGTTGCCCTACACTTAGCATCCAGAGGGTGACTGGGAAACTTTTCCGGGCCTGGATGTTTCCTGGCAGGCCAGGGGAGCCTGGCCGGTCCCGGTGTTCTTGCAGGAAATAGGGTGCCCACGCGAGGTCCTCGGTACCTGAAAAGCTTACTAACGTTAAAAGAAAGCAGACCTAAAATTAAGCCTCAGGTTCTCTCCTCCAAGCTTCCGCTTCGGCAGGCTATTCAAGGCTTTACCTTGAGGAAAGGACTCCCGTCAAGTTTCCTTTTAGCTCTAGAGCGTCTCAGGAGGAACTCCCACCCAGGCTATGAAAGCACCCTGTTGATTTAGAGAAAACTCTTTCCCTTCCCAGTACACTGCCTACAGTGACAGGGACCCGTGTAAAACACTGTTATTTAGGTAGCTTCAAGGCAGCAAGAATGGAGCATTCAATATGGAAAAGCAAGCCTTGTGCCATAAATTCCCCGTTTCCAGTGAACACGTAGCCTACCTCCTTGTGATTTTACCAAGTAAATATACACTCTAGCTCCACACTGGTCCCTTCCTTGAATAAAGTTGGTTTGGCAGGGAGTTCTGCGTCTAGCCAACGGCGTCCACCAAGGAGCGATCTAGGTTCGCTATCGGGGCTTAGCTTCTTCTACAACCCTGCACTGGAAGAGCAAGAACTGGGCTTTGGTTACAGCAGGAACGCAAGCCGACTCTCTCCTGTAAATATGGGGTCTTAAGGTATGACACTCTAGAAGGAATGCGAAGCAGTTTTGGTTTCTCAGTGCCGCTCACCCTAGGGCAATGAGGCAGATTTCCATGACATGTAGGATGTACGAGAACAGATTTCCTGGAGCCTTTGGAGTGCTGAGGAAACCTTGGTCTCCCAAGGAAGAGTACAGTGTGTTGCCCTACACTCAGCATACACAGAGTGACTGGGAAAGGTTTCCGGGCCTGGATGTTCCTTAGCAGCCCAGGGGAGCCTGCCGGAACTCTGTGTTCTAGTAGGGAATAGGGTGCCCACGCGAGGTCCTGGTGCCCTGAAAAGCTTACTAACGTTAAAAGAAAGCAGACCTAAATTTAAGCCTCAAGGACTCTGCTCCAAGCTTCCGCTTCGGCAGGCTATTCAAGGCTTTACCTTGAGGAAAGGACTCCCGTCAAGTTTCCGTTTAGCTCTAGAGCGTCTCAGGAGGAGCTCCCACCCAGGCTATGAAAGCACCCTGTTGATGGAGAGAACACTCGTTCCCTTCCCAGAGCCCTGCCTACTGCGACTAGACACCCGTCCTAAAACTGTTATTTAGGTAGTGTTAAGGCAACATGAATGGAGCATTCAAAATGGGAAAGCAAGGCCTGTGCCATCAGGTCCCTGTTTCCAGCGAACACGCAGCCTACCTCCTTGTGCTTTCTACCAGGTAAATACACACTCTAGCTAAACACTGCTCCCTTCCCTGAATAACGTTTTCTTGGCACGGAGTTCTCCGTGTAGCCAACTGCCTCTCCCAAGGAAGGCTCTAGGTACGCTATCGGGGCTTAGCTTCTTCTAAAACCCTGCAGTGTAAGACGTAGAACTGTGCTTTGCTTACAGCTGGAAAGCAAGCCGACTTTCTCCTGTAAGTATGGGGTGTTAAGGTATGACACTCTAGAAGGAATGCAAAGCCGTTTTGGTTTCTCAGTGCCGCTCAGCCTAGGGCAATGAGGCGAGATATGCATGACATGTGGGATGTAAGAGAACAGATTTCCTGGAGCTTTTCGAGTGCTGATTAAACCTAGGTCTCCCAAGGAAGAGTGCAGTGTGTTGCCCTACACTCAGCATACGCAGAGTGACTGGGAAAGGTTTCCGGGCCTGGATGTTTCTTAGCAGCCTAGTGGAGGCTGCCGGTACTAGGTGTTCTTGCAGGGAATAGGGAGCCCACGCGAGGTCCTCGGTGTCCTGAAAGCTTACTAACCTTCAAAGAAAACAAACCTAAAGCTAATGCTTCAAGGACTCTGCTCCAAGCTTCCGCTTTGGTAGGCTATTCAAGGCTTTATCTTGGGGAAAGGACTCAAGTCACGTTTCCTTTTAGCTCTAGAGCGTCTCAGGAGGAGCTCCCACCCAGGCTATGAAAGCCCCCTGTTGATCTAGAGAACACTCGTTCCCTTCCCAGAGCCCTGCCTACAGTGTCTAAAGGCCCGTCCTAAAACTGTAATTTAGGTAGCTTCAAGGCAGCATGAGTGGTGCATTCAAAATGGGAAAGCAAGCCTTGTGCCATCAGGTGACCGTTTCCAGCGAAAACGCAGCCTACCTCCTTGTGATTTCTACCAAGTAAATATACACTCTAGCTGCACACTGGCCCCTTCCTTAATAAAGTTGGTTTGGCACGGAGTTCTGCGTGTAGCCACGGCCTCCCCAAAGGAGCGCTCTAGGTACGCTATCGGGGCTTAGCCTCTTCTAAAACCCTGCAGTGTAGGAGGA
The DNA here is from genome assembly GCF_965194825.1 of Balaenoptera physalus. Lineage (NCBI taxonomy): Eukaryota > Metazoa > Chordata > Mammalia > Artiodactyla > Balaenopteridae > Balaenoptera > Balaenoptera physalus. The sequence continues at coordinate 559,498 of NW_028126499.1, forward strand.
AGAACTGTGCTTTGGTACCAGCAGGAACGCAAGCCGACTTTCTCCTGTAAGTATGGCATCTTAAGGTATGACTTTGTAGAAGGAATGCTAAGCAGTTTTGGTTTCTCAGTGCCGATCAGCTTAGGGCAATGAGGCAGATTGGCATGACATGTAGGAAATGAGAGAACAGATTTCCTGGAGCTGGTGGAGTGCGGAGGAAATCCAGCTCCTCCAAGGAAGAGTGCAGTGTGTTGCCCTACACTTAGCATCCAGAGAGTGACTGGGAAACTTTTCCGGGCCTGGATGTTTCCTGGCAGGCCAGGGGAGCCTGGCCGGTCCCGGTGTTCTTGCAGGGAATAGGGTGCCCACGCGAGGTCCTCGGTACCTGAAAAGCTTACTAACGTTAAAAGAAAGCAGACCTAAAATTAAGCCTCAAGTTCTCTGCTCCAAGCTTCCGCTTCGGCAGGCTATTCAAGGCTTTACCTTGAGGAAAGGACTCCCGTCAAGTTTCCTTTTATCTCTAGAGCCTCTCAGGAGGAGCTCCCACCCAGGCTATGAAAGCACCCTGTTGATTTAGAGAAAACTCTTTCCCTTCCCAGTACACTGCCTACAGTGACAGGGACCCGTGCAAAACACTGTTATTTAGGTAGCTTCAAGGCAGCAAGAATGGAGCATTCAATATGGAAAGGCAAGCCTTGTGCCATAAATTCCCCGTTTCCAGTGAACACGCAGCCCACCTCCTTGTGATTTTACCAAGTCAATATACACTCTAGCTCCACACTGGTCCCTTCCTTGAATAAAGTTGGTCTGGCAGGGATTTCTGCGTCTAGCCAACGGCGTCCACCAAGGAGAGATCTAGGTTCGCTATCGGGGTTTAGCTTCTTCTACAACCCTGCACTGGAAGAGCAAGAACTGGGCTTTGGTTACAGCAGGAATGCAAGCCGACTCTCTCCTGTAAATATGGGGTCTTAAGGTATGACACTCTAGAATGAATGCGAAGCAGTTTTGGTTTCTCAGTGCCGCTCAGCCTAGGGCAATGAGGCAGATTTCCATGACATGGAGGATGTACGAGAACAGATTTCCTGGAGCCTTTGGAGTGCTGAGGAAACCTTGGTCTCCCAAGGAAGAGTGCAGTGTGTTGCCCTACACTCAGCATACACAGAGTGACTGGGAAAGGTTTCCGGGCCTGGATGTTCCTTAGCAGCCCAGGGGAGCCTGTCGGAACTCTGTGTTCTAGTAGGGAATAGGGTGCCCACGCGAGGTCCTGGTGCCCTGAAAAGCTTACTAACGTTAAAAGAAAGCAGACCTAAATTTAAGCCTCAAGGACTCTGCTCCAAGCTTCCGCTTCGGCAGGCTATTCAAGGCTTTACCTTGAGGAAAGGACTCCCGTCAAGTTTCCGTTTAGCTCTAGAGCGTCTCAGGAGGAGCTCCCACCCAGGCTATGAAAGCACCCTGTTGATGGAGAGAACACTCGTTCCCTTCCCAGAGCCCTGCCTACTGCGACTAGACACCCGTCCTAAAACTGTTATTTAGGTAGTGTTAAGGCAACATGAATGGAGCATTCAAAATGGGAAAGCAAGGCCTGTGCCATCAGGTCCCTGTTTCCAGCGAACACGCAGCCTACCTCCTTGTGCTTTCTACCAGGTAAATACACACTCTAGCTAAACACTGGTCCCTTCCCTGAATAACGTTTTCTTGGCACGGAGTTCTCCGTGTAGCCAACTGCCTCTCCCAAGGAAGGCTCTAGGTACGCTATCGGGGCTTAGCTTCTTCTAAAACCCTGCAGTGTAAGACGTAGAACTGTGCTTTGCTTCCAGCAGGAAAGCAAGCCGACTTTCTCCTGTAAGTATGGGGTGTTAAGGTATGACACTCTAGAAGGAATGCGAAGCAGTTTTGGTTTCTCAGTGCCGCTCAGCCTAGGGCAATGAGGCGAGATATGCATGACATGTAGGATGTACGAGAACAGATTTCCTGGAGCCTTTGGAGTGCTGATTAAACCTAGGTCTCCCAAGGAAGAGTGCAGTGTGTTGCCCTACACTCAGCATACGCAGAGTGACTGGGAAAGGTTTCCGGGCCTGGATGTTTCTTAGCAGCCTAGTGGAGCCTGCCGGTACTAGGTGTTCTTGCAGGGAATAGGGAGCCCACGCGAGGTCCTCGGTGTCCTGAAAGCTTACTAACCTTCAAAGAAAACAAACCTAAAGCTAATGCTTCAAGGACTCTGCTCCAAGCTTCCGCTTTGGTAGGCTATTCCAGGCTTTATCTTGGGGAAAGGACTCACGTCACGTTTCCTTTTAGCTCTAGAGCGTCTCAGGAGGAGCTCCCACCCAGGCTATGAAAGCACCCTGTTGATCTAGAGAACACTCGTTCCCTTCCCAGAGCCCTGCCTACAGTGTCTAAAGGCCCGTCCTAAAACTGTAATTTAGGTAGCTTCAAGGCAGCATGAGTGGTGCATTCAAAATGGGAAAACAAGCCTTGTGCCATCAGGTGACCGTTTCCAGCGAAAACGCAGCCTACCTCCTTGTGATTTCTACCAAGTAAATATACACTCTAGCTACACACTGGCCCCTTCCTTAATAAAGTTGGTTCGGCACGGAGTTCTGCGTGTAGCCACGGCCTCCCCAAAGGAGCGCTCTAGGTACGCTATCGGGGCTTAGCCTCTTCTAAAACCCTGCAGTGTAGGAGGAAGAACTGTGCTTTGGTACCAGCAGGAACGCAAGCCGACTTTCTCCTGTAAGTATGGCATCTTAAGGTATGACTTTGTAGAAGGAATGCTAAGCTGATTTGGTTTCTCAGTGCCGATCAGCTTAGGGCAATGAGGCAGATTGGCATGACATGTAGGAAATGAGAGAACAGATTTCCTGGAGCTGGTGGAGTGCGGAGGAAATCCAGCTCCTCCAAGGAAGAGAGCAGTGTGTTGCCCTACACTTAGCATCCAGAGGGTGACTGGGAAACTTTTCCGGGCCTGGATGTTTCCTGGCAGGCCAGGGGAGCCTGGCCGGTCCCGGTGTTCTTGCAGGAAATAGGGTGCCCACGCGAGGTCCTCGGTACCTGAAAAGCTTACTAACGTTAAAAGAAAGCAGACCTAAAATTAAGCCTCAAGTTCTCTGCTCCAAGCTTCCGCTTCGGCAGGCTATTCAAGGCTTTACCTTGAGGAAAGGACTCCCGTCAAGTTTCCTTTTAGCTCTAGAGCCTCTCAGGAGGAGCTCCCACCCAGGCTATGAAAGCACCCTGTTGATTTAGAGAAAACTCTTTCCCTTCCCAGTACACTGCCTACAGTGACAGGGACCCGTGCAAAACACTGTTATTTAGGTAGCTTCAAGGCAGCAAGAATGGAGCATTCAATATGGAAAGGCAAGCCTTGTGCCATAAATTCCCCGTTTCCAGTGAACACGCAGCCCACCTCCTTGTGATTTTACCAAGTCAATATACACTCTAGCTCCACACTGGTCCCTTCCTTGAATAAAGTTGGTCTGGCAGGGAGTTCTGCGTCTAGCCAACGGCGTCCACCAAGGAGAGATCTAGGTTCGCTATCGGGGTTTAGCTTCTTCTACAACCCTGCACTGGAAGAGCAAGAACTGGGCTTTGGTTACAGCAGGAATGCAAGCCGACTCTCTCCTGTAAATATGGGGTCTTAAGGTATGACACTCTAGAAGGAATGCGAAGCAGTTTTGGTTTCTCAGTGCCGCTCAGCCTAGGGCAATGAGGCAGATTTCCATGACATGGAGGATGTACGAGAACAGATTTCCTGGAGCCTTTGGAGTGCTGAGGAAACCTTGGTCTCCCAAGGAAGAGTGCAGTGTGTTGCCCTACACTCAGCATACACAGAGTGACTGGGAAAGGTTTCCGGGCCTGGATGTTCCTTAGCAGCCCAGGGGAGCCTGCCGGAACTCTGTGTTCTAGTAGGGAATAGGGTGCCCACGCGAGGTCCTGGTGCCCTGAAAAGCTTACTAACGTTAAAAGAAAGCAGACCTAAATTTAAGCCTCAAGGACTCTGCTCCAAGCTTCCGCTTCGGCAGGCTATTCAAGGCTTTACCTTGAGGAAAGGACTCCCGTCAAGTTTCCGTTTAGCTCTAGAGCGTCTCAGGAGGAGTTCCCACCCAGGCTATGAAAGCACCCTGTTGATGGAGAGAACACTCGTTCCCTTCCCAGAGCCCTGCCTACTGCGACTAGACACCCGTCCTAAAACTGTTATTTAGGTAGTGTTAAGGCAACATGAATGGAGCATTCAAAATGGGAAAGCAAGGCCTGTGCCATCAGGTCCCTGTTTCCAGCGAACACGCAGCCTACCTCCTTGTGCTTTCTACCAGGTAAATACACACTCTAGCTAAACACTGCTCCCTTCCCTGAATAAGGTTTTCTTGGCACGGAGTTCTCCGTGTAGCCAACTGCCTCTCCCAAGGAAGGCTCTAGGTACGCTATCGGGGCTTAGCTTCTTCTAAAACCCTGCAGTGTAAGACGTAGAACTGTGCTTTGCTTCCAGCAGGAAAGCAAGCCGACTTTCTCCTGTAAGTATGGGGTGTTAAGGTATGACACTCTAGAAGGAATGCGAAGCAGTTTTGGTTTCTCAGTGCCGCTCAGCCTAGGGCAATGAGGCGAGATATGCATGACATGTAGGATGTACGAGAACAGATTTCCTGGAGCCTTTGGAGTGCTGATTAAACCTAGGTCTCCCAAGGAAGAGTGCAGTGTGTTGCCCTACACTCAGCATACGCAGAGTGACTGGGAAAGGTTTCCGGGCCTGGATGTTTCTTAGCAGCCTAGTGGAGCCTGCCGGTACTAGGTGTTCTTGCAGGGAATAGGGAGCCCACGCGAGGTCCTCGGTGTCCTGAAAGCTTACTAACCTTCAAAGAAAACAAACCTAAAGCTAATGCTTCAAGGACTCTGCTCCAAGCTTCCGCTTTGGTAGGCTATTCCAGGCTTTATCTTGGGGAAAGGACTCACGTCACGTTTCCTTTTAGCTCTAGAGCGTCTCAGGAGGAGCTCCCACCCAGGCTATGAAAGCACCCTGTTGATCTAGAGAACACTCGTTCCCTTCCCAGAGCCCTGCCTACAGTGTCTAAAGGCCCGTCCTAAAACTGTAATTTAGGTAGCTTCAAGGCAGCATGAGTGGTGCATTCAAAATGGGAAAACAAGCCTTGGGCCATCAGGTGACCGTTTCCAGCGAAAACGCAGCCTACCTCCTTGTGATTTCTACCAAGTAAATATACACTCTAGCTACACACTGGCCCCTTCCTTAATAAAGTTGGTTCGGCACGGAGTTCTGCGTGTAGCCACGGCCTCCCCAAAGGAGCGCTCTAGGTACGCTATCGGGGCTTAGCCTCTTCTAAAACCCTGCAGTGTAGGAGGAAGAACTGTGCTTTGGTACCAGCAGGAACGCAAGCCGACTTTCTCCTGTAAGTATGGCATCTTAAGGTATGACTTTGTAGAAGGAATGCTAAGCTGATTTGGTTTCTCAGTGCCGATCAGCTTAGGGCAATGAGGCAGATTGGCATGACATGTAGGAAATGAGAGAACAGATTTCCTGGAGCTGGTGGAGTGCGGAGGAAATCCAGCTCCTCCAAGGAAGAGAGCAGTGTGTTGCCCTACACTTAGCATCCAGAGGGTGACTGGGAAACTTTTCCGGGCCTGGATGTTTCCTGGCAGGCCAGGGGAGCCTGGCCGGTCCCGGTGTTCTTGCAGGAAATAGGGTGCCCACGCGAGGTCCTCGGTACCTGAAAAGCTTACTAACGTTAAAAGAAAGCAGACCTAAAATTAAGCCTCAGGTTCTCTCCTCCAAGCTTCCGCTTCGGCAGGCTATTCAAGGCTTTACCTTGAGGAAAGGACTCCCGTCAAGTTTCCTTTTAGCTCTAGAGCGTCTCAGGAGGAGCTCCCACCCAGGCTATGAAAGCACCCTGTTGATTTAGAGAAAACTCTTTCCCTTCCCAGTACACTGCCTACAGTGACAGGGACCCGTGTAAAACACTGTTATTTAGGTAGCTTCAAGGCAGCAAGAATGGAGCATTCAATATGGAAAAGCAAGCCTTGTGCCATAAATTCCCCGTTTCCAGTGAACACGTAGCCTACCTCCTTGTGATTTTACCAAGTAAATATACACTCTAGCTCCACACTGGTCCCTTCCTTGAATAAAGTTGGTTTGGCAGGGAGTTCTGCGTCTAGCCAACGGCGTCCACCAAGGAGCGATCTAGGTTCGCTATCGGGGCTTAGCTTCTTCTACAACCCTGCACTGGAAGAGCAAGAACTGGGCTTTGGTTACAGCAGGAACGCAAGCCGACTCTCTCCTGTAAATATGGGGTCTTAAGGTATGACACTCTAGAAGGAATGCGAAGCAGTTTTGGTTTCTCAGTGCCGCTCACCCTAGGGCAATGAGGCAGATTTCCATGACATGTAGGATGTACGAGAACAGATTTCCTGGAGCCTTTGGAGTGCTGAGGAAACCTTGGTCTCCCAAGGAAGAGTACAGTGTGTTGCCCTACACTCAGCATACACAGAGTGACTGGGAAAGGTTTCCGGGCCTGGATGTTCCTTAGCAGCCCAGGGGAGCCTGCCGGAACTCTGTGTTCTAGTAGGGAATAGGGTGCCCACGCGAGGTCCTGGTGCCCTGAAAAGCTTACTAACGTTAAAAGAAAGCAGACCTAAATTTAAGCCTCAAGGACTCTGCTCCAAGCTTCCGCTTCGGCAGGCTATTCAAGGCTTTACCTTGAGGAAGGGACTCCCGTCAAGTTTCCTTTTAGCTCTAGAGCGTCTCAGGAGGAGCTCCCACCCAGGCTATGAAAGCACCCTGTTGATGGAGAGAACACTCGTTCCCTTCCCAGAGCCCTGCCTACTGCGACTAGACACCCGTCCTAAAACTGTTATTTAGGTAGTGTTAAGGCAACATGAATGGAGCATTCAAAATGGGAAAGCAAGGCCTGTGCCATCAGGTCCCTGTTTCCAGCGAACACGCAGCCTACCTCCTTGTGCTTTCTACCAGGTAAATACACACTCTAGCTAAACACTGGTCCCTTCCCTGAATAACGTTTTCTTGGCACGGAGTTCTCCGTGTAGCCAACTGCCTCTCCCAAGGAAGGCTCTAGGTACGCTATCGGGGCTTAGCTTCTTCTAAAACCCTGCAGTGTAAGACGTAGAACTGTGCTTTGCTTCCAGCAGGAAAGCAAGCCGACTTTCTCCTGTAAGTATGGGGTGTTAAGGTATGACACTCTAGAAGGAATGCGAAGCCGTTTTGGTTTCTCAGTGCCGCTCAGCCTAGGGCAATGAGGCGAGATATGCATGACATGTAGGATGTACGAGAACAGATTTCCTGGAGCCTTTGGAGTGCTGATTAAACCTAGGTCTCCCAAGGAAGAGTGCAGTGTGTTGCCCTACACTCAGCATACGCAGAGTGACTGGGAAAGGTTTCCGGGCCTGGATGTTTCTTAGCAGCCTAGTGGAGCCTGCCGGTACTAGGTGTTCTTGCAGGGAATAGGGAGCCCACGCGAGGTCCTCGGTGTCCTGAAAGCTTACTAACCTTAAAAGAAAACAAACCTAAAGCTAATGCTTCAAGGACTCTGCTCCAAGCTTCCGCTTTGGTAGGCTATTCCAGGCTTTATCTTGGGGAAAGGACTCACGTCACGTTTCCTTTTAGCTCTAGAGCGTCTCAGGAGGAGCTCCCACCCAGGCTATGAAAGCACCCTGTTGATCTAGAGAACACTCGTTCCCTTCCCAGAGCCCTGCCTACAGTGTCTAAAGGCCCGTCCGAAAACTGTAATTTAGGTAGCTTCAAGGCAGCATGAGTGGTGCATTCAAAATGGGAAAACAAGCCTTGTGCCATCAGGTGACCGTTTCCAGCGAAAACGCAGCCTACCTCCTTGTGATTTCTACCAAGTAAATATACACTCTAGCTACACACTGGCCCCTTCCTTAATAAAGTTGGTTCGGCACGGAGTTCTGCGTGTAGCCACGGCCTCCCCAAAGGAGCGCTCTAGGTACGCTATCGGGGCTTAGCCTCTTCTAAAACCCTGCAGTGTAGGAGGAAGAACTGTGCTTTGGTACCAGCAGGAACGCAAGCCGACTTTCTCCTGTAAGTATGGCATCTTAAGGTATGACTTTGTAGAAGGAATGCTAAGCTGATTTGGTTTCTCAGTGCCGATCAGCTTAGGGCAATGAGGCAGATTGGCATGACATGTAGGAAATGAGAGAACAGATTTCCTGGAGCTGGTGGAGTGCGGAGGAAATCCAGCTCCTCCAAGGAAGAGAGCAGTGTGTTGCCCTACACTTAGCATCCAGAGGGTGACTGGGAAACTTTTCAGGGCCTGGATGTTTCCTGGCAGGCCAGGGGAGCCTGGCCGGTCCCGGTGTTCTTGCAGGAAATAGGGTGCCCACGCGAGGTCCTCGGTACCTGAAAAGCTTACTAACGTTAAAAGAAAGCAGACCTAAAATTAAGCCTCAGGTTCTCTCCTCCAAGCTTCCGCTTCGGCAGGCTATTCAAGGCTTTACCTTGAGGAAAGGACTCCCGTCAAGTTTCCTTTTAGCTCTAGAGCGTCTCAGGAGGAGCTCCCACCCAGGCTATGAAAGCACCCTGTTGATTTAGAGAAAACTCTTTCCCTTCCCAGTACACTGCCTACAGTGACAGGGACCCGTGCAAAACACTGTTATTTAGGTAGCTTCAAGGCAGCAAGAATGGAGCATTCAATATGGAAAGGCAAGCCTTGTGCCATAAATTCCCCGTTTCCAGTGAACACGCAGCCCACCTCCTTGTGATTTTACCAAGTCAATATACACTCTAGCTCCACACTGGTCCCTTCCTTGAATAAAGTTGGTTTGGCAGGGAGTTCTGCGTCTAGCCAACGGCGTCCACCAAGGAGAGATCTAGGTTCGCTATCGGGGTTTAGCTTCTTCTACAACCCTGCACTGGAAGAGCAAGAACTGGGCTTTGGTTACAGCAGGAATGCAAGCCGACTCTCTCCTGTAAATATGGGGTCTTAAGGTATGACACTCTAGAAGGAATGCGAAGCAGTTTTGGTTTCTCAGTGCCGCTCAGCCTAGGGCAATGAGGCAGATTTCCATGACATGGAGGATGTACGAGAACAGATTTCCTGGAGCCTTTGGAGTGCTGAGGAAACCTTGGTCTCCCAAGGAAGAGTGCAGTGTGTTGCCCTACACTCAGCATACACAGAGTGACTGGGAAAGGTTTCCGGGCCTGGATGTTCCTTAGCAGCCCAGGGGAGCCTGCCGGAACTCTGTGTTCTAGTAGGGAATAGGGTGCCCACGCGAGGTCCTGGTGCCCTGAAAAGCTTACTAACGTTAAAAGAAAGCAGACCTAAATTTAAGCCTCAAGGACTCTGCTCCAAGCTTCCGCTTCGGCAGGCTATTCAAGTCTTCACCTTGAGGAAGGGACTCCCGTCAAGTTTCCTTTTAGCTCTAGAGCGTCTCAGGAGGAGCTCCCACCCAGGCTATGAAAGCACCCTGTTGATGGAGAGAACACTCGTTCCCTTCCCAGAGCCCTGCCTACTGCGACTAGACACCCGTCCTAAAACTGTTATTTAGGTAGTGTTAAGGCAACATGAATGGAGCATTCAAAATGGGAAAGCAAGGCCGGTGCCATCAGGTCCCTGTTTCCAGCGAACACGCAGCCTACCTCCTTGTGCTTTCTACCAGGTAAATACACACTCTAGCTAAACACTGCTCCCTTCCCTGAATAAGGTTTTCTTGGCACGGAGTTCTCCGTGTAGCCAACTGCCTCTCCCAAGGAAGGCTCTAGGTACGCTATCGGGGCTTAGCTTCTTCTAAAACCCTGCAGTGTAAGACGTAGAACTGCGCTTTGCTTCCAGCAGGAAAGCAAGCCGACTTTCTCCTGTAAGTATGGGGTGTTAAGGTATGACACTCTAGAAGGAATGCGAAGCAGTTTTGGTTTCTCAGTGCCGCTCAGCCTAGGGCAATGAGGCAAGATATGCATGACATGTAGGATGTACGAGAACAGATTTCCTGGAGCCTTTGGAGTGCTGATTAAACCTAGGTCTCCCAAGGAAGAGTGCAGTGTGTTGCCCTACACTCAGCATACGCAGAGTGACTGGGAAAGGTTTCCGGGCCTGGATGTTTCTTAGCAGCCTAGTGGAGCCTGCCGGTACTAGGTGTTCTTGCAGGGAATAGGGAGCCCACGCGAGGTCCTCGGTGTCCTGAAAGCTTACTAACCTTCAAAGAAAACAAACCTAAAGCTAATGCTTCAAGGACTCTGCTCTAAGCTTCCGCTTTGGTAGGCTATTCCAGGCTTTATCTTGGGGAAAGGACTCACGTCACGTTTCCTTTTAGCTCTAGAGCGTCTCAGGAGGAGCTCCCACCCAGGCTATGAAAGCACCCTGTTGATCTAGAGAACACTCCTTCCCTTCCCAGAGCCCTGCCTACAGTGTCTAAAGGCCCGTCCGAAAACTCTAATTTAGGTAGCTTCAAGGCAGCATGAGTGGTGCATTCAAAATGGGAAAGCAAGCCTTGTGCCATCAGGTGACCGTTTCCAGCGAAAACGCAGCCTACCTCCTTGTGATTTCTACCAAGTAAATATACACTCTAGCTGCACACTGGCCCCTTCCTTAATAAAGTTGGTTTGGCACGGAGTTCTGCGTGTAGCCACGGCCTCCCCAAACGAGCGCTCTAGGTACGCTATCGGGGCTTAGCCTCTTCTAAAACCCTGCAGTGTAGGAGGAAGAACTGTGCTTTGGTACCAGCAGGAACGCAAGCCGACTTTCTCCTGTAAGTATGGCATCTTCAGGTATGACTTTGTAGAAGGAATGCTAAGCAGTTTTGGTTTCTCAGTGCCGATCAGCTTAGGGCAATGAGGCAGATTGGCATGACATGTAGGAAATGAGAGAACAGATTTCCTGGAGCTGGTGGAGTGCGGAGGAAATCCAGCTCCTCCAAGGAAGAGTGCAGTGTGTTGCCCTACACTTAGCATCCAGAGAGTGACTGGGAAACTTTTCCGGGCCTGGATGTTTCCTGGCAGGCCAGGGGAGCCTGGCCGGTCCCGGTGTTCTTGCAGGGAATAGGGTGCCCACGCGAGGTCCTCGGTACCTGAAAAGCTTACTAACGTTAAAAGAAAGCAGACCTAAAATTAAGCCTCAAGTTCTCTGCTCCAAGCTTCCGCTTCGGCAGGCTATTCAAGGCTTTACCTTGAGGAAAGGACTCCCGTCAAGTTTCCTTTTAGCTCTAGAGCCTCTCAGGAGGAGCTCCCACCCAGGCTATGAAAGCACCCTGTTGATTTAGAGAAAACTCTTTCCCTTCCCAGTACACTGCCTACAGTGACAGGGACCCGTGCAAAACACTGTTATTTAGGTAGCTTCAAGGCAGCAAGAATGGAGCATTCAATATGGAAAGGCAAGCCTTGTGCCATAAATTCCCCGTTTCCAGTGAACACGCAGCCCACCTCCTTGTGATTTTGCCAAGTCAATATACACTCTAGCTCCACACTGGTCCCTGCCTTGAATAAAGTTGGTTTGGCAGGGAGTTCTGCGTCTAGCCAACGGCGTCCACCAAGGAGAGATCTAGGTTCGCTATCGGGGTTTAGCTTCTTCTACAACCCTGCACTGGAAGAGCAAGAACTGGGCTTTGGTTACAGCAGGAATGCAAGCCGACTCTCTCCTGTAAATATGGGGTCTTAAGGTATGACACTCTAGAAGGAATGCGAAGCAGTTTTGGTTTCTCAGTGCCGCTCAGCCTAGGGCAATGAGGCAGATTTCCATGACATGGAGGATGTACGAGAACAGATTTCCTGGAGCCTTTGGAGTGCTGAGGAAACCTTGGTCTCCCAAGGAAGAGTGCAGTGTGTTGCCCTACACTCAGCATACACAGAGTGACTGGGAAAGGTTTCCGGGCCTGGATGTTCCTTGGCAGCCCAGGGGAGCCTGCCGGAACTCTGTGTTCTAGTAGGGAATAGGGTGCCCACGCGAGGTCCTGGTGCCCTGAAAAGCTTACTAACGTTAAAAGAAAGCAGACCTAAATTTAAGCCTCAAGGACTCTGCTCCAAGCTTCCGCTTCGGCAGGCTATTCAAGGCTTTACCTTGAGGAAAGGACTCCCGTCAAGTTTCCTTTTAGCTCTAGAGCGTCTCAGGAGGAGCTCCCACCCAGGCTATGAAAGCACCCTGTTGATGGAGAGAACACTCGTTCCCTTCCCAGAGCCCTGCCTACTGCGACTAGACACCCGTCCTAAAACTGTTATTTAGGTAGTGTTAAGGCAACATGAATGGAGCATTCAAAATGGGAAAGCAAGGCCGGTGCCATCAGGTCCCTGTTTCCAGCGAACACGCAGCCTACCTCCTTGTGCTTTCTACCAGGTAAATACACACTCTAGCTAAACACTGCTCCCTTCCCTGAATAAGGTTTTCTTGGCACGGAGTTCTCCGTGTAGCCAACTGCCTCTCCCAAGGAAGGCTCTAGGTACGCTATCGGGGCTTAGCTTCTTCTAAAACCCTGCAGTGTAAGACGTAGAACTGTGCTTTGCTTCCAGCAGGAAAGCAAGCCGACTTTCTCCTGTAAGTATGGGGTGTTAAGGTATGACACTCTAGAAGGAATGCGAAGCAGTTTTGGTTTCTCAGTGCCGCTCAGCCTAGGGCAATGAGGCAAGATATGCATGACATGTAGGATGTACGAGAACAGATTTCCTGGAGCCTTTGGAGTGCTGATTAAACCTAGGTCTCCCAAGGAAGAGTGCAGTGTGTTGCCCTACACTCAGCATACGCAGAGTGACTGGGAAAGGTTTCCGGGCCTGGATGTTTCTTAGCAGCCTAGTGGAGCCTGCCGGTACTAGGTGTTCTTGCAGGGAATAGGGAGCCCACGCGAGGTCCTCGGTGTCCTGAAAGCTTACTAACCTTCAAAGAAAACAAACCTAAAGCTAATGCTTCAAGGACTCTGCTCTAAGCTTCCGCTTTGGTAGGCTATTCCAGGCTTTATCTTGGGGAAAGGACTCACGTCACGTTTCCTTTTAGCTCTAGAGCGTCTCAGGAGGAGCTCCCACCCAGGCTATGAAAGCACCCTGTTGATCTAGAGAACACTCCTTCCCTTCCCAGAGCCCTGCCTACAGTGTCTAAAGGCCCGTCCGAAAACTCTAATTTAGGTAGCTTCAAGGCAGCATGAGTGGTGCATTCAAAATGGGAAAGCAAGCCTTGTGCCATCAGGTGACCGTTTCCAGCGAAAACGCAGCCTACCTCCTTGTGATTTCTACCAAGTAAATATACACTCTAGCTGCACACTGGCCCCTTCCTTAATAAAGTTGGTTTGGCACGGAGTTCTGCGTGTAGCCACGGCCTCCCCAAAGGAGCGCTCTAGGTACGCTATCGGGGCTTAGCCTCTTCTAAAACCCTGCAGTGTAGGAGGAAGAACTGTGCTTTGGTACCAGCAGGAACGCAAGCCGACTTTCTCCTGTAAGTATGGCATCTTCAGGTATGACTTTGTAGAAGGAATGCTAAGCAGTTTTGGTTTCTCAGTGCCGATCAGCTTAGGGCAATGAGGCAGATTGGCATGACATGTAGGAAATGAGAGAACAGATTTCCTGGAGCTGGTGGAGTGCGGAGGAAATCCAGCTCCTCCAAGGAAGAGTGCAGTGTGTTGCCCTACACTTAGCATCCAGAGAGTGACTGGGAAACTTTTCCGGGCCTGGATGTTTCCTGGCAGGCCAGGGGAGCCTGGCCGGTCCCGGTGTTCTTGCAGGGAATAGGGTGCCCACGCGAGGTCCTCGGTACCTGAAAAGCTTACTAACGTTAAAAGAAAGCAGACCTAAAATTAAGCCTCAAGTTCTCTGCTCCAAGCTTCCGCTTCGGCAGGCTATTCAAGGCTTTACCTTGAGGAAAGGACTCCCGTCAAGTTTCCTTTTAGCTCTAGAGCCTCTCAGGAGGAGCTCCCACCCAGGCTATGAAAGCACCCTGTTGATTTAGAGAAAACTCTTTCCCTTCCCAGTACACTGCCTACAGTGACAGGGACCCGTGCAAAACACTGTTATTTAGGTAGCTTCAAGGCAGCAAGAATGGAGCATTCAATATGGAAAGGCAAGCCTTGTGCCATAAATTCCCCGTTTCCAGTGAACACGCAGCCCACCTCCTTGTGATTTTGCCAAGTCAATATACACTCTAGCTCCACACTGGTCCCTTCCTTGAATAAAGTTGGTTTGGCAGGGAGTTCTGCGTCTAGCCAACGGCGTCCACCAAGGAGAGATCTAGGTTCGCTATCGGGGTTTAGCTTCTTCTACAACCCTGCACTGGAAGAGCAAGAACTGGTCTTTGGTTACAGCAGGAATGCAAGCCGACTCTCTCCTGTAAATATGGGGTCTTAAGGTATGACACTCTAGAAGGAATGCGAAGCAGTTTTGGTTTCTCAGTGCCGCTCAGCCTAGGGCAATGAGGCAGATTTCCATGACATGGAGGATGTACGAGAACAGATTTCCTGGAGCCTTTGGAGTGCTGAGGAAACCTTGGTCTCCCAAGGAAGAGTGCAGTGTGTTGCCCTACACTCAGCATACACAGAGTGACTGGGAAAGGTTTCCGGGCCTGGATGTTCCTTGGCAGCCCAGGGGAGCCTGCCGGAACTCTGTGTTCTAGTAGGGAATAGGGTGCCCACGCGAGGTCCTGGTGCCCTGAAAAGCTTACTAACGTTAAAAGAAAGCAGACCTAAATTTAAGCCTCAAGGACTCTGCTCCAAGCTTCCGCTTCGGCAGGCTATTCAAGGCTTTACCTTGAGGAAAGGACTCCCGTCAAGTTTCCTTTTAGCTCTAGAGCGTCTCAGGAGGAGCTCCCACCCAGGCTATGAAAGCACCCTGTTGATGGAGAGAACACTCGTTCCCTTCCCAGAGCCCTGCCTACTGCGACTAGACACCCGTCCTAAAACTGTTATTTAGGTAGTGTTAAGGCAACATGAATGGAGCATTCAAAATGGGAAAGCAAGGCCTGTGCCATCAGGTCCCTGTTTCCAGCGAACACGCAGCCTACCTCCTTGTGCTTTCTACCAGGTAAATACACACTCTAGCTAAACACTGCTCCCTTCCCTGAATAACGTTTTCTTGGCACGGAGTTCTCCGTGTAGCCAACCGCCTCTCCCAAGGAAGGCTCTAGGTACGCTATCGGGGCTTAGCTTCTTCTAAAACCCTGCAGTGTAAGACGTAGAACTGTGCTTTGCTTCCAGCAGGAAAGCAAGCCGACTTTCTCCTGTAAGTATGGGGTGTTAAGGTATGACACTCTAGAAGGAATGCGAAGCAGTTTTGGTTTCTCAGTGCCGCTCAGCCTAGGGCAATGAGGCAAGATATGCATGACATGTAGGATGTACGAGAACAGATTTCCTGGAGCCTTTGGAGTGCTGATTAAACCTAGGTCTCCCAAGGAAGAGTGCAGTGTGTTGCCCTACACTCAGCATACGCAGAGTGACTGGGAAAGGTTTCCGGGCCTGGATGTTTCTTAGCAGCCTAGTGGAGCCTGCCGGTACTAGGTGTTCTTGCAGGGAATAGGGAGCCCACGCGAGGTCCTCGGTGTCCTGAAAGCTTACTAACCTTCAAAGAAAACAAACCTAAAGCTAATGCTTCAAGGACTCTGCTCCAAGCTTCCGCTTTGGTAGGCTATTCCAGGCTTTATCTTGGGGAAAGGACTCACGTCACGTTTCCTTTTAGCTCTAGAGCGTCTCAGGAGGAGCTCGCACCCAGGCTATGAAAGCACCCTGTTGATCTAGAGAACACTCGTTCCCTTCCCAGAGCCCTGCCTACAGTGTCTAAAGGCCCGTCCGAAAACTGTAATTTAGGTAGCTTCAAGGCAGCATGAGTGGTGCATTCAAAATGGGAAAGCAAGCCTTGTGCCATCAGGTGACCGTTTCCAGCGAAAACGCAGCCTACCTCCTTGTGATTTCTACCAAGTAAATATACACTCTAGCTGCACACTGGCCCCTTCCTTAATAAAGTTGGTTTGGCACGGAGTTCTGCGTGTAGCCACGGCCTCCCCAAAGGAGCGCTCTAGGTACGCTATCGGGGCTTAGCCTCTTCTAAAACCCTGCAGTGTAGGAGGAAGAACTGTGCTTTGGTACCAGCAGGAACGCAAGCCGACTTTCTCCTGTAAGTATGGCATCTTCAGGTATGACTTTGTAGAAGGAATGCTAAGCAGTTTTGGTTTCTCAGTGCCGATCAGCTTAGGGCAATGAGGCAGATTGGCATGACATGTAGGAAATGAGAGAACAGATTTCCTGGAGCTGGTGGAGTGCGGAGGAAATCCAGCTCCTCCAAGGAAGAGTGCAGTGTGTTGCCCTACACTTAGCATCCAGAGAGTGACTGGGAAACTTTTCCGGGCCTGGATGTTTCCTGGCAGGCCAGGGGAGCCTGGCCGGTCCCGGTGTTCTTGCAGGGAATAGGGTGCCCACGCGAGGTCCTCGGTACCTGAAAAGCTTACTAACGTTAAAAGAAAGCAGACCTAAAATTAAGCCTCAAGTTCTCTGCTCCAAGCTTCCGCTTCGGCAGGCTATTCAAGGCTTTACCTTGAGGAAAGGACTCCCGTCAAGTTTCCTTTTAGCTCTAGAGCCTCTCAGGAGGAGCTCCCACCCAGGCTATGAAAGCACCCTGTTGATTTAGAGAAAACTCTTTCCCTTCCCAGTACACTGCCTACAGTGACAGGGACCCGTGCAAAACACTGTTATTTAGGTAGCTTCAAGGCAGCAAGAATGGAGCATTCAATATGGAAAGGCAAGCCTTGTGCCATAAATTCCCCGTTTCCAGTGAACACGCAGCCCACCTCCTTGTGATTTTACCAAGTCAATATACACTCTAGCTCCACACTGGTCCCTGCCTTGAATAAAGTTGGTTTGGCAGGGAGTTCTGCGTCTAGCCAACGGCGTCCACCAAGGAGAGATCTAGGTTCGCTATCGGGGTTTAGCTTCTTCTACAACCCTGCACTGGAAGAGCAAGAACTGGGCTTTGGTTACAGCAGGAATGCAAGCCGACTCTCTCCTGTAAATATGGGGTCTTAAGGTATGACACTCTAGAAGGAATGCGAAGCAGTTTTGGTTTCTCAGTGCCGCTCAGCCTAGGGCAATGAGGCAGATTTCCATGACATGGAGGATGTACGAGAACAGATTTCCTGGAGCCTTTGGAGTGCTGAGGAAACCTTGGTCTCCCAAGGAAGAGTGCAGTGTGTTGCCCTACACTCAGCATACACAGAGTGACTGGGAAAGGTTTCCGGGCCTGGATGTTCCTTGGCAGCCCAGGGGAGCCTGCCGGAACTCTGTGTTCTAGTAGGGAATAGGGTGCCCACGCGAGGTCCTGGTGCCCTGAAAAGCTTACTAACGTTAAAAGAAAGCAGACCTAAATTTAAGCCTCAAGGACTCTGCTCCAAGCTTCCGCTTCGGCAGGCTATTCAAGGCTTTACCTTGAGGAAAGGACTCCCGTCAAGTTTCCTTTTAGCTCTAGAGCGTCTCAGGAGGAGCTCCCACCCAGGCTATGAAAGCACCCTGTTGATGGAGAGAACACTCGTTCCCTTCCCAGAGCCCTGCCTACTGCGACTAGACACCCGTCCTAAAACTGTTATTTAGGTAGTGTTAAGGCAACATGAATGGAGCATTCAAAATGGGAAAGCAAGGCCGGTGCCATCAGGTCCCTGTTTCCAGCGAACACGCAGCCTACCTCCTTGTGCTTTCTACCAGGTAAATACACACTCTAGCTAAACACTGCTCCCTTCCCTGAATAACGTTTTCTTGGCACGGAGTTCTCCGTGTAGCCAACCGCCTCTCCCAAGGAAGGCTCTAGGTACGCTATCGGGGCTTAGCCTCTTCTAAAACCCTGCAGTGTAGGAGGAAGAACTGTGCTTTGGTACCAGCAGGAACGCAAGCCGACTTTCTCCTGTAAGTATGGCATCTTCAGGTATGACTTTGTAGAAGGAATGCTAAGCAGTTTTGGTTTCTCAGTGCCGATCAGCTTAGGGCAATGAGGCAGATTGGCATGACATGTAGGAAATGAGAGAACAGATTTCCTGGAGCTGGTGGAGTGCGGAGGAAATCCAGCTCCTCCAAGGAAGAGTGCAGTGTGTTGCCCTACACTTAGCATCCAGAGAGTGACTGGGAAACTTTTCCGGGCCTGGATGTTTCCTGGCAGGCCAGGGGAGCCTGGCCGGTCCCGGTGTTCTTGCAGGGAATAGGGTGCCCACGCGAGGTCCTCGGTACCTGAAAAGCTTACTAACGTTAAAAGAAAGCAGACCTAAAATTAAGCCTCAAGTTCTCTGCTCCAAGCTTCCGCTTCGGCAGGCTATTCAAGGCTTTACCTTGAGGAAAGGACTCCCGTCAAGTTTCCTTTTAGCTCTAGAGCCTCTCAGGAGGAGCTCCCACCCAGGCTATGAAAGCACCCTGTTGATTTAGAGAAAACTCTTTCCCTTCCCAGTACACTGCCTACAGTGACAGGGACCCGTGCAAAACACTGTTATTTAGGTAGCTTCAAGGCAGCAAGAATGGAGCATTCAATATGGAAAGGCAAGCCTTGTGCCATAAATTCCCCGTTTCCAGTGAACACGCAGCCCACCTCCTTGTGATTTTGCCAAGTCAATATACACTCTAGCTCCACACTGGTCCCTTCCTTGAATAAAGTTGGTTTGGCAGGGAGTTCTGCGTCTAGCCAACGGCGTCCACCAAGGAGAGATCTAGGTTCGCTATCGGGGTTTAGCTTCTTCTACAACCCTGCACTGGAAGAGCAAGAACTGGGCTTTGGTTACAGCAGGAATGCAAGCCGACTCTCTCCTGTAAATATGGGGTCTTAAGGTATGACACTCTAGAAGGAATGCGAAGCAGTTTTGGTTTCTCAGTGCCGCTCAGCCTAGGGCAATGAGGCAGATTTCCATGACATGGAGGATGTACGAGAACAGATTTCCTGGAGCCTTTGGAGTGCTGAGGAAACCTTGGTCTCCCAAGGAAGAGTGCAGTGTGTTGCCCTACACTCAGCATACACAGAGTGACTGGGAAAGGTTTCCGGGCCTGGATGTTCCTTGGCAGCCCAGGGGAGCCTGCCGGAACTCTGTGTTCTAGTAGGGAATAGGGTGCCCACGCGAGGTCCTGGTGCCCTGAAAAGCTTACTAACGTTAAAAGAAAGCAGACCTAAATTTAAGCCTCAAGGACTCTGCTCCAAGCTTCCGCTTCGGCAGGCTATTCAAGGCTTTACCTTGAGGAAAGGACTCCCGTCAAGTTTCCTTTTAGCTCTAGAGCGTCTCAGGAGGAGCTCCCACCCAGGCTATGAAAGCACCCTGTTGATGGAGAGAACACTCGTTCCCTTCCCAGAGCCCTGCCTACTGCGACTAGACACCCGTCCTAAAACTGTTATTTAGGTAGTGTTAAGGCAACATGAATGGAGCATTCAAAATGGGAAAGCAAGGCCGGTGCCATCAGGTCCCTGTTTCCAGCGAACACGCAGCCTACCTCCTTGTGCTTTCTACCAGGTAAATACACACTCTAGCTAAACACTGCTCCCTTCCCTGAATAACGTTTTCTTGGCACGGAGTTCTCCGTGTAGCCAACTGCCTCTCCCAAGGAAGGCTCTAGGTACGCTATCGGGGCTTAGCTTCTTCTAAAACCCTGCAGTGTAAGACGTAGAACTGTGCTTTGCTTCCAGCAGGAAAGCAAGCCGACTTTCTCCTGTAAGTATGGGGTGTTAAGGTATGACACTCTAGAAGGAATGCGAAGCAGTTTTGGTTTCTCAGTGCCGCTCAGCCTAGGGCAATGAGGCAAGATATGCATGACATGTAGGATGTACGAGAACAGATTTCCTGGAGCCTTTGGAGTGCTGATTAAACCTAGGTCTCCCAAGGAAGAGTGCAGTGTGTTGCCCTACACTCAGCATACGCAGAGTGACTGGGAAAGGTTTCCGGGCCTGGATGTTTCTTAGCAGCCTAGTGGAGCCTGCCGGTACTAGGTGTTCTTGCAGGGAATAGGGAGCCCACGCGAGGTCCTCGGTGTCCTGAAAGCTTACTAACCTTCAAAGAAAACAAACCTAAAGCTAATGCTTCAAGGACTCTGCTCCAAGCTTCCGCTTTGGTAGGCTATTCCAGGCTTTATCTTGGGGAAAGGACTCACGTCACGTTTCCTTTTAGCTCTAGAGCGTCTCAGGAGGAGCTCCCACCCAGGCTATGAAAGCACCCTGTTGATCTAGAGAACACTCGTTCCCTTCCCAGAGCCCTGCCTACAGTGTCTAAAGGCCCGTCCGAAAACTCTAATTTAGGTAGCTTCAAGGCAGCATGAGTGGTGCATTCAAAATGGGAAAGCAAGCCTTGTGCCATCAGGTGACCGTTTCCAGCGAAAACGCAGCCTACCTCCTTGTGATTTCTACCAAGTAAATATACACTCTAGCTGCACACTGGCCCCTTCCTTAATAAAGTTGGTTTGGCACGGAGTTCTGCGTGTAGCCACGGCCTCCCCAAAGGAGCGCTCTAGGTACGCTATCGGGGCTTAGCCTCTTCTAAAACCCTGCAGTGTAGGAGGAAGAACTGTGCTTTGGTACCAGCAGGAACGCAAGCCGACTTTCTCCTGTAAGTATGGCATCTTCAGGTATGACTTTGTAGAAGGAATGCTAAGCAGTTTTGGTTTCTCAGTGCCGATCAGCTTAGGGCAATGAGGCAGATTGGCATGACATGTAGGAAATGAGAGAACAGATTTCCTGGAGCTGGTGGAGTGCGGAGGAAATCCAGCTCCTCCAAGGAAGAGTGCAGTGTGTTGCCCTACACTTAGCATCCAGAGAGTGACTGGGAAACTTTTCCGGGCCTGGATGTTTCCTGGCAGGCCAGGGGAGCCTGGCCGGTCCCGGTGTTCTTGCAGGGAATAGGGTGCCCACGCGAGGTCCTCGGTACCTGAAAAGCTTACTAACGTTAAAAGAAAGCAGACCTAAAATTAAGCCTCAAGTTCTCTGCTCCAAGCTTCCGCTTCGGCAGGCTATTCAAGGCTTTACCTTGAGGAAAGGACTCCCGTCAAGTTTCCTTTTAGCTCTAGAGCCTCTCAGGAGGAGCTCCCACCCAGGCTATGAAAGCACCCTGTTGATTTAGAGAAAACTCTTTCCCTTCCCAGTACACTGCCTACAGTGACAGGGACCCGTGCAAAACACTGTTATTTAGGTAGCTTCAAGGCAGCAAGAATGGAGCATTCAATATGGAAAGGCAAGCCTTGTGCCATAAATTCCCCGTTTCCAGTGAACACGCAGCCCACCTCCTTGTGATTTTGCCAAGTCAATATACACTCTAGCTCCACACTGGTCCCTTCCTTGAATAAAGTTGGTTTGGCAGGGAGTTCTGCGTCTAGCCAACGGCGTCCACCAAGGAGAGATCTAGGTTCGCTATCGGGGTTTAGCTTCTTCTACAACCCTGCACTGGAAGAGCAAGAACTGGGCTTTGGTTACAGCAGGAATGCAAGCCGACTCTCTCCTGTAAATATGGGGTCTTAAGGTATGACACTCTAGAAGGAATGCGAAGCAGTTTTGGTTTCTCAGTGCCGCTCAGCCTAGGGCAATGAGGCAGATTTCCATGACATGGAGGATGTACGAGAACAGATTTCCTGGAGCCTTTGGAGTGCTGAGGAAACCTTGGTCTCCCAAGGAAGAGTGCAGTGTGTTGCCCTACACTCAGCATACACAGAGTGACTGGGAAAGGTTTCCGGGCCTGGATGTTCCTTGGCAGCCCAGGGGAGCCTGCCGGAACTCTGTGTTCTAGTAGGGAATAGGGTGCCCACGCGAGGTCCTGGTGCCCTGAAAAGCTTACTAACGTTAAAAGAAAGCAGACCTAAATTTAAGCCTCAAGGACTCTGCTCCAAGCTTCCGCTTCGGCAGGCTATTCAAGGCTTTACCTTGAGGAAAGGACTCCCGTCAAGTTTCCTTTTAGCTCTAGAGCGTCTCAGGAGGAGCTCCCACCCAGGCTATGAAAGCACCCTGTTGATGGAGAGAACACTCGTTCCCTTCCCAGAGCCCTGCCTACTGCGACTAGACACCCGTCCTAAAACTGTTATTTAGGTAGTGTTAAGGCAACATGAATGGAGCATTCAAAATGGGAAAGCAAGGCCTGTGCCATCAGGTCCCTGTTTCCAGCGAACACGCAGCCTACCTCCTTGTGCTTTCTACCAGGTAAATACACACTCTAGCTAAACACTGCTCCCTTCCCTGAATAACGTTTTCTTGGCACGGAGTTCTCCGTGTAGCCAACTGCCTCTCCCAAGGAAGGCTCTAGGTACGCTATCGGGGCTTAGCTTCTTCTAAAACCCTGCAGTGTAAGACGTAGAACTGTGCTTTGCTTCCAGCAGGAAAGCAAGCCGACTTTCTCCTGTAAGTATGGGGTGTTAAGGTATGACACTCTAGAAGGAATGCGAAGCAGTTTTGGTTTCTCAGTGCCGCTCAGCCTAGGGCAATGAGGCAAGATATGCATGACATGTAGGATGTACGAGAACAGATTTCCTGGAGCCTTTGGAGTGCTGATTAAACCTAGGTCTCCCAAGGAAGAGTGCAGTGTGTTGCCCTACACTCAGCATACGCAGAGTGACTGGGAAAGGTTTCCGGGCCTGGATGTTTCTTAGCAGCCTAGTGGAGCCTGCCGGTACTAGGTGTTCTGCAGGGAATAGGGAGCCCACGCGAGGTCCTCGGTGTCCTGAAAGCTTACTAACCTTCAAAGAAAACAAACCTAAAGCTAATGCTTCAAGGACTCTGCTCCAAGCTTCCGCTTTGGTAGGCTATTCCAGGCTTTATCTTGGGGAAAGGACTCACGTCACGTTTCCTTTTAGCTCTAGAGCGTCTCAGGAGGAGCTCCCACCCAGGCTATGAAAGCACCCTGTTGATCTAGAGAACACTCGTTCCCTTCCCAGAGCCCTGCCTACAGTGTCTAAAGGCCCGTCCGAAAACTGTAATTTAGGTAGCTTCAAGGCAGCATGAGTGGTGCATTCAAAATGGGAAAGCAAGCCTTGTGCCATCAGGTGACCGTTTCCAGCGAAAACGCAGCCTACCTCCTTGTGATTTCTACCAAGTAAATATACACTCTAGCTGCACACTGGCCCCTTCCTTAATAAAGTTGGTTTGGCACGGAGTTCTGCGTGTAGCCACGGCCTCCCCAAAGGAGCGCTCTAGGTACGCTATCGGGGCTTAGCCTCTTCTAAAACCCTGCAGTGTAGGAGGAAGAACTGTGCTTTGGTACCAGCAGGAACGCAAGCCGACTTTCTCCTGTAAGTATGGCATCTTCAGGTATGACTTTGTAGAAGGAATGCTAAGCAGTTTTGGTTTCTCAGTGCCGATCAGCTTAGGGCAATGAGGCAGATTGGCATGACATGTAGGAAATGAGAGAACAGATTTCCTGGAGCTGGTGGAGTGCCGAGGAAATCCAGCTCCTCCAAGGAAGAGTGCAGTGTGTTGCCCTACACTTAGCATCCAGAGAGTGACTGGGAAACTTTTCCGGGCCTGGATGTTTCCTGGCAGGCCAGGGGAGCCTGGCCGGTCCCGGTGTTCTTGCAGGGAATAGGGTGCCCACGCGAGGTCCTCGGTACCTGAAAAGCTTACTAACGTTAAAAGAAAGCAGACCTAAAATTAAGCCTCAAGTTCTCTGCTCCAAGCTTCCGCTTCGGCAGGCTATTCAAGGCTTTACCTTGAGGAAAGGACTCCCGTCAAGTTTCCTTTTAGCTCTAGAGCCTCTCAGGAGGAGCTCCCACCCAGGCTATGAAAGCACCCTGTTGCTTTAGAGAAAACTCTTTCCCTTCCCAGTACACTGCCTACAGTGACAGGGACCCGTGCAAAACACTGTTATTTAGGTAGCTTCAAGGCAGCAAGAATGGAGCATTCAATATGGAAAGGCAAGCCTTGTGCCATAAATTCCCCGTTTCCAGTGAACACGCAGCCCACCTCCTTGTGATTTTGCCAAGTCAATATACACTCTAGCTCCACACTGGTCCCTTCCTTGAATAAAGTTGGTTTGGCAGGGAGTTCTGCGTCTAGCCAACGGCGTCCACCAAGGAGAGATCTAGGTTCGCTATCGGGGTTTAGCTTCTTCTACAACCCTGCACTGGAAGAGCAAGAACTGGGCTTTGGTTACAGCAGGAATGCAAGCCGACTCTCTCCTGTAAATATGGGGTCTTAAGGTATGACACTCTAGAAGGAATGCGAAGCAGTTTTGGTTTCTCAGTGCCGCTCAGCCTAGGGCAATGAGGCAGATTTCCATGACATGGAGGATGTACGAGAACAGATTTCCTGGAGCCTTTGGAGTGCTGAGGAAACCTTGGTCTCCCAAGGAAGAGTGCAGTGTGTTGCCCTACACTCAGCATACACAGAGTGACTGGGAAAGGTTTCCGGGCCTGGATGTTCCTTGGCAGCCCAGGGGAGCCTGCCGGAACTCTGTGTTCTAGTAGGGAATAGGGTGCCCACGCGAGGTCCTGGTGTCCTGAAAAGCTTACTAACGTTAAAAGAAAGCAGACCTAAATTTAAGCCTCAAGGACTCTGCTCCAAGCTTCCGCTTCGGCAGGCTATTCAAGGCTTTACCTTGAGGAAAGGACTCCCGTCAAGTTTCCTTTTAGCTCTAGAGCGTCTCAGGAGGAGCTCCCACCCAGGCTATGAAAGCACCCTGTTGATGGAGAGAACACTCGTTCCCTTCCCAGAGCCCTGCCTACTGCGACTAGACACCCGTCCTAAAACTGTTATTTAGGTAGTGTTAAGGCAACATGAATGGAGCATTCAAAATGGGAAAGCAAGGCCTGTGCCATCAGGTCCCTGTTTCCAGCGAACACGCAGCCTACCTCCTTGTGCTTTCTACCAGGTAAATACACACTCTAGCTAAACACTGCTCCCTTCCCTGAATAACGTTTTCTTGGCACGGAGTTCTCCGTGTAGCCAACTGCCTCTCCCAAGGAAGGCTCTAGGTACGCTATCGGGGCTTAGCTTCTTCTAAAACCCTGCAGTGTAAGACGTAGAACTGTGCTTTGCTTCCAGCAGGAAAGCAAGCCGACTTTCTCCTGTAAGTATGGGGTGTTAAGGTATGACACTCTAGAAGGAATGCGAAGCAGTTTTGGTTTCTCAGTGCCGCTCAGCCTAGGGCAATGAGGCAAGATATGCATGACATGTAGGATGTACGAGAACAGATTTCCTGGAGCCTTTGGAGTGCTGATTAAACCTAGGTCTCCCAAGGAAGAGTGCAGTGTGTTGCCCTACACTCAGCATACGCAGAGTGACTGGGAAAGGTTTCCGGGCCTGGATGTTTCTTAGCAGCCTAGTGGAGCCTGCCGGTACTAGGTGTTCTTGCAGGGAATAGGGAGCCCACGCGAGGTCCTCGGTGTCCTGAAAGCTTACTAACCTTCAAAGAAAACAAACCTAAAGCTAATGCTTCAAGGACTCTGCTCCAAGCTTCCGCTTTGGTAGGCTATTCCAGGCTTTATCTTGGGGAAAGGACTCACGTCACGTTTCCTTTTAGCTCTAGAGCGTCTCAGGAGGAGCTCCCACCCAGGCTATGAAAGCACCCTGTTGATCTAGAGAACACTCGTTCCCTTCCCAGAGCCCTGCCTACAGTGTCTAAAGGCCCGTCCGAAAACTGTAATTTAGGTAGCTTCAAGGCAGCATGAGTGGTGCATTCAAAATGGGAAAGCAAGCCTTGTGCCATCAGGTGACCGTTTCCAGCGAAAACGCAGCCTACCTCCTTGTGATTTCTACCAAGTAAATATACACTCTAGCTGCACACTGGCCCCTTCCTTAATAAAGTTGGTTTGGCACGGAGTTCTGCGTGTAGCCACGGCCTCCCCAAAGGAGCGCTCTAGGTACGCTATCGGGGCTTAGCCTCTTCTAAAACCCTGCAGTGTAGGAGGAAGAACTGTGCTTTGGTACCAGCAGGAACGCAAGCCGACTTTCTCCTGTAAGTATGGCATCTTCAGGTATGACTTTGTAGAAGGAATGCTAAGCAGTTTTGGTTTCTCAGTGCCGATCAGCTTAGGGCAATGAGGCAGATTGGCATGACATGTAGGAAATGAGAGAACAGATTTCCTGGAGCTGGTGGAGTGCCGAGGAAATCCAGCTCCTCCAAGGAAGAGTGCAGTGTGTTGCCCTACACTTAGCATCCAGAGAGTGACTGGGAAACTTTTCCGGGCCTGGATGTTTCCTGGCAGGCCAGGGGAGCCTGGCCGGTCCCGGTGTTCTTGCAGGGAATAGGGTGCCCACGCGAGGTCCTCGGTACCAGAAAAGCTTACTAACGTTAAAAGAAAGCAGACCTAAAATTAAGCCTCAAGTTCTCTGCTCCAAGCTTCCGCTTCGGCAGGCTATTCAAGGCTTTACCTTGAGGAAAGGACTCCCGTCAAGTTTCCTTTTAGCTCTAGAGCCTCTCAGGAGGAGCTCCCACCCAGGCTATGAAAGCACCCTGTTGATTTAGAGAAAACTCTTTCCCTTCCCAGTACACTGCCTACAGTGACAGGGACCCGTGCAAAACACTGTTATTTAGGTAGCTTCAAGGCAGCAAGAATGGAGCATTCAATATGGAAAGGCAAGCCTTGTGCCATAAATTCCCCGTCTCCAGTGAACACGCAGCCCACCTCCTTGTGATTTTGCCAAGTCAATATACACTCTAGCTCCACACTGGTCCCTTCCTTGAATAAAGTTGGTTTGGCAGGGAGTTCTGCGTCTAGCCAACGGCGTCCACCAAGGAGAGATCTAGGTTCGCTATCGGGGTTTAGCTTCTTCTACAACCCTGCACTGGAAGAGCAAGAACTGGGCTTTGGTTACAGCAGGAATGCAAGCCGACTCTCTCCTGTAAATATGGGGTCTTAAGGTATGACACTCTAGAAGGAATGCGAAGCAGTTTTGGTTTCTCAGTGCCGCTCAGCCTAGGGCAATGAGGCAGATTTCCATGACATGGAGGATGTACGAGAACAGATTTCCTGGAGCCTTTGGAGTGCTGAGGAAACCTTGGTCTCCCAAGGAAGAGTGCAGTGTGTTGCCCTACACTCAGCATACACAGAGTGACTGGGAAATGTTTCCTGGCCTGGATGTTCCTTGGCAGCCCAGGGGAGCCTGCCGGAACTCTGTGTTCTAGTAGGGAATAGGGTGCCCACGCGAGGTCCTGGTGCCCTGAAAAGCTTACTAACGTTAAAAGAAAGCAGACCTAAATTTAAGCCTCAAGGACTCTGCTCCAAGCTTCCGCTTCGGCAGGCTATTCAAGGCTTTACCTTGAGGAAAGGACTCCCGTCAAGTTTCCTTTTAGCTCTAGAGCATCTCAGGAGGAGCTCCCACCCAGGCTATGAAAGCACCCTGTTGATGGAGAGAACACTCGTTCCCTTCCCAGAGCCCTGCCTACTGCGACTAGACACCCGTCCTAAAACTGTTATTTAGGTAGTGTTAAGGCAACATGAATGGAGCATTCAAAATGGGAAAGCAAGGCCTGTGCCATCAGGTCCCTGTTTCCAGCGAACAAGCAGCCTACCTCCTTGTGCTTTCTACCAGGTAAATACACACTCTAGCTAAACACTGCTCCCTTCCCTGAATAACGTTTTCTTGGCACGGAGTTCTCCGTGTAGCCAACTGCCTCTCCCAAGGAAGGCTCTAGGTACGCTATCGGGGCTTAGCTTCTTCTAAAACCCTGCAGTGTAAGACGTAGAACTGTGCTTTGCTTCCAGCAGGAAAGCAAGCCGACTTTCTCCTGTAAGTATGGGGTGTTAAGGTATGACACTCTAGAAGGAATGCGAAGCAGTTTTGGTTTCTCAGTGCCGCTCAGCCTAGGGCAATGAGGCAAGATATGCATGACATGTAGGATGTACGAGAACAGATTTCCTGGAGCCTTTGGAGTGCTGATTAAACCTAGGTCTCCCAAGGAAGAGTGCAGTGTGTTGCCCTACACTCAGCATACGCAGAGTGACTGGGAAAGGTTTCCGGGCCTGGATGTTTCTTAGCAGCCTAGTGGAGCCTGCCGGTACTAGGTGTTCTTGCAGGGAATAGGGAGCCCACACAAGGTCCTCGGTGTCCTGAAAGCTTACTAACCTTCAAAGAAAACAAACCTAAAGCTAATGCTTCAAGGACTCTGCTCCAAGCTTCCGCTTTGGTAGGCTATTCCAGGCTTTATCTTGGGGAAAGGACTCACGTCACGTTTCCTTTTAGCTCTAGAGCGTCTCAGGAGGAGCTCCCACCCAGGCTATGAAAGCACCCTGTTGATCTAGAGAACACTCGTTCCCTTCCCAGAGCCCTGCCTACAGTGTCTAAAGGCCCGTCCGAAAACTGTAATTTAGGTAGCTTCAAGGCAGCATGAGTGGTGCATTCAAAATGGGAAAGCAAGCCTTGTGCCATCAGGTGACCGTTTCCAGCGAAAACGCAGCCTACCTCCTTGTGATTTCTACCAAGTAAATATACACTCTAGCTGCACACTGGCCCCTTCCTTAATAAAGTTGGTTTGGCACGGAGTTCTGCGTGTAGCCACGGCCTCCCCAAAGGAGGGCTCTAGGTACGCTATCGGGGCTTAGCCTCTTCTAAAACCCTGCAGTGTAGGAGGAAGAACTGTGCTTTGGTACCAGCAGGAACGCAAGCCGACTTTCTCCTGTAAGTATGGCATCTTCAGGTATGACTTTGTAGAAGGAATGCTAAGCAGTTTTGGTTTCTCAGTGCCGATCAGCTTAGGGCAATGAGGCAGATTGGCATGACATGTAGGAAATGAGAGAACAGATTTCCTGGAGCTGGTGGAGTGCCGAGGAAATCCAGCTCCTCCAAGGAAGAGTGCAGTGTGTTGCCCTACACTTAGCATCCAGAGAGTGACTGGGAAACTTTTCCGGGCCTGGATGTTTCCTGGCAGGCCAGGGGAGCCTGGCCGGTCCCGGTGTTCTTGCAGGGAATAGGGTGCCCACGCGAGGTCCTCGGTACCAGAAAAGCTTACTAACGTTAAAAGAAAGCAGACCTAAAATTAAGCCTCAAGTTCTCTGCTCCAAGCTTCCGCTTCGGCAGGCTATTCAAGGCTTTACCTTGAGGAAAGGACTCCCGTCAAGTTTCCTTTTAGCTCTAGAGCCTCTCAGGAGGAGCTCCCACCCAGGCTATGAAAGCACCCTGTTGATTTAGAGAAAACTCTTTCCCTTCCCAGTACACTGCCTACAGTGACAGGGACCCGTGCAAAACACTGTTATTTAGGTAGCTTCAAGGCAGCAAGAATGGAGCATTCAATATGGAAAGGCAAGCCTTGTGCCATAAATTCCCCGTCTCCAGTGAACACGCAGCCCACCTCCTTGTGATTTTGCCAAGTCAATATACACTCTAGCTCCACACTGGTCCCTTCCTTGAATAAAGTTGGTTTGGCAGGGAGTTCTGCGTCTAGCCAACGGCGTCCACCAAGGAGAGATCTAGGTTCGCTATCGGGGTTTAGCTTCTTCTACAACCCTGCACTGGAAGAGCAAGAACTGGGCTTTGGTTACAGCAGGAATGCAAGCCGACTCTCTCCTGTAAATATGGGGTCTTAAGGTATGACACTCTAGAAGGAATGCGAAGCAGTTTTGGTTTCTCAGTGCCGCTCAGCCTAGGGCAATGAGGCAGATTTCCATGACATGGAGGATGTACGAGAACAGATTTCCTGGAGCCTTTGGAGTGCTGAGGAAACCTTGGTCTCCCAAGGAAGAGTGCAGTGTGTTGCCCTACACTCAGCATACACAGAGTGACTGGGAAATGTTTCCGGGCCTGGATGTTCCTTGGCAGCCCAGGGGAGCCTGCCGGAACTCTGTGTTCTAGTAGGGAATAGGGTGCCCACGCGAGGTCCTGGTGCCCTGAAAAGCTTACTAACGTTAAAAGAAAGCAGACCTAAATTTAAGCCTCAAGGACTCTGCTCCAAGCTTCCGCTTCGGCAGGCTATTCAAGGCTTTACCTTGAGGAAAGGACTCCCGTCAAGTTTCCTTTTAGCTCTAGAGCGTCTCAGGAGGAGCTCCCACCCAGGCTATGAAAGCACCCTGTTGATGGAGAGAACACTCGTTCCCTTCCCAGAGCCCTGCCTACTGCGACTAGACACCCGTCCTAAAACTGTTATTTAGGTAGTGTTAAGGCAACATGAATGGAGCATTCAAAATGGGAAAGCAAGGCCTGTGCCATCAGGTCCCTGTTTCCAGCGAACAAGCAGCCTACCTCCTTGTGCTTTCTACCAGGTAAATACACACTCTAGCTAAACACTGCTCCCTTCCCTGAATAACGTTTTCTTGGCACGGAGTTCTCCGTGTAGCCAACTGCCTCTCCCAAGGAAGGCTCTAGGTACGCTATCGGGGCTTAGCTTCTTCTAAAACCCTGCAGTGTAAGACGTAGAACTGTGCTTTGCTTCCAGCAGGAAAGCAAGCAGACTTTCTCCTGTAAGTATGGGGTGTTAAGGTATGACACTCTAGAAGGAATGCGAAGCAGTTTTGGTTTCTCAGTGCCGCTCAGCCTAGGGCAATGAGGCAAGATATGCATGACATGTAGGATGTACGAGAACAGATTTCCTGGAGCCTTTGGAGTGCTGATTAAACCTAGGTCTCCCAAGGAAGAGTGCAGTGTGTTGCCCTACACTCAGCATACGCAGAGTGACTGGGAAAGGTTTCCGGGCCTGGATGTTTCTTAGCAGCCTAGTGGAGCCTGCCGGTACTAGGTGTTCTTGCAGGGAATAGGGAGCCCACACAAGGTCCTCGGTGTCCTGAAAGCTTACTAACCTTCAAAGAAAACAAACCTAAAGCTAATGCTTCAAGGACTCTGCTCCAAGCTTCCGCTTTGGTAGGCTATTCCAGGCTTTATCTTGGGGAAAGGACTCACGTCACGTTTCCTTTTAGCTCTAGAGCGTCTCAGGAGGAGCTCCCACCCAGGCTATGAAAGCACCCTGTTGATCTAGAGAACACTCGTTCCCTTCCCAGAGCCCTGCCTACAGTGTCTAAAGGCCCGTCCGAAAACTGTAATTTAGGTAGCTTCAAGGCAGCATGAGTGGTGCATTCAAAATGGGAAAGCAAGCCTTGTGCCATCAGGTGACCGTTTCCAGCGAAAACGCAGCCTACCTCCTTGTGATTTCTACCAAGTAAATATACACTCTAGCTGCACACTGGCCCCTTCCTTAATAAAGTTGGTTTGGCACGGAGTTCTGCGTGTAGCCACGGCCTCCTCAAAGGAGCGCTCTAGGTACGCTATCGGGGCTTAGCCTCTTCTAAAACCCTGCAGTGTAGGAGGAAGAACTGTGCTTTGGTACCAGCAGGAACGCAAGCCGACTTTCTCCTGTAAGTATGGCATCTTCAGGTATGACTTTGTAGAAGGAATGCTAAGCAGTTTTGGTTTCTCAGTGCCGATCAGCTTAGGGCAATGAGGCAGATTGGCATGACATGTAGGAAATGAGAGAACAGATTTCCTGGAGCTGGTGGAGTGCGGAGGAAATCCAGCTCCTCCAAGGAAGAGTGCAGTGTGTTGCCCTACACTTAGCATCCAGAGAGTGACTGGGAAACTTTTCCGGGCCTGGATGTTTCCTGGCAGGCCAGGGGAGCCTGGCCGGTCCCGGTGTTCTTGCAGGGAATAGGGTGCCCACGCGAGGTCCTCGGTACCTGAAAAGCTTACTAACGTTAAAAGAAAGCAGACCTAAAATTAAGCCTCAAGTTCTCTGCTCCAAGCTTCCGCTTCGGCAGGCTATTCAAGGCTTTACCTTGAGGAAAGGACTCCCGTCAAGTTTCCTTTTAGCTCTAGAGCCTCTCAGGAGGAGCTCCCACCCAGGCTATGAAAGCACCCTGTTGATTTAGAGAAAACTCTTTCCCTTCCCAGTACACTGCCTACAGTGACAGGGACCCGTGCAAAACACTGTTATTTAGGTAGCTTCAAGGCAGCAAGAATGGAGCATTCAATATGGAAAGGCAAGCCTTGTGCCATAAATTCCCCGTTTCCAGTGAACACGCAGCCCACCTCCTTGTGATTTTACCAAGTCAATATACACTCTAGCTCCACACTGGTCCCTGCCTTGAATAAAGTTGGTTTGGCAGGGAGTTCTGCGTCTAGCCAACGGCGTCCACCAAGGAGAGATCTAGGTTCGCTATCGGGGTTTAGCTTCTTCTACAACCCTGCACTGGAAGAGCAAGAACTGGGCTTTGGTTACAGCAGGAATGCAAGCCGACTCTCTCCTGTAAATATGGGGTCTTAAGGTATGACACTCTAGAAGGAATGCGAAGCAGTTTTGGTTTCTCAGTGCCGCTCAGCCTAGGGCAATGAGGCAGATTTCCATGACATGGAGGATGTACGAGAACAGATTTCCTGGAGCCTTTGGAGTGCTGAGGAAACCTTGGTCTCCCAAGGAAGAGTGCAGTGTGTTGCCCTACACTCAGCATACACAGAGTGACTGGGAAAGGTTTCCGGGCCTGGATGTTCCTTGGCAGCCCAGGGGAGCCTGCCGGAACTCTGTGTTCTAGTAGGGAATAGGGTGCCCACGCGAGGTCCTGGTGCCCTGAAAAGCTTACTAACGTTAAAAGAAAGCAGACCTAAATTTAAGCCTCAAGGACTCTGCTCCAAGCTTCCGCTTCGGCAGGCTATTCAAGGCTTTACCTTGAGGAAAGGACTCCCGTCAAGTTTCCTTTTAGCTCTAGAGCGTCTCAGGAGGAGCTCCCACCCAGGCTATGAAAGCACCCTGTTGATGGAAAGAACACTCGTTCCCTTCCCAGAGCCCTGCCTACTGCGACTAGACACCCGTCCTAAAACTGTTATTTAGGTAGTGTTAAGGCAACATGAATGGAGCATTCAAAATGGGAAAGCAAGGCCTGTGCCATCAGGTCCCTGTTTCCAGCGAACACGCAGCCTACCTCCTTGTGCTTTCTACCAGGTAAATACACACTCTAGCTAAACACTGCTCCCTTCCCTGAATAACGTTTTCTTGGCACGGAGTTCTCCGTGTAGCCAACTGCCTCTCCCAAGGAAGGCTCTAGGTACGCTATCGGGGCTTAGCTTCTTCTAAAACCCTGCAGTGTAAGACGTAGAACTGTGCTTTGCTTCCAGCAGGAAAGCAAGCCGACTTTCTCCTGTAAGTATGGGGTGTTAAGGTATGACACTCTAGAAGGAATGCGAAGCAGTTTTGGTTTCTCAGTGCCGCTCAGCCTAGGGCAATGAGGCAAGATATGCATGACATGTAGGATGTACGAGAACAGATTTCCTGGAGCCTTTGGAGTGCTGATTAAACCTAGGTCTCCCAAGGAAGAGTGCAGTGTGTTGCCCTACACTCAGCATACGCAGAGTGACTGGGAAAGGTTTCCGGGCCTGGATGTTTCTTAGCAGCCTAGTGGAGCCTGCCGGTACTAGGTGTTCTTGCAGGGAATAGGGAGCCCACGCAAGGTCCTCGGTGTCCTGAAAGCTTACTAACCTTCAAAGAAAACAAACCTAAAGCTAATGCTTCAAGGACTCTGCTCCAAGCTTCCGCTTTGGTAGGCTATTCCAGGCTTTATCTTGGGGAAAGGACTCACGTCACGTTTCCTTTTAGCTCTAGAGCGTCTCAGGAGGAGCTCCCACCCAGGCTATGAAAGCACCCTGTTGATCTAGAGAACACTCGTTCCCTTCCCAGAGCCCTGCCTACAGTGTCTAAAGGCCCGTCCGAAAACTGTAATTTAGGTAGCTTCAAGGCAGCATGAGTGGTGCATTCAAAATGGGAAAGCAAGCCTTGTGCCATCAGGTGACCGTTTCCAGCGAAAACGCAGCCTACCTCCTTGTGATTTCTACCAAGTAAATATACACTCTAGCTGCACACTGGCCCCTTCCTTAATAAAGTTGGTTTGGCACGGAGTTCTGCGTGTAGCCACGGCCTCCTCAAAGGAGCGCTCTAGGTACGCTATCGGGGCTTAGCCTCTTCTAAAACCCTGCAGTGTAGGAGGAAGAACTGTGCTTTGGTACCAGCAGGAACGCAAGCCGACTTTCTCCTGTAAGTATGGCATCTTCAGGTATGACTTTGTAGAAGGAATGCTAAGCAGTTTTGGTTTCTCAGTGCCGATCAGCTTAGGGCAATGAGGCAGATTGGCATGACATGTAGGAAATGAGAGAACAGATTTCCTGGAGCTGGTGGAGTGCGGAGGAAATCCAGCTCCTCCAAGGAAGAGTGCAGTGTGTTGCCCTACACTTAGCATCCAGAGAGTGACTGGGAAACTTTTCCGGGCCTGGATGTTTCCTGGCAGGCCAGGGGAGCCTGGCCGGTCCCGGTGTTCTTGCAGGGAATAGGGTGCCCACGCGAGGTCCTCGGTACCTGAAAAGCTTACTAACGTTAAAAGAAAGCAGACCTAAAATTAAGCCTCAAGTTCTCTGCTCCAAGCTTCCGCTTCGGCAGGCTATTCAAGGCTTTACCTTGAGGAAAGGACTCCCGTCAAGTTTCCTTTTAGCTCTAGAGCCTCTCAGGAGGAGCTCCCACCCAGGCTATGAAAGCACCCTGTTGATTTAGAGAAAACTCTTTCCCTTCCCAGTACACTGCCTACAGTGACAGGGACCCGTGCAAAACACTGTTATTTAGGTAGCTTCAAGGCAGCAAGAATGGAGCATTCAATATGGAAAGGCAAGCCTTGTGCCATAAATTCCCCGTTTCCAGTGAACACGCAGCCCACCTCCTTGTGATTTTACCAAGTCAATATACACTCTAGCTCCACACTGGTCCCTGCCTTGAATAAAGTTGGTTTGGCAGGGAGTTCTGCGTCTAGCCAACGGCGTCCACCAAGGAGAGATCTAGGTTCGCTATCGGGGTTTAGCTTCTTCTACAACCCTGCACTGGAAGAGCAAGAACTGGGCTTTGGTTACAGCAGGAATGCAAGCCGACTCTCTCCTGTAAATATGGGGTCTTAAGGTATGACACTCTAGAAGGAATGCGAAGCAGTTTTGGTTTCTCAGTGCCGCTCAGCCTAGGGCAATGAGGCAGATTTCCATGACATGGAGGATGTACGAGAACAGATTTCCTGGAGCCTTTGGAGTGCTGAGGAAACCTTGGTCTCCCAAGGAAGAGTGCAGTGTGTTGCCCTACACTCAGCATACACAGAGTGACTGGGAAAGGTTTCCGGGCCTGGATGTTCCTTGGCAGCCCAGGGGAGCCTGCCGGAACTCTGTGTTCTAGTAGGGAATAGGGTGCCCACGCGAGGTCCTGGTGCCCTGAAAAGCTTACTAACGTTAAAAGAAAGCAGACCTAAATTTAAGCCTCAAGTTCTCTGCTCCAAGCTTCCGCTTCGGCAGGCTATTCAAGGCTTTACCTTGAGGAAAGGACTCCCGTCAAGTTTCCTTTTAGCTCTAGAGCCTCTCAGGAGGAGCTCCCACCCAGGCTATGAAAGCACCCTGTTGATTTAGAGAAAACTCTTTCCCTTCCCAGTACACTGCCTACAGTGACAGGGACCCGTGCAAAACACTGTTATTTAGGTAGCTTCAAGGCAGCAAGAATGGAGCATTCAATATGGAAAGGCAAGCCTTGTGCCATAAATTCCCCGTTTCCAGTGAACACGCAGCCCACCTCCTTGTGATTTTACCAAGTCAATATACACTCTAGCTCCACACTGGTCCCTGCCTTAAATAAAGTTGGTTTGGCAGGGAGTTCTGCGTCTAGCCAACGGCGTCCACCAAGGAGAGATCTAGGTTCGCTATCGGGGTTTAGCTTCTTCTACAACCCTGCACTGGAAGAGCAAGAACTGGGCTTTGGTTACAGCAGGAATGCAAGCCGACTCTCTCCTGTAAATATGGGGTCTTAAGGTATGACACTCTAGAAGGAATGCGAAGCAGTTTTGGTTTCTCAGTGCCGCTCAGCCTAGGGCAATGAGGCAGATTTCCATGACATGGAGGATGTACGAGAACAGATTTCCTGGAGCCTTTGGAGTGCTGAGGAAACCTTGGTCTCCCAAGGAAGAGTGCAGTGTGTTGCCCTACACTCAGCATACACAGAGTGACTGGGAAAGGTTTCCGGGCCTGGATGTTCCTTGGCAGCCCAGGGGAGCCTGCCGGAACTCTGTGTTCTAGTAGGGAATAGGGTGCCCACGCGAGGTCCTGGTGCCCTGAAAAGCTTACTAACGTTAAAAGAAAGCAGACCTAAATTTAAGCCTCAAGGACTCTGCTCCAAGCTTCCGCTTCGGCAGGCTATTCAAGGCTTTACCTTGAGGAAAGGACTCCCGTCAAGTTTCCTTTTAGCTCTAGAGCCTCTCAGGAGGAGCTCCCACCCAGGCTATGAAAGCACCCTGTTGATGGAGAGAACACTCGTTCCCTTCCCAGAGCCCTGCCTACTGCGACTAGACACCCGTCCTAAAACTGTTATTTAGGTAGTGTTAAGGCAACATGAATGGAGCATTCAAAATGGGAAAGCAAGGCCTGTGCCATCAGGTCCCTGTTTCCAGCGAACACGCAGCCTACCTCCTTGTGCTTTCTACCAGGTAAATACACACTCTAGCTAAACACTGCTCCCTTCCCTGAATAACGTTTTCTTGGCACGGAGTTCTCCGTGTAGCCAACTGCCTCTCCCAAGGAAGGCTCTAGGTACGCTATCGGGGCTTAGCTTCTTCTAAAACCCTGCAGTGTAAGACGTAGAACTGTGCTTTGCTTCCAGCAGGAAAGCAAGCCGACTTTCTCCTGTAAGTATGGGGTGTTAAGGTATGACACTCTAGAAGGAATGCGAAGCAGTTTTGGTTTCTCAGTGCCGCTCAGCCTAGGGCAATGAGGCAAGATATGCATGACATGTAGGATGTACGAGAACAGATTTCCTGGAGCCTTTGGAGTGC
Source organism: Balaenoptera physalus (assembly GCF_965194825.1). Taxonomy (NCBI): domain Eukaryota; kingdom Metazoa; phylum Chordata; class Mammalia; order Artiodactyla; family Balaenopteridae; genus Balaenoptera; species Balaenoptera physalus. The sequence goes on from NW_028126499.1 coordinate 596,083, forward strand.
TGATTAAACCTAGGTCTCCCAAGGAAGAGTGCAGTGTGTTGCCCTACACTCAGCATACGCAGAGTGACTGGGAAAGGTTTCCGGGCCTGGATGTTTCTTAGCAGCCTAGTGGAGCCTGCCGGTACTAGGTGTTCTTGCAGGGAATAGGGAGCCCACGCGAGGTCCTCGGTGTCCTGAAAGCTTACTAACCTTCAAAGAAAACAAACCTAAAGCTAATGCTTCAAGGACTCTGCTCCAAGCTTCCGCTTTGGTAGGCTATTCCAGGCTTTATCTTGGGGAAAGGACTCACGTCACGTTTCCTTTTAGCTCTAGAGCGTCTCAGGAGGAGCTCCCACCCAGGCTATGAAAGCACCCTGTTGATCTAGAGAACACTCCTTCCCTTCCCAGAGCCCTGCCTACAGTGTCTAAAGGCCCGTCCGAAAACTGTAATTTAGGTAGCTTCAAGGCAGCATGAGTGGTGCATTCAAAATGGGAAAGCAAGCCTTGTGCCATCAGGTGACCGTTTCCAGCGAAAACGCAGCCTACCTCCTTGTGATTTCTACCAAGTAAATATACACTCTAGCTGCACACTGGCCCCTTCCTTAATAAAGTTGGTTTGGCACGGAGTTCTGCGTGTAGCCACGGCCTCCTCAAAGGAGCGCTCTAGGTACGCTATCGGGGCTTAGCCTCTTCTAAAACCCTGCAGTGTAGGAGGAAGAACTGTGCTTTGGTACCAGCAGGAACGCAAGCCGACTTTCTCCTGTAAGTATGGCATCTTCAGGTATGACTTTGTAGAAGGAATGCTAAGCAGTTTTGGTTTCTCAGTGCCGATCAGCTTAGGGCAATGAGGCAGATTGGCATGACATGTAGGAAATGAGAGAACAGATTTCCTGGAGCTGGTGGAGTGCGGAGGAAATCCAGCTCCTCCAAGGAAGAGTGCAGTGTGTTGCCCTACACTTAGCATCCAGAGAGTGACTGGGAAACTTTTCCGGGCCTGGATGTTTCCTGGCAGGCCAGGGGAGCCTGGCCGGTCCCGGTGTTCTTGCAGGGAATAGGGTGCCCACGCGAGGTCCTCGGTACCTGAAAAGCTTACTAACGTTAAAAGAAAGCAGACCTAAAATTAAGCCTCAAGTTCTCTGCTCCAAGCTTCCGCTTCGGCAGGCTATTCAAGGCTTTACCTTGAGGAAAGGACTCCCGTCAAGTTTCCTTTTAGCTCTAGAGCCTCTCAGGAGGAGCTCCCACCCAGGCTATGAAAGCACCCTGTTGATTTAGAGAAAACTCTTTCCCTTCCCAGTACACTGCCTACAGTGACAGGGACCCGTGCAAAACACTGTTATTTAGGTAGCTTCAAGGCAGCAAGAATGGAGCATTCAATATGGAAAGGCAAGCCTTGTGCCATAAATTCCCCGTTTCCAGTGAACACGCAGCCCACCTCCTTGTGATTTTACCAAGTCAATATACACTCTAGCTCCACACTGGTCCCTGCCTTGAATAAAGTTGGTTTGGCAGGGAGTTCTGCGTCTAGCCAACGGCGTCCACCAAGGAGAGATCTAGGTTCGCTATCGGGGTTTAGCTTCTTCTACAACCCTGCACTGGAAGAGCAAGAACTGGGCTTTGGTTACAGCAGGAATGCAAGCCGACTCTCTCCTGTAAATATGGGGTCTTAAGGTATGACACTCTAGAAGGAATGCGAAGCAGTTTTGGTTTCTCAGTGCCGCTCAGCCTAGGGCAATGAGGCAGATTTCCATGACATGGAGGATGTACGAGAACAGATTTCCTGGAGCCTTTGGAGTGCTGAGGAAACCTTGGTCTCCCTAAGGAAGAGTGCAGTGTGTTGCCCTACACTCAGCATACACAGAGTGACTGGGAAAGGTTTCCGGGCCTGGATGTTCCTTGGCAGCCCAGGGGAGCCTGCCGGAACTCTGTGTTCTAGTAGGGAATAGGGTGCCCACGCGAGGTCCTGGTGCCCTGAAAAGCTTACTAACGTTAAAAGAAAGCAGACCTAAATTTAAGCCTCAAGGACTCTGCTCCAAGCTTCCGCTTCGGCAGGCTATTCAAGGCTTTACCTTGAGGAAAGGACTCCCGTCAAGTTTCCTTTTAGCTCTAGAGCGTCTCAGGAGGAGCTCCCACCCAGGCTATGAAAGCACCCTGTTGATGGAGAGAACACTCGTTCCCTTCCCAGAGCCCTGCCTACTGCGACTAGACACCCGTCCTAAAACTGTTATTTAGGTAGTGTTAAGGCAACATGAATGGAGCATTCAAAATGGGAAAGCAAGGCCTGTGCCATCAGGTCCCTGTTTCCAGCGAACACGCAGCCTACCTCCTTGTGCTTTCTACCAGGTAAATACACACTCTAGCTAAACACTGCTCCCTTCCCTGAATAACGTTTTCTTGGCACGGAGTTCTCCGTGTAGCCAACTGCCTCTCCCAAGGAAGGCTCTAGGTACGCTATCGGGGCTTAGCTTCTTCTAAAACCCTGCAGTGTAAGACGTAGAACTGTGCTTTGCTTCCAGCAGGAAAGCAAGCCGACTTTCTCCTGTAAGTATGGGGTGTTAAGGTATGACACTCTAGAAGGAATGCGAAGCAGTTTTGGTTTCTCAGTGCCGCTCAGCCTAGGGCAATGAGGCAAGATATGCATGACATGTAGGATGTACGAGAACAGATTTCCTGGAGCCTTTGGAGTGCTGATTAAACCTAGGTCTCCCAAGGAAGAGTGCAGTGTGTTGCCCTACACTCAGCATACGCAGAGTGACTGGGAAAGGTTTCCGGGCCTGGATGTTTCTTAGCAGCCTAGTGGAGCCTGCCGGTACTAGGTGTTCTTGCAGGGAATAGGGAGCCCACGCGAGGTCCTCGGTGTCCTGAAAGCTTACTAACCTTCAAAGAAAACAAACCTAAAGCTAATGCTTCAAGGACTCTGCTCCAAGCTTCCGCTTTGGTAGGCTATTCCAGGCTTTATCTTGGGGAAAGGACTCACGTCACGTTTCCTTTTAGCTCTAGAGCGTCTCAGGAGGAGCTCCCACCCAGGCTATGAAAGCACCCTGTTGATCTAGAGAACACTCCTTCCCTTCCCAGAGCCCTGCCTACAGTGTCTAAAGGCCCGTCCGAAAACTCTAATTTAGGTAGCTTCAAGGCAGCATGAGTGGTGCATTCAAAATGGGAAAGCAAGCCTTGTGCCATCAGGTGACCGTTTCCAGCGAAAACGCAGCCTACCTCCTTGTGATTTCTACCAAGTAAATATACACTCTAGCTGCACACTGGCCCCTTCCTTAATAAAGTTGGTTTGGCACGGAGTTCTGCGTGTAGCCACGGCCTCCCCAAAGGAGCGCTCTAGGTACGCTATCGGGGCTTAGCCTCTTCTAAAACCCTGCAGTGTAGGAGGAAGAACTGTGCTTTGGTACCAGCAGGAACGCAAGCCGACTTTCTCCTGTAAGTATGGCATCTTCAGGTATGACTTTGTAGAAGGAATGCTAAGCAGTTTTGGTTTCTCAGTGCCGATCAGCTTAGGGCAATGAGGCAGATTGGCATGACATGTAGGAAATGAGAGAACAGATTTCCTGGAGCTGGTGGAGTGCGGAGGAAATCCAGCTCCTCCAAGGAAGAGTGCAGTGTGTTGCCCTACACTTAGCATCCAGAGAGTGACTGGGAAACTTTTCCGGGCCTGGATGTTTCCTGGCAGGCCAGGGGAGCCTGGCCGGTCCCGGTGTTCTTGCAGGGAATAGGGTGCCCACGCGAGGTCCTCGGTACCTGAAAAGCTTACTAACGTTAAAAGAAAGCAGACCTAAAATTAAGCCTCAAGTTCTCTGCTCCAAGCTTCCGCTTCGGCAGGCTATTCAAGGCTTTACCTTGAGGAAAGGACTCCCGTCAAGTTTCCTTTTAGCTCTAGAGCCTCTCAGGAGGAGCTCCCACCCAGGCTATGAAAGCACCCTGTTGATTTAGAGAAAACTCTTTCCCTTCCCAGTACACTGCCTACAGTGACAGGGACCCGTGCAAAACACTGTTATTTAGGTAGCTTCAAGGCAGCAAGAATGGAGCATTCAATATGGAAAGGCAAGCCTTGTGCCATAAATTCCCCGTTTCCAGTGAACACGCAGCCCACCTCCTTGTGATTTTACCAAGTCAATATACACTCTAGCTCCACACTGGTCGCTGCCTTGAATAAAGTTGGTTTGGCAGGGAGTTCTGCGTCTAGCCAACGGCGTCCACCAAGGAGAGATCTAGGTTCGCTATCGGGGTTTAGCTTCTTCTACAACCCTGCACTGGAAGAGCAAGAACTGGGCTTTGGTTACAGCAGGAATGCAAGCCGACTCTCTCCTGTAAATATGGGGTCTTAAGGTATGACACTCTAGAAGGAATGCGAAGCAGTTTTGGTTTCTCAGTGCCGCTCAGCCTAGGGCAATGAGGCAGATTTCCATGACATGGAGGATGTACGAGAACAGATTTCCTGGAGCCTTTGGAGTGCTGAGGAAACCTTGGTCTCCCAAGGAAGAGTGCAGTGTGTTGCCCTACACTCAGCATACACAGAGTGACTGGGAAAGGTTTCCGGGCCTGGATGTTCCTTGGCAGCCCAGGGGAGCCTGCCGGAACTCTGTGTTCTAGTAGGGAATAGGGTGCCCACGCGAGGTCCTGGTGCCCTGAAAAGCTTACTAACGTTAAAAGAAAGCAGACCTAAATTTAAGCCTCAAGGACTCTGCTCCAAGCTTCCGCTTCGGCAGGCTATTCAAGGCTTTACCTTGAGGAAAGGACTCCCGTCAAGTTTCCTTTTAGCTCTAGAGCGTCTCAGGAGGAGCTCCCACCCAGGCTATGAAAGCACCCTGTTGATGGAGAGAACACTCGTTCCCTTCCCAGAGCCCTGCCTACTGCGACTAGACACCCGTCCTAAAACTGTTATTTAGGTAGTGTTAAGGCAACATGAATGGAGCATTCAAAATGGGAAAGCAAGGCCTGTGCCATCAGGTCCCTGTTTCCAGCGAACACGCAGCCTACCTCCTTGTGCTTTCTACCAGGTAAATACACACTCTAGCTAAACACTGCTCCCTTCCCTGAATAACGTTTTCTTGGCACGGAGTTCTCCGTGTAGCCAACTGCCTCTCCCAAGGAAGGCTCTAGGTACGCTATCGGGGCTTAGCTTCTTCTAAAACCCTGCAGTGTAAGACGTAGAACTGTGCTTTGCTTCCAGCAGGAAAGCAAGCCGACTTTCTCCTGTAAGTATGGGGTGTTAAGGTATGACACTCTAGAAGGAATGCGAAGCAGTTTTGGTTTCTCAGTGCCGCTCAGCCTAGGGCAATGAGGCAAGATATGCATGACATGTAGGATGTACGAGAACAGATTTCCTGGAGCCTTTGGAGTGCTGATTAAACCTAGGTCTCCCAAGGAAGAGTGCAGTGTGTTGCCCTACACTCAGCATACGCAGAGTGACTGGGAAAGGTTTCCGGGCCTGGATGTTTCTTAGCAGCCTAGTGGAGCCTGCCGGTACTAGGTGTTCTTGCAGGGAATAGGGAGCCCACGCGAGGTCCTCGGTGTCCTGAAAGCTTACTAACCTTCAAAGAAAACAAACCTAAAGCTAATGCTTCAAGGACTCTGCTCCAAGCTTCCGCTTTGGTAGGCTATTCCAGGCTTTATCTTGGGGAAAGGACTCACGTCACGTTTCCTTTTAGCTCTAGAGCGTCTCAGGAGGAGCTCCCACCCAGGCTATGAAAGCACCCTGTTGATCTAGAGAACACTCGTTCCCTTCCCAGAGCCCTGCCTACAGTGTCTAAAGGCCCGTCCGAAAACTGTAATTTAGGTAGCTTCAAGGCAGCATGAGTGGTGCATTCAAAATGGGAAAGCAAGCCTTGTGCCATCAGGTGACCGTTTCCAGCGAAAACGCAGCCTACCTCCTTGTGATTTCTACCAAGTAAATATACACTCTAGCTGCACACTGGCCCCTTCCTTAATAAAGTTGGTTTGGCACGGAGTTCTGCGTGTAGCCACGGCCTCCCCAAAGGAGCGCTCTAGGTACGCTATCGGGGCTTAGCCTCTTCTAAAACCCTGCAGTGTAGGAGGAAGAACTGTGCTTTGGTACCAGCAGGAACCCAAGCCGACTTTCTCCTGTAAGTATGGCATCTTCAGGTATGACTTTGTAGAAGGAATGCTAAGCAGTTTTGGTTTCTCAGTGCCGATCAGCTTAGGGCAATGAGGCAGATTGGCATGACATGTAGGAAATGAGAGAACAGATTTCCTGGAGCTGGTGGAGTGCGGAGGAAATCCAGCTCCTCCAAGGAAGAGTGCAGTGTGTTGCCCTACACTTAGCATCCAGAGAGTGACTGGGAAACTTTTCCGGGCCTGGATGTTTCCTGGCAGGCCAGGGGAGCCTGGCCGGTCCCGGTGTTCTTGCAGGGAATAGGGTGCCCACGCGAGGTCCTCGGTACCTGAAAAGCTTACTAACGTTAAAAGAAAGCAGACCTAAAATTAAGCCTCAAGTTCTCTGCTCCAAGCTTCCGCTTCGGCAGGCTAATCAAGGCTTTACCTTGAGGAAAGGACTCCCGTCAAGTTTCCTTTTAGCTCTAGAGCCTCTCAGGAGGAGCTCCCACCCAGGCTATGAAAGCACCCTGTTGATTTAGAGAAAACTCTTTCCCTTCCCAGTACACTGCCTACAGTGACAGGGACCCGTGCAAAACACTGTTATTTAGGTAGCTTCAAGGCAGCAAGAATGGAGCATTCAATATGGAAAGGCAAGCCTTGTGCCATAAATTCCCCGTTTCCAGTGAACACGCAGCCCACCTCCTTGTGATTTTGCCAAGTCAATATACACTCTAGCTCCACACTGGTCCCTTCCTTGAATAAAGTTGGTTTGGCAGGGAGTTCTGCGTCTAGCCAACGGCGTCCACCAAGGAGAGATCTAGGTTCGCTATCGGGGTTTAGCTTCTTCTACAACCCTGCACTGGAAGAGCAAGAACTGGGCTTTGGTTACAGCAGGAATGCAAGCCGACTCTCTCCTGTAAATATGGGGTCTTAAGGTATGACACTCTAGAAGGAATGCGAAGCAGTTTTGGTTTCTCAGTGCCGCTCAGCCTAGGGCAATGAGGCAGATTTCCATGACATGGAGGATGTACGAGAACAGATTTCCTGGAGCCTTTGGAGTGCTGAGGAAACCTTGGTCTCCCAAGGAAGAGTGCAGTGTGTTGCCCTACACTCAGCATACACAGAGTGACTGGGAAAGGTTTCCGGGCCTGGATGTTCCTTGGCAGCCCAGGGGAGCCTGCCGGAACTCTGTGTTCTAGTAGGGAATAGGGTGCCCACGCGAGGTCCTGGTGCCCTGAAAAGCTTACTAACGTTAAAAGAAAGCAGACCTAAATTTAAGCCTCAAGGACTCTGCTCCAAGCTTCCGCTTCGGCAGGCTATTCAAGGCTTTACCTTGAGGAAAGGACTCCCGTCAAGTTTCCTATTAGCTCTAGAGCGTCTCAGGAGGAGCTCCCACCCAGGCTATGAAAGCACCCTGTTGATGGAGAGAACACTCGTTCCCTTCCCAGAGCCCTGCCTACTGCGACTAGACACCCGTCCTAAAACTGTTATTTAGGTAGTGTTAAGGCAACATGAATGGAGCATTCAAAATGGGAAAGCAAGGCCTGTGCCATCAGGTCCCTGTTTCCAGCGAACACGCAGCCTACCTCCTTGTGCTTTCTACCAGGTAAATACACACTCTAGCTAAACACTGCTCCCTTCCCTGAATAACGTTTTCTTGGCACGGAGTTCTCCGTGTAGCCAACTGCCTCTCCCAAGGAAGGCTCTAGGTACGCTATCGGGGCTTAGCTTCTTCTAAAACCCTGCAGTGTAAGACGTAGAACTGTGCTTTGCTTCCAGCAGGAAAGCAAGCCGACTTTCTCCTGTAAGTATGGGGTGTTAAGGTATGACACTCTAGAAGGAATGCGAAGCAGTTTTGGTTTCTCAGTGCCGCTCAGCCTAGGGCAATGAGGCAAGATATGCATGACATGTAGGATGTACGAGAACAGATTTCCTGGAGCCTTTGGAGTGCTGATTAAACCTAGGTCTCCCAAGGAAGAGTGCAGTGTGTTGCCCTACACTCAGCATACGCAGAGTGACTGGGAAAGGTTTCCGGGCCTGGATGTTTCTTAGCAGCCTAGTGGAGCCTGCCGGTACTAGGTGTTCTTGCAGGGAATAGGGAGCCCACGCGAGGTCCTCGGTGTCCTGAAAGCTTACTAACCTTCAAAGAAAACAAACCTAAAGCTAATGCTTCAAGGACTCTGCTCCAAGCTTCCGCTTTGGTAGGCTATTCCAGGCTTTATCTTGGGGAAAGGACTCACGTCACGTTTCCTTTTAGCTCTAGAGCGTCTCAGGAGGAGCTCCCACCCAGGCTATGAAAGCACCCTGTTGATCTAGAGAACACTCGTTCCCTTCCCAGAGCCCTGCCTACAGTGTCTAAAGGCCCGTCCGAAAACTGTAATTTAGGTAGCTTCAAGGCAGCATGAGTGGTGCATTCAAAATGGGAAAGCAAGCCTTGTGCCATCAGGTGACCGTTTCCAGCGAAAACGCAGCCTACCTCCTTGTGATTTCTACCAAGTAAATATACACTCTAGCTGCACACTGGCCCCTTCCTTAATAAAGTTGGTTTGGCACGGAGTTCTGCGTGTAGCCACGGCCTCCCCAAAGGAGCGCTCTAGGTACGCTATCGGGGCTTAGCCTCTTCTAAAACCCTGCAGTGTAGGAGGAAGAACTGTGCTTTGGTACCAGCAGGAACCCAAGCCGACTTTCTCCTGTAAGTATGGCATCTTCAGGTATGACTTTGTAGAAGGAATGCTAAGCAGTTTTGGTTTCTCAGTGCCGATCAGCTTAGGGCAATGAGGCAGATTGGCATGACATGTAGGAAATGAGAGAACAGATTTCCTGGAGCTGGTGGAGTGCGGAGGAAATCCAGCTCCTCCAAGGAAGAGTGCAGTGTGTTGCCCTACACTTAGCATCCAGAGAGTGACTGGGAAACTTTTCCGGGCCTGGATGTTTCCTGGCAGGCCAGGGGAGCCTGGCCGGTCCCGGTGTTCTTGCAGGGAATAGGGTGCCCACGCGAGGTCCTCGGTACCTGAAAAGCTTACTAACGTTAAAAGAAAGCAGACCTAAAATTAAGCCTCAAGTTCTCTGCTCCAAGCTTCCGCTTCGGCAGGCTAATCAAGGCTTTACCTTGAGGAAAGGACTCCCGTCAAGTTTCCTTTTAGCTCTAGAGCCTCTCAGGAGGAGCTCCCACCCAGGCTATGAAAGCACCCTGTTGATTTAGAGAAAACTCTTTCCCTTCCCAGTACACTGCCTACAGTGACAGGGACCCGTGCAAAACACTGTTATTTAGGTAGCTTCAAGGCAGCAAGAATGGAGCATTCAATATGGAAAGGCAAGCCTTGTGCCATAAATTCCCCGTTTCCAGTGAACACGCAGCCCACCTCCTTGTGATTTTGCCAAGTCAATATACACTCTAGCTCCACACTGGTCCCTTCCTTGAATAAAGTTGGTTTGGCAGGGAGTTCTGCGTCTAGCCAACGGCGTCCACCAAGGAGAGATCTAGGTTCGCTATCGGGGTTTAGCTTCTTCTACAACCCTGCACTGGAAGAGCAAGAACTGGGCTTTGGTTACAGCAGGAATGCAAGCCGACTCTCTCCTGTAAATATGGGGTCTTAAGGTATGACACTCTAGAAGGAATGCGAAGCAGTTTTGGTTTCTCAGTGCCGCTCAGCCTAGGGCAATGAGGCAGATTTCCATGACATGGAGGATGTACGAGAACAGATTTCCTGGAGCCTTTGGAGTGCTGAGGAAACCTTGGTCTCCCAAGGAAGAGTGCAGTGTGTTGCCCTACACTCAGCATACACAGAGTGACTGGGAAAGGTTTCCGGGCCTGGATGTTCCTTGGCAGCCCAGGGGAGCCTGCCGGAACTCTGTGTTCTAGTAGGGAATAGGGTGCCCACGCGAGGTCCTGGTGCCCTGAAAAGCTTACTAACGTTAAAAGAAAGCAGACCTAAATTTAAGCCTCAAGGACTCTGCTCCAAGCTTCCGCTTCGGCAGGCTATTCAAGGCTTTACCTTGAGGAAAGGACTCCCGTCAAGTTTCCTATTAGCTCTAGAGCGTCTCAGGAGGAGCTCCCACCCAGGCTATGAAAGCACCCTGTTGATGGAGAGAACACTCGTTCCCTTCCCAGAGCCCTGCCTACTGCGACTAGACACCCGTCCTAAAACTGTTATTTAGGTAGTGTTAAGGCAACATGAATGGAGCATTCAAAATGGGAAAGCAAGGCCTGTGCCATCAGGTCCCTGTTTCCAGCGAACACGCAGCCTACCTCCTTGTGCTTTCTACCAGGTAAATACACACTCTAGCTAAACACTGCTCCCTTCCCTGAATAACGTTTTCTTGGCACGGAGTTCTCCGTGTAGCCAACTGCCTCTCCCAAGGAAGGCTCTAGGTACGCTATCGGGGCTTAGCTTCTTCTAAAACCCTGCAGTGTAAGACGTAGAACTGTGCTTTGCTTCCAGCAGGAAAGCAAGCCGACTTTCTCCTGTAAGTATGGGGTGTTAAGGTATGACACTCTAGAAGGAATGCGAAGCAGTTTTGGTTTCTCAGTGCCGCTCAGCCTAGGGCAATGAGGCAAGATATGCATGACATGTAGGATGTACGAGAACAGATTTCCTGGAGCCTTTGGAGTGCTGATTAAACCTAGGTCTCCCAAGGAAGAGTGCAGTGTGTTGCCCTACACTCAGCATACGCAGAGTGACTGGGAAAGGTTTCCGGGCCTGGATGTTTCTTAGCAGCCTAGTGGAGCCTGCCGGTACTAGGTGTTCTTGCAGGGAATAGGGAGCCCACGCGAGGTCCTCGGTGTCCTGAAAGCTTACTAACCTTCAAAGAAAACAAACCTAAAGCTAATGCTTCAAGGACTCTGCTCCAAGCTTCCGCTTTGGTAGGCTATTCCAGGCTTTATCTTGGGGAAAGGACTCACGTCACGTTTCCTTTTAGCTCTAGAGCGTCTCAGGAGGAGCTCCCACCCAGGCTATGAAAGCACCCTGTTGATCTAGAGAACACTCGTTCCCTTCCCAGAGCCCTGCCTACAGTGTCTAAAGGCCCGTCCGAAAACTGTAATTTAGGTAGCTTCAAGGCAGCATGAGTGGTGCATTCAAAATGGGAAAGCAAGCCTTGTGCCATCAGGTGACCGTTTCCAGCGAAAACGCAGCCTACCTCCTTGTGATTTCTACCAAGTAAATATACACTCTAGCTGCACACTGGCCCCTTCCTTAATAAAGTTGGTTTGGCACGGAGTTCTGCGTGTAGCCACGGCCTCCCCAAAGGAGCGCTCTAGGTACGCTATCGGGGCTTAGCCTCTTCTAAAACCCTGCAGTGTAGGAGGAAGAACTGTGCTTTGGTACCAGCAGGAACCCAAGCCGACTTTCTCCTGTAAGTATGGCATCTTCAGGTATGACTTTGTAGAAGGAATGCTAAGCAGTTTTGGTTTCTCAGTGCCGATCAGCTTAGGGCAATGAGGCAGATTGGCATGACATGTAGGAAATGAGAGAACAGATTTCCTGGAGCTGGTGGAGTGCGGAGGAAATCCAGCTCCTCCAAGGAAGAGTGCAGTGTGTTGCCCTACACTTAGCATCCAGAGAGTGACTGGGAAACTTTTCCGGGCCTGGATGTTTCCTGGCAGGCCAGGGGAGCCTGGCCGGTCCCGGTGTTCTTGCAGGGAATAGGGTGCCCACGCGAGGTCCTCGGTACCTGAAAAGCTTACTAACGTTAAAAGAAAGCAGACCTAAAATTAAGCCTCAAGTTCTCTGCTCCAAGCTTCCGCTTCGGCAGGCTATTCAAGGCTTTACCTTGAGGAAAGGACTCCCGTCAAGTTTCCTTTTAGCTCTAGAGCCTCTCAGGAGGAGCTCCCACCCAGGCTATGAAAGCACCCTGTTGATTTAGAGAAAACTCTTTCCCTTCCCAGTACACTGCCTACAGTGACAGGGACCCGTGCAAAACACTGTTATTTAGGTAGCTTCAAGGCAGCAAGAATGGAGCATTCAATATGGAAAGGCAAGCCTTGTGCCATAAATTCCCCGTTTCCAGTGAACACGCAGCCCAACTCCTTGTGATTTTGACAAGTCAATATACACTCTAGCTCCACACTGGTCCCTTCCTTGAATAAAGTTGGTTTGGCAGGGAGTTCTGCGTCTAGCCAACGGCGTCCACCAAGGAGAGATCTACGTTCGCTATCGGGGTTTAGCTTCTTCTACAACCCTGCACTGGAAGAGCAAGAACTGGGCTTTGGTTACAGCAGGAATGCAAGCCGACTCTCTCCTGTAAATATGGGGTCTTAAGGTATGACACTCTAGAAGGAATGCGAAGCAGTTTTGGTTTCTCAGTGCCGCTCAGCCTAGGGCAATGAGGCAGATTTCCATGACATGGAGGATGTACGAGAACAGATTTCCTGGAGCCTTTGGAGTGCTGAGGAAACCTTGGTCTCCCAAGGAAGAGTGCAGTGTGTTGCCCTACACTCAGCATACACAGAGTGACTGGGAAAGGTTTCCGGGCCTGGATGTTCCTTGGCAGCCCAGGGGAGCCTGCCGGAACTCTGTGTTCTAGTAGGGAATAGGGTGCCCACGCGAGGTCCTGGTGCCCTGAAAAGCTTACTAACGTTAAAAGAAAGCAGACCTAAATTTAAGCCTCAAGGACTCTGCTCCAAGCTTCCGCTTCGGCAGGCTATTCAAGGCTTTACCTTGAGGAAAGGACTCCCGTCAAGTTTCCTTTTAGCTCTAGAGCGTCTCAGGAGGAGCTCCCACCCAGGCTATGAAAGCACCCTGTTGATGGAGAGAACACTCGTTCCCTTCCCAGAGCCCTGCCTACTGCGACTAGACACCCGTCCTAAAACTGTTATTTAGGTAGTGTTAAGGCAACATGAATGGAGCATTCAAAATGGGAAAGCAAGGCCTGTGCCATCAGGTCCCTGTTTCCAGCGAACACGCAGCCTACCTCCTTGTGCTTTCTACCAGGTAAATACACACTCTAGCTAAACACTGCTCCCTTCCCTGAATAACGTTTTCTTGGCACGGAGTTCTCCGTGTAGCCAACTGCCTCTCCCAAGGAAGGCTCTAGGTACGCTATCGGGGCTTAGCTTCTTCTAAAACCCTGCAGTGTAAGACGTAGAACTGTGCTTTGCTTCCAGCAGGAAAGCAAGCCGACTTTCTCCTGTAAGTATGGGGTGTTAAGGTATGACACTCTAGAAGGAATGCGAAGCAGTTTTGGTTTCTCAGTGCCGCTCAGCCTAGGGCAATGAGGCAAGATATGCATGACATGTAGGATGTACGAGAACAGATTTCCTGGAGCCTTTGGAGTGCTGATTAAACCTAGGTCTCCCAAGGAAGAGTGCAGTGTGTTGCCCTACACTCAGCATACGCAGAGTGACTGGGAAAGGTTTCCGGGCCTGGATGTTTCTTAGCAGCCTAGTGGAGCCTGCCGGTACTAGGTGTTCTTGCAGGGAATAGGGAGCCCACGCGAGGTCCTCGGTGTCCTGAAAGCTTACTAACCTTCAAAGAAAACAAACCTAAAGCTAATGCTTCAAGGACTCTGCTCCAAGCTTCCGCTTTGGTAGGCTATTCCAGGCTTTATCTTGGGGAAAGGACTCACGTCACGTTTCCTTTTAGCTCTAGAGCGTCTCAGGAGGAGCTCCCACCCAGGCTATGAAAGCACCCTGTTGATCTAGAGAACACTCGTTCCCTTCCCAGAGCCCTGCCTACAGTGTCTAAAGGCCCGTCCGAAAACTGTAATTTAGGTAGCTTCAAGGCAGCATGAGTGGTGCATTCAAAATGGGAAAGCAAGCCTTGTGCCATCAGGTGACCGTTTCCAGCGAAAACGCAGCCTACCTCCTTGTGATTTCTACCAAGTAAATATACACTCTAGCTGCACACTGGCCCCTTCCTTAATAAAGTTGGTTTGGCACGGAGTTCTGCGTGTAGCCACGGCCTCCCCAAAGGAGCGCTCTAGGTACGCTATCGGGGCTTAGCCTCTTCTAAAACCCTGCAGTGTAGGAGGAAGAACTGTGCTTTGGTACCAGCAGGAACCCAAGCCGACTTTCTCCTGTAAGTATGGCATCTTCAGGTATGACTTTGTAGAAGGAATGCTAAGCAGTTTTGGTTTCTCAGTGCCGATCAGCTTAGGGCAATGAGGCAGATTGGCATGACATGTAGGAAATGAGAGAACAGATTTCCTGGAGCTGGTGGAGTGCGGAGGAAATCCAGCTCCTCCAAGGAAGAGTGCAGTGTGTTGCCCTACACTTAGCATCCAGAGAGTGACTGGGAAACTTTTCCGGGCCTGGATGTTTCCTGGCAGGCCAGGGGAGCCTGGCCGGTCCCGGTGTTCTTGCAGGGAATAGGGTGCCCACGCGAGGTCCTCGGTACCTGAAAAGCTTACTAACGTTAAAAGAAAGCAGACCTAAAATTAAGCCTCAAGTTCTCTGCTCCAAGCTTCCGCTTCGGCAGGCTATTCAAGGCTTTACCTTGAGGAAAGGACTCCCGTCAAGTTTCCTTTTAGCTCTAGAGCCTCTCAGGAGGAGCTCCCACCCAGGCTATGAAAGCACCCTGTTGATTTAGAGAAAACTCTTTCCCTTCCCAGTACACTGCCTACAGTGACAGGGACCCGTGCAAAACACTGTTATTTAGGTAGCTTCAAGGCAGCAAGAATGGAGCATTCAATATGGAAAGGCAAGCCTTGTGCCATAAATTCCCCGTTTCCAGTGAACACGCAGCCCACCTCCTTGTGATTTTGCCAAGTCAATATACACTCTAGCTCCACACTGGTCCCTTCCTTGAATAAAGTTGGTTTGGCAGGGAGTTCTGCGTCTAGCCAACGGCGTCCACCAAGGAGAGATCTAGGTTCGCTATCGGGGTTTAGCTTCTTCTACAACCCTGCACTGGAAGAGCAAGAACTGGGCTTTGGTTACAGCAGGAATGCAAGCCGACTCTCTCCTGTAAATATGGGGTCTTAAGGTATGACACTCTAGAAGGAATGCGAAGCAGTTTTGGTTTCTCAGTGCCGCTCAGCCTAGGGCAATGAGGCAGATTTCCATGACATGGAGGATGTACGAGAACAGATTTCCTGGAGCCTTTGGAGTGCTGAGGAAACCTTGGTCTCCCAAGGAAGAGTGCAGTGTGTTGCCCTACACTCAGCATACACAGAGTGACTGGGAAAGGTTTCCGGGCCTGGATGTTCCTTAGCAGCCCAGGGGAGCCTGCCGGAACTCTGTGTTCTAGTAGGGAATAGGGTGCCCACGCGAGGTCCTGGTGCCCTGAAAAGCTTACTAACGTTAAAAGAAAGCAGACCTAAATTTAAGCCTCAAGGACTCTGCTCCAAGCTTCCGCTTCGGCAGGCTATTCAAGGCTTTACCTTGAGGAAAGGACTCCCGTCAAGTTTCCTTTTAGCTCTAGAGCGTCTCAGGAGGAGCTCCCACCCAGGCTATGAAAGCACCCTGTTGATGGAGAGAACACTCGTTCCCTTCCCAGAGCCCTGCCTACTGCGACTAGACACCCGTCCTAAAACTGTTATTTAGGTAGTGTTAAGGCAACATGAATGGAGCATTCAAAATGGGAAAGCAAGGCCTGTGCCATCAGGTCCCTGTTTCCAGCGAACACGCAGCCTACCTCCTTGTGCTTTCTACCAGGTAAATACACACTCTAGCTAAACACTGCTCCCTTCCCTGAATAACGTTTTCTTGGCACGGAGTTCTCCGTGTAGCCAACTGCCTCTCCCAAGGAAGGCTCTAGGTACGCTATCGGGGCTTAGCTTCTTCTAAAACCCTGCAGTGTAAGACGTAGAACTGTGCTTTGCTTCCAGCAGGAAAGCAAGCCGACTTTCTCCTGTAAGTATGGGGTGTTAAGGTATGACACTCTAGAAGGAATGCGAAGCAGTTTTGGTTTCTCAGTGCCGCTCAGCCTAGGGCAATGAGGCAAGATATGCATGACATGTAGGATGTACGAGAACAGATTTCCTGGAGCCTTTGGAGTGCTGATTAAACCTAGGTCTCCCAAGGAAGAGTGCAGTGTGTTGCCCTACACTCAGCATACGCAGAGTGACTGGGAAAGGTTTCCGGGCCTGGATGTTTCTTAGCAGCCTAGTGGAGCCTGCCGGTACTAGGTGTTCTTGCAGGGAATAGGGAGCCCACGCGAGGTCCTCGGTGTCCTGAAAGCTTACTAACCTTCAAAGAAAACAAACCTAAAGCTAATGCTTCAAGGACTCTGCTCCAAGCTTCCGCTTTGGTAGGCTATTCCAGGCTTTATCTTGGGGAAAGGACTCACGTCACGTTTCCTTTTAGCTCTAGAGCGTCTCAGGAGGAGCTCCCACCCAGGCTATGAAAGCACCCTGTTGATCTAGAGAACACTCGTTCCCTTCCCAGAGCCCTGCCTACAGTGTCTAAAGGCCCGTCCGAAAACTGTAATTTAGGTAGCTTCAAGGCAGCATGAGTGGTGCATTCAAAATGGGAAAGCAAGCCTTGTGCCATCAGGTGACCGTTTCCAGCGAAAACGCAGCCTACCTCCTTGTGATTTCTACCAAGTAAATATACACTCTAGCTGCACACTGGCCCCTTCCTTAATAAAGTTGGTTTGGCACGGAGTTCTGCGTGTAGCCACGGCCTCCCCAAAGGAGCGCTCTAGGTACGCTATCGGGGCTTAGCCTCTTCTAAAACCCTGCAGTGTAGGAGGAAGAACTGTGCTTTGGTACCAGCAGGAACCCAAGCCGACTTTCTCCTGTAAGTATGGCATCTTCAGGTATGACTTTGTAGAAGGAATGCTAAGCAGTTTTGGTTTCTCAGTGCCGATCAGCTTAGGGCAATGAGGCAGATTGGCATGACATGTAGGAAATGAGAGAACAGATTTCCTGGAGCTGGTGGAGTGCGGAGGAAATCCAGCTCCTCCAAGGAAGAGTGCAGTGTGTTGCCCTACACTTAGCATCCAGAGAGTGACTGGGAAACTTTTCCGGGCCTGGATGTTTCCTGGCAGGCCAGGGGAGCCTGGCCGGTCCCGGTGTTCTTGCAGGGAATAGGGTGCCCACGCGAGGTCCTCGGTACCTGAAAAGCTTACTAACGTTAAAAGAAAGCAGACCTAAAATTAAGCCTCAAGGACTCTGCTCCAAGCTTCCGCTTCGGCAGGCTATTCAAGGCTTTACCTTGAGGAAAGGACTCCCGTCAAGTTTCCTTTTAGCTCTAGAGCCTCTCAGGAGGAGCTCCCACCCAGGCTATGAAAGCACCCTGTTGATTTAGAGAAAACTCTTTCCCTTCCCAGTACACTGCCTACAGTGACAGGGACCCGTGCAAAACACTGTTATTTAGGTAGCTTCAAGGCAGCAAGAATGGAGCATTCAATATGGAAAGGCAAGCCTTGTGCCATAAATTCCCCGTTTCCAGTGAACACGCAGCCCACCTCCTTGTGATTTTGCCAAGTCAATATACACTCTAGCTCCACACTGGTCCCTTCCTTGAATAAAGTTGGTTTGGCAGGGAGTTCTGCGTCTAGCCAACGGCGTCCACCAAGGAGAGATCTAGGTTCGCTATCGGGGTTTAGCTTCTTCTACAACCCTGCACTGGAAGAGCAAGAACTGGGCTTTGGTTACAGCAGGAATGCAAGCCGACTCTCTCCTGTAAATATGGGGTCTTAAGGTATGACACTCTAGAAGGAATGCGAAGCAGTTTTGGTTTCTCAGTGCCGCTCAGCCTAGGGCAATGAGGCAGATTTCCATGACATGGAGGATGTACGAGAACAGATTTCCTGGAGCCTTTGGAGTGCTGAGGAAACCTTGGTCTCCCAAGGAAGAGTGCAGTGTGTTGCCCTACACTCAGCATACACAGAGTGACTGGGAAAGGTTTCCGGGCCTGGATGTTCCTTGGCAGCACAGGGGAGCCTGCCGGAACTCTGTGTTCTAGTAGGGAATAGGGTGCCCACGCGAGGTCCTGGTGCCCTGAAAAGCTTACTAACGTTAAAAGAAAGCAGACCTAAATTTAAGCCTCAAGGACTCTGCTCCAAGCTTCCGCTTCGGCAGGCTATTCAAGGCTTTACCTTGAGGAAAGGACTCCCGTCAAGTTTCCTTTTAGCTCTAGAGCGTCTCAGGAGGAGCTCCCACCCAGGCTATGAAAGCACCCTGTTGATGGAGAGAACACTCGTTCCCTTCCCAGAGCCCTGCCTACTGCGACTAGACACCCGTCCTAAAACTGTTATTTAGGTAGTGTTAAGGCAACATGAATGGAGCATTCAAAATGGGAAAGCAAGGCCTGTGCCATCAGGTCCCTGTTTCCAGCGAACACGCAGCCTACCTCCTTGTGCTTTCTACCAGGTAAATACACACTCTAGCTAAACACTGCTCCCTTCCCTGAATAACGTTTTCTTGGCACGGAGTTCTCCGTGTAGCCAACTGCCTCTCCCAAGGAAGGCTCTAGGTACGCTATCGGGGCTTAGCTTCTTCTAAAACCCTGCAGTGTAAGACGTAGAACTGTGCTTTGCTTCCAGCAGGAAAGCAAGCCGACTTTCTCCTGTAAGTATGGGGTGTTAAGGTATGACACTCTAGAAGGAATGCGAAGCAGTTTTGGTTTCTCAGTGCCGCTCAGCCTAGGGCAATGAGGCAAGATATGCATGACATGTAGGATGTACGAGAACAGATTTCCTGGAGCCTTTGGAGTGCTGATTAAACCTAGGTCTCCCAAGGAAGAGTGCAGTGTGTTGCCCTACACTCAGCATACGCAGAGTGACTGGGAAAGGTTTCCGGGCCTGGATGTTTCTTAGCAGCCTAGTGGAGCCTGCCGGTACTAGGTGTTCTTGCAGGGAATAGGGAGCCCACGCGAGGTCCTCGGTGTCCTGAAAGCTTACTAACCTTCAAAGAAAACAAACCTAAAGCTAATGCTTCAAGGACTCTGCTCCAAGCTTCCGCTTTGGTAGGCTATTCCAGGCTTTATCTTGGGGAAAGGACTCACGTCACGTTTCCTTTTAGCTCTAGAGCGTCTCAGGAGGAGCTCCCACCCAGGCTATGAAAGCACCCTGTTGATCTAGAGAACACTCGTTCCCTTCCCAGAGCCCTGCCTACAGTGTCTAAAGGCCCGTCCGAAAACTGTAATTTAGGTAGCTTCAAGGCAGCATGAGTGGTGCATTCAAAATGGGAAAGCAAGCCTTGTGCCATCAGGTGACCGTTTCCAGCGAAAACGCAGCCTACCTCCTTGTGATTTCTACCAAGTAAATATACACTCTAGCTGCACACTGGCCCCTTCCTTAATAAAGTTGGTTTGGCACGGAGTTCTGCGTGTAGCCACGGCCTCCCCAAAGGAGCGCTCTAGGTACGCTATCGGGGCTTAGCCTCTTCTAAAACCCTGCAGTGTAGGAGGAAGAACTGTGCTTTGGTACCAGCAGGAACGCAAGCCGACTTTCTCCTGTAAGTATGGCATCTTCAGGTATGACTTTGTAGAAGGAATGCTAAGCAGTTTTGGTTTCTCAGTGCCGATCAGCTTAGGGCAATGAGGCAGATTGGCATGACATGTAGGAAATGAGAGAACAGATTTCCTGGAGCTGGTGGAGTGCGGAGGAAATCCAGCTCCTCCAAGGAAGAGTGCAGTGTGTTGCCCTACACTTAGCATCCAGAGAGTGACTGGGAAACTTTTCCGGGCCTGGATGTTTCCTGGCAGGCCAGGGGAGCCTGGCCGGTCCCGGTGTTCTTGCAGGGAATAGGGTGCCCACGCGAGGTCCTCGGTACCTGAAAAGCTTACTAACGTTAAAAGAAAGCAGACCTAAAATTAAGCCTCAAGTTCTCTGCTCCAAGCTTCCGCTTCGGCAGGCTATTCAAGGCTTTACCTTGAGGAAAGGACTCCCGTCAAGTTTCCTTTTAGCTCTAGAGCCTCTCAGGAGGAGCTCCCACCCAGGCTATGAAAGCACCCTGTTGATTTAGAGAAAACTCTTTCCCTTCCCAGTACACTGCCTACAGTGACAGGGACCCGTGCAAAACACTGTTATTTAGGTAGCTTCAAGGCAGCAAGAATGGAGCATTCAATATGGAAAGGCAAGCCTTGTGCCATAAATTCCCCGTTTCCAGTGAACA